>NC_054845.1:902500-1516666 GCF_018345385.1 Vulpes lagopus
AAACAAGAGACCAAGAGAGGCAAACCAAGAAACAGTCTTTTTCTTAAAGATTTTATTTATTATATATATAGAGAGATAAATACAGATATAGAGATACAGATATAGATACAAATATAGATATATAGATGCAGATATATATATATAGAGAGACAAATAAATATATATATACAGATATATACAAATACAGATATATATAGAGATGTCAATATAGATATATATAGGGATACAGATATATAGAGAGATACAGATATATATAGATAGATAGATACATATAAATATATATAGAGAGAGAGAGAAAGAGAGTGCAAGTGTGCACAAGTGAGGTGAGGGGCAGAGGGAGAGGGGAAGCAGACTCCCCACTGAGTGGAGAATGACACTCCCTCCCCCCCCCCCCCCCCCCGCCCCCGGGGCTGGATCTCAAGACCCTGAGATCATGACCTGGGCCAAAACCAAGAGTCAGATGCTCAACCAACTGCTCAACCAAGAGAGCCATCCAGGCACCCCAAGAGACAGACTCTTAGCTATAGAAAACAAACTGATGGTTACCAGGGGGGAGGTCGGAGGGGGGATAGGTTAATTAGGTGATGGGGATTAAGGAGGGCACTTGTGATGAGCACTGGGTGATGTATGGAAGTGTTTAATTACTATTTGCACATCTGAAACAAGTATTATACTGCATGTTAACTAACTGGGATTTGAATAAAGAAAAGCAAAAATCAATAGAAACAAAAAAATTACTATTTGACTTTAAATAATCAAGAAGAGTTTGTTTCATACTTTTGTTTTGACATCTATTTTAAAATACCATACAGCAGAAGTTTGAAATTCTACTTGTACTAGTTAGTGAGCACGCAAATATGTATTTCCTTCTTGTTGTCTTTTAATTTAAATCCACAATTACAAACATATGTTTTACCTACACAGCTCTCCTGAATTATATGAGTCCATCATCATATAGAAAAATATCCAATAGGAAGGATCATTTTACATAAATTAACTCCCTAGTAAATGCCTAGACCACCTATTGGTAGGATGGATCCGGCTGTGGCCTGTGTTAGGAAGAACATGGTTTTCAATTGATCTGTTGAATGAAACAGAGACCACGGCATTCCACTGAATCAAGAGGAGATGATGACATTCTGGATACCACAGCGATACCCTCTTGGGAAAGGCTTCATGATCATAAATACATTCCAGTTGATTCCTAAGATAACACTTTGAGAAGAATACAGAAGTAGAAAATGTTCAGAAGTGACCAAGAAGTGAGAATTTTCTTGTTCTGACTGGTATCATTTTTTTTTCCCATTCTACAGTGTTTGTTTTCTACATGATAACTTAGGAAATACCAGATCCTGTATATTAATTTTTGTACATTATCATATTACATAAACCTGTTTTTAGTTCTTAAAAAAAAAAGATTTATTTATTTGAGAGAGAGTGAGAGCGGGGTGAGGGGCAGAGGGAGCGGGCATCTAAGCACACACATGTGGACATTGAGCAGGGAGCCTGACGCAGGCTCTGTCCCAGGACCTGAGATCACGCCCTGAGCCAAACCCAGGGTCGGCTGAGCTGACAGCCCAGCCCAGGCACCTCGACCTGGTTAGTTCTAGCAGTTTCAGAAGAAAGCTTCAGCAAGCACGCGGAGGATGAGGATCAGTGGGGGCACTCCCCTGGTTCCTTGACATGCCCAGATCAGCCTTATGAGTGAGAGCTTATTATAAACAGTAACTTTAGGGGTACCTGGGGGGGGGGGCCCAGTGGTTGAGCCTCTGCCTGTGGCCCAGGGCATGACCCCGGGGTCCTGGGATCGAGTCCCACGTCGGGCTCCCTGCGTGGAGCCTGCTTGTATGTTAGGGATATTGGCTTGGTAGTTTTATTTTCTTATAATATTTTTGTCTGGTTTTGGGATCAAGGTAATACTGGCCTCATAAATTGAGATGGGAATAGTTCTCTTCTCTTTGGTTCTGGAAGTAATTGTATAGAAGTGGTAATATTTCTTAGTTAAATGTTTGATAGGACTTAACCAGTGAAACGGTCAAGGCCTAGAATTCCTCTTGTGGAAAAATCTTAAAGTACAAATTCAATTTCTTTAATAGATATATGCCTATTTATATTATCGATTTCTTGTTCAAGTTGCTTTTATTGTCTTAGAAGAAATTTGTGTACTTCATCTAAGTTGACAAATTTATTAGCATAAATTGTTCATAATATTATTATCCTTTTCATAGGACTGCTAATGATATCCTCTCTTTTTTTGTACTGGTAACTTGTATGTTCTCTTTTTATTTCCTATTCAATCTGATTCGAAGTTTATCAATTTCATTGATCTTTTCAAAGAACCAACGTTTAATTTTATTGATTTGGCAAAGACCTTTTAGATGTGACCAAAAGTATAATATATAAAATTTAAAAGTTGATAAGTTGAATTTTATAAAAATTAAAAACTTTGTCCTGCAAAAGGCACTGTTAGGAGAATGAAAAGACAAGCTATAGACTTGGAGTAACACTTGCAAATCACATATCCAGTAGAGGACTTCTATCCAGAATATATAAGGAACTCTCTAAGCTCAGTAAGAATACAAACAACCCAATAAAAATGGGCAAAAGAAAGTGTCCCCCAATAGATGAATGGTTGAATTGAAAACTTTTCTTGACATGAAATTTGTACACAAATATTTATAGAAGTTTTATTAATAATAACCAATAACTGGAACCGGCCAAACACTGTTTAATCAGTGAGTGGGTAAAAAATTGTGCTATGCCTCTACAATTAAATACTACTCAACAATAAGAGGAATAAGCAATTGATTCATCTAATATCAGTGGATCTTAAACACATATTGCTAAGTGAAAAAAGTCAGACCTGAAAGGCTACATTTTGTATGAGTCCCTCTATATGACATTCTGGAAAAGGAAAACTATAGGCTCTGCTATGATGAATGGCTGGCAGGAATTGGGGGGTTAACTACAAAGTGACACAGCACAAGGGAACTTTTAAGGTGATGGAACTGCTCTTTATGTTACTGAGCTGATAGGTATGTGACTCTATGCATCTTCTAAAAACCCACCGAAAAATACACTGAAATCCGTGAATTCTATTGTACAAGGGAAGGCAACTCAAGATAAAATGCAAAATGTTGGCAAGTGATTCTAGTTGCATTACAAATTAATCTAATTGCGTTACACATGGGTGACCACGCTGAAGGGTTAGGTGAGAAAGGAGAGGAGCTGACCCAAGGATCTTTGGAAAACAGTGTTTTGACTGGATATTGCAAGGCTAAACAAAAAGTTTCCAAAACACTGTACTCGTTAGTAAACTCAATTCCCTTGGGTATTAGTAAAACTACTTAAACTACTTGTCCTGCATCATGACTTTGAACAAATAAGTAAATATCTTATAAAGCAAGCCAAGTTTCTCACTGGTAGAGAAAAGCTATAAATAAGCAAAGGGGAAATGCCAGAAGAAACCCTATAATGCTGGATTGGAGTTGAGAATATCAGCATGAATTCATGTGCTGTTTTGTTTTTATATTATATAGCAGTTAGGTAGGTTCAGTAATAAATACAGATATGTATAGATAAATGGGTTAGTGAACATACATACATTTCCTACTCTGTCCACTAGAAGAGCCTAGAAGCAGTGATATCCCAGTTATAATGAACATAATCAGCTGCTTTCTAAATACCATCTTCCAATGAAAAGAACCATAGCTCTTAGGAGAAAGATTCGATTCCAGTGTTGGAACATGTAAGATGGCCTAGAGCATCTTGTGATGCCAAAGCTCCTAAAAATAAATAAATAGGCACAGAAATAAACACAGTGTGGTATATACACCTACAATGGAATAGTAGTCAATCTTATAAAGGAAAGAAATATTGACACACACCACAACGTGGATGAACCCTGAGAACATCATTCTAAGTGAACTAAGCCATACATGAAAAACCAAATACTACATTTCACTTATATGGGATATCTAGAATCGTTAGACTCACAGGGAATTCAGAATGCTGGTTTCCAGCACGTGGGGGGAGGAGAAAGTGGGAATTATTATTTAATGTATATGTAGTTTCAGTTTGGGAAGACGAAGTAGTTATAAAGATGGATGATGATGATGATGGTTGCATAACAATGTGGACGTACCTAATGCTACTGAACTAGACACTTTAAATGGTTACAATGGTAAATTTTATGTTATGTATCACCACAATTTTAAAAAGAGTCTGTGAAGCAATTAACATGAGGAGTGATTTTAGAAAATATTTTGGCAAAGTTCATGGCAAAATTATCCTGGTTATATACTTAAAATTCTGCTAAAAATAATAAATTATACTCAAATTCCGCCTTGAAAAATAAAGGCATGGAATCCAACCTGAAAAGAATGCCCAATGGCTAAATATAGAACAATTTAAGAAAGAAAATAATGAAAATATTGAATTTTATTTTTTTAAAAGACTTTATTTGAGAAAGAGCGAGGACAGGGAGGGGCAGAAAGAGAATTCTAAGCAGGTTCCACACCCAGTGTGGAGCCCAACTCGGGGCTCAATTTCAGGACCCTAAGATCATGACCTGATCTGAAATCAAAAGTCAGACGCTTAATCAACTGAGCCACCTAGGTACCCTACTTTTTTTAAAGATTTTTTATTTATTTCAGAGAGAGAAAGAGATTGCATTTTAAATCAAAGATTTAATACTGATATAAATAAATGATTAAGAAATAAGTGGAGAAAAAAAAGAAATAAGTGGAAAAGAGAAAAGTTTTCTCTACAAAAGAATTCCAGTTAATAATGTATAAGTAATAAGGATAATACAAAATCTCCATTAGAATATCACAGTAATAATAGCTGCCAGTAAGAACCGATGAGGCTAAAATTAATGAATAAAGGTTTAAAAGGAAATGGCATATTTGCACAAAGCATCAGTGTCTCCTTCCACATATCGTTAATCAGAAAGGGAAAGATCATGACTTGACAGTGGAGGAAATCTAGTAGATTTCACCTTTCTCAAGGGATCCAGGTCAACATCACAGGTAATGGGACATAGCACGTGTGTGCTCCTGATATGATCTGAGAAGTGCCCTTCATACCTCAGTGACATTCTTTCCTCAAAGATGTGGCCTCTAACTACGAGTCATCCTATAAACTACCAGGACTAGTAGCCAGGTAAAGTAAAGGACAGGAAGACTGAGAAACAGTCACAGATAGGACGAGACCAGGGAGATGTGAGCATTATGTGAAAGCCTGCATTAGACCCTGCAACAGGAGAAGGATGTTGGTGGAAAGACTGGCGAGATCCATGCAGGATCTGCATCAGGGTTTAGCAATGTTGAGGTCTTTGTTTTGATCATCGTATTATACTATGGCTCTGTAGGATGTAATACTGAAGGAAGCTGGGTGAGGGAGCTCTCTGTTCCATCTCTGCAACTTCTCTGTAATAATTTATTCAAAATAAAAGATTTTTTTTAAAAAAGAGAAGACTGTAAATACCAAGTCAGGTCAAGGATATTATATGAAACGAGAAAGGAGTATCAATACTTGCAAGCCCCCTGAGAATTTGATACTAACTAATAAAGGTGAAAACTTACATAATTCTATGATCTAGCAATCATAATCCTAGGTACATATGATAGAAACTCATATATACGTGAACCAAAAGACAAGTACAGGAATGTTCATAGCATCATTATTGGTAATTGTCCAGGAATGTAAATAGTCCAAATGCCCAACACAATAAAAAAGTGTCATTTCTTTCTATGTTGGAAATGAAATAACTATACACAGCTTGTACTTCTGAGCAAAGGAAATCAAGTATAAAAGACTATATCCTTTTGATTCCTTGTATATATAGCTTAAAAACAAGCAAAACTAATCTGCGAGTTTACAAAGCTCCAATGATGCTTATCTTTTGGGAGAAGGGAAGAGGAGTAAGTAGTTAGGGTCATAAGGGAACCTTCTGGGGGATTGGTAATATTCAACATCTTGCTGTTGTGGTGATTACACAGGTTTTATCAAATTTATTATAACTTATTGAATTTTCCCCCTTATGATTTCTCTACTGTTCTACATATCATACTCTAAGAAAAAGTGTTAAAGGTGAAGAAGTATATTTTTAAAAATTACATATCTGTGATCCATAGTAAGTGTCTTGGTCTGTATTGGCTCTCTCTGGGATCTCCTTGCAGACGGGGAGGCCCTATTGGACACCTTCTCATGAAGACCTTAGGGCAGCGTGTGTAGAGGAGGGTAGGATGCATCATCTTACAGAAGTGCCGAGGAGATAAAATTGGCAAGACTTAGTGTTTGAAAGTGGTAAAAACTTTGGAACTTTAGGCATTAAGCCATAAAAATCTAATGAATTTTTAGACAGATTTTATTTATTTCTTCATGAGAGACCCAGAGAGAGAGGCAGAGACACAGGCAGAGGGAGAAGCAGGCTCCCTGCGGGGACCTGGATGCGGGACTCCATCCTGGGGCCCTGGGGTCATGACCTGAGGCAAAGAAGCCGCTCAACCACTGAGCCACCCAGACATCCCATGAATTTTTCTAAATAGGGGAGGAACATGATGGAAGTGATATTTCTGAAAAGTTAATCTGTGTGTGGCTCATAGCATATGCTACCTTCTATTATCCATTTATTTATAGCCCTGTCTCTCTTAGCAGGTCACAAGCCTTTTGATGGAAAGGACCTGATTTTATTCTTCCTTATATATCTGGGGGTTAACTACACTACACGCCAGCGGACTTGCTGTTATCCAATAAACAGATGATGATGATGATGCTGTGGAACTGGACTGCGAATGGACAAGAAAACATTTTAGGAAAATACATGAAGAAAATCACACTTCTTGAAGTGTGATTCACACTTCACACTACATGAAGAAAACACCTATTCTTAATTTTTTATCTGGGGGTTAACTACACTACACGCCAGCGGACTTGCTGTTATCCAATAAACAGATGATGATGATGATGCTGTGGAACTGGACTGCGAATGGACAAGAAAACATTTTAGGAAAATACATGAAGAAAATCACACTTCTTGAAGTGTGATTCACACTTCACACTACATGAAGAAAACACCTATTCTTAATTTTTTAAACCCTTATTACATCAAAAGTTCTTATTTACACTTGCTAAATGTATAGAGTGGTACTTTAGTAACCTAGTGAATTATCTCCCTCAAAGCACCAGCTAGTCTTATTCAGTGGCGAAGCAAGAGGGGCACTCATGGGGAAAAAAAATAAAAATAAAAAAATAAAAAGTAACACAAGGGAACGACTATCAATCATCACGAATATTTATCATTGTTTTGCCAACGTAACCATATTTTGAAACATAGATAATGAATATTGGAAAGGAGACCACAGTATTATTAGTTGATATGCTCGTCCCCCCGGAAAACTGCGGAGAAGCGAAGAGATACCAGAATAAAGGATTTCCGTAAGTTTGCCTTCTGCCTTCCTGTTTACAATTAAACGGTCTTTTGAATCTGGTCAAAGTGGCACTTTCTCCAGGAGGGCAACGCCCAGGGAAGAGGGGGTGGAAGAGGGGGTGGAGGAGGGGGCTCAAGGGAACCGGCTCGCAGTTACTCCAGAGCTCAGCCGTTTACTGTCAACTATTCATTCAACAAACCTCTATCGCCGCCCTCGCGCCCTTTCCATCCCCCATATGAGGCCACCGACTCAGGAGCTTGGGGTTTGCCCCCCCTTCTCACCTAGGCCAGTTCCCCGTCCAGCTCTGGCACGCGTCACGGGGAAGGCTCGGGCTGCTGCAGCGCCCCGCACCTGTTCGCTTGCACTTTCATAGTAGCAGCGCCGTGAGCGTATGCGGGGTGCGCGCGGAGTGTGTGCGTGGTGTGCGCGCAGTGTGCGCATGGTGTGCGTGAGGTGTGCGCGTGCGCGGAGTCTGTGCGGTGTGAGTATGGTGTGCGTGCAGAGTGCGCGGCGTGTGCGCGGAGTGTGTGCGTGGTGTGCGCGCGGAGTGCGTGCGGAGTGTGCGGTGTGCGTGCGGAGTGCGCGGTGTGCGCGCGGAGTGTGTGCGGTGTGCGTGCAGTGTGCGTGGTGTGCGCGCGGAGTGCGTGGTGTGCTAGCGGAGTGCGTGCGGTGTGCGTGTGGAGTGCGCGGTGTGCGCGCGGAGTGCGTGCGGTGTGCGTGCACTGTGCGTGGTGTGCGCGCGGAGTGCGTGGTGTGCGTGCGGAGTGCGCGGTGCGGTGCGCGTGCGCGGGTGAATGCGCCGCGTGGACGTGGGGCTCGCCGAGAGGCGCGACCGCCGGCTCCCGGGCCCTCCGGGGAGGAGTGGCTTGGGGGCCTGAGGCGCTGCGGAACCGTGAGTGGCTGTGGCGGCCCGGGGGCGGCGGGTGCAGGCCACCAGCAGCGCACCCAGGGGCGCCCGGGGTTGGGCAGCAGCGTGCGGCCGCGGGGAGGCCTCCGGGTACCACAGGGAAGGCGGCCCTGAGGCGGCGGCGTCATGGGGAGCGAAGAGGCCGCGGCCGAGGGCGGCCCCCGACGGACTCTGCACCCCGAAAGCCGGACTCCAGGGGCCTGCGTCCCGGGGACGCGCGGCCGGAAGGGCTTTCAGCGGAGAGGCTGAGCCGGGCCTCGGGAGGGCCTTGTGTGCTCAGCGGGCCGCCGGCGACCGGGTGGGGGGGCTGGGCGACGGAGTGGGGGAGGGGAGTGGGAGAGGGCGCGACCGGGTGGGGGAGGAGGCGACGGAGAGAGGGAGGGGCGCGTCCGAGGGGCGGAGGGGCCGACCGAGGGGTCAGAGCTGCCGCAGGTCCACGTGCTCCGGCCCGGGGACAACGTGCTGGACAGCTGGACACCGCACAGACTCCGCGCACGCGCACACCTCACGCACACCATGCGCACACTGCGCGCACACCACGCACACACTGCGGACCCCAACGGCCCTGAAGGGAAGCGGCCCGAGGGAGGCGACCTGCGATGGCCGAGGAGGAGGGCAGAGAGCAGAGGAGCTGCTAGAAGCAAGCAAGGCCGCGGACCGAGGCCAAGGGAAGCCTACAGAGGTCAGAGGGGCGACGAAGACCCCAGGCTCGAGCGTCACAAGTCAGAGGAAGAGAGACTTTCAAGGGGGCTCCCTTTGGCCCAGGGCGTGACCGGGGGTCCCGGGATCGAGTCCCGCGTCGGGCTCCCCGTAGGAGCCTGCTCCTCTCTCTGCCTGGGTGTCTGCCTCTCTGTGTGTGTCTCACGAATAAATAATTTTTCTTTATAAAAAGTAAAATCCCTAAGCCCCCATATGGGAATATGGAAGGGGCTGGTCCACGGGCGGTCCTGACGCCACGCTTCCTTAGTCTGAACGCGGATCTTGCTGCCGCTGAGCGAGGTGACCCTGCAAGCTGCTTACCTTTCACACGCAGCCGTGTTCGCATCCGTCGAATGGGAGAGTAACAGCACCCACTGGTACGGGGCTGTTGGCGAGAATGAATATGTGAAAGGCCCTGGCACAGGTAAGTCCCGTGAAGTGTCCAGCTGCTTCTGCGACCACCGTCGTTACATACCGCGACGTCTTTGTTCGGTCGTTTAAGAAAGACACGTTCTGCCAAGGGAAATAAGAGAAACAAACAGTATAAGGAGGAAATAGGAGGTTAAAGTAGAAGCGAATAGTCTGTGACCTACAGTGATAGTGCGTGCGCACGGGAGCCAACTGCACAGGAAGGGCTGAGAAGTCCGAGTGTGCACCAAATACTCTTGGTGCGTAAATGTTCGCAAAGCCCATGAGAATCATGAACCTATTCAAAGGTTACAGTGGCTACTCTCGGGAGACACCTACAAAGCTTCCATTCGTTCTTTGCCTGAGAAATGCCCACCACACCCAAGCTCCTCACCAGGGTAACGGGTGAGCTGGACCTGGGCTCCGCGCATCTCGTGCCTGGACTCCGTTGAGAAAGCATTCCTTGGCCCTGGCACCTGGCACGGTCTGTCAAGGCCCCTCCCCGTCCCACCTGGGTTCCGGTCCTTGCACCCAGCCCAACGACCCAAGGAAGGCTGAATCAAGAAGAGCCGGGGGTGGGGCAGGGGGGGCACAGGTTGTATTCATATTTCATAACATACACCACCTACTTGTACCTTATCCTTTTTTTCCTGTTTTTGAAAAACTTTATAAAACTTCCACATCTTTAGATTTAGCCAGTGGGAGGTAGTTTGCTAAGGACCTGATTTTGAAAAAATCTTGATACCTTTAGACTAAAAGACAGTACAGATGAAGAAGGAAAGGAAGAAAAGGAAAAAGTGAAGGCTGGGTAATTCTTGTTTTTAGAATAGAAACAACAGAGCACCTGAATGTTTGCACCCTATCCTGTGTTCATCTACCCTCACTTTTCCCCCTGGCTTTTTTTTTTTTAATTTTTTTAATTGGAATTCAATTTGCCAACATACAGCATAACACCCAGTGCTCATCCGGCCAAGTGGCCCCCCCTCCCCCCGTGCCTATCACCCAGTCACCCCAACCCCCCGCCCACCTCCCTTTCCACTACCCCTTGTTCGTTTCACAGTTAGGTGTGTCTCATGTTTTGTCACCCTGATATTTTCACTCCTTTTCCTTTATTCTCTTTCACTAATTCTTATATTCCCCAAATGAATGAGACCATATAATATTTGTACTTCTCTGATTGACTTATTTCACTTTTCCCTGGCTTCTTACCCTGTGTTGTAAAATGATTCAAAAAGCAAGTGATTTCAACATCTTAATTTTGTTTGTGCATCTTTCTCTGCAGTGCCCCCCGGGAGAGCCTGCCTGGCTGTCTGCTTGGAAGCTGAGCACCACACTCGGGAGTAGGGCGATGCAGGAGCAGCATCCAGTTTCTCCTGCTCCCCTTCCCCTCCTTCCATATGTAGGAGGGAGCTTAAGCCATATTAAGTCTACAGTCTGTTCACTTTCTTCTTTTTTTTAGGTTGCTTCTTTAATAGTTGAACAGGAAAGAATGAGGATTCTATAAGATAGCCACCCACTGGGTAGTTTGCGAGCGGTCAGTTCCAGTAATGCAGCAGGAAGCCACACTAGACCAAAACCTCATTCTCTGACAGCCCACCTTCATCGCTTTCATTTGATGTTTTAGCATTCGCTGCCTTCGTCTTGCTTTTGTACAAAAGTATTGCAGCTGGACTTACCGTGAGGCTAAGGTAACCTAAGATTCTGGGCCCTTCCTGGGCTTCGGGAGGCTACAGGGACTTTGTGATTTTGTTTCATTCTTCCTAAAGAGGGGTGTCAAATCCTAACGCTTCCAGGGCCTGTGGAATTGTCAGTAGGATTTCGTGGTTAGGAGCCTAAGTCCTAGAGATAAAGACTTGTCTCCCTTTCATTAGTAATAGTGGATAGGCCACAGCAAGTCGCAGCCTTGGTTCTGTCCGTTGTCATATGGGGTGGCACCTGCACCTCGAGGACTACGCTGACAGCAAGCGGGCCTTGGCGTCTCATCCGCGCGGGAATGTCCCTGTGAGTCGTTGCTGCACCGAGGGAAGGCCACCTTGCAGCAGCCGCACCCCGCCCCCACTTCGCGTCTGACCAGAAGGATGACGCCCATTGCGCTCCGGGGGCGCCACCGCGCTCACGCGCACATTCGCCAGCACCTTCCCACATGCGAGGCAGCTCCGGCCTCGGCGCCCCCCCTCCCGCAGCTACCCTCCCCCCCTGCAGCCGGTGAGGGCGGTCGGCCGCGTCTGCGCAGGCGGCCCCGAGGTACCACGCCGGGCGGGGTGACGGGGGCGGGGGACGCAGACAACCCGCCAGCGGGCGCCCCCCACGCGCCTCCCTCCCCGGGAGCCGGGCCCGCGCCGCCAGCTTGGGGAGGGCGCCCGGCGCTTTCCGCTCCTCCGCGCGTCCCCGCGGGGCAGGCCCGGGGGCCCCGGGGCGGGCGGGAGGCCGGGAGGAGCGGCCCCGACGCATCCGCCGCCGCAGGAGGCGGAGCGCTGCACCTGGCGGCGGATCCTCGGCGCTCGGTCCCGACACGGGCGCAGCCGGCGGCGGGCGGCGGAGGCACCGGGCCGCGTAGACAGAGGGGAGACGGCCGCCGCGGGTTGCCCAGTCGGTACCGCCCCGCCCGCCCTGCCCGCCGCAGCCGCGCCGAGCCCGAGATGATGCGCGCCGCCCCGCGCCAGGGGCAGAAGGCGCCCCGCACCCCGCGCAGCTGAGCGCCGGCGCCGCCCGCAGCAGGTGAGCCGGGCCGCGGGGAGGGGGCCTCGGCGGGCGGGGTGCTCCCTGCGGCGGCGCGCACCTGCGGGCGGGGGAAGGGGCTCGGCGGCGCGCACCTGCGGGCGGGGAGGGGATCTCGGCGGACTGCATTCGCGGGTGGGGAGGAGGCCGCGGCGGCGCGCACCTGCGGGCGGGGTAGGAGCTTCGGCGGCGCGCACCTGCGGGCTGGGGGGAGGAGGCCGCGGCGGCGCGCACCTGCGGGCCGGGTAGGAGCTTCGGCGGCGCGCACCTGCGTTTGGCGGGGCTCGGCGGCGCGGGTCCCGCGTGGGCAGGTGTGCGCGCCCCCGCTCCCCCCACCCCAGCGGTCTCCGAGTTGCTCGTTCTCTTCTCGGGGCGCCGGGGAGGCTGCAGCTGGCACCCCGGGTGCCCGGCTCGGGCGGCACTTCCGTACACGTAATTGCGGGAGGGAAACAAAGGCGCGGCCGGAGGGAGCGGTCGCCGGGCGGGGGCAGCGGCGGGGGGCGGGGGGCGGGCTGTGCCCCGTGCCCCGAGGTCCAGGCCCTTGTCCGCCCAGGCCGCCCGGCGCGCGGGCCCTAAACATCCGCAGGGGGCGAGGAGCGAGGATCTCCGGGCGGCCCAGCGGCGGCAGCACGACCAGCAGCTTGAGTCCCCAGGTGAACACATAGGAGGCCTCCCCCAGGCCTGCGGGCGCCGCACTGCTCCACCAAAGCCTAACGGGGTCTGACGCGTCCCTGAGCTCTTGAGGTACTAACGGGGGTCACCAGCCTTTCTGGGCCCTGTATAGCCCCTAGCCCCCTGTAGTTTTCTGGAGGAAGGCGAACATTTTCAAATGCAACTTACTCCCTCGTTTATCTCTCCCCACGCAGACAGGCAGGTGGATTGATTACCCTTAAGGCAGGCACAAGGCGCAGCCTATCTCTCCCACACGCGTTCACAACCACGGGCTTTTCTTTTTTATCCAGAAATATTTAATCAACACCTTACAGATCTCCTGGAACAGGTAAAGCCTTGCCTAAAGGTTTTGGCGAAAAAAATGTTCAAGAGTTGAGTTGTAATGACAGTTGGTGTCCAAAGAGTCGTGTGTCCTTGGGCTTGTCACACCTTGGGCCTCAGTTTTCTCACATGTAAAAAGAGATGGTTGGATGGATGGGAGAGCGGCCACCATTCCCCTTAATTGTTCAAGAAGTTCCGGATTTTGTGGAAATCTGATGTCAACATAGATGACAGTTGACCAACCACAGCTGTGTATTTAGCGGATTGCTGGTGTCTGCAGAGCATCTTTCCCCCAAGACGCCGGGAGCTAGCCAGCTAAACGTGTGCATCACTGACAGCCTTGCTAAGTAAGAGAGAGGACGGAGCCCTAGTCATTGGTAAGATTGGCTTTTGAGCAGCTGGCCATTAGCAGACATTCAGTATACCTCCAGTCATTGAGATAGCCAGATGGCTTGTGTTTATCGCAAGCTGGAAGGAAGTAAAATTTAGGATTGCTTAGGAGGAGGCTGGAACATTGCTGCTGAGGCCAGTGCAAGACGCTGGGGGAGTAGCACAGAGGATCCAATTTCAATAATGCATTAAAGCTAACAAGCATGTTTATAATAATTTATTCCTAAGGTCTTTTCAGTTTCTGTACAGATAAGGCAAACTAAAACACAAAGATACAAACCAGTTCTGCACGTTTGGTGGCATGAGGTGTTGGGTCACTAAGTCTGTCTGGAGTGTTGATAGTAATAAGGCACTTTTTTGAGCACTTACTGTGTTCAAAACACCATCTTCCACACTTAATTTCTAAGTCTCCGTGATAGAAGTCTTTCCCCCAGCATCGTGGATGATGAAAGGGAAGCTGAGAAGACTTAAAGAGTTACACAAACCACATAATCTCAGTGAGAAGGGGAGTTAGATTTGACCCCATGTCTCTGGCTCCAAAGCCTAGGAAATTCCCACATGATGTTCCTCCTCATTCAGGGTCCACGGGCCTCACCACTTACACAGGTGGCCTCTTTTGCTTTTTGACTTTGAAAATTAACTATATTTCAGTGTATGTATATTAGATGTTAACATTTATCTATGTAAGGTAATCTATAGATTTATGTCGTGTGCATGTTAATGCATGTATATTTACCCATTCGTTCTCACCATTTTTAGGTTGAAGGCAAGTGTAAGAAAAATGAAAGTAACCAAGGATATATTTAGTATTAGGCTGACGGGTTTTTTTGGTTTTACTTCTTTCTCTACTCCGTAAATCTTGATTTAGCAACTGAGCGTAAAGAAAGGGAGATATGCAATAAATGTAAATATCTCTGTTAGTCACTTTGGTACATTGGCTAGGGAAATATCAAGATACAGTACATTAAAAAAAGGAAATTGAAAAAGAAATTTATATCTGTGTATTTTATGCAGGCACGCATACACCACATTGTCCCCAAACCATTCACATTGCCTACCTGAAGGAAGGGCGATGCGATGATCAGAGGGTGCTTTTACTTTTTTCTTTATGAAGTTAGGTTTGGACTTGTTTTTTAAGGGTCTGTGTCAGCCTGATTTGTTGCCCTAAATCCCGAACGGCACATAATGTGGTACTTTAGCCCCGTTGTTGTTTTCAGTAACATTTGCTCCCTAGCTGGTTTTTCTTCTTCATGTCTAGAAGATACTTCTCTATTGTCAAATGGCACTGGCTTAGTTTGGTTGGCCGGGAAGCTTTTGGAAACTGTCAGGGTCGTTTGTTAAAACGATGATTTATTGGTGCAGAGCCCAAAAAAGAAAAGAAAAGCAAACCAAAATAACCTATATGTGAAACACCTGAACCTTGATCCTATCTATCGATATGTGTTTGTTGTAGATATTGCAGCTCTTGTGCTAGCTTGTGGGTATGTGCAGCTCCCATGCACACCCACACCCCCTGTCTCAGCACCCACAAAACCTTCCCAGAGTTTTGGATTAAAAAAAGCCTCCTCCTGCCTGGGTCCCACGTGCCGGGCAGGATGTGGGGAGGACTGTTGAAAGGGGGTCTGAGGCTTGCATAGGTGCCTCAGGCCCTGGCAGCCCCGCCATGTTTTCGGGGTGCTGGGGGTGCTGGGATGGGACAGGATGGGGCCATCGGGTTGAAATCCGGGCTCTGAGAAAGGTACCAAAGAGGATGGATAGAGGATGGCCCGGACACCTTTGTGGACCTGTGTTCCTGCGTGTGTTTGAGAAGGGATGAACAATTCAGGGTTGGCAAGTAGAAGACAGGCAGGTGCACCTTTGAATGACTCGGAAGAGGTGTTTGATCCGAGGCCCAAGGGGGGTGGGGGCCGAGTGGAGCCTGGCCCTGGTGAGTCAGCGGCTGAGGGGCTGGCCTGGCTTCGGGGGGGCCACAGGAGAGCTGGAAGGGGGACCGAAGCTGTCCCAGCAGGCCTGCTGTGTGGCCCAACCGTGCCAGGGGTGGGGCGGGAGGGCGGGCACCGCGGCCCTGCCCTCCCTGGGCCTTGTCTGGGCCTTGCCCGGGCACCGCAGGAGCAGGACGGACAGGTGGCCAGCCCCGAGCGCGGGGACCGGGCTGGGCCGGGCATGCCTGGGGACAGGGTGACGGTGGCGCTCACTCGGGCCGGAGGTGAGCAGGGCCCCTCAATGCTCGCAGCCCGCGGCCCCGCTGACCATGGGGGCACGAGGTGGCCGTGCACACCTGTGGCCGGAGCAGCCCTGGCCTGCTCCCGCGGGAAGCTTTCCAGCCTCTGGGCAGCCCCTTCTTCCTTCCATTGGGAAGTAGTTTCTGTGGAGCTGTGTCAACGAGCAAGTGAGACC
This sequence comes from Vulpes lagopus, assembly GCF_018345385.1. Lineage (NCBI taxonomy): Eukaryota > Metazoa > Chordata > Mammalia > Carnivora > Canidae > Vulpes > Vulpes lagopus. The sequence continues at coordinate 918,446 of NC_054845.1, forward strand.
CGAGTTCACCTTTATGAGGGAGTTTGAATAAAAGATTTTGTGGCCATGCTTTCAGAGAGTAAAAATGAAGTGCACTTTAATTTTATTTACTATTTGAACAGGTTCCTTATATTTTGAAGGTGTGACATCTTTTTTTAATATTATTTTTTATTAATATAGCAGAAGTGCAATGTTACGTTAGTTGCAGGCCTAACGCAGTGGCTTGAGGAGGCCGTAGTCCTGGCATGCTTCCGCAGCATTAGTTACCACACGTCGCCTTACGGAGTTGGTGCCGTGGTACTGACTATGCTGTGCTTTCCATCCCCATATTACCTGGCAGTTTCTACCTCTCAATCCCCTCTGTTTTGTCGATTCTCTCAATGTCCCTCCTGGCTGGCAACAGCCAGTTCAGTGTATTTAAGAATCTGATTCTATTTTTTGTTCCTTCCCTTTGTTTTTCAGATTCCGTAAGTGAAATCATATGGTATTTGTCTGTTTGACTTGTTTCATTTAGCCTTAGACCCTGTGGGTCCATCTATATTGTTGCAAACGGCAAGATTTCATTCTTTTTTTATGGCTAATATTCCATTGTATGTGTATATACCGCCTCTTCTTTATCCACTCGTCCATCGGTGGATGCATGGGTTGCTTCCACAGCGTGGCTAGTGTAGCTAATACTGGAATAAACCGAGAGACATACACGTTTTCCAGTTTGTGTTTTCATCATCTTTGGGTAAACACCCAGCAAACTGGATCCTGTGGTGGTTCCATTTTTAATTTTTTGAGGAGTATCCATTGTGTTTTTCATAGTGTCTGCACCAATTTACATTCCATCAGCAGTGCACAGGGGTTCCCCTTTTTCCACATTCTTGCCATCATGAAGATAGAAAATCTTTTAAAAATGTCTAAAATTCTTAGACTTTTCAGTTGTCTCTACAAGTAAATGGGGATCAGCCCTTTCAATTTAGCAACTCCTGTGGCTTTTCAGGAACTCCAGGATCAAGGAGTGTCCTGATTGTAACCCAAATGCTTTGTTTTTAAAATAATGCCTCTTTTATATGTATTTTTTAAAGTGATAAATGCTCACTGGAGGAAAATCCAGCAAAGTATAAGAAATTAAAGTAACTCGTAACTTTTCAGAGATAGGCTACTAACATGATATTTTTTTCAAGTCTCTTTCTAAAGCATATTTCACATGAAGTAGGCATTATCGTAAGTATAAACTCTTAGGATATATAGGGGTTTGCGTCCTGCTTTTTCTAGCTTAAAATAATGCAGAGATCATGAGCATTTCTCCATATTCTATATTAACTCAGTTCTTTTAAGTTCTGTTTTGCTCTCATAGGGCTGTACCACAACATCTGTAGCTTCTCCTATTGCTGATTGTGTCCTGTGCTGCAGTTCTGATGATTATGAAAACTCCTGAAATGAATATCCTTGTACTTGAATCTTTGCATTCTAGAAAAGCTCTACTTCTCTCAGTGAATGAGAGAAACCTTGCCTACCATTCCATCCTTAGCAGGGCTGAATATTTTCATTTCCAAAGGTATTGGTAGGGCATGTGTGTATTTTCACTTGAATGGGCTGGGTAGTCAGTCTTTTCTGAAAGAAACTGGTAGCTCATGTTAACTCTAAAGTTAGCAGAGTTCTAACCGTATGAGAAGCTATTTTAGATTACATATACTGGAATGTGCTGAGGTTATAAATTATTGTTTTAGATAATAGCTTTTAGGGGATATAAGTAAAAATCATAGATCGTAGCTGCATGTCTGCAGAAAAATGTACTTTAAATGTTGAGGTCTGTATTTTGATCTAAATTATAAATTCAGGACACCTGGATGGCTCAGCGGTTGAGCACCTGCCCCTGGCTCAGGGCATGATCCGCAGTCTTGGGATTGAGTTCCGCATCGGACTCCCTGCATGGAGCCTGCTTCTCCCTCTGCCTGTGTCTGTGCTTCTTTGTGTCTTTCATTAATAAGTAAATAAAATCTTTAAAAAAATTATAAATTCATGAAAGATGTATCTGAGCACCTATAAATTTCTGTTTAAAATGCCTTGTCTAATGGATAGACTGTACTTTCTTTGATTCTCTTCTTGTCCTCAGTGTCTTAACAGTGTCAGAACGGCAAGTAGTAGCAGCAGTCTCCTACTGACCAGGCTTCGATCAAGTACCCGTGTGTGTGTGCGTGCACGTGCACATTAGTGCTCTGACCTAGTGTTTTATTTTTTTAAAGATTTTATTTATATATTCATGAGAGAGAGAGAGAGAGAGAGAGAGGCAGAGACACGGGCAGAGGGAGAAGCAGGCTCCATGCAGGGAGCCCGACATGAGACTCAATCCTGGGACCCCAGGATTACGCCCTGGGCTGAAGGCAGACACTCAACCGCTGAGCCACCCAGGGATCCCTCTGACCTAGTGTTTTATTACTAATAACCTAGAGTTGTATTTTTATTTCTCCTTAAAATTCCTATTTTGCACAGTCTGCTTGTCTTGTGTTCCTAGTGTTTTTGGATCTTGAACCCATCGTCCTATACTAATATATTTACTTGAATCCTTTTTTGAAAAGACTTGAAAGTGTCTCTGTATGAAACAGATTCACATAACAAGATTCAACGATAAACCAAAAAGCATTTGAATAGAATTGTAATTTAATTTTTTTTAATTAACGTATCTTCTATATGAATTGCTTCTCAGATATAGAAAACAAAAATTTATTGAGGAAAGGCTTTCTCTAAAACGTTAAGCAAATAACTTCTTTCGGTATGAACCATTTAAAAATCTTTCGTCTCACGGTTGGGAAAGTTAAGTCTAAGATTTTCTGTGTTGACTTTTCAGCAAAGAAACAAAGGCTGCGTTTGTCTTCATTGGAACAGCGAATGATCAGGTGACAGCCCATTCTCAGGAGCTGCGGGAGGACTCGCGGGTCCCTGGCCGCTGTGGCCTGTGACCAGGGTCCCCAGGCCATCCTGCCCAGGAGGGCCCCTCCAGCGGGGCCTGTTCTGTTACCCGCAGGGGCTCTCAGGACGCCGGGTCAACGTTCATGGGTTTTCCAGGCTTTCAGGGGCAAAGCAGTGGCGCTGGTAGGGTCCCCGTCTGGGAGGAGACGCGTGATGGGAAGCCGGGAAGGGTCACAGTGACATTTGACAATGAGTAGAAGGCGACTGCGAGAGGCGTCTGCTTCCTGCTCTTAAACACCTGGAGCTTCAGGGCTCCCGCCATGCACGCGTGGCCCCAGAGGAAGCCGTGACTGGGGGTCCGCGCCAGGCTGCGGGGGGCTCGGGAGGGGCCTTGGGGCGGTTGTGCCGCAGGCCAGACTGCAGGAAGGGTTTCCTCTGATGTAGAGGCCAGCGGGCAGGTGCAGGAGGCTCCTGGCCGCGGGTTGTGAGCTCGAGCCTCATGGCGGCGGCGGCGTAGACGTTACTTAAAACCTGTGAGTGAGCGAGTGAACGCGCGCGCTGGCGCTTGGAGGGAGAAGAGCATGCTGAGGCGCTGGGGCCTGGGGCACCCCGACCCGGCCCCCGGGGATGCCGAGGTGCCCGGTCCCGGCCGGCTGCCTGCTCCGTCCCCTGCCCTGCGCTGGTCACCGTGCTTGGGGAGCTGCTGGGCTCGGGCCTCTCCCGGGGCTGCCCCCGCCTCCCTTGGGTGCTGCCCTCGGGGGACCCGCTTGGGGCTCGAAACACCTGCTCGTGCTGTGACTTGAACCGTGTCCGTCCCTCGCCCGGGGCTTGTGTGAAGCGGGAAGTCGCGCAAAGCTGAAGAAGGGAGCACGGCTCTGGGGCCTGCTTCAAGTTCCCAGAACGAGCCCCTGGCCTGGTACCCAGCCCCAGCCCGCGGCCTAAAACCAACGACGGGGAGTTTGCTCCTGTGATGCCTGATAGGGTCCAGTGACCTCAGCGACAGGCTCTAAATTATATTTAGGTGTGTCTTCCACAAAGTGAAAGTGAAAATCCCCGTGGCCCTTCTGACTAGAGTCACCTTCAGGGACCATTTCCTCCCCACAGCCGCACCCGGCAGCGGCCACAGGGCCTTGTTCCCTTCACATGCTTCGGCGGGGGGAAGGGGGCCCGGTTAGGGTTTCAGCCCCTATCCTTCGCGTTGAATATGTTACATACATAACTAGAATGTTCCTACGGGGGCTGGAGAGACCCGGAGAGGCCTGGTCACCCCTCCAGCCCCTGGGCCGCAGTGCGACCTCTAGGGAGGGGGCTTCCTCCCCAACCCCACTCCCCTCCCCTGCCCAGTAAAACAGTCTGAGGACGTGGAAATGGATATAAACATAAAGTCAGTCTCGCTCTTGGTCTCTCTAAAATAAAATAAGTCTTTAAGAACCAGAAAAGAAAAATGCTTTGTCATGCATTATTTTCATTTGAGCCCTAGGATCGCTCTGTGAGTTAGTTGACTTGGGTTTGTGTTCTGGGCCCCGTTTCACAATATGAATAAAGAGGAAGCTCAAAGAGGCACTGATTTGTTAAAGCCAGGAGAGCAACTGGAGCTTCTCTCTGCACTTCCTAAAATTAATCTACGTCACGTTACGCTTTAGTAAAGTGATATATACATACATATATGTGTGTATACAGACCACCGCCAGGCGCTTGTTAGTCTTTATTGAGACTTGCCCTTTGGCAAGTCTCAGCACAGCTCCAGTGTGAGAGCAGTCGAGTCAGAAAGATACGGTAAGTTTATTCTCTTCTCGGGTGTCCTAAAAGATTGCATAAACTGCAGTTCCTAGAGTAAGTACTATGCAAGGTCATTGTAGGGGCAGCGGGGTGGCTCAGTAGGTTAAGCTGCTGCTTTGACTTCGCTCTTGGTCTCAGGGTCCCGCTGTCCAGCCCCGAGTTGAGTCGGGCTCCTGCTCAGCGGGGAGCCTGCTGCTTCTCTGTCTCTGTCTCTCTCCTAAATAAATAAATCAATCTTAAAAAACAAAATTCTATCACAGGATATTCCTGTTTATAATTAGCGTTAAGGCCAGTACACTAAAATAAAAGATCGGACGTTAGGAAATCTCAGGGGTTGCAGTAGCAAAATATTGCCATTCTGTTTTCCACAGTGAAGCTTCGATGATCTTCACAAAGTACAAATGTGGCCGTTGTCTGCTCCTCTGTGGCTCCCCGTTGCTCCCAGAATAACTAATACGGAGTTCAGCTGTGGATCAGGCGCTGCGCTAGGAGTTCGCGAGCCTCGGCTTGTCAGCCCCGCAGCTACCTAGTGGGCAGCGGCGTTGCGTTCCTCAGCTTGTCGGTGAGGAGACAGAAGTGGCTCCTGCCTCCGCCGGCCTCCAGCCCCCCCTCAGCTACGCCTCCGCAGCGAAGCCGCTCTTCTCCATCAGGCCCTCACCTGCTCCTCCTCTTGCGGCTACTCTCTCCCTCGAAGACTTCTTAACCCCCCCCACCCCCCCACCCCACCCCCGCTCCGGGCCATGTCAGCTGTGCTTGCTTCTGTGTCAGCATGTTGCTCACTGTGCAGCGGCCGGGCTTACCCCTCTCCCTTGCTACCCTGGGTTGGCAGGGACTGGGCCTTCCCTCACCATCGGAATCACCGCCCACCAAACATCCCGTTCAGTGCCTGGTGCTAAACTTAAATATGTTGGATTAAAGATCATCTTTAGTTTTCTTTTTTAAAGATTCTATTTATTTATTCATGAGAGATGCAGAGGGAGAAGCAGGCTCCCTGTAGGGAGCCCGACGTGGACTCGATCCCGGGACCCCGGGGTCACACCCTGGGCCGAAGGCGGCGTGAGCCCCCCCCCGGGCTGCCCCATCTTTAGTTTTTTTTTTTTTTTTTTTTTTTTTTTTATTTTTAATTTTTCTTTATTTAGGATAGTCACACAGAGAGAGAGAGAGAGAGGCAGAGACATAGGCAGAGGGAGAAGCAGGCTCCATGCACCGGAAGCCCGATGTGGGATTCGATCCCGGGTCTCCAGGATCGCGCCCTGGGCCAAAGGCAGGCGCCAAACCGCTGCGCCACCCAGGGATCCCCCCATCTTTAGTTTTCAATACAAGTCTCTAACGTATTATTTTCTGTCCTGCCACCCTTCGCCCCATCCGTAGGGCCCTCTGTGATCTGTCGCTGTGCGCTAGCATCGTGTCCTCAGCCCCAGGATTGACATTTTACGGATCTCCTGTGGTCTCTTCTTTTCCCCTATCCTGGAATCGTTTACCCGTTCGTCTTCGCCCAAAGCAAATCCTACACATCTTCCAGGGTTCAAGTTAAGCCTCTCGTTCTCTTGACCCCCTCTATCTGAAGTCGGGGCTCTGGGCTTCAGAAGCACCCCATTGTCTAACATTCCCTGTTAATTACGCAGTGCCATGGAGCCTCTGCTCCGTCGTTCTTGGAACTTGTCATTTAAATCTTCCTAGTGAAAAAAATAAAAAATAAATCTTCCTAGTGTTTTGGGCTCACCTTGTCCACCACAGAGCAAGTCTTTGAGGCCCACGACCACGTTTTGAACATCCCTGCCTCGTAGCTCCACGATGCGTTTTTGAGACCTAGCACCTGCGAAGAGCCCACACTGTCTGGATCTGAATCCCAGCTCTGCAGCTGACTCCCTAGTGACCTTGAGCTAATCATCTACCTTCTCCGTGGCTCATTTTCCTCATCGTAAAGTTGGGAAAGTAATCTTCCTCCAGAGAGCTGTGGTGATGATTACACAAGTTAATACGTCTTCAGCCTATAGCAGCGATTACTTAAGTCTTGTTGTGTGGTGGTTAGTAGTAACCGTGATAATGATTTGAAAATACAGATATGTTGTCAGGATGGCCAGCCACAAGGTATGTATTAGCCACTGTTTGGATCAGTTTGTTTGTCACCCGGCAGACCGGTTTTGCTATGAGCTGGGAAAGGTCCACCAAGAATAACAGGGATGGCAGGTTCTGGGAGGAGTTTCAGTCCAGGTGGATGCTGTTGGCCTCAGCCGTGGGAAGCAGTGAGTGTCTGGAGAGCTCAGGCTGGACATTGGAGGGTCAGGCTGGGCTGGCAGGACTAGAACCAGTTGTGACTTTTTCACAATTTGGTTCAGCTATAAAGGAGCTCTGAGGTTTCAAAAAGTGGATTTTCCCCTTTTGCAGCTTCAGTACTGGTCTCGGGGCATTACTGAGTTATGATGGAAATGGCGCCAGGAGGACCGTCCTTTCTGTGTTATCCAGGGACTGGTTCCCTCCATCGCTGATAGTTATGTTGCTGCTACGTGATAGTGTCTGTAAATCTGATCTTTGGCAATTATTATTCCAAATGATATATTCAGGTTTAAGGGTTTTTTTCCTTCCTTGAAAAACTGAATCCATTTCCATACTCATATATTTGTGGTTACCTCCATGTGCGTTTGAGCAGTTTCCATTTAAATGCATAATGAAGATAGCTGTCAATTTTAACAAGAATGATTTCATCACCTGTCATCAATAATGCAGGAATACCTGCCAGTTGAATGACTCGGTGTAAGTACTGGTACGATGTCTTTCCAGGTTTTAAGAGGTTGTGTTATATTTTCACAGTGTGGTGTTGATTACTGTCATCAGAGAGTGCTGGGTGAGAAAAGCTTTCTGCTTGTCTAGTAAACAAAACCCCTTTTTATCCAAGTAGGATTAACTGCAAACCTACAGGAGAGATTTCTCAGAGAATTTCATAAATTTAATTCTGTGCATGACTTGAACTGTCTTCTCTCCTTTTAAAAGTTTCTTTAAAATTTTTTTTTAAAAAAAGGCTCAGAGGTTTAAACAAAGCATTAGCTTAATGGGCTCATGTTGTTAGACTCCTGAATAAACCAGATCTCTCCTCGGTTTGTAAACAGATTAAGTACTTCATCCAGCATATAAATATTTTTACTGCTTTTTTGAGAGATTTTATTTATTCAAGAGACACAGAGCGGGGCAGACACACAGGCAGAGGGAGAAGTAGGCTCCCTGCAGGGAGCCCGATGCAGGACTGGATCCCGGGACCCTGGGGTCACAGCCTGAGCCCAAGGCGGACGCTCACCCGCTGAGCCACCTAGGCACCCCTTTTACTGCTCTTTATACTTGTTCTGTGAATCCTTATGGCAGATTAAATGTGATCGAAGTCAGCCGAAGCATGCCCTACTTTGGGGGTGTATTTTAATTTTATTAAAATACAGAGGTGGTTTTGGTTTATTTGCTTCTTTTTGTCCCTGATCCTATGATTGCACAGATGATTATAGTTAAATTGTATTTTGTCGCTGTATTAAATGTGACTGTTTAGTTTATCTTTTCCCTCAAAATCTAAATATAACCTGAAAATATTAAGTCTAAACATTAATGTCCTGAATGGAAACTAAAAGTTTTTGCTTGTATTTTGAGAATTGGGATTCTTACAGAAGTTACTGGATGTGACATTCATACCAAGGTACCGAATGTTATAAGAGAGGAACCTTCCCTTGACTACTTTGCATTTGTTGATACTTGGAGAACTACTTGACATCTGGACTCATGGGACAAGGGAAACCTTGCATGACCATATGATAATCAAAAATCATTTGAATAAGATGGTGGAGAGCGAATGGTCTGGGAGAGAGTGACTCAAGGCCTAACTCAGCTTCCTAACGTACGGTGTTTTGCAGCTTTGAATTAGCCTTTAGGCATCAGTTCTCATTGTCACTTGGACAAGCCAGAGACTTAGGCCCTTTCAAAAGGACTGTGTCCTTCTATGACCTACTTATTAAAGACTCGGCATTGATCTATGGAAGGTAATTAAATGCCATCTGAGTGAAATTCGTAGTCAGAGCTCGTTCTGTACAATTCTGAAAATTATTTTTAGTCTGTGATAGAGGGATACTGGTAGCTGCTTTTAATTATTTTTTTAATTATTGTCTTTTAAAAAGATAAAGCTCATATGACTGCATATTTTTTAGTTTTGATTTTTATTTTTTTAAAGCAGAGACAGGTATGTACAAAGTTCTTTAGAAGCATGAACAAGTTTATAAGGCTTGCTTAAAAGGAGAACCACAAGACTGTACCCGCCACTCGCTTCCCCTGCCTTCCCACTGCTGTTGGGATATTTGCAGCCGGTGTAGTTTTAGATCAAATGCTTGCGTTCCTAACTCCTGGTTTCTAAGTGTGCGCATTACCTGCTCCTTTCCTGCCCCAGCCCCCCGCCCCGGTTCAGCCGTGTCTTCTCGGACCTTCCCCGCGTGTGACGCGGCAGCTGGGGGAGCCCCGGCCTCCCTACTTGCGGGGTAAGACTGTAGTCACAGCTGAGTCACCTAGTAGACCGTGGCTAGTTCCCTTTTCCTGTGCCACTTTCGGTTTTCTTGTGATGTTCTTGCTCCACTTCCGCCGTCCTCACCACTAACTCGTCCCTGACTTCACCAGTGCCCGAACACACTCAGATGCACTGCTACCCTGCAGTGTCCTTGTGCTGCGGGCCCCGGGAGCCTTCAGGCCGGCCCTGGACCCCCGCTGTCCTGTGTGTCGGGAGCGCGCTGGCACTCGGGATCTCCAGCCACCAGCGAGCTCGTGCCCCTTTGCCTCCCACCCACGCCGGGTCTTTTCTGTCCTGTATCCCGTGTCTTCCTCTCCCTTGATTTAGTCCCGTGTTGGTGGCACACAGCCTGAGAAACAAGAGGTATATTTTTTGAGAAATCCCGTATATAAAGTGTCTTTATTTCACCTATAAACTTGAATAATGATTTGACGGGCTATAGCTTCTGCTGTCATTGTTGAGAAGTGTGGAGGCATCTCTGGTTCCCGATCCTTATTATGTGATGCATTTTATTCTCTGAGACTTTGTAGGGTCATCCGTTGGTCCTTGTGTTCCGAAATCTTAATGATGTGCTTTGGCTTGGGTCTGTTTTATTCTCTGCATTGGACACTCAGTGGGTCATTGCAGTCACACAATTCATAGCTTTCAGTTCTGAGAAATATTTTTGGTTCAAAAAATTTTCCTTTTCTTAATTTTCTCTGTTTTCTCTTCTTAGAGTTCCAGTTTTTTAGACACCTTTCTGGATGATCCTGTATTTGCCTTGTCCTTTCTCTCCTACTTTCATCTCTTTTCTTTTATTCTTCTTCATAGTTTAAGTTCTTAAGGTCTTTTTTCTTTTTTTGAAAAAAGTGGGATCCCTGGGTGGCGCAGCGGTTTGGTGCCTGCCTTTGGCCCAGGGCGCGATCCCGGAGACCCCGGATCGAATCCCACGTCGGGCTCCTGGTGCATGGAGCCTGCTTCTCCCTCTGCCTGTGTGTCTCTGCCTCTCTCTCTCTCTCTCTCTCTCTCTGTGACTATAATAAATAATAAATTTAAAAAAAAATTAAAAAAAAAAAAAAAGAAAAAAGTAATGTAAATCAGTGACCTTTTTATACATTGAACACATCCACCACATTTGATCTGGTAAAGACCCAGATCAAAAAACCATAAAATTCTCAGCACCCTAGAAACCCCCATCTAGTCACTATCTTCCCCAAAGGGAACTACTATTTCAAAAATTTAGCTTTTTGTTTTGAGAGAACTGTAGAGTCACATACAGTTAAAAGAAATAACACCTATAGCCCAAGTATCCTGTGCTCATTTTTTTTTTTTTTCCTGTGCTCATTTTTCCCCAGCGGTAACATCTTGTAAAACTCTAGTACAACAGCGTAACCAGGATACTGACATGGATATGGCCAAGGTGCGGAACGTTTTGCCACCACCAGAATGTCTCACGTCTGTCTTCTGGGGCTACCACCACTTTCATCCTCTGTTCCCTATGGAACACCTGGCAATCCCTATGCAGCCTCCATTTCAGTAATTTTGTCACCCCAAGAATGACATGTGAATGGAATCCTACAGTATGTAATCTTTTAAGATTGGCTTTTTTCCCCACTCTTTACTTTTGTTCTCTGGAGATCTACCCAGGTTATCCTATGTACCTCTAGTTTGTGGTCTTTTATTGCTGCATAATATCCCGTAGTATGGATGTGCCACGGCTGTAGAGCTGTCTGTCCACTGAACCATATCTGCTTTATTGCCAGTTAGGGGGTGTCACAAATGAAGCTGCTGTAAATATTTGTGTCTTGGTTTTTGTGTGAAGTTTTTTTCATTTCTTTAAGATAAACGCCCAAAAGTGTGAGTGCTGGGTCATAGGGTAGTCACATATTTAGATTAAGAAACTGCCAAAGTGCTTTCCAGAGTGGATGTACCATTTTATATCCCCACCAACAATGTATGAGTGAACTAGGTTCTTCCTATCCTTGTCAGAATTTGGTGGTGTCATGATTTTTACTTTATTTTATTTTATTTTATTTTATTTTTTATTTTATTTTTTACGATTTCTACTTTAGCCATTGCTACACATGATCAAGACCTGAGCTAAGATGAAGTGTCAGATCCTTAACTGACTGAGCCAACCAGGTGCCCCGTCTGTCCACTTACTTAGATTTTTATTTCTTTCCTCAGCATGTTGTAGTTTTCAGCATATAGTCCTTTGCATTAATTTATATTTAAATATTTTTTCTTTCCAAGAGATTTTGTAGATTTCTTGAGATTTCCTACACAATCCAATAGAGACCGTTTATTTCTTTTTGAGCTATTTACTTTCATTTTCTTTTATCGAAATGGCTAGAGCTTTCAATAGTCTTGCATAAGAGTGATAAGACCAGATGATCTTGCCTTGTTTCTTATTTTAGAAAAAAAGCATTTAGTCTTTCACTTCTAAGTATAATGTTATCTGTAGGTTTTTGTAGATCTTTATCCAATGAAAGAAGTTTCTATTCTTCTGAGACTTTTCATGAATGAGTGTTTAATTTTGTCAAAATCTTTTTTCTGCACTGATTAATAGGATTCTACTTTGTTTCTTTAGCTTGTTAGTATGGTGGATCTTCAAGTATTATACTAGCCTTGTATCCTTGGAATATAATAGCCTTGTATCTCACTTGGTCAAAGTGTACAGTTCTTTTTATATATTGCTAAATTTTCTTTTCTAATATTTTGTTAAGGATTTTTATGTCTGTGTTTATAAGGGATATTGTTCTGTAGTTTTCTGTTGTTTGGACTGTCTTTCTTAGGGATATAAGACTTGGGGTTGATAATTCTTTTTTTTTTTTTTTTTTAAGATTTTATCTATCTATTCATGAGAGACACAGAGATAGAATAGAAGCAGAGACACAGGCAGAGGGAGAAGCAGGCTTCATGCCGAAGCCAGACGTGGGACTCTATCCCGGTCTCCAGGATCACGCCCTGGGCCAAAGGCAGACACTTTAACCCCTGAGCCACCCAGGCGTCCCTGGGTTGACAATTCTTATACCACTTTCTTCTGGTGTACGTGGTTTCTGATGAGAAATCTGCTATCATTTGAATTCTTTTCCCATATTGGTTGTGACTCCTGTTTCACTGCTCTCAAGATTTTTTTGTTTTTGGTTTCCAAGTTTGACACGTGTGTCTGTGATGTGTCTTGGTGTGGATTTCTCTTGTTTGGAGTGTATTCACCTTCTTGAATCTGTAGATCTTTTGCCAATTTCAGAAATTTTCAGCTTTTACTTCTTTGAATACTTCAGCCCTGCCCTTTTCTTCTCCTTTCAGGACTCTGATAACATGAATCTTCAGTCTTTTGTTTTAGTCCCACAGGTCTTTGAGGCTCTGTTCATTTTTTTTTTCCCAGTCTATTTTCTCCCTGTTATTCAGTTGCATAATTTCTATATTCTATCTTTCAGTTTGCTCATTTCCCCCATCTCCTCCATTTTGCTGTAGAGTTCATCCATTGAGTTTTTTTATATTTTGGCCATTGTCTTTTCCAGTTGTAAAATTTCCATTTTGTTTCTTTTTATACATTATATCCCTTTCTGTTTCTATTCTACAACTTTCTATCTTTTTTTCATTTTTTTAAACATGTTTGTAATTGCTTGTTGAAGCATTTTTTGAAGTCTTACTGGCTCTTGGTATGCATTATTTTTATTGAAATTTGGGCATTTGGGATATTATGAAACTCTGGGTCACATTTAAGCCTTTTGATCTAGCTGGATTTTTCTGACGTGCTGTTGCAGGGGAATTGGAGATACTGCCTCATTACGACACTCTGCCCCTCTTGACACCTGATGATGAAGGAGCTCCTTATCACTGTGAGGTAGAGATGGGTGTTCTGGCTCACCACTAGGTATCCATTGATACCTCCCCGGCTGGAAGGAATAAGAGTGCCTCATTACTGCTCCCTGTGTGGCTTCCACTGATACCACAGTGGGGATGGGGGAGTAACCTTGTTACTACTGGGTAGTAGTAAAAGTCCTGAGTCTCTACTAGACCTCTTCTGACACCACCCCAGGTGGAAAGGTAGAGATGTCTTATTACTAACAGGTGGGGATGGAAGTCGAGAATCCCCTGTGTTCTCCACTAATGATGTCTTGGAGATAAGGCCTCATTATCACCTAGCAGTGATGAAGGCCCTAGCTCCCTGCTCGGTGTTCTCCGATACCACCTCAGCTTAAGGGTTTGGGTGCCCTGTTAATAGCCTGTGAGTATGGAAGTCTAGGCTCCCCCTGTAGCCATTGCTGGTAGGGGTGGGAGTCAGGACACATTACCCCCCAACCCCAGACCCCATTCTGTGGTATTTGGCTGAAGGAGAGCAGTTATTATTATTACCTAAAGTTTTCTGTTTTTCTGGGCTGCATTTTTCTGCATCCTTTAGCCAGGGAGGACTTTGTGGGCTTTTGGGGTTTTTGTTTGTTTGTTTATTTGCTTGGGGTTGTTTTGGTCTGCACTCATGGATATTTCCAAGTTCTTTAGCCCCATTTATCCCCATGTTCTTTGGGTACCAAGGTCCCTAGCTAGTCTGCAGTCTTCTGTCTACCTTGCAGAGCCTTCTGCATTTGCCTTATATATGATGTCCAAGACTTTTAGTTGTCCTTCGCAGGAGCACTAGGGAAAAGTGTGTCTACTTGATCTCTTTGGAAGCAAAAATCTACCCTGACTTTCAATACCATAAGTTAGTTTTGCTTACTTTTGTGAGTCAGTATAGAGGGAATCATTGGCATGTGCTCTTCTGCTCCTTGCTTTTCTCAGTCCATATTATGTTTGTGAGACTCATCCATGTCATTGCATGAAATTATGATTTATTTTTACTGCTGTACAGTATTTCATTATCTGAATATAACATGTCTATATATTCTGCTATAAATAGGTTGTTCCCAAAAGTTTTGAGCTATTAAAATTATTCTGCTGTGAACATTTTTGTAGATGTCCTTTTGGTGAATACATTAGTATATATCTAGGAGTTGTCATCGGGTATATATTCAGGTTTGGTAGCTATTCCCAAACAGTTATCAAAGTAGTGTATCAATTTACAGTCCTATCTGCAATCTCTGAGCATTCCAGTCACTCTGCATCCTCACCAGCACTTGGTATTATCTGTCCTATTTATTTTAGCCGTTTTGGGAATATGTTGTATTATTGCATTGTTTTAATTTGCTTTTACTGCCCACTTTAATCAAGTTGAGCATCTTTTTACATATTTATTTGGCATTTGCATAAGCCCTTTTGTGAAGTGACTGTTGAAGTTTTTTACTCATTTTTCCTGTTAGACTACCTGACATCTCTCTATAGATTTTTAAGAATTCTCTATATATCTGGATATACTCTTTTGTCTGTTATATATAATATGCATCCTCACCAGAATACCTTATTTTACTCTTGGGCTTGACATATCTATCTTCAATGTTGCCTTTTTATAAAATTTTTTTAATGTAGTCCAATTTATTTTTTCTCCCTTAATGCTTAGCACTCTTATATCCTATTTAATAAGTCGTCTTCTAAGATCTTCAAGATTATTTTTTTATGTTTACAGTCCATCTGGAGTTGATTTTTATGATGTGAAGGGTCTATTTATTGTTGTCATTGTCTTTTTTTTCTAAGTAGTTGCCTTAAATTTTAATTTTATATCATCCCTTACTTTATCCTTTATGCTTTTTTTCCACGAAAAATTTTCTATAACTTTTTCATTCAACCATTCGTTTTATACCTTCTCATCCTCCTCCTTCTTGAAAAATATGTATTATCTTATTTTTGTTTGATAGTTGCATTTCTTGTTTCTGAAAATAATATATTCTGGAAATAGCTTCTATTTTCTCCATATTGATTTTTTTTTTTCTGTTTTGGGTCTGTCTTTCATGTCAGGTACTTCCCTCATATGTCTCACAATTCTGCTCATATTTACTGGCAAGGCTCGATGACTGAACTTGCACATAGAGTGATTTGGGGAGTATTTAGTTGGGAAGGCTTCAGTATCAGGATCTTCAGAGCAGAACTCAGTTTCCTGCCTGGAGGATGGAAGCCTTGTCAGCTTCTGTAAACCTTGTGAGGGAAGTGGGATGGGGGTTAGGGGAGGGGTTAAGGCTTGGAATCAGGATGTATATGTTTACTTAATGCCCTGTTTTCAGTACGGTACCCCTACCCTCAACTCCGGCCGTTTCTGTCTGACAGCAGAGCCTCTGTGTTATCCTCTCCAGAGGAAAAAAAAACCCTCTAGTTGGTTAGCTTTGTGGAATGCAGAAGGGAATTGAGTGTCCTTAGTTGGAGCTGAGACTTCAGTCAACTGTGTTAGCAGCAGCCTCCCTGCCCTGCCTACACACACACACACACACACACACACACTCCAACCGAATATGGCCAACTCATGAGCCTCTGAAGGATTCTGAGTAATCAATTGTATTATTACTGGCTTTCCCCACTGTCATCCAAGTTTTCAGTTTTCTCAGCTCTACTAAGTTATTTTCCAATTGTCTCATTATATTCTGGCCTCCAGAATATAATCTGATTGCTCCATTTATGGCCCCTTTAGTTCTCCTAGCTTGGATTATGACTTTAAAAATGTGTGTGTCTGTGTGTGTTGTCACGTTAGTGGGATTTAAGAATGGAGGTCAGATGTACTCAGATTACTCAATCTGCCATCTTCATCCAGAAGTGTCATGCAACGTTTATACGCTTTAAAAGCAACAGATATTTGAGTTCAGAAATGAAATTAATTTAGAAAATAAGTCCAAAGGGCGCACCTGAGTGGCTCAGTCGGTTAAGCATCTGCCTTCAGCTCAGGTCATGATCCCTGGGATCCTGGGTTTGAGCCCCGCATGGCAGGTTCCCTGCTCCTCAGGGAGCCTGCTTCTCCTCCCCCTGCCTGCCCTTCCCCCCTGCTTGTGCTCTCTCTCGATTGCTCTTGGTCAAATAAATAGATAAAATCTTTAAAAAGGAGAGAAAGAAAGAAAGTAAATAAATAAATAATAAGTCCAAAGGAGAATTCTTGTTCTCTTCAGGTGGTGAGATGGAATTGGGGCTGCTGACTTGGATAGGTGAAAGTGCTAATGATAAACATAAGTATAGAACGATCAGCTGGACAGCAAAAGATTGGATTTTGCTTTTCCCTGAAGTTTTGTGTGGAAAACAAGTTTTCCTTTCACTCTGAGGAAAACACGACTTGGGAACGAGGTAGAGTTGTGGGTTGCACAACATTGTGAATGCACTAAATTCCACTGAATTGTTTACTTCAAGTGGTTACTTTTTTGTTGGGTGAATTTTACCTCAAATAAAAAAGAATGCTTAAACCTAAAAATAAGAAAATACAGGAACATTTTTAAACCTTACAGCTAATTGTTGACACTTGGCTGTGGGGGGTAACAGAGCAGTTGAGATTACACGGGTCTCATTACGTTGTGTTTCCAGTGTCTGCCTAGTAGCTCTTTTTAAAATGTTTGCAGGCCTGATTCTGGAAGAAGTTCAGCAAGTTAGTCTTTGTTTTGAGAAAAGGGAGAGCAAGATCTATTCCGAGGGATAGCAAGTGAGGTTCTTCCTCCCTGGTATACAAGGTGAGAGGAATTACTAGGTATTTAATGTGTGTACCTCCTCCATCAGAATATGTTGATGGCAGCTTGATGAATCTTGACCCAAGACCTTTGGACTCTTTAATTATCTGTATAATGGAAGAAAGGGGAATTCTGATGGAATATGGCACAGTTCCTATAAGTTTATGCCATTTATTGCTTATCTTTCAGAAGAGACACCCTTATAAAAGGGCTTAATAGCATTTTATCGTCAAGGGTGTAGCATTTGGCGGTGTGTTGTGGTGCATTAGAGTATACAGCTCAAAGCCACGATCTCTGGGTTTGGACCTTCACTCTGCCCCTTCTGAGTTGTTGAAGCTCACCGGGCTTCATTTTTCTCTTCTGTAACATAGAGGAGATAGTAGGGATTGTCATAAATATGAGCTTAATACATTAAGGATCGTTGAGCCTGGCACAGAGTAAGCACTCAGTGAATGGTATCTGGTCCTTTCTTCCTGATGCTTTGTTAAACTTCAATCCATAAAAGCACATGTTTGGAGTATAAACAACACAGAGGCCATTTCCTCACCAGGACATCCTTGTCACGGCTAGAGGGCTAGAGTGACCAACTCCAACTGCAAATGTGTAGCCGACTCCCTCTTTCTCATCACATTTGTGGTCGTGGTTAAAAGCTTGCTTCTATAGAAACTGAATGGTTTTAGCTGACCTTGATTTTTTAGAATTTCTACACTTCAAACGTGCAGTGGATTTGTTTGAAAAGTAAAACCAAGAAACTGTAAATACTGTTTATTTTTAGTTCTCTATATTTGGTTTAGATGTAATCTCTTTCATTTGTACATTTTCACCAGGAATCAATGAAAAGATTTGAGAATGAACCTGAGCTATAAACCTGCCATTAGAACATGTAATTAGTCAGTCGGCGGCCGCAAAGAGTATTTGATTCTTTGAAAGCTGTTTTTCTTAGTATTGTGTGGCTGCGAGTGATAAGTAGGAGAAGTCTCTCTCACAATTACTATTTTGAGCCGCAGTTTGAGACTCCTTAGCTTCTTGCAAGATGGAGCTCTGGGCTTAAATGTTATTTTCATACTAAGCCATCTTTTAAATTTTACTTTCCAGGCCAACAGTCAAGATTCCGAAGGTCACAGACTTTCTGATGGTGGTGGGGAGCCATGGCGTCAGATGATAAAGTCGCCATCTTAACTGATGACGAGGAGGAGCAGAAGAGAAAGTACGTTCTCGCCGATCCCTTTAATGGTGTTTCCAGGGAACCGGAGCCACCTTCCAATGCAACACCCACCTCCACGGAAACAGCTGCTATTCCTGAAGAGGAGATAGACTGGATAGAGAAACACTGTGTCAAAATAAACAATGATCTTCTGATATCCAAGGTCTTCTATTTTTTCTTTTACTCTGCCTATGGCTCTCTTTACCCGCTGCTGCCTGTGTACTATAAACAGCTGGGAATGTCCCCCAGCCAGAGTGGATTGCTAGTTGGTATCCGATACTTCATTGAATTCTGCAGTGCCCCCTTTTGGGGTGTTGTTGCAGATCGCTTTAAAAAAGGCAAAATCGTCCTCCTCTTTTCTCTTTTGTGTTGGGTTTTGTTCAACCTGGGCATCGGATTTGTCAAACCTGCTACCTTGAGATGTGTACCAAAGATCCCCCCAACACCTCGTCCCACTAACTCAAGTCACCTGCTAACTCTCCCGCCGACCAACTCTTCCATCACCACGTCAGCGCGAGCACGTGACAGGAGGAGCCTGCTCCTATCCACCTGGCCAGTGATGTTAGAGCTGGAGCCCAATGTCACAGACGCTGTCATCTTTTCGACAGCTCCAAACAAGACCAGTGCGCCCACTCTGCCGCCCCAGACAGATGAGATTACTGGCCATGGTAGGGACTTTACCTCTAGTCCAAGCCCGGTGGCCCCCACCCTCCCAGGAGACGTAACCAGAGAGACAACCACTGCTGTCGTCACCACCAAGTCTTTACCTTCTGATCAAGTCACTCTTGTTTATGATCAGCAAGAGGTGGAGGCTATATTCTTGGTGATCTTGGTGGTCGTCATAATAGGAGAGTTTTTCAGTGCCTCCTCCGTCACCATTGTGGACACTGTAACCCTTCAGTATCTGGGGAAACACAGAGACCGCTACGGACTGCAGCGCATGTGGGGCTCCTTGGGCTGGGGCCTGGCGATGCTGTCGGTGGGCATCGGGATCGACTACACTCACCTAGAGGTGCTCATCGATGGAAGGGGCTGTAAGCCGCCCGAGTACCGCAACTACCAGGTCGTCTTCATCGTCTTTGGAGTTCTCATGACCCTGGCTTTGATTGTTGCCACTCAGTTCCGGTTCCGCTACAACCATTTCAAAAACAATGAGAGTAAAGGGAAAGAGGTGGAGATCCCGCAAGTGGAGGGGAATAGCTCCACAGAGTCCTCGGAGGAGGCGCCAGGCGCACCGGGCCACCCGCAGGCCTTCAGCTTCTGGGACCTGATCCGGCTGCTTTGCAGCGTGCAGTACGGCTCCGTGCTGTTCGTGGCCTGGTTTATGGGCTTTGGGTATGGCTTCGTGTTCACCTTTCTCTACTGGCATCTGGAAGACTTGAATGGAACCACGACCCTCTTTGGGGTCTGTTCAGTCCTCAGTCATGTGTCTGAGCTCACAGCCTATTTTTTTAGCCACAAGCTCATTGAGTTGATTGGCCACATCAGGTAAGAACGCGATTACGACTGCTGCCTTCGGTGGGTGGGCCTCACCCTGTTGTACTTTCTAGCTCCTCTGGGCGCACCCAAGGATGTGGGTGGGGGTGGTGTTTGGAGCCGCCCCGGAAGGGCCTTCTGCTGCTCCTCCGCCTCAAAATAGAAACTGAAGGAAGGAGGGAGCCTACTTGGGTTATCTAAGGCAAACAACGCACGTCTGTCTGTCTGCCATGCGGCCCTGCAGTGAACCTGTCAGGTATAGGAGCACAGGGCTCATGGACTAGATTATTCTGGGGACTTTGAAGGGTCTGCTGCTCCCAGGCATTTGTGAAGGAGAGTCTAGATGCAGAAAGTGGATTAGGGTCTTTCAGCCTTCGGTTATTCTCAGCCACTTGTTGACATAAGAGGAGCGTGAGTATATGGTCTGTGGAAGTGCCCGTTCTATTTAACGAAGCTGTGACCCCCCCACCCCGCCCGTAATGGCTAATCTGTGATACCACGTGGAGGAGATTCGTACATGATGTGTTTTTTAATATTTTATTTATTTATTCGTGAGAGACACAGAGAGAGAGAGGCAGAGACCCCGGCAGAGGGAGAAGCAGGCTCCCTGCGGGGAACCTGATGTGGGATTCGATCCCCAGACCCCGGGGTCACGGCCTGGGCTGAAGACAGACACTCAACCGCTGACACCCCTGGGCTGCCCTGTCCTTGCTTTTTATACTGCTTCCTGCCCCATCATTGCCTCTAAAATGTAGAGGCAGCTGCACGTCAGCGCTTTGACCTCAGAGACACGTGTGGCGTACCCCTCCCTAAACTGTGAACTTGCTGAAGTTGAAAGGAAGCAGCCATACACATCTGTGTGTGGTACTCGAATCTCTGAGAAAGTCAGAAGGAGAGATAGACACGAGATTTAAGAGACAGTGATCCTTTTTTCCTTTCCTTTTCCTTAATAACTGAAGATTTTAATTAACCAGTAATGTGAATAATTTGATATAATTTTTAAACTCAACCTAGAATCACTCTGTCCTCCAAACAAATATTAATATTTTGTCTTGTTTGGTTGGTTTTGCTTTGGGAGACTGTGTCCTGCTGCTTTGGTTTCTCAAATCTGTGACCCCTTTGTTGTCACTAAACAAAGTGAAGCATTGTGTACATGGTTCCCAGACCCACAAGGTCCCCGAGGCACATTCAGTGGGACCAGTTTGAAAAGTGTCTTGTGATATCCAGGACTTGGGATGTCCTGTCACTTTGTTCAGGTCAAGTTTGCATTCTCTGGCGTTGAGGGTCGACCGGGCTGCATTTAGACACTTCTCTTCAGCTGGAGTGTATGCGTGCCTTCTGCCCTCAACCAAGCATCTTTGAATTCAGTCACTTATTCCCAGAAAAGCAGTTAGGGCCTCTAAGCGAGCCAAGTTCTAGGTGTCCTGCCTTAGTCAGGCATTGGCGTTAATGGAATGTTGACTCTGTACAGAGGCTGAGCATGCGTTCTACTTTCTTTTGTTTTTTAAATATTGTATTTATTTATTCATGAGAGACACAGAGGGAGAAGCGGAGACACAGGCAGAGGGAGAAGCAGGCTCAACGCAGGGAGCCTGATGCGGGACTCGATCCCAGGACCCTGGGGTCACGCCTAAACCGCTGAGCCCCCCAGGGCCCCCAAGCATGCGTTCTATTTTCAAAGAAATTGTTAGGCTCTTCTCACATGCTAAGAAAAGTTTCTATTCTGTCTTGGCCTTTTTGTCTGAGGTATATATTTTCATGAAAAATCCTAGCAGTTTTACTACTGATTTTGGCAAATACATGAAGCGTATGCTTGTTTTCTTCCCCTTGAGCATTAGTAGTTACCTACTCAGTACTTAAAAACCTACAGCTCAGGGCACCCGGTGGGTCTGTTGGCTGGGCGTTTGCCGTGGGCTCCAGTCATGATCTCAGGTCCTGCTCTCCAGCCCCCACACCTGCTTTGGGCTCCCTGCTCAGCGGGGGGGGGGGGGGGGGGGTCTGCTTCTTCCTTTGCCCTTCCCCTCCCCCCACAGGCGCGCGCTCGCTCGCTTCTCGCTCGCTGCTCACTCTCTGTCTCAAATAAATAAAATCTTAAAAACCCTACAGCTCACCTTAACTTTCCAGTTTTATGTACAGAAAACGTCTTCCTTTCCTTATTTAATGATGTGATGGAAGAAAAAGACTCTTGTGGTCACATTGTTGTCCCAAGAGTCTATTGGGATTCCATTGGTTTGTAGCCATTTATCTCTTTTGGATTTTAATTCTGTCCATTAAATGTATTATCTTAACTACTTTTAAAAGATTCTAAGAGCTGGTGTGTGATGATGCCCACTATTCAAGCAGAACAGGTATATTTCTTTTGGTGAGATTTTGGGGAGCCCGGTCAGGTGGTGGTGGTTGAGATTTGGGGGTCTGAGTGCACTGATGGCATCCCGAACCTCTCATTGGATGTCCATCATACATTAAATAGCTCACAAAGAGAAATTCTCTTTCCATGTGATAGTCTTTTATGTTTTTCTTATAGGATCGTAAGGACGGATCTGTCTGGCTCTTATGTCCACGTCCATGCTTTTTTGATATTCTGTGACTGTGTTACTGGGAGTTTGTTTTCAGGAGTCAGCACTACCATAAAGATTGTAAATATCCTAATGTAGTCAGAAGTGGATTTTCTATAACTTTTTAAATATAAATTCATAATGGAGAAAAATTTATACCAGAAAAGTTTTTTTAAATAGCATGTCCAATTTTGAAGTACTTAGTATTTTATTTTATTTTTTATTTATTTTTAAGATTTTATTTATTTATTCATGAGACACACAGAGAGGCAGAGACACAGGCAGAGGGAGAAGCAGGCTCCATGCAGGGAGCCCGACGTGGGACTCGATCCCAGGGCCCCGGGGTCATGCCCTGGGCTGAAGGCAGTGCTAAACCCCTGAGTCACCCAGGGGCCCCAAGTACTGAGTATTTTAATAGTTACACAGTTGATGCCCCGTTTTTCAGGGAAGGAACTATAAGTCTAATCACACACACACACACAGAGTAAATGATCTTTGGTTTTGATCTTGGATTTTGTCCGTCTCTAAAAAGTAGCTTTCTTAGGCAACTGGATAATGCTTAATATTTCCACTAAAAAAGATAAATTTCTTTTGATATGAAATTGCAAGACTTCGGAATTTACAGCAAGTATATTTCTAGGCTAATTTATGTAGAGATGATGACTAGACTTTTTTTTATTTTAAAGATTTTATTTATTTGTTCGAGAGAGAGAGGCAGAGACACAGGCAGAGGGGGAAGCAAGCTCCATGCAGGGAGCCTGACGTGGGATTTGATCCTGGGTCGAAGGCGGCGCTTAACCGCTGAGCCACCCAGAGATTCTGATGACTAGACTTCTTTAAGTAGAAATGTAAATGTATCTTAAGGGTATGTTTATCCTGCTGGATGTTTTAACAGCCGTGAAGTGGGTTGTGATCAAAATGCATTACAATTAATCATTTATAAATTTGTAAATCATTACTGTCCAATATTAGGCCATCACGTATGTCGCTTGAAATTTATTTATATTTTAAGGGACACAAAAATCAACTCCATCGACTTTGACTCTGCCCTAAGCTTCTTAGGCTCAGGGCCAGCTTTGCCAGGCGGGTGCTGCCAGCAGGGTGAGAGGAGCGCTGTGCGCCGCGGTTTCCCCCGGAGGGCTGGCTGAGGGTCACCGAGAACTAGTGGTCGGCTCGGGACAGTGGGGAATGCGTGCTGGGCAGCAAGGGGAGGAAAATAGGTTTTCCGGGTGAGGGAAGGCCGAGAACGGGGAACAAGAAGACACCAAGACACCGGCTGCAGTGGAGGACGCGGGGGTGGGGGTGGGACGTGCCGATTGCACTGGAGGAGCAGCAGTCAGCACCATAGAAGGAAGGAGCGCCCCGGCCCCGGGGTGAGCGCCCGCCCTGCACCCAGGCCGTGACCCTGCGGTCCCTGCAGGGAGCCTGCTTCTCCCTCTGCCTGGGTCTCGGCCTCTCTGTGTCTCTCTCTGTGTCTCTCATGAATAAGTAAATGAAATCTTTTTTAAAAATAGAAGGAAGGAACGAACTCGCTCTGCTGCGGGGTGGCTTGGGAGGGCCTCAGGGGGAAGGGGCATTGGAGCCTGCCCGGCAGGCCTTCCAGAAACCTTCCAGAAACCTTGTTCACTCGCCTGGTCCTGCCGCTCCTGCTTGGCCTCGTGGCAGCCGCGTCCACAAGACCCGGCTATTGGGCCGCGCTCGGCCTGCGGGCCTCCTGCCTGTGGAGCCGCCACCAGCCGCCACCAGCCGCCACCAGCCGCCAGGGGAGACCATCCTTTTCCGCCCTCCCCGTAGCTCGCTGTCCAGGTGTCCCCGTGAGGGGCCTGTGGCCCTGGTGCCTTCGGGGGGCCCCTCCCACCTCAACACCTTGCTGGCACCTTGGTCGGGCGGGGTGCTGGGCGCAGGAGCTGTCTGTGCGGCCCCGGCCCCCCGCGGAGGGCTTGGTCAAAGTGCAGAAACCCTGGGGAGCTGAGGCAGGTCCCCTCTCTTAGTATCACCCTCACGGCCGGGTGCAGGGGAGACACGGGCCCTGAGCAGGCTTCGGGCCCAGCTCGGCCCACGTGGGGCCCTCGTGCAGCCCTGAGCCCAAAACAGCCCTGAGCTGCCTAAGTGGCTGAGCCACCCGGCACCCCAAGGAGTAGTATTTCTTTTTAAAAAATGACTTTTACAGGGATGCCTGGGGGCTCAGTGGTGGAGCATCTGCCTTCAGCTCAGGCCGTGACCCCGGGGTCCCGGGATCGAGTCCCTCATCGGGCTCCCCACAGGGAGCCTCTTCTCCCTCTGCCTGTGTCTCCGCCTCTCTCTGTGTCTCTCAGGAATACAAAAATAAAGTCTTTTTAAAAAATGACTTTTGCCATAATAAAAGAATTTTCACAGTAAATTTGAAATTCTGTAATAGATTCTCTAACGGAGCCAGCATTAACAATAAGCTCAGTCTGTGCCTCTCCCTCTGCTGCTCCCTGTCCCCTGCACCAGTGCGCTCTCTCCCTGAAAACAAATAAATAGAGCTCAGCAGCCGGCACATCTGTTCAGTTTAGGGGGCCAGTTATTTAGGCTTAGGCCCCAGGTTACGGGGCTGCCGGGACCAGCACTACGGGGCCTGGTGGACTGAAGGCAGGTGGCTCCTGGCATTTGGAACATGAACTTCATCCTGTAGGCAGGAGGGAGCCTTCACACGGTTCCCAGCAGGGAGGGCAACGTAGTGGGTGACTCCGATGCAGGAAAACCCCCTCAGGAGGTTCCGAAAATAGTCCAAGGGAGTCATGATCTGGGGAGAGGTGATACCAGGAGCGGCAGATAGGGGGGGGCGGTGATACTGGGGAGAGGTGATGGGGGGGAGGTGATCCAGGGAGAGGTGATAAGGGGTGGTGATCCAGGGAGAGGTGGTGATGGGGGGGCAGTGTTCCGGAGGGAGGGTGGTGATGGGGGGTGGTGATCCCGGGGGGTGGTGATTCGGGGGAGATGATGGGGATGGGTGATCCAGGGGGAGGTGATGGGGGGGTGCCCCGGGGGAAGTGATACAGGCCTGAGCTACAGCAGCACCAACAGCAGTTGAGGGAAGGGATGGATCCGGAAGTTAAGCTGAGGATGGTTTGGATATGGGCAATGAGCTAGGGATCCCCGTGTTTCCAGCTGGGTGCGGTGGTTCCCCTCAAAGCAATAGAGAGTTCAGGAGGGTGCTAGGGATGTGGGGGAGGGGGACATGATGTGGATTCAGTATTGGGTTTATTTAGTTTGAAATTGGGGCGTCTAGATATCTAGCAGCTAGAGACCATGACAGGCGGGGATTTGGGGCCAGACTGACCTCGGGAAGGAGCAATAAGGACACTTTGTGGTCCAAGAAGAGAAACGCGCTGAGGAGCATGGTTCCGTGGTCCCCAGGAGTTCGCTCCGCATTTCCTATCTGACTGGTGGTCCGCGCTTTGTTGCTTAAAGTGATTACTTTCAGGTCTAAAAATGTTTCGTGGGGGGGACGTGTGGCGGGACGTGTGGCAGGGCTTCTGCTGTCACCTTTCCGCATCTTGCTTCAGGAGGCGATGAGTCCCTGAGCCCCAAACTGTGGCCGAAGTGGGGGAGACAGACCTAGAGGGGGCACATGGGGGAGGAAGCGAAGCCAAGGAGGAGGGGGCCGGTGCTCTCCAGGGGGGCTCCGGGGTCCTGACCTGCCAGGGCGGCCTGGGGCTGCTGCGGGGCCTGGCTTGGCCACTGGCCTGTGTGGCCCTGACAGCTGCAGACATGTGGCCTCCCCAGTCCGTCCTCTGTGAACAGGGTCCTGCTAGTGCCTTCCGCTCTGTTTTTGAGGTTTCTTGATAGAGACTAACGAGGTAAGATAGGGCAACTGCTTGGCACAGTGAATGGCGTATGTTAGGAGTTGATTGATAAAATTATTACTGCTTTGTGCATCTTCAGACCTATTATGCTGCTTGTAACTGCAGGAGCCATTGATCATGATCGAAACCAGGGACTTAATACGATGTCGTGAGCGTCAAGATCATTAAGGCTGCAAAGTAAAAATGTGTGTGATTTTCAAATCTAACATTCTTCTCTAAAACATCTTGGTCTTGGGACACCTGAGTGGCTCAGCGGTTGAGTATCTGCCTTTGGCTCAGGCCATAATCCCGGAGTCCTGGAATCGAGTTCCATGTCGGGCTCCCTGCGTGGAACCTGCTTCTCCCTCTGCCTGTGTCTCTGCCCCTCTCTCTCTCTGCCTCTCTCTCTCTCTCTCTCTCTCTCTCTCTGTGTGTGTGTCTCTCAGGAATAATAAGTAAATAAAATCTTAAAAAAATAAAATAAAACATCTTGGTCAAATTGAGTTTTTCTCCTCCCATTTTAGGATGACCGCATAATTTATATATCCCTCAGTGCCATTTTTCAGAACTGTAAGTAGCTGGCATACCGAATGGTTATAATCATAGCTGTCATTATTTATATGTGATAAATTAAAATTCTATTCCTTTTCCTACTTTACCTTCAAAAACACCAATACCCATTTTTATGGGAAAAGCCTTTTAGAGCTATTTCAAGCAAGTATAGATGTTCATTATTAAAAAACTGTAAGCTGTAGAATCTCAGAAGTAGAAGACTTTATGATCAAGAGTTGAAAGGGAGTACTTTGGCTTTTATATAGTCCCTTGAAAAGAACAACTCTGTAAAGAAATACGTTACCATCTTACAGCTGCCAGCCAGCCGACTTCTTAACAGCCTTACAGATAATTGAGCCACTCATAGTTCAGAACAAAGGGCCACATTGCAAGGTAGTATCAGTGAATCCAGGGCTTTTACTTATTGGTGGCATATTTGGTTCTCTTTTACCTTTGGGGCTGAGTTGACTGAGACACTTGATGATTCAGAGAGAACAGGACTGCATCCGTGGAGCTGTGACTTGTGGTGGCAGGCGGTCCCCTATGCCATCTCACAGGCCGAGCTGCAGGAGGCCAGGTGTGCACCTGCAGGAGGGAGGTCAGCTCCCACAGGGTGGTTACCTAGAAGGCACTTGGAGCCGGTGTGTTCGAGGTAGATGTTCCTCATGCATGAAGAACGCACTGTCAGGTATACAGCTCTCTGAAAAGCCCACACACCTGCAGAAAGACATGCAAGTGGATGCTTACTTGCTTATGCAGCTTTCTACATGGACGGGGGCGGGGGGGAGGATGGTCTACATATCAGTCAGTTGGAGAAGGAGTATGTTTGATACAGTCACAAGATAGGAGATTACACAGAAGTGAAAAGGAATGGCCTCGACCAACATGTCAGCGTGGGAAGCTCTCAAAAATGTTGAATGGATAAGAAAGTTTCAGAATGAGACATACTTTGGTACATTTATGCACATTTTAATGGTGCATTTTAAATTATGACATTTTTATGGTTACATTTATAGGTACAGAAAGATGTTTACATTTGGAGAGGAAAACATTCCAAATTCCCATGAGCCCTCGTTCTCTGGACGGGATGTAGGAAGGAAGGGACTGGGATGTGGGACAAAGAGGGCAAGGAGAACCCCCCCCTTTATCTCTAGCATTTTATTTCTTTAAGGAAATATGGAAAAGTATTCATAATTTTCCATTCTCGGTGCTGGATATATGTATTCTCTGCAGAATTTTTGGGGGGATTTACTCTTGGAAAATAGCTGAAAGCTTGTCTACGTGTAGTGACTAATATAATTATCCTCATGTAGAAGTGTGTGTGTGTCTGAATATATTTTAGAGATATATTGTATCCAGATATATCAAACATTGAGAATTTGTAACCTTGATAGGTACATTGCCCCTGTATTATCCCCTAAATAGCATAAATGACTGAAAAGCTACTTTGCATTCATGGTCTCTGGTTTCTTCAAAATCAGATCGGGTGCAAATTTATAATATCTTATTGGGAATTCATACCAAAGTGCCCAACATTAAATATAAAGAAATATAATAATTATATTATTATTAGAAATATAATAATCATATTCCTTTACATGTAAAAAAGAAATCAAGGTACCAAAAGCCAAGTGATCATAAGCCCAAAGATCATAAAGTTTATTCCATGCAGTGAGTCTAAGTATGGGCATTTGTACCAGCTGTTTAATTATCTTGAATCATGCATTGTCAATTTACTGCCTTTTTTTGTCCAAGTCAAAAACCTAAGTAATCTGGCTAATTATATTTCTACATATCCATGGAAATATTTGGCAGACTGCAATTCCATAATCGGGTAGGATACTTTGGAGAGCGGCAAAGCAGAGAGACTTTCTTAGAGGTTTGCTCCATAGCATACCTCCCCAGAGCCTTTCCAAAGAGTACCACTCCGTTCTGATTTCTGATGTATTTAGCATCTTTTCTTTACTTTCTCTCTACTAAACAACAGCATCTCTGAATAGTAATCTATAAGCAAACAGCAACTTACTAAACTTTTCCTGGAAAAGATAATTCATGGATTGAAGCTCAGACATCATCAAAAAGACCAAGTGTTGCGTTTGCCTAGGTTCGGGGCCTTGAACCTTGCCCCTGTGTGTCGGGTCCCGTGGGAAGTGCTCAGGGATGGATTGTTGGCGTCCGTCCTTGGCTGTGTCTGTGGCCTGTGGGCCAGACACTTCCTTCCCTTTAGAATGAGAAAGAGTTGGAGCAAATTGGTTTGGCCTTGATCTCACTCGTCTTCTTAAGCCTTGGTGGAAAAATTGTCGGGTGGGCTGGGAGCTATCCTGCTTCCTTTTATTCTTCTTTTTGCCAGTCTACCTATGAGGAGCATGCGCGCACGTGTGTGTTTGTGTGTGTGCATGTACACGTGTACGTGTGTGCATATCTGATCTAGGTTCAAATCCCACACTTACTGTATGTCTGGCCTTAGATGAGTCAGCAGGTAGCTTTGTTAAACCTTTTAGGTTCCTCATTTACAAAAGAGGGTCAATAATTGGGCTTTGTCGCATGGTTACTAAGGTGCAGTGAGATAATGGTTAGCAATACTAAGTGCTCAACTATAAGCAATAGCTAGTTTTATTACTGCCCTTATTAATTGGCTCCCTCAGGAATAGTTACTAAGTACCCACTGGAGAACTGGCACTTTTCTAGACCCTGGACTATATCGGGTGGGTGGCTCCTCACGGGACCACTATAGTGCTGGGGTGGACAATAAGCAGTAAAGAGACCACGTTTTTTCCAGTGATGGTAAGTGACATATGGCAAAACAGTGCAGGCAGCGGATTCAGCGTGAGCAGGATGTGACTGCTCCAGCCCGGTGGGCTGGGAGGTGCCTCTGCGGAAGGGACAGCCAAGCAGTCCTGAGTAGGTGCTGCCCAGTGAGACCTGGGGCCCAGAGGAGACCACAAGTACAAACGGCCTGGGCAGAGGCGAGGCTCAACAGGTCAGCAAGGTGTGTGCAGTGCTGCAGGGCCCCGGGGCCCCCGGAAGACCCAGCACGTTACCCGCCTGAGAAAAGCGGGAGTTGTCGCACAGTTTGAGCAAGGGGTGACCCGAGCAGATTTCTGCTTCTATTGATTTTTTTAAAAAAAAACTGCCTACGTGGGTGATGGATCTGTCGTCATTACTTACCTTGCTCTGCTTTCGAAGGGATCCGCTGTGCTCATTCTCCGAGTCACAGAGAAGTTTTGAGCTGTTTTCTTCCTAAGTCATCAGCCGGCAGTTCACACGCTACCTTCGTCTACTGAGTGCCTTCCACCGTCCAAACCAAGAGTTCATGCGTTGTTTGGTTGTTTTTTTGTGTTTGTTTGTTTTAGCAACTTGAAAATTTCAGAATAGCCATACAATCTAGGGGATAGACAGAAAATAAAAAATTGAAAATTAAAAATCAAAAATTAAAAATCTCCAACCTTAACCAAAAGTACAATTACAGAAAGGTATAGAAAATAGCAGTGGCTGGTGTGCTGTCACTTGAGGGCTTCTTATGGGAAAGAGCCGCATAAGGGCGTGTGCTGCACTCGGTCACTGCAGGTCCTCAGTCAGCACTTGTAGCGGCCCCCTGAGGGTGGCATTCGGGGTCTGCCTTGGAGAGGAAGGGCTCAGAGGCGACCGGTTGCCCGTGGTGACACAGCCCAGCCGGTAAACAGCAGAGGGGGGATCCCTACCCAACCACTCAGACTCCAGAGCCCAGGATCTCAGCTTCTTTCTTTATGTAATTAGTTTTGATTATAGCTAGTCTGTGGATTCGTGGGCACAGGTTTAGTGTGTCCCTCTAAGCAACCCAGTCTCACCTCTTAGTCTTCCTTTTTTCTGTTCTCAGTGACCTGTGTCTGGTACACCTGTTTCACCTGTCTCAAGTGCCTCACACTCTCAAATTGGTTTTTACTCCCGATGAAATTCTTATTTCTCCAGATTAGCTGCTTTCAAGTAGTAGGAAGATGAGAGTACTATAAAACACTGAATGTAAGTGTCAAAAACTGGTACCTCTGATGATGTCTGTATCATAGAGTTAATTCACAATTAAATATTTTTTCACAATTACATATTGTGCTCACTCAATTTTTTTAAGGGAAACCTTTTATTAAAGATCAGGTTCCATTCTAGAATACAGTGTTGGACAAGATAAGCATGGCACCTCTCTCATGGGGCTCACATGGCAGGAAGACCATAAAACAAACAAAAATATTCGGTGCTACAGAAATGTTAACTTAGGCACCTAAGACATTGGGAATGGAAAAAGAGTAAAGGAAATAAAAGTGAGAGTCCTTTTGGGTGGGAGTTGGGATGAATGGAGCAAGGGGAAAGTTATCTTATGAACTGGATACCAGATAGGTGGTGGTGCTGCTCACCAAGGAAGCAAACAAGGGAGGGGGGAGAGGATATGGAGGATGGAACTTACAGAAATCTTAGGAGGCAGTGGAGATGCCCATTAGGAAGTTGTATTTATAAGTCTAAATCTTGGAAGAGAGGATGCGGCTGGAGACATCTTTTGGGAAACATTAACGTGTACGTAGGACAGCTAGCTCCATCCCATGACTTGAAGTTTTCTGTAACCAACTTCCTCCTCTCCTTTCCTCCCTTCCCATCAGCTGGTAAATCCATTTTGGAAACTCATCTACCCCAAACAAGGAGCATGTTACTATCAGTGTGACCTGTTGAAAAGACACCAGTTCAGCGCTTCTAAGATGGGGATGAAAGCTATATCCTGACATCAGAACACAAAGTCCTGATAAACGTATCTCGAATGTTCCCTTGATGTTATTCACTCATAACTCGCGGCCTTCATCCTAGTGAGCCTCCGTTCACCCTTATGGGATAGTGGCCCCTGCATTTCTGTAGGACTGGAGAAACACAGTGCTTGGAGACAATGTGACGCCCAAAATAACCTCATGGCATAGGTGTGATTTTCTGCACCCAGGGTTTATTTGATAAGTGCAGTGT
The DNA here is from genome assembly GCF_018345385.1 of Vulpes lagopus. Classification (NCBI taxonomy): domain Eukaryota; kingdom Metazoa; phylum Chordata; class Mammalia; order Carnivora; family Canidae; genus Vulpes; species Vulpes lagopus. The sequence continues at coordinate 949,756 of NC_054845.1, forward strand.
AAACTAGGAAAGCAAACCAAGACCAGCACATAAATCAATTATTATTTTTTTAATACACATGCCTGCGTGTAGGATTATTTTTTATTGCCTTCCCTCAGGAATGTTACCGATAGGTGGAGGATACTTATTCCATGGAGAAGATTCTCAGTTTTTAAAGGGAACCATTTTATTCTGTTTCCTAACTAGGCTAAATCAGAAAATCAGTGTTTTCCATTTTTAATTTCTAGATCAGTAATAAAAATAAAGGGAAATAATACTATTGTAGGCTTTACAACTTAGAGTTTTCACAAATACTCTGTTACAGCCTCCCTTCAAAACAGTTAAGTTTTGTTGTGTTCATTTTACAGTGACTTGATGAGAGCTGGATATCCTCCACTGGGGGAAAGACCATGTTGACTCCCTGGGGGCCTGGGGTGGAGCACCTGCCGCCAGGGCTCCTGGAGCCCCAGGATAGGTTCCTAATTGTGTCAGAGAGCATGGGTACTAAGAATAGAGGAGCCGGTTGCCATGGACTAGATTGTATCCCCCTGAAATCCGTGTATTGGAGCCCTGACCCCCCGGATGATGGTATTTGGGGATGGGGCCTTCACAAGGAAACTAAGGTTACATGAAATCATGAGGGTGGGGCCTTCATGATGGGATTAGTGCCCTTGGGGGACACCAGGAAGCGTGCTCTGGCTCTTTCCCTCAGCCAGGGCCAGACACGGTGAGAGCATGGGCCTTCCGCAAACAGGAGGACGGTCCTCAACAGAATCTGATAGTGCTGGCATCCTGTTCTCAGTCTTCCAGCTTCCAGAGCTGTTAGGAAATACATTTCTGTTGTTTAAACCACCCATCTTGTAGTATTTTGTTAGGGTCACCTCAGGCAACGGGGACGTGTACTCTAACAGATAGAACAAGAAGAGTCTTAGGTGAGTAGAGATACTCGCAAAGGTTCTAAGAGTCCGAGGAGATTAAGAGTAGGAGGCACCTGTGGCTTGACATTGGGACGAGCACGAGAGTGAGTCAGGCCGCGACACTTACTTTTTGCGTGTATAGCATTCCTGGTAGCATGGACGTGGCGGGGAGGAGAATATCATGCTAGCCTCCGAAGGAACCAATTTGCTGTGATTCGCCCAAGATCTGCCCTTCAGAGTGGTGGTGTGGAGACGGAGCCAGGGTCTCTCTGGCTGTAGATCTCGTACTCTTCGGTGATTCAGATAATAATGTTCATGTCTGCCAGAGTAGCTGAAGATGGGTTTCATTATTACTTCATTATTCTTAATCGAGTTACTCTTAATTACTAATACCCTGGCATTAACTACTAAGTTATTAATATTACTCTTCTATCAGCGAGATTTTGGTAGAAATCTAATATGTTTCAAGTACAGGTAGGAGATTAGGATCACAGCAACTTTTTGTGAAAGAAGATTTTTAAGGTAGAATGATCATTAATTTGTGTGTGTGTGTGTGTGTGTGTGTGTGTGTGTGTGTGTGTGTGTGTGAAAAAGAGCACGTTTTAAATTTCCCTCAGTTTGCCTCAAAGCCTTATGATCAGGAAAAAAAAAAAAGCCTTATGATCAGGGTAGAGGAGCTCTGCTGACCGTGGGAAGGCTGTGGGATTTGATAGAAGACCTCAAGTGGAGTCTTGGTTCTATGATTTGTTTCCTTTGTGTTCCTGGCAACTTGGCTAACCTTTCAGGGCCTTGACTGTTCAGCTGTAGAGTAGGATTCACGATAACTCTTGCTCTTCCTATTTCAAAAGATTATTGGCAGGAATAAATGAGATACTAAGTGGGGAAAATGCTAAAGAATTGGAGAACATTATAGAAATTAGTAAGGGGGGTTCGGCGTGGTGAGGGGCCTATAGCAAGCAGAGATCTCAAGGCCACTGAGGTTGATGCTCCTTCTTCCTTAGTGTCCCGTAGAGGGAGACAGGAGTGGATTTGAACAAAATGTAATATTCAGTTAGAGTTCCATATTTTAAAAAAGAATAGAACAAAATTTCTAGTCATAAAGATGTATTAACAAGTGTGGGGCAGGAGTTTACTGTAATTGCTTTTGCACTATTTTTTCCCTTTCTTGAAAAACCCATAACCTAATTTTCTCTTCAGAGAAAGTGTTTAGCATTGTGAGTTGGGATTACATTGAGTTAAGTCTGAAAGCCAGTGAAAGTTCAAGAAAGAGAGGGTGATGACTCAGAACCAGTGCTGCCAGGGTAGCCGACTCATCCTGTGACTTCTGTGGAGCTATTTCGGGGACCAAGGAATGGCGAGGATCAGGGCTCCTGTCGGTCCCCTGGTGGGCTGAGCGCATCTCAGGGACCTGCCAGGCCTGTCTAGAGACCCGCGGCATTGGTGGGCACGGCGCATGCTGTGGTCGTGGTGACCCCAGGTGGATGCCCCTCGCAACCCCCATATTCGCTTTCCCCTCACGTACCTGTTGGGGGGCGTACCCCCTAGTTCCTGTTCCTTGGCCGAATCCAGGTGGTCAGGTTCCGGTGAGTTGGCCTGCAGTCTGCCTGCCTGGGGCCGACGTCCTGGCTCACCCTGTGTCCCACCTCAGCGCGGACACCTCCGCTCTCGGGCTCCCTCAGCAGAAACAGGCTTTTGGCCCATCTGATCTCATAACAGGAGTTTGGCTTCTCAGTGAACTTTCTTTTGTGTTCCGAGATCTTAGGCAGCCGCTGACCGGTGCTCGCCTTGCTGCTTGCCCGACGCCGTTCCTCCCAGCGCCCAGCCAGGTAACAGCGTGCGCCTAGAGCCAGCGTGAGCACACATCCCGCCCGCTTGGCCACGCCAGGCCCTGTCGCTGCTCGGTGGGCCGCGGTCTAGGTGTGACCTCCCATAGCAGCACAGCATGGTGTCGCTGTCTAGTAAGGGAGCCACCAGGCAGGGGCAGGCCCGTGGTGGCCTCGTGCTGGCCGGCCGGCCCGGCGGCCCCGTCCTGCCTTGCTGTCCTTGGCGGCCTTGTCTGTGTGGGGGGTCAGGCGGATGCTGTGGCTTCGCTGAGGCCTGACGCCGACGGGGGACTGGCGCTGCGGTGGGTTCGCCCTGTGCTCCCTCCTCACCACCACAACCCACCCCCTCCGCCTCCACGTGGTTTTTGCTGAGAAGCCAGAAATGGGCACAAAGCCACTTACGCAGACCGCCCGGCCGTGCGTCCCCTGCTGTGGCCTGGCCCAGTGTCTTGGTCAGCGAGGTGGGGATTGGTAGCGGGTGGGGCCTGCAGAGGGGACTTGGGGAGCCGTGAGGGGAGCCCTCGGCCCTGGCCGTCTTCCTGTCCCGGTTCACACAGACCTGGCGACACACTCGGCTGCTCTGCCCAGTGGTTTCAGAATCCCTGAGGTAGAGCCGGCGTGGCTGTGACCGTTCCTGAGAAGCGTCCGCCTCCAGCACGTGTGCATCCGGATTCCGCGTCGGGCCACCGTGCCCCGTGGCGCCACCCGCCCGACAGACGCCTCCCTGGCCGCTGGGCATGGCACGGCCTCCACCGCAGCCCCTGGAAAAGCGAATGGCGATCCCCTGGGAAACCTCCCTGGGAGAACGGACAGGATCGAGCTGGCAGGGGGCCCACAGCCCTTCCTGGGAGCGCAGACCCCAGCCCCGCCGGGACGGGGCAGGGCTCGGGGAGAACGCCCGCCAGCACTCGGGACCTCGGTCAGTTGGAGCCGTTGGTGGCCTTGGAGGTGGTTTGGGGCCTGCGATGTGTCCCTTGGGAATTCCTACGTGGCGGTGTCTCTGCGTGGCTGCGTTTGGAGACAGCCTTCCCGCGGCAGCCGGTTGACCCCAGGTGATCCGGTGGCCCGCTCTGGCGTGACCCACGGCCGTGGGGAGGAGAGGCCAGGAGCACACACGCAGAGGGGAGCACGCGAGGACATGGGAGGAAGGCGGCGGCCCCGCTGGGCGAGGGTCTCAGAGGAGCCCCATCACGAGCCAGCCGGCCCCCCTGGGCCCCCGCGCCGTGTCCCCCCATCCTTGGCAGATGGTCCCTCAGCCCCGTTTGGCTGCTTCGGACAACGTGGAGCTCGCTCGCCGCCAGGGTAGCTGAGACCGCGGGTCGCCTCCGAGGGCGGTCCCCGGGCGCTGGGGCAGAGCAGGGACTGTGTTGTCTGACCCACAAGTCAACGGCTGTCTGTGTCCTTTGACCAGGGCTTGGGGGACACGGCCCGCAGCCGGTCCTTCACCTCCGGGCCCTGCCGCCCGCCGGTCAGTGTCCTGGGGGTCCCTCCTCCGCCCCCACCTGCCTCCTAACACCACCTCGGCTCAGACATGGGACACCGGGAACGCAGCCCCGTCCTCTGCAGCAGGACAGGGCCTTACGCACTTGAGCCTCCTCCTCTTACCACGTCACCTCCCGGGCGCTCGCCGACTCTCCACAGAGTGTCTTCTCCCAGACACCCTCCTGTTCTTTGCCCTCCTGATTCTGGCTCCTTTGTCAGCCGTCGCCCGCTTGTTCCCCTCTGCTGTGGCCTGGCGAGTCGACACCTGGGAGACTGTTGTCCCCTTTGGCTTCAGCCGGGATGCTCCTTGAGCCTGCGTTTTGATGAACTTGCTTAATTCCCTCAAACGTAGCGTAGGTCAACTAAGACTCTTGAGGCCTTTTTAAAATTCATTCCTGTACCAAATGCCAGTGATTCTTGTCAGGAAATGGTAGGATTATTATAGGAAATATTTAGAGGCAACAAGCTAAAGAATGACTTAAGACCAACGGAGGCTCAGACTTCACTTTCACCTTTTCTTTTTCTAACAGAAAAAACGGAAGTATCGATAGCTGCACAAAACGTAGGTAAATAAAGTCTTCTTCCTCCTTTAGCTCTTCTGACATACGATACGGTTCTTACGCTCTATTCTACAGGGTGGGTCAGTGGGCAGCTACGCTTGCATAGTGACAGAAGCTTAGTGGCGCGGTGTCTCTCTTGGTGGTCCTCTGCCTGGGCTGGGTCAGTGTGTGAGTGCCGTTGGCTCTTTGAGCATGTGGCATTTGTGCTAACCCTTAGTCCTCTAGTGGGATAGGCCTGTGGGGACCCAAGAAGCCTGTTACCTGCTTGTGTGTATGTGTTGAAGATGCATTGCATGATGTTGCAGGATGTCCCAAATAAACCACAGGCAGCTCTTCGTTGAACTGCTTGGTCATAAATGACTTAATATGTATCTTCAACCGTAGCCTATTAACATTAATCACAAAGGGCACCAAATATGGGCAACCATTTTTTTTTAGGATTTTATTTATTCATTTATAACATACACATAGAGAAAGAGAGAGAGGCAGAGACACAGGCAGAGGGAGAAGCAGGCTCCATGTGGGGAGCCCGATGTGGGACTCGATCCCCGGTCTCCAGGATCACACCCCGAGCCAAAAGCAGGCACTAAACCGCTGAACCACCCAGAGATCTCCGGGCACCCATTTTTTTAACTATCCTAGTTCTAAGTCCTTTTCGTGGGTCAGCTTATTCTTTCACATACCCATCTCTTATATACACACACATAAAATTATAAGCATAACACGTGCGTAGTTCCTTCTTGTTCACCATCATACCCCTGGCACTTAGCGCAGTGTGTTTAGTATTAGTTGAGTGAGGTTCTATGTAGAGTATCCATATTTTCCCTCTAGGGAGTGAACGTTTACGGGCATGCAGCATATGCCAAGCACTGGGGATCAGAACCAGCCAACGTGACAGGCAGCTGACCTCACCCGGCGTGGAGCATGCATAGCTGGAGGACAGAGAGCAGAGCACTGGGCCAGACAGGCTGCAAGAAAGATGTGCTAGAGTGGAATCTTGTTTCCATCAGAAGCGTTGATTCCAAGGCTCCCATTGTGTTACATACACTTTGTGATGAACCCCAAGTGGTCCTTGCCGCAAATAAGCACTTTTCATAAGGCTCTCTCTACAGACTGCCATTTCCTTTGTCCAGAAGAATACAGTAAGGGCAAAGCTGATTATTTTATGTGCTTTTCTTAACTGTTGATGTGTCGGTATGGTTTAGTCTTACCTGATTGCACAATTGAATCTTTTGAATTCAAAAGATAGAAATGATACTGATTACTAGCTAGGATGTCATATTGTTTTTAAGCCAAAATAGAGATCCAGATAATGGTCCCTTCAGGTTGGAGAACTATTGGTCAAACATCATACATCATTTACTGTTTATTTATCGCTACATGAGGCATAGTGCCTGAGTTCTATTCATTCTGTGAGAGAGTAGATAGACGCATGGGAAAATATGCAAGAAGTACTTAAGATCTCCGGTCACATCCATCTCCCAGCCCTGGGACAGTTTCCCAGTCCTCCTCCCTAGAGACCATGGCGTCATGACGTTCAGTGTGTCTTTCCAGAGATACTCTGTTCATACGTAAGTGCACACACACTTGTATGACTCTCCTTCTCTGACATAAACGTTAGAATGCTCTGCTTACCAGTCTGTTAGGGATTTCTAGCTTGCTTTAGATGGCGGCATCAAGGAGTTTGCGGTCGGCTGATGATAAAATCTAAATATTATAAGACAAAAATAGAAAAGCATTTTGCTAAGTTTTTGATACAGGGTCAGACTCTTTTCTTTGAAAACATCCTTACTGATTGGGGTTAAACCAAATGCATACTCTGTGATCTCAGTCAGTTTTGGCTTCTTTAATGTGGAACAGGAACTTTAAGATACTTTCAAAACAGCCTGAGAGCTGAATTCTTCTGGTTTTTTGTATTACTTTAACCCGGATTTTTTATAGTTGTCTTTCTTGTGTCTAATTTGACGGTTTCTCTTTTACCTTTTAAATCTTTATTGTTACATGATTATCAGAAATACATTAGCTGCACAGCCAAGGAAGCAACCCACAAAACTAGGAGACAACGTGGGGCCCGGGAGCAGATGCTGGTAAACGACGTGCCCAGTGAAGGGTCCGTGTCCAAACATGAAGAGCTGGCAGGCCTGACACCAGAGGGTCGGTAACGATCAGGAAATGGGCGGAGGCCGCCCGGATGGCCGGCACGAGATGCTCCCCTCACTCGGCGGCGGCAGCACCATGTGGACCCGCCACCTGCCGTGTCGCCTGGCCCTGGGCAGACATCCAAAGCTCGGGAAGCAACGGATGTTGGTAGGCGCGTGGAACGGGGGGCACCGCGGCCGCTGGGACCGGCCGGGCGCCGACGGGGACAGTGCGGGGCGTCCCCAGGCAGAAGCCGTCTTCCCGCGCCTGCCGTAATTCCCTCAGGTCGCGTCACCCCGCACCCTCTGGGTGCGCTGACCTCTGCCAAGGCCGGGCCGCGGCCTTCATGCCCACGTGTGGGCCCGAGGAGGTGGCAGTGGGCGGCCCTCGAGGCGGGACCCTTGCGGCCTCCCTCCCTCCCTCCCCGCAGGTGGGCACGCCCCGAGGCGGCTGGACGGCCATTGCTGCGTTGCCCACGTTCGGGGCCTTGGGTGTGCGTCAGTGGCCGTGGGTGTGCGTCGCGGCTGTGCCTCCTGCTGCGCCTCTTCCTGATGGGTGCCTGCGGCCGCGAGGCAAACACCCAGGAGGAGCCGAGGACACGCGGCCCGTGGAGAGCCCCGCCCCAGGCTTGGCCCAGGGCTCCTGAGAGCTCCTGAAGGGCGTGAGGGCCGCGAGGGGGGCTCCTGAGGGACATGAGGGCCACCAGGGCTCCTGAGGGACGTGAGGGCCATCAGGGCTCGTGAGAGCTCGTGAAGGGTGTGAGGGCTGCGAGGGCTCCTGAGGGCTGCGAGGGCTCCTGAAGGCCGCGAGGGCCACCAGGGCTCCTGAGAGCTCGTGAAGGGTGTGAGGGCTGCGAGGGCTCCTGAGGGCCGCGAGGGCCATCAGGGCTCGTGAGAGCTCGTGAAGGGCATGAGGACTGCGAGGGCTCCTGAGAGACGTGAGGGCCGCGAGGGGGGCTCCTGAGGGCGTGAGGGCCGCGAGGGCCGCAAGAGGGGCTCCTGAGGGGCATGAGGGCCACGAGGGGGGCTCCTGAGGGACGTGAGGGCCACGAGGGCTCCTGAGGGCGTGAGGGCCACGAGGGCTCGTGAGGGGCGTGAGGGCTCCTGAGGGCATGAGGGCCGCGAGGGGGGCTCCTGAGGGGCGTGAGGGCCACGAGGGCTCCTGAGGGCGTGAGGGCTCCTGAGGGCGTGAGGGCCGCGAGGGCTCGTGAGGGGCGTGAGGGCTCCTGAGGGCGTGAGGGCCACGAGGGGGGCTCCTGAGGGCGTGAGGGCCGCGAGGGCTTCAGACGGGGGGGGGGGGGGGTGCGAGGGCTCCTGAGGGGCGGCTGGGAGCGCCGGCTGAGGAGGCCGCCCGGTGCCCCGGCCCTCCGCCCCCTCCGCCCCCACGGTCCACAGCACCCTCTTTTCCTGCGGCGGCAGCTTCCCGGCCTGAGGAGCACCGCGGACCCAGGCCTGAGCGCCGCCCGCCGCAGTGGACGCGGCCCCATCCCGCGGCGGCCTTGGTGTGTTGCCGGGTCCGTGGGTCGTGAGGCGGGGGGCGGTGTCTGAGGCCGACGGCGTCCGAGCCTCGCGGGCCTGGGTGCCCAGCGGGCGTCCGTGTCTCCCAGGGAAGCGCTCGGAGCCCCGCGCCCGGAATATCCGGGACCCCGAGCGCGCCGCTGTCCAGTGCGCGGACACGGCTGTGCATGCGGCGGGAGAGGCCGCGTCGGCGTGTCCCTGCCCCGGGCGTGCTGCCGGGCGCGAGGTCACCGGCTGGGCGCCCAGGACGTAGGTCCCCGCAGGTTGTGGAAGCCTCCAGCCTGGGGCCAAGGCGTGGGCGGGTGGCTCCTCCGCGACCCTCCTCCTGGGCTCATCTCCGGTGGTCGCAGGGTCGCCCTCCTTGGGGTCAGGCCTGCGGCACCGCCCGCCCCAGCACATCAGCCGTGGAGGGCACTGGGCACCGATGTGCCTGCATCCTGCCGCCGCGGTGCTTCGTGGGGCGCCGTGCCCGAGTCACCGCTGGATCCGCACCGGGCGCAGGTGTCACTGTCCCTGCCGTAGGAGGGACCGGGGCGCAGGCCGTGAAGTGACGCGCCTTGCACAGCTCCTGGTCTGCTTGTTCTCTAGGGCCTCGTGTGGCCCTGAAGGCCCGTGAGCCATGAGGTTAGAGACGTGGGACGGAAGGGAAGGGCACCCAGCTGACAGCGCTTGGCTTCCGGTGCACGTGAGCCCGAAGGGCCCCAGCAGCTGCGCGCAGGCACCAAATTCCACGGGGCGAGGTCTGAAGGCTCAGCACAGCCTCCCCCTAAACTGCGCTGACCGTGCTTTTGGGCCTGGGCCTGCGCCTGCGTGCAGTGACCATGGCCATGGCGACGGAGAAGGGTCTCGAAAGGTTCAGGACGTGCAATATCAACACAAGGAAGGTGTTTTACCAAAATTTTTGGAGAGTAGGATTATGGGAAAGTGTGCCTGGGAGCTGCCTGGACTGAGCTAGAGCAATGGCTCTTCACACCGGCTCCGGATCTGAATACACTGGGAAGTGTCCCAAGCGCGATGCCTGGACTGCCGGCCGCGAGGCCTGGACGGCTGTTGTTTTTAATGATTACCTGAGTGGATCTGACGTGTAGCCAAAGTCAACAAGAACTAATGAATGTGTCAGGGGTCAGCATGCTGCAGCCCTGGGGCCAGATCTGCCCCACTACCTGTTTTTGTATGGCCCAGAACTAAGGATGGTTTCTGTACTCTTAAGTGGTTGAAAAAAAAAATCAAAGAATAATAATATTTTGTGATGCATAAAGATTACAGTTTACCCTTGAACAACGTGGGTTTCAACTGTGAGGCTCCACTAATAGATGTTTTTCAATACAGTATGGCAAATATATTTTCCTTTTGTTTTTCTTAATTTTTTCTGTAGCTTATTTTAATAATGTAATATATAATAAAATAACGTATAAAATATGTGTTAACTGTTTATGTTATTGGCAAGGCTTCTAGTCAATAGTAGACTTTCTATAGTTAAGTTCTGGGGGAGTCAGAAGTTATGTGTGGATTTTCTACTGTGCAGGGGGGCATGAGCACCCCTAACCTCTGCATTGTTCAGAGGTCAACTGTCTGTGAAATTTAAATTTCACTGTACATAATTCAAATTGTACTGGAACACAGCCATCCTTGCTCATTCACGTGTGTACTATCTGCAGGTGCTTCTGCACTATGGTGGCGAGGGTGGGTAGCTGCAAGAGACCTGCAGAGCCGAAACTTTACAGGAGCGGTTTACTGACCCGTGGGTTAGGCTGTGTCAGGGTCCTCAACAGAGCTAGGTTAGAGCCTAAGAAGACCTAGGTTTGTGGAACTTGTATGTTTGTGCAGTGTATCTTGCACTGTAATTTCCTGTGGGTTTTTGTTTTGGTCTTTGCTGTTGTTTCCTAGCAGAGGGACCCCACCCCGGTTGATGATCTGTAGTAAGTCTGTTCAGGAAACTTTTTATCAAACAGGATTGAAACACAGACTTTTTTCCTTAAAACATGAAAGTGCAAAGAATATAACGTCCAGAGAATACTATAACCCAGACTTTTTTAATACTGAAGTTCCCCTAAATCCCTTTTAATATACATTTCCTATCTCATCTCTGCCCCTCAACCCTTTTTTGTTTTTCTCCCATTCTTCTGTTCCATATTTGCTGTTAATACAAGTTGGATGCCTCAGAGCTTTCCTTTCCTTGATTCAATGTTGGGAAAAGAGAACAGTGTTTACTGGAATGATTTTTTTTTTTTTTAAGATTTTATTTATTTGTGAGAGACCCAGAGAGACAGGTAGAGACACAGGCAGAGGGAGAAGCAATTTATTTATTTGTGAGAGACCCAGAGAGACAGGTAGAGACACAGGCAGAGGGAGAAGCAGGCTCCATGCGGGGAGCCCGACAGGGGACTCGATCCCGGGACTCCAGGATCATGCCCTGAGCCAAAGGCAGACGCCAAACCGCTGAGCCACTCAGGGATCCCCTACTGGAATGATTTTAATATAAAAATATAGTTGAGCAAGATTAGGAAATTATCACTGTCATATTGGCTTATTTCTTTTACCTTCAAGTTTTCATCCACTTGAATTTTGAAACAAAGAAAAGCATTAAGATTAGGAAAATTAACAGAAAATGGAAAACAAACTAGAAAGGGAACTCCGTACCATCAGGCTGTGTCTTGTACAAAGCAGCAGCCACCATTTGCTTCTAAACCAGATTGTCCAGTTCAGAACGAGTATGTAACCCTATGCTTGGATGTACCCCTAAAGGCCTTTACTTTGTTTTTCTCATAATCTTGGTGGTGGTGCTTGTGAGGGGGGAAAGTGATGCTGATGTATATTTATTAGTTTGGTAAGCATAGGATTATATCGTAGATTTATTTTTAAATAGTGAAGATGTATCAGTTGAACTAATAGGAACAAGTATTTGATTTCCAAATAGTTTATTATTCATCATTGGATGATAGTTTTTCACGACCTTGAGAGTCTCCTTGTAAAACTCCTTGGTGTTTTGGGGACTGCATGTGAGACCACATTCATATTCACATTCTCATTTTTATCCTGTCCTGCCCCCATCCTCGTGAAGCAACTATAATCCCAGGCATATTTACCCTACAGCCACCTGGAAGGAGGCCAGTAATGTCATTACAGATGGCAGTGTGCCCAGACTATCTTTAAAAAGCATTGGCTGTGCTACTAATTAAATTTCAGGAAGGGTGATGTTCACTTTTATATTAAGTATTCTGAAAAGACTGAGGGCAGATATGTTAGAAGCAGTTTTCTTATTTCTAAGAGTTCATGGTTAAATTTAGTTGTTCTTTAGCTTCCTGACTCCTACGTTTAAACGCTCTGGATGATGGATGGTTTGGGCAGGGGAAATGTACGTAGTACTTGCATGTTTTATGTCTCCTACAGGGCCTCAACTTATTTCCCTTTGTTTTTTGTTTTTTGTTTAAAGAGTTCTTTACATTGGTCTGGCCTGCAATACAGCTCGCTATATTTATATTTCCTACCTGGAAAATGCCTGGACTGTTCTCCCCATGGAAGTTCTTCAAGGTAAGTTAACAGCTGGAATTAGAATTATTTTTTTCTACCTGACTGAGCTATGACTACGTAAAAGCTTAGTGACCTTGAGCATCTGACTCTGAAAGGAAGGGCAGACCTACTGTTTTATATGATTTTGAAGTGGTTGTTAAGGAAGAGGTGACATCAGGGGGGTTGGTTCTTCGGTTACTCTGAGTACTCTGTGTTTGTTGAGTCAAACAAAGCTGGACTTGTCCCACACCCCGGTGATTAAACAGAGAGAAAGGAGCTCTGGAATAGACTTTATGTACAATTGTTAAGTATGTATATCCGAAGGTAGTTTTAAGTATAAAAGGATTTATTTTTTAAAGATTTTAGTGTTTGTAGGTTAACTGTATTCATCAACAAAAGGTTGTCAAAATTATTTTGTTCCTTCAGCTTTTATCACATCTAGTGATTTACAACTAAAGCTTTACAGTCAAGGTATTCTTTTCCCATGAACCTTTCAAATAGGTTCACATATCCTAACCAGAGTTCTTTTCTTTGCTTCACTGGACTGTTTTCCCTTCAACAGATAACTGAAAAGAAATTTCTAGGAGGCTCTTGCCATGTGGCTTGAGGGCAAAAAAAAGCTGGATTTCTGTACAAAGCTCATTGCCATATTAGCTCATACATACAATCTAGACTATATACTGAGGACCTTTGTTAACTGCTTGGCTGAACCATTTGGTGGTTGGCAGGATGATTAAAATGAAGGTTCAGGACAAGATTATCAGAGTTGAGGTCTTCTGGGATGGCCCAGGCTCCTCAATCATTAATTGTACTGAGCAGTCTGTGATGATACAGAATTTCATTAGCTTTACAGACGCCATTTTCATTTTCCCTAAACCTGAGGATACAAGTACAGCACAATCAACATAATTTCTCATCATGACATCTAAGATGACTCATTATCATACATCTAAACAAAATATACACAATGCAGCCCATTCATCAAATCCTGTTGTAGCAATGGAAGAAAACTATCCTTTTTGAGAGGAGATACAATTTATATTCAGATTATAATTATGAAATTTAAATATATACGTACTCTAAATAAAGGTATTTTACCAGGCCTGATGCCATGGTATAATTGGTGAAAGGAGATTTCTGTTTATAATAGAAAATGGAAATTTAGGCTTATAATAAGTTATGGTTTATAATTATTAGAACTCTGGAAGAGCCCTGAGGTAGAGCGCATACTTCAGCACTGTGCCATTTAAGAGTAACAAAGCACTAAATAAGGACTATAGGAAAGAATGATGTGATAACAAGGTGAATGCAACACAGTTCTTAGGATTTCCCATCTCTGGTCCTATTTTATGAGGCAGGATCCTTGCCTTACTTAACTGCTTTATTTATTGGTGCCAGAGTGTGCAGAGTCTATGTTAAAAAACAAACCCACTAACTGGTATGGCCACAGAAAAGAAAAGATATTGTAATAATATATACATACATCTTTTTCTCTTCTTAATTTAATACAAATTCCATGGAAGAGGACATATATGACTTAAGAGAGCAAAAGAGAGCTTTTTCAATAAAATGGTTAAAGGAACAACACATTTTATAAGAGGAAACAAATAAATGCTGTTACGAATCAAAAAAATTTTTTCCTATTATTTTATTCGAGATAAATAGCTACAAGAGTCAGGCAGTAGGCTGGGACTATCCTAAATGCAATAAAATGTAATAAAAAAATAATATATTAACTTAGGCCCCAAGGCCCCACCGTCTGTCCTGGAAGCTGGATGTGTAACCACAAAATTACTAGTGTGGTAGAGTCAGAGAAACGTGCCAGGTGCAGAGAAGTAGCTCCCTGGCAGGAGTGGGATGGGACGGGAGGTGCTGCCGAGGTTCCCCAGGGAGCTCACGTCCGGGCTGCGTGCTGAAGGACCCGTTGTGGTGCAGAGCAAGGCCAGGCGCTGGGGGCCGGGAGCGGGGGCTGCCACCGGGGCGGACAGTGGCTGCGGCCGGGGGGCTGGCCATGTGCCATCCACGCAGGAATTCGGCCTCCCAGGGGGCCGCAGCCTGTACCCCGGTGGCCTCTTTTCACCTGTGCCAGTGGAGGTCGAGTTCCTGGCCCGAGACCAGGAGGGCCCAGGGGTGCAGCGCCTGCGTCGCCGGGCCCGACCCCCGAGAGCCCCAGCTGAGCCTGGAGGACAAGTGCTCCCCAGGTCCCCAGCTTTGGGCACAACAGAAGTGAAGTCCTGGCCCTTGCTGCCCCACATGCACAACCCAGAAAAGGGTGGCGCAGCCCCATGGGGTCAGCCCCGCACTACGGGGCGGCTTCTGACCAGGGAGGCCTGGCCCGTCCAGATGCTCCCCCTGACACGTGTCGTCCGCACGACCTTAAAGCCTTGGGACTTCGGGCAGCTCTCCTGAGGCCGTGGAAGGACAGAGGCCTGAGGACAGGCCAGGCTACCGGAGCCCACTGTCCAACCGACCCTCGCCAGACCCTCGGCGGGAGCCCTTAGAACCATCACCAAGCCCCCAGCCTGGGGAAGGGGGGAGGCTGGGAAGGCGGCCTTCGGGTCCCCGCGACACCTGGCACCTGCACCCTTTGTTCCACCGGGGCCTCACAAGCCGCTCTTCTGGAGGCCTCATACACCCTGAGAACTAGTGTCCCCTCATGGCCACAGAGGGGGAGACACCACCTCACCCCTCTGGCCCCCGCCCGCCTGTAACAGGAGGAGTCCTTGGCCCTCACTCCTCTGAGCTGCGCGCCTCCACACTCACCTCCTGGCCTCCTGGCCTCTGGCCGTGGTGGCAACGGTGAGCGAAGGAAGCCGATGGAGCCCGTTTCCTCCTGCCTGGGCCTCTGCCAAGGCGGCTCCGTGGTACCCCTGGGGCATCGAGGGGATGCTGCTGCCTACTGCTGGGAACCGAGGCGGTGTTTCTTTCCCAGGGTCAGGGTCCTTCTCCCGTCAAGTGGCCGGTGTTCTCGCAGGCTCGGCCCTTTAGCAGTCCAGCCGCGATGGGCAGCAGGCACCATGCGGGGCAGCAGCAGACACACCTGCCCGTGAGAGCCAGCAGTTTATTTTAGAGAGACACAGGGAGTCTAAGTCCCTAGAAGTATTTTGCGTGCAGTAGAGGAGGTGTGAGGGTTTATATTTATTTCTCAAGATCTCGTTTTCAAAAACCCATAGGAATTTTCTCTATTACTTTTGTATAAGAAGCATTTAAACATTCATGATTATAATCGGGTATCCGTACTTCACTACGTATAACGAATCAAACCCAGATTTGTTATGCTCCTCCCTATGCAGGTGTTGGTTGTGAAGCCTTACAAACGTTGAGACAAATATGACCAAAATTATTCTTGCTATTAAAATGCATGTAAGGGGCAGCCCGGGGGGCTCAGCGGTTGAGTGTCTGCCTCTGGCCCAGGGCGTGACCCCGGGGTCCTGGGATCGAGTCCCACAACAGGCTCCCCGCATGGAGCCTCCTTCTCCCTCTGCCTGTGTCTCTGCCTCTCTCTCTGTGTGTCTCTCATGAATAAATAAAATCTTTTTAAAAAATAAATTCATTCAAGGAGATTTAGGGCCAACCTGGGGCTGCTATAACTAAAGAGATCTTTTTGAGGTACCTGAATGAATGATTCAAACAGTGAAGGCTGAAAATGAGGTCTGTGTCAAATCTTTCTCTGCAGGATGCTCAATGAGTGGGAGCTGGGTTAAGATTTTGATGAAAGGGGGTTTTCCAGGGTCAGCAGTAGGAGGACTTGAACTGGTGTATATGAAGCTTTGCTCTTACTTAGCATACCTATTCAGCCGGTAAGAACCATGTTTCCCCTCCTCGTATGTTCTGGAAGGTCATATAGGCATCATGAAAGGGTTACCACGCAGTCCTTATCTGCCAGTGGAAATCCGAGATGTGATTCCAATCCGTTAGCATCCATATTGGCAATTTTCTGTCTGGCTTAAAGAAACACAAGTAGCTGGCCACGTGATTGTGCAGGGTAGATATGCTCCAGGTTTAACATTGCGGTTGATAAACTGGCGTATAAAAGTCACTGGTGCTACTGTTAGAATCATGTTTTAATCAGAATAGTCTTATGAATTGTTAATAGAGCCATTTTGTTCTTTGTCACTCCCATGGTTTGCATGGTTTGTTTACAGTTACTAAAGGTTCTTATATCAACTTTTCTTGAAAATGTGCAGGATTTTGTCCATGTAAAATTCACTTTAAATGCCTCTGCTTTAAGAATCCTGTTCTGGGATTGCATCTCACACTTGGCTCTTCCTTTTCTGAACTGTTCTCAGATTTATGGACTATGTTTTACCATTTAGCATTTAACGGTATCCAATTATTGCTATCCAATTATTTTACAAATACTACTTTTACTTCCGTAGTTTTAACTCTTAAATGCAGAGACCATGCTTATGCTTTTTGAATTCTCCGAAGAAACATGCACATAGGAAAGAAAATACACTATAGTTGCTTATTTTATAGTCTCCTGCAAACTGTACTGTAATTGTATTTTCTAAATTTTAAAGGTTTTGAATAACAGAAAATTTTATTTCAAAAATTAATATGTAAAAAAATTGAAAACTAAATTTAAAAGCTGAACTTTCAATATAACTTTTTCCCCAAGATGTCATCCTTTCTCCACTCCACATCTGTAAAACATCAGTGTGTTTTTAATCATTCACCTATGTTCCCACTTCATTCTATAAATTATTTAAGATAATGTACCAAAATATGCAATAATCTACAAACTATTAAGTGCTTAGGCTTGAATTAGATTGTATTATATTCCAGTTCTGCCACCTACAGTCTAGGTGTTTTGGGGCAAGATACTTAATACTTTGGGGCACTAGCATCTTGCCCCAAAACCTCAAAGGCCTGCCTCAAAGGCCCCAGTTTCTTACACTGTAGAACAGCCTGATAGGAGTATTAAATAAACTAATCCATGCAAAGTATTTAGCGTATTAGCTGGGACACGGTTAGCCTTCCATAAATGTTAGATAATAAAACAATGAAAATAAAATTTAAAATTATAAATAAAAAGACCAAGGGAAATGTACTTTAAGAAATTCTGCTCTACAAGATTAAATTGCAGTATGCATTAAAACCTGGCCATAAAATGACTAAGTGCACACTGTTTTTAAAAGTTCCTCTTTGGGAAGTGAAATTTTACTATCTCTGATACAACTAGCAGTTCACGTGTGGCTTGATATGGGGACACTGAGCACGTAGCACATCCTGTGGGCAGGTGTCCACATTAGACACAGTTTGGACAGTAATCTCCTGAGATTTCTTTTAAGGTATGTGAGGGCATGGTGCCAGCGTGGAAAATTCACAAGGGCCTGTAAAGCATTGTTGTATCAGTTACATTTTGCTTTGGGTTTTTTTTTTTTTCTTAAGCAATTTTTTTTTTCATTTTATTTGTAAAGTGAAACTTATGGAAACTTACAGAAGTTTCATTTCCTCTGTTCACTTTTCTCCACCTTATGCAGGGCAGGGCGGGCACGTTTTGTCCCCGGATGCTTTCTTCCTCTCCCCCAGCACGCAGACCACTCCCTGTTTAGTTTCATCAGCATTCCTTTGGCCAGCTGCTGGTGTGTGTCAGGGTGCTGCTGGGTGTGTGTCCTCAAGGAGCTTGGTCTCTTTCAGTGAGATCCTGGCCCTTTTCACTCACTGGACTGTAAACTCCATGGTGGTTTAGGATGGGTTTTGTACAGGACCATGTCCTCAAACAGCACGGGCACTGGCACCCAGTCCTAGGTGCTCATCAAGTCCTGTTGAATGAATGCAGGAAGGTGCATACGGGAGTACTGGGGTTTTAACAATAAATGCGTGTCTTAAAAGTCTCTTTCATGCAACACAGATGCTTCGTGCAGGTGCCGCTAGGTCCGCTGTTCTTCGTAGCGTTCTCTACTGTCACTGGAAGGCCCATTGCTGCTGGCGGCCCTGACTTGGGCAGAGACACTGGGCTTGCGGTTCACATGATGTTTCCTTTTCTTCATGGACACATAGTTGGACTCTATTTCCCAGCCTCCTCTGCAGTTATGTGTGACCATCTGGCTAATTCTTTTCAGTGGAATGTGAGCAGGAATTATGTGTTACTTCTAGACCCAGACCATGGGGATCCCTGGGTGGCTCAGCAGGTTAGTGCCTGCCTTTGGCCCAGGGGGCGCGATCCTGGAGTCCCGGGATCGAGTCCCGCGTTGGGCTCCTGGCATGGAGCCTACTTCTCCCTCTGCCTGTGTCTCTGCCTCCCCCATGTCTATCATGAATAAATAATTAATTAATCTTAAAGAAAAAAAATAGACCCAGACCGTAACATCTTTCATCTCTTCCCGCGTCTGCCAGCTGGATGTTGGCACCCAGGTAACCAGGTGTCGAGGACGGCAGTCTCTGCCGCAGCCTGGATCCCTGAGTGACTAAATGGAGCACAGCTGCTACTCTTCCTGGCCCACGCCCACCGGACTTTATATGAGCAAGCGGAAAAAAAACGCCTGTAATATAGGAGACCACTGGGATTCCAAGGCTCATCTGTTACAACAGCTATCATTACCTTAACCAATACAGACTCCTTTCATTGTGAAGTCCATTGTGAGCCCAGTGGAGTTTTTTGGTTTTGTTTTGAGAAAGAACAGTATCTTTTCACTAGATTGATCTTTCAGAAGCTTTTTCTTTTCTTTTTTTTTAATCCCAGCATTTGAGAGGTACCCCAAAGTAACTGAAATCTATGCTTTGGTTCATCAGTGCAAAAGGTTGGTCACCACTGATTTGGTGTGCCAGTGCCATGAGGATACTTATGTTTTGTTTAGTGAGCTTAAGTCAGTGGCAGAGCAAGAAAAACAAAACAAAAAACCAGTACATTGTCAGAGTTCTTACCCCTCCCAGCCGCTATGATGTGATTTCCTCAAATCAAGCAGCATTTTAAAAAGAGCAGCTATTGGGGAAGAAAGGATTTTTTTTTTCTTGCTCATCCCTGCATACGTTTTTTTGCAATAGAGCATTCTCCCGGGCCAAGGCTGAACAACCTTGAAATTAATGTTACAGGATCAGAGACCAGTATTAAATATACTATTGTTATAAGGTAAGTATAAGGTGAAGAGTTATATGGGGCTTATAATATGTGAGTTTTTTAGAAAAGGAGGGGAAGTAGGTAGTAAGAATATCCTTTTTTTTTTTTTTTTTTTTTTAAGAGAGTGTGAGCAGGGAGGGGCAGAGGGAGAAGAAAAAAGGAAATCCCAAGCAGGCTGCATGCTCAGTGCAGAGCCCAACATGGGGCTTGATCTCATGACCCTGAAATCGTGACGTGAGCTGACACCAGGAATCCGCTTCTTAACTGACTGAGCCAGCCAGGTGCCTCGAATGTAGTTTTTTAAATTGATAGACTGTTGGGCATGTTTATCAAAAAACCTCTCAAAGTAGATGGTTATAATTACTACATAATACTTTTTAATAGTTGGTAGGAGGCTGTATAGGATAGTACTTAAGCCCTGAAGTCCTGAACTTCCATATCTTAGCTTCAGACCCTGTTCTACTACCCTGTTGTCTGTGTGACTTTGGACAAGGCACTTTATCTCTCTGCGCCTAGTTTCCTTTTCTGGAAAAGGAAGGGAAAAAATAGTACTTATTACTGGGAGGAATAAATGAGATAAGCTACATAAAACAGCACAATTCCTGGTAAATCGCTATAATATTATTGATGAAAAAATTAAATGTTAGTCATAATTATTTCTAATGGTTCATGGTTATTCATACGTAGTGTGTTCCCGAACAGTAAGGTCTTGGCTGCAGGTGCTGTGAAACTCTCTCCATATCTCCGTTAGGCCTTGTAGGTAACCTTGAGGGCCCCCGTAAGGGTAAGGAAAGACCGAGAAGCGAAGTTTCTGTGACCCGTGTGGTCTCTGAGAGTCACTCATGGTCAGTTAACATAGGGTGTTGAGGAGCCACTCACAAATATCCGTATTTTCCTGACAAGTAGCCAAGGAAGGGTTAACACATATTGCAATAACAGTCAGTTCAAGTACCTTGTTACTATTATCAGCCAGGAGGGAGCATCTTTTTGGTCTTAGACTATCTGATCCACCAACCTAGTTAGCTCGTACTAAAAGGTTTAAAAAAGTTGTAGCCCTCGTGTGAAAACACTTTTGCCCGTGCCATGGAATCCATTTGCTTATTTCATCATCATGCTTATTTTGAGGGGAATCTTACAGAAAATCTTACAGAAAAGTTGTTTCAGGTAGCACAATTGTTAAGACTTTCTTGTCTTACAAGTATGAAAAAACGGTGGAGAGCTTTTAGGTTTCTAGATTGCTTTTTTATTATTTTAAAATTAGAGGACCAGAACACAACTGTAGTAAAAACACTGGAAGAGTTTCAGGTAACTAATATGATTACTAGAAGTTTCCATATTTACCTCAAGAATAGGAACCACAACTCCACAATTGTGTTTTATATACAAAGGTGATATTAACCAACCCAGTCCTATCTTGTGAATTTTTCAGTTTTGCTAGATTCTTTTCTAGGAAGTGGTATGGATTCTTGTATTTACAAATTTTGAAATAAGGTATCTCAGAGAAACCGATTTTTAATTCTATACCTGCTCTGGAAGATACTGGAGCATACAAGCAGAGGGGCTTTCATCCCTTTGCTACTGGTACCAAAGAAAACTTTTTACTAAATGCTTTACTATATTTTCCTTCAGTTAACATTGCTTTAAGCAATGTAGTTCCCAATTATCTAGTTAGTCCCAAAAAGGAATAAGGAAATTCTAGAGATCTAACTGTAGAGCATCTAGTCCAACTGTCACATCCTACTAGCCCTCAAATTATAAGAATAGTTTAGAATATTTAATAAGATACCCGAGGACACCTGGGACACCTGGATGGTTCAGTTCGTCGAGTGTCTGCCTTCGGCTCAGGTCGTGATCTTGGGGTCCTGGGATCAGCCCCACATCTGGTTTCCTGCTCAGCAGGGAGCCTGCTTCCCCCTCTGCCCCTACTTCTCCCCCTGCTGGTGCTCTCTCTGTCAAGTAAATAAATTAGGAAAAAAAAAAAAAGAATCTGACTTCAGTCATTCTGCTGAAAAATGCTTTATCTTGGAACTCAAGGTTTTAGAAAACCCTTAGAATTTTGAGAGAAAAAAAAAAGGAATCCTGTTTACCGCTACAATTCTATTTGACCTGGAATTATAATAAAAATATATTTGTTACAGTTTTGATCACATAAATACATAGGCCTACCTTTGTCTACTTGTAAATCCAGCAGTTGATTGCTCACACACAGACATATCGCTGGATTTGGCTTCACTTTTAAAGTTAGTTTACAGGGGCAGCCTGGGTGGCTCAGCGGTTTAGCGCTGCCTTCAGCCCAGGGCGTGATCCTGGAGACCTGGGATCCAGTCCCACGTCAGGCTCCCTGCATGGAGCCTGCTTTTCCCTCTGCCTGTGTCTCTGCCTCTTTCTCTCTTAGTCTGTGTCTCATGAATAAATAAATAAAATCTTAAAAAAATAATAATAAAGTTAGTTTACAGTCATTTGGTGCAGTCTCAGATCTTTGATAATTCATCTTTTTTTTTTTTATAAGGATTTTATTTATTTATTCATGAGAGACACAGAAAGAGAGGCAGAGACACAGGCAGAGGGAGAAGCAGGCTCCCTGCGGGGAGCCTGATGTGGGACTGGATCCCAGGACCCTGGGGTCGCGCCCTGGGCCCAAGGCAGACGCTCAACCACTGGGCCCCCCAGGCGCCCCTTAATGATTCATCTTTAAGAAATGATTTCCACACCTATGTTGTATTTCACTTTGAATATATTCATCTTATTTCTTAGAACATTTGAATTTTCCCCTTAGTGTTGCTAATGAAGAAATATACAGAACTGAAAAGAAATGTAGTCAGCAGCATCTTTAATGACCTAAAGGGGAACACCTGACATTTCCATCGTGTACTAACTACTGTGTCGCCACTCACCAATGCAGATCACGGGGCTGCTGGGTGGCACCATCGGTTGAGTGGCCACCTCCTAGTTTGCCCAGGCCACGATCCCGGGGTCCTGGGGTCGAGCCCCGGTGCATCCACACTCAGCAGGCAGCGGGCCTGGGATTCTCGCCGCTTCCCTCTGCCCTTCTCCCTGCTCAGGTGCCACTGTGCTCGCTCGCTCGCTCTCAAATCAATCTTTAAAAAAGAGCGACTACCTAGGAATTACTCAGCTCTGAAAAAGCTGGCACATCTAAGGTATTGCAGTTGTTTGCTCAGATAAAGCAAATACTTTAACTTCTGTGGAAATTAAGTGTACATACTACTTCTAATCTAGTCCATTTTTCTAGGTAAAAAATAACCTACTTGAAGTGATTACCAAAACCTATATAAACCTCATAAAAATTATTTTTATTCAACTATAGGGCCTATAATCTAAGGCGTGCAGTGGAACACTGTTGATTCATTATTGGACCTTCTAGCTCATCCCTGGTAACTGAACCCTATGCTAGACGTTGTGCATTTTACTGTTTTTAGTGCTGGACAGTTCAGTTCTTTCTACAAATATTCCTGTGCTTTGTACCGGGATACAGGGAGGTTACGTGGAAACAGTACGATCCTTTGGAGTTTTGAAGGGCCCAGGACGGCTTTCAGACTAATTCTTTCATAGTACAAACACAAGACCCCTGGGAGGACTCTCCCAATCCCAGGAATCGGGAGTTTTCCAGTTTGGCGCAAGCAGGTAGTGTCGAGGCCCTGTATGGGATCGGAGTACTGTTCTCTGTGATGCTTTTGGATACTGCTTTCCCTGGTCATGGAGTCTGTACCCGTGGTTCTGCTGCGACACGCGGGTACCCCCGTGAGGGCGACCACCTGCAGATCCCTGCGGCTTCTCTCTGTAAAGCTCTCTCCTCTCTGGTACTCACCCCTGGAACTCCAGCTGCCTGGGTCTCCTCAACTCAGTGGCTCCCCCTCTAGGCCCGGCAGCTTTCAACCCTACTGGGGGAGGAGGGAGGGCAGCGCAGGTGGCTCAGTGGTTGAGTGTCTGCCTTGGGCTGAGGGCGTGATCCTGGGGACCTGGGATCGAGTCCCACATTGGGCTCCCTGCAGGGAGCCTGCTTCTCCCTCTGCCTGTGTCTCTGCCTCTCTGTCTGTCTCATGAATAAATAAGTAAAACCTTAAAAAAACAAACCTCTAATCAGGCAGCAAGGTGTGGCTTATTTGTTTCCCATTAGTCAGAGATTACTGTCCTTACTATTGATGTTCAGCATCTTGGGAACAAGATGTTTTATATATTGTGTCCAGTTTTTTATTGTTTCAGAAGGGTGGCAAATCTAGTCCAGTATTCCATTTTGGTCAGAAGCAGACTAATGTCAGATTAAATCTTAAATGAATATTAATCTTTTTATTTTTCTAAACATAAGTTAGGAGTTTCTGATGCTGTTCTCTCCAAATGATATTATTTTTCAGGGAGAAAGCTCATGAGTTAATCTAGGCAGAACTACATGATTTCTATACCCCTTCCAGTTATAAAACCTATTGTGACAATATCTTTTTATTACATTTAAGGCAATACTCTAATAATAAAGATTTAAAATCAGACAATGCAGCTTGCCAAAACAAAAGTATTTTTAATCTGTTATTTTTATCCTTCCTTCCCTCCCAACAAATGGTGAAAATATAACGAAATGGATATTGAGGCACTGTAAATAGTCTCTATTCGCTTTTGGAAAACAAATTAGAACTATATACTAAAAAGGCATCCTCGGAGTCAGTAAGTATATTTGTAGAATTATTGCCAAATAAATAATCTCAGATATGTAAAAAGCTGTATCTCTAGAAATGTTAATCATGGTGCTAATTATAATGGGAAAAATTAGAAACAACCTTAAGTCAAAATAGGTGTCCAATAAGGGGTTAAAACCCAAAATTATAAAGAACTCCTACAACTCAACAGCAAAAACCCCCAAAGAACCCAGTTCAAAAATGGACTTAAGTAGACATTTCTCCAAAGATGATATACAAGTAGCCAGTAAACATATAAAAAGACGCTCCTCATCACTAGCCACTAGAGAATGCAGATCAAAACCACGAGATACCACTTTATAATAACACTTTAGGAGTGCTATTATAAAAAAATATAGTGACAAGTGCTGGTCACTGTAGTGGAGAAAATGGACCTAACTCTTGTGCATCTCTCATGGGAATGTAAAATGGTACAACTACTGTGGAAAACAGGCAGTTCCCCAAAGTGTTGGACGTGCTCTCAGTATCTGAACCAGTAATTCCACCTCTAGGCGTACACACCAAAGAACTGACAGCAGGGGACCCAGCAGATGCTGGAGCACCCCATATACACAGCAGCAGTATTCACAATAGCCAGAAGGTGGGCACAATAGAAATGTCCATCAAAAGATGAATGTAAAGTGTTATCTCCGTGCAAGAGAATATTCCAAAGGAGGGAAATTCTGGTACATGCTACAACTTGGATGAACTCTTAAGACATTATGCTAAGTGAATAAACCCGACCCAAAAGGACAAGTTCCAATTCCGCTTATATGAGGGACCCAGAGGAGTCAAATTCAGAAAAAGTAGAATGGTGGCTTCCAGGGCCTAAGTGGAGTTATTGCTTAATGAGTAGGAGTTTCAGTTTGATTTTTTTTTTTAATTTTTATTTATGTATTATAGTCACAGAGAGAGAGAGAGGCAGAGACACAGGCAGAGGGAGAAGCAGGCTCCATGCACCGGGAGCCCGATGTGGGATTCAATCCCAGGTCTCCAGGATCGCGCCCTGGGCCAAAGGCAGGCGCCAAACCGCTGCGCCACCCAGGGATCCCGAGTTTCAGTTTGAGATGATAAAATTCTGGAGATGGATGGTTGTAGTATCACTCTGAATATACCTAATGCTACTGAACTATGCACTTAAAAATCGTTAAGATGGTAAATTTTATGTTATGCATATTTTTATAGAAATCAAGTGTATGTCTTTACTAGGTATGCGTGTGTGTGTGTGTATGTGTGTGTGATTAAATATCTTGCACTCCAAAAAAGAGTAACCTAAGGAACGCTCATCAGACACCCCCACTCTTCTTCCTCTCCAGGAGTGACGCACGCAGCCATCTGGGCTGCATGCATTTCTTACCTCAGTGCGGCAGTTCCCCCTGAGCTGAGGACCTCTGCTCAGGGCATCCTGCAGGGCCTGCACCTGGGCTTGGGGAGAGGTTGTGGTGCCATGATCGGAGGCGTATTAGTCAATTATTTTGGTAAGAACGGCTTTCTCCTCTTCCCCTCCTTCTTTGTTGAAAACTTAAGATTTTTCACAAACACCTCCGTTAACAGGTTACTACTGGATTGCCAGGAGCTAAACTCCAGTGTCCAGGTTACCTTTCTCACACAATGGTAGCCGTAGTTGTAAAGCAGTGTGCTTAAGTCATCAGGATTATTAGAGCCGGCCTGTCCCTGTGCACGCTTTCTGACAGCCTAGTGGGATGCTACACCGGTCCCTCAAAGGAGCCAAACAAGAGTAAGCACATGTGCTTTTGGTTTGAAGCAAGGCGCCCCAAACCTGCTGATAATGATGCTAGAGGAAAGAGAATTCCTTATTGTTATTCCAGAAAACTCTAGTGATTTGCCGCCTTTGGTAACGTCCCCACGTCTCTGTTGACACCATGTGTCTGCGGTGTCAGATCTCCCTCGTCGGAGATCCAGGGTTCGGGGTGAGGAGACTACCCTGCCCCCGGTCTCTGCCATTCCAATTCCTGGTCAGTAGGACTGCTGAACCCTACTGGGGGTTCAGGAAGAAGAGAGCACCATGGACCTTTACAGTAAGAGGCTCAGAGATGATCCTTTGTAAATGTAGTTTTGAGCTTTGATGAATGACCAACCCAACCCCAGCATCGGGGGCTCCTGGCATGTAGCAGGCCTGTGTTTTTCCACCATGTGAAGCCACTGGCTATTCATTGTTCTCTGGTTTATCCCAAGCTCTGCTGCCTTCCCTGCACTTCAGCACAATGACAATTTGGGATGGAGGCTATCTGCACTTCCTGGAATTACTCTATTTAGTGCTCTGGTTGTTCTCACAGGGGCTGCTGCGACTTTTCGGGGGATCGGCATGGCCTGCCTGGTGATCCTCCTGCTTTTTGCCCTGATCCAGTGGCTGGCAGTGCCAGATGAAGAAGAAGGTAAACCTGTCCATTATTACTTACTGGTTCTAAAGATTGAAGCCATGGAGAATTCTACACACACCCCTCAGAAGCCCGGAGGTAGTAACAGCACACAGCCCAGCTGCCTGGCTGCATTTTCCCCGTGGTCTGTCCGTGAACTTCTGTGCACCACTGCTAAGAGAAGCTGTACTGAAACCAGTACTGGCCATTTTAAGTAGCTTAAAGTTCTTGGTTTTGTTTTGTTCTATAGTACGAGGTAATACAGGAAGTAGCCGGTTTTAAATTCCTCTGGTATTCTAAGGGATTTCAAATTTGAATCAAATACATATAAAGTTATACAGTAATTTTACAATAGAGAGTGGTACTGTTATGCTTTTACATTCCTTTGAAAAAAGTATCTTAAAAAAACTTAAATTTGAAGTTTTCCTTACCCAGGCATGGCCTTCATTAAAATTGTTAAATAGAAAGGAGGTTCTATCAAATAGAATATACAAGTTGAATCAACTTTCGTTTTTTAATGAAGAAAACCAACCAGCAGAATGGAAATATTCTTGCTTAGCTCTTATGTCCCAGAACAAGGCTCATCATCTTTGATGTTCTGTTCTTTAAGCAGCATTTGCCTTAAGTAGCTTAAGTGCTTCTGTTAAGGGAAAAACTAATTTGTCACAGAAAATCCCAGAGGCAGGTTTTAATGCTAACAAGTTACACAGAAAGGAGGACCAATGCTGATTTTTCTCACTTTTTTTTTAAATCCTAAGTGGATGACACAGTGTTGGTCCTTGCCTTCAGTAAAAGGCCAATAAAATCAACTATTACTGTTTTGATGCTTATCTTTAAAAACTCAGCCCTGTAAATGGACGTAAGGCCACATTCACTATAAGCCATGTCCCCAGATTAAGTGATATCTAAGTTTAATGAAAAAATACATTCCGTAAATAAATGTAAGTTTATGTATAGACATAAAGAGGTCCTGGAAGATCAACATCACATCGATCGTTCAGTCCTTGCACCAAGCAGCCCTCAATACACAGCAAGTTACTGATGTTGCCAAGTACATAGAATGGTCTTACAGGATTGTCTGCTTATTTATTTTTGTTTGTTCAAATATGTAGAAAACTGAAAAATGATTTAAACGTGATTTTCTCTCCAGACAAGACAATGTTGGCAGAAAGGATTCCTGTTCCCTCTAGTCCTGTTCCCATAGCAACCATTGACTTGGTACAGCAACAGACAGAGGATGTCCTGCCACGCATCGAGCCCAGACTTCCACCCAAGAAAACCAAGCACCAGGAAGAACAGGAGGATGTGAACAAGCCAGCCTGGGGGGTCAGTTCCTCTCCCTGGGTGACCTTTGTCTATGCACTCTACCAAATTAAAGAGATGATGCAGCTGACGAGAGACAACCGAGCTCCTGAGATACAGCCTTTGCAGGTAAATTTGCTCCCATAAGTGGGCTCAGCTGTGTGATTCACTCAGCAAGATTTAGGGAAGGTCTAGTGGGCAAAAGAGACAGGCGGACAATTTCAGTATTCTGGGACAAGTGCGTTATAGAGGTGTATTACACAGTTCTGCAGAGGGAAAATTCTGCCTTAAGGAGTTCAGGAAGGCTTCTTAGAGAAGATGTTTCTTGAAAGAAAGAAAATAAATCCAAGAAATTGTATATTTCTTTAAAATTTCAGTGTTGACAGATACCAGTTCCAGTGAGGATATATGGTTCTTGTCACGGGAGACCATTATTTATTAATCTCTGTAATTCAAAAAAGCTGGTGGGGGCGTTATAGATATAATAAGACTTCAGTAAATATCTGATACATTAGTACGTTGAGCCAAAGTAGGAGTCTAATGGGAAATGGGTTGTTTTGCTGGTGGCCTCACATGAGAAATAAAAAGTGTGTTTGGTTTTGTTTTTTGTCTCTAGAGATGTGGTCTCTCCTGAGTCGATAAAATAGTGTGGGTAATTGTTAACTAGAGCTATATACGGTCTTTGGAAATGATCAAGTGTGAGTTCTATGAATAGTTGGGTTAAAGTAATGAGTCTACTTCCCTGTTTATATATTAATCACATCCTTATACTCAGTGAGTCACACACATCAGGTCTTATCTAGAGTAGCTTCAAAGGACACATAAGAAAGATAAAAATAAGGAGTAACTGGATAATTTCCTTTTTAGAAAATTTGAGCTACCTTAATTAAATTTATCACGACTTTGTAAACATGTAATATTTCTATAATTTAAACCTGAAGAAATCTGATTCTTCACCCAATCTCATAATGCATTGTGGCCCATGCATGATATTACTCATTTATCAAGATTATAAACTCACATGAATGTCCCTGCTCAGTCAAAAAGGAGCATCTTGGGGTGGGAGGAGCATATAAGAGAGGTGAAGGAGAAGAAAGGATGAGATTTCTGCTCGAATAGCAGTGTTTTCATTACTTTGGGTACTCCTCCTATTAGGCTTATGTCGCATTACATTTCTTTGGCTGGCATGGCAGGACTAATAAACACTGGCTGGTATGGCTTATTCTTATGAATAAGAAGTCATTACATTGGGCAGCCCGGGTGGCTCGGTGGTTGAGCCTCTGCCTTCAGCCCAGGCCGTGACCCCAGGGTCCTGGGACCACGGGGTCCTGGGATCGAGTCCCACGTTGAGCTCCCAGCAGGGAGCCTGCTTCTCCCTCTGCCTGTGTCTCTGCCTCTCTCTCTCTCATGAATAAATAAAATCTCTAAAAAAAAAAAGTCATTATATTAAGATTTCTTTACATTTTAGAATCAGTCACAGAAATAAAACTTTTTCTTTGGTGGTCAGCTTTTTGAAGGAAAATTCATTATAAAAAAAAAACATGTTTCTTGATTTGTATCAATCAAGAATGTATCATGCAATGTGCCCACGTGGCATTTCACAGACTTGATGGGGGTGATGTGCTGGAGTATGCGTAACTCGCAGCTACTTACGGTTGGTGACCCTAAGAGCTTATTTCCATTCCCCCTTTTTATGCAGCTGTTCGGTCTTAACTTTTAGTATGTACTTCAAATCCCAAATATTCATCAGGACTCATAATTCCAGGACAGTCTTTTCCTGGCCTTGTCCCTGAGGCTGCTTCCTGCTCTTGGATCCTGTGGTCTCAGGAAATGACCCGAGTTTCATTTCATGCTGCTGGCTCTGTGACCTGTCACGATGGTGGAGGCTCAGTACATATTTGCTGATGTAGATTGTTTTCCGAGTAGTAACCAGCATCTTGGTAGTGATGTTCCTTTACCCACAAGATGTGTCTGCTTATAGTGTTTGTGTTTTTCATGCGGCTTTGGCAGTTGCACATAGGAAAGGAGATAAAAGGTAAGACATTCTATCTTTATTCCTCTATTTGTTCCCTGAAGTTACTTCAGAGTGATCTCCCCATGTTTCTTAGATCTTACTTGAAGGCATATAAAACGTGTTGGGTTTCTTTGCTAGTAGCACTAACTACAGAACATCTTCTCTTTTTGTCCTTCCAGGGGACCAATGAGAATCGGGGTGATTCTCTAGCTGGTGGAGCCCGGCCTGTCCCACGTGAGACTCAGTCTGACCCATCTAGAAACCAGCCATCCCCTCCAGCAGCAGCACCTCAGACGCAGAGCAGCCCCACCCACCCCAGTGTGGACCAGCATGTGGAGAAGCGGGAGGACCAGCAGGCTCAGCCCGCCGCTGGGGGACACTGAGGGCTCCCACTCATCTCACACCCTGCATGGAACCGGGCCCCTCTGCCAGGACACAGGGAGAGGCTCCCTGAACCTAAGACCTGCCTCACCTTGAGAAGCATAGCACTATACACGCTTCTAAATACCTGGACTCATCAACATGGAAACACACATACACACACAGGAGCTACAGTACATGTTGGCAGAAACAGGTAAACTTCCATAATCTCCCTGGGAAGCACAGAGGGGAAATGGGAGTTTGGGGAGGACTTCCAGTTCTGCGATTGGTTAGGTTAGGGACCATAGGACTTCTTTGCCAATGCAGTAGGGTTGAGAGCAGCAGTTACACTAAGTAAGCGGAGGGAAAGAAAGTGTTTCAAGGTGAATGCTGATGCAATTTCCCTCTTCTGATTATTTATTCTAATTATTTGGTTCTTAATGCAAACTGGGAAGAAATAAAATACATCTATAATTTTGTTTCTCTTGAAGGGAACTATTTAAAAAAATTACATATTTAAGAAAAGTAGCCAGATAAAAGTTACTAGCTTATAAGCTTTTGTTAAAAAAAAAAAAAAAAAAGAAAAAGAAAAAGAAAGTTTCATCAGAAACTTGGCATATCTCTAGCAAATATATTTTTATATGTATATGGTATATAATGAAAATAGTCAATCCTCTGAGCAGCAAAAGCCGTTACTGACTACTGCAAACTAAACTGAGCTTTAAAATGCCTTTTGTTTTAAATGGGCTTTAAGACCAGAGGAGGGAATAATTCAAATCAACCAACCAACTCAGTATCCTATGGCTTGACAGACAAGAGTTTACTAAATATAGTGATACTGTAAGTAGCCTCTATCACTATTTAACAGTTTTATAGTGATTTGGGCTCTAAGTAGCTGATGGAATTTTTTAAAAATCACTGGATTCCTAAGGGTTTCTCGAATTAAGCAGTACTATTTACAAATAACAGTATAAGATTTAAGTGCCTGGGAGAGGGATACAATTTTTAAGATTTACACAATGGGTAAATTTTTGTTTTTGGTGAGGGGAAAAGTTGGTGAATAGGAGGCCAGGAATGGAAAAGACCAGAATAAGAAGTAACTATATTTTCCAATGACTAAAGAAACAAATCTCAGAATATTCTTTTCCACAAAGATCCCGTCAGACACCGGGGATCAGATAGGGGTGTGCTACTGTAAATAGTACAGCTACGGCCAGGACAGTGACTCGGTGACTCACGGGTCAAGCCTGCTGCTGAAAATGAAAAGCTGAGAATAGGAGGAAGCCGAGGGAGGGGGGGTGGCTGTAGAAAAGGGAATGCTGCTTTCGCTGAGTGAAGGTCCATGATGGTGTGTGTAGGAACTGTGAGTGAGCACAGGAGAGAGGAAGGAGGCAAGCAGAGTGAAAAACAAGCAACTCACCTTATTAGGATGAGTTGTGGACTGAAGGCTTCTCCACGACACCATCCTTCTGCCCAATACTGCATCTGGGAGGAGAGATTCTATATTTGGATGTCTAGCTTTGCCACAAAACACAGCTTAAAAATAAAATAATGGAAAGGAATAGAATTAAGCAAATAGTTATTTTTGCACTTGAACTGAAACGTACTGTACTGTAAATTATCATGACTCATTTTAAGTGACCTTTAAAATCAGATGATTTATTATGCTTATGTAATTAGAGAAATAAAGAAGTGGACGACAGGCTGAACCTCACCTATGAATGTACAGTATGTGGGTTTGTGAAACTGACTCTAGGAAGTCAAAAACTTATACTGTGTCTTGTGTTTACAGTTCTGATTTATTCCTTTGAAAAGCCTGCTGTTTTGGAAATGCACAGTTGACATGTTGAAATAAAAATAAATATCATTTTTAAAAATTTCTTAAATGACAAAGATGTGACCAAACAAAAGCCCTTTACTCTGTAATGATGGAGGCCAAATTCAACAGGCCTTTGTCATGGAACATTCACTTTGAAAGCTGATTCAGTAATGCAGGACTTTGTGTAGCCTTTTAGGGCAGACACCTTCATGGGTTCGTGGACTTCTTGACTTCCTACTGTCGCTAAAGCACCCACCGGCATCTTATTGTTTTATTTTCTATTTATTTATCTGCTTTTTAAGTAGGCTTCATGCTCAACACGGGGCTTGAACTCACGGCCTGAGAGCGAGAGTCATGCGCTCTACTGACTGAGCCAGCCAGGCACCCCTTAGAAAATATTAAAGTGGGTGCAAATTGAATTTTGATAATTTCATAACCCCACTTGCAACTTCCTGGAAGTCTCCCTGGCAAACTCCCCAGAGTTGTCACAAAGCCTGGGCTGATGTCTTCCTTCACACTCTTTCTGTTGTAGAAAGGGTGAATTAGCTGAGCGCTGAGCTTATCTGGATCGAAAGAGGTTAGCTGCCAATTATTAAACTATTGCCCAAAGCCTTAAGTAGACTACTAAGTAGACCATGATCGTAATACACGTAGATCCACTAGCTCACAAACCTCATGAACAGCCCAGGCTAACTCACAGGAAGAGGATGCTGCCTTCCTGGCTCTCTACTCTTGCCGTGGGCACAAAGTGGTCGGCTAGGCAGCTCCGGGTGGGCACTTACCCAGGACTGGGGGGGGGAGTGTGCTCCTGGGACCATTATTTAAGCAGCGCTCCTCTAAGCAACCTGGAGCTAGGCAGTCCTTGGAAAAGGACGGCTACATCCGCAGTTCCTGAGTGGTGGCTGTGAACAGAGATTACCTCTTGTCCCCTAACAACCCAGCGTGGTAAGTACAGCTCGCCTCCCCCACCCCGTATATGGGAGTAGCTCCCCTCCTAGGACAAGTCTGCAGCTAGCAGACCCCCTCACGGGACCACGAGCACAAAGCCAGGATACAAATGATGCAACTTCAAACCTGCTTGATGCCAAGGCTCAGGTCCACCGGCACCTTCCCTGGGATGCGGAGGCCACTGCATGCTTCTACTGTGCTGGAACAGGCTCTAAGCAGCCAGGCCTACGCGTGTGCCTGACATGCTTGTGTGTGGTTCTAGTCCCAGCAGGATTTCTAGATACTCCCAGATGCCTAGCACTGCAGCACCTCCCCACTCCTGGAACTTTGTTAGTCGGGAGGGTCAGACCCCTTGCACTCCGGAGAGGCCCTGTGTGGTCTGGAAACCCTATGGAGACCACCTGGGAGGTGGGCAGGGACCCTGAAGGCCCGTGTCACACAAGGGCAAGGACCGGCAGACAGCCGTGCCACCGGCACCCAGGAGCAATCGCTCCGGCTTCAGCAGAGCTGCGTGGTCTGGGGTGGTAGCCGCTGGCCACGGGGGCCAGTAAGCACTTGTACCCTGACGAGCACAGCCGAAGAAGCTGGATCTCTCACTGTATTCAAACAGCCACATGAGGTTCACGGCTACCAGACTGGGCAGTGTAGTTACAGAGAGATTACTTTGGGGAGCCATCTGGGCCTCAGTTTCCTCATCTCAGGGCGAGAGGCTGGATCCTAGAATCCTCTTATTCTGTGAAGGTGAGGTATGCCATGACAGCTGACTAGGGAAGTAAAGGTGATTTCCCTTCCAGAAGGTCTCCTGTCCTCTGGTGCATGGGGACAAGACCACGCGATTTCTGAAGCCCCAAACACTCCTGTGCCATCCCAGCAAAGCTCTAGGAATGGCTGGCTCAGGAATTCCAAACCACCAAGCGGGTGGGCGGGAACCTGGGGCAGAATAAAGGTGTGAGAGAAAGGAAATCAGAAAGGAAGTGACCCGATGCCAGGGCACACTGTGCCTGAGAGTAACCAGAAACACGGTGAGCCCGTCCGGGGGCGCCTGCCTCTCAGCTCTCCCCGCTTCGGGCGGCTAACACAGGACCGCCTGCCCTGCTGCGGCTCCAGGGAGATTTTTAGATGGACACCCAGGACCTCACAGTGACGGGGGGAAGTGCAGGCTCTGGAGCCCCAAGTCTGGATCTCCCACACTACAGTGCTATGTTAAAAGGGTTGCCTACACCACCAAGCATTCAGCTCCCATATGCACTATAATCATCCAGTTGCGTGTAGGTACAAGTTAACTGACAAAATTAAGCAAAATATAAATTGAAGAGCTGGGAAAAATGACAAGTAACAAAGGTAATTCTATAGTGTGTAAAAGCCAGACAGGAGAGGTTATAAGACATTTGTTCCACAGTTTGAATATTTTTCTTCTAAAGGGTGTCAAAAAAAAATGTAAGCAAGAATTTTATGATCATTTAACAAGTTACATCCCCTACTCTTTGCCAGATAGTCAGCCGAGGATCTTCTCTTTGTAAACTTGTATTTTGAAAAGGTCAGGAACTTTTGGTTCGCTAAGAGCAATGGAAGTCTCAAAAAATAACATGTGGACCAGTGCTACTCAACTTAATTCTCATTCATTTTTAGGGTACAAAAGTCCTGTCTGTGGTTGATGGAAGGCGGGGGAACTGGTCTGTTGCCCCAGAACTGGCATGCACCAAACATCAGACACAGTCATCTCTTCAACTGATTAACCACAGAGCCACTTACTTGACTTTGTTTTTTAAAGACAGCGGTACAGGCGACAGCAAGAGCATACGGGCCCCGCACAGGCTCACATTCTGATTCACTTTAGCAACTTTTCCGAGTCTGTCCTCAGTTGAAAAATGGAAACCACACTAAAGAGATTAGAGTGATTAGAAGTCCAAATGAAGAGGCATAGAAAGGGTCTATATGGCACTTGATAGATGGCCAATAAATGCTGGTACTCCTCCCCTTTCTGCTTTGATTACTGCCTTGTTGGAAAATGGACCAAATCTAAAAAAAGTAAAGATCCCTCCAAATTATTTAAACAAGAGACAAAGAGCAGCTACCCCACTGAATGTGTCTTCCAAGATCTATCCTAGTAAATATACACTCAACCACTCTCTCTGGTGACCTAGTAAGGTATCACATTCAGGAGTCATAGCAAAAATAAGCATAGGGACCCGAAGAACGTAATTAGACTCCTTGGCCAGAAAAAGACCGCAGATTTTAACATACCTGAATGAAGAACATGCCCAGTAGAAAGGGGTGGAGATGCCCGTCAACGACAGAAAAATCACAAAAACAACAATCACACAAAGGTAAAGCTGGCAGGGCCTGCCTAAAGGAAGGGTGGTCTTTAACAACAGATTGAATCTCTCATGATATTAGCAACGGTGGCCCCACGGAGGGGGTTGCATTAGATTTTGGTCTGGTGACATTACACATGGGAATTATACAACAAACTCCCTTTGTTCTCTTTCTGCTCAAGCAACCTTTTTACCACCATTTGAACCCTTCAAGGGGTCTTCTGGGAGAGAATCTGCTGGTTTTATCAATTCAAGCGTTTTTAATCCTTCTGCCGGTTTTATTTTTAGCTGTGAATCCCTAAATAGACTCTATGAATTGGCTGATGTGAGGTAGGTCTTCCTATGCGCAAGGACAAAAATCAGGGTTCTGAATCAAATAAGGTCAAGATCCACACCCGCATGGTTAAGTCCTCAATGTCATTATCACCCAGTGGGTGACTCTCAGAAGGCAGCTTACTCTTGGGGTCACCTATAAACACCTCTGTCTTACTGCAGGCTTTAAAATCATACATCTATTATGTTATTTATGCATAACAGCTAGACAAAAACTGATTTTTTTCTCTCTTCTCTCAAATTCTACCTCACTAACTGGGAAATAATCACATACAGGATAATGCTTTTTCTTTTCTTGACAGAACTGCAGAGGTCTTAATACACCCACATGTTAAATATATTGATATAATCCATCATCTATTCCAAGCCTCTTAAAATCTGAAATCTCTTAAAATTCTAGATTTAAAAAAAAAGGTCTTAAACTCAAATATTGTCCTAAACATCAGATGGACACTCCCCTCTAATTCAGTCCTTAGCAAATTGTATAACCAATTCACAAAGCATTTTTTGTGATACGTAAAATGTGTTTTAAAACCTTTAAAAAACCTTTAAAAAATAACATTTGAATGATACAATTGTTTAAGCACGACTACCTACACTAAATCTCACCCACACATTTTGGTGTCAAACAGTCCCAACTTGCTAACAACAAGTTTTTATGAGGCACCTTGCATAAGCAATAACGCAAAGGGTTCAGTTATGCTCCGTAATTGCGCACCTATGGTGGTATGAGCACGAGGCCAACTTTCAACCACCTGTGAAAGGCAAAACCATTTTACTGAATGGTCACTTAAACAGTTTAAAGGCCTTTAAATAAAGGAGGGGGGAGGGTGGGGAAGGGAAAGAAAAAGAGAGAAAGGAAGGGAGGAAGGAGAGAAAAACAAATCTCCTATGGGAGCCATCTACGTACGGTTCCATGGGGATTAGAACTGTGATCAGCACTGTAATAAGGCCCAAATCAAAAGAACACGACAGAAATACACCAAATGTATCACAAGTAATGCTTGTAATTGTTTAGCTTCTCACAATCATCACACCACAGAAACTCACAAATCCATGATTTCTTCTAAAAATAAACAACAGTACCCCAAAAGACTCTTGTTCTTTTCCTTTCTTTAGCTTTTTTCATTGTGATGGTCACACCTAGCTTGACCCCCGAGGAGCCGCTTCCTTCTGTAGTCGGCACCACTTCAACCTGGAATGACAGGTGAAGGCCACGGAGGCCTGGCTGGGATGGGCCCTGGGAACTCCAGCTGACTGTTTACGTTATTCACACACACATTCTGTCAAAAACTGCCTTCTGGGAGGTGAACGTAGTGAGCACAAGCAGCAACACATCTGATACATTTATGTCAGGAATAAACTTAATTCTAAAAAAATCAGATTAAACTATAACAAAAATGATGTTGGAACCGTTTATACTTACAAAACATTAACATCATAATTATAATTTGAATGGAAGATTCCTTGATATTTGAAATAGCTTATGTGAAAGCACAGACTGAATTTAGTAGATTTTACAAAAATTGCAAAGCTCCTAATATTAAAAGGTGTCTGGCAAAAAGAGAAACCTGTAAAACACTGATAAACTGGGGATCCCTGGGTGGCTCAGTGGTTTGGCACCTGCCTGTGGCCCAGGCCGTGATCCTGGAGTCCAGGGATCGAGTCCCATGTCGGGCTCCCTGTGTGGAGCCTGCTTCTCCCTCCACCTGTGTCTCTGCCCCTCTCTCTCTCTCTCTCTCTCTCTCCCCCCCATTAATAAATAAAATCTTTAAGAACACTGATAAACTGTTTCAAAGAGAAATATCATTTGAAAATCAGCCTAGAAAGTTCCAAATGGGAACCATGCTCTTACTCAATTTAGAAACGTGCTACTGAACTTGGCTCAGGAAAGCACCTCCTATGTGTCCCTCCTTCTAGTAAAAGAAGAGTCTTCATTCTCTAGGCCTCTATCCTTTAAGAACCCATCACAGAAAGAGAAAAAAAAAAAAAAAAAAAGCCTGTATTTGATTCTTAAAGTGATTCAGTTTAGCAAATCTTAACCCTAGGAATGTTTTGCCATGTTCACATCTTTTCTCAGCTCGCTCTTTGGTTTTGGCCTCCTTTCCCCAGGGTCAAAGTTCAGAGTGCTTCATTTCACTCTGGAGAATCAAGAAAAAAAGATCTGTCCTCTGAAGAAAGATCACAGATCTGTTTTTGTAGGAAACTGTTAAAAATATATATAAACTAAATTTTTAAAATGGACTAGTCAACTCAAAATGTCAAAAAAAAGTTAAATGTCTTCAATTTCAACATACCAAAAAACCACAGAAAATAATTCTCATTTCTAATTTTTATATAAGCCTATAAAAATTTTTTCAAGGTTGAAAATACAATCTTAGGAAATGCTTCTCTGTCATAGGTATCAAAATAGCTATTTGTCCATTAAAAAATAAAAAATAGTCACTAATACTGTGAGACCCAGGCGGTAGGGAGATGGCCCCTCCGCTCACCTTTGAAGGTCTCTTTCTAACCCTGAGGTGTCGGAACCACTAGGCCCGGAGTCCCGGCACGGCCTCTAAATGGTTTCATAGTTTTGGACGAGATTTTATAATCTCCTCAAACCTCCATTCCGCCATCACTAGCACTTCGCAAACTGTTCCACGGAGCATTAATCTCATGAGAGAGGTTCTCTGGTCAGTCAGAGAGCGCTGCACCGGTTCCTCCTGAGGAGATGCACTGTGGGGCAGCAGCGGCCTCCCTCACGGCCCGAGCAGCCCTGGGGTGCGTTGACCTCTGCCTCCATGTCAGCCAGCTTCCCAGTCCCTTCACAGACTGGCACTTAGGGACACCTGCGGGTCACACTTAGGAGAACACCGGCCGGGGCACCCGCGTCTCTTCCAGCCCGTAAACTGGTAACGCGCAGGAAGAGCAAGTCAGTCTTCTGGCGCAGGTCCTGGGGGTGAGAGAGGACTTGGCCTCTGGTGCGGAGGAGGCAGCTGTTGGCGGGCTCCCTGCGGGGCCGCGGGCCCTCCCTGGTCCTGGTGACAGTCGGCACTGAGGCAGTCGGGGCGTCTCTGTCAGTCTTGCTGGCGCCTACGGTGCAGCACAGCCGAACTTACCAGGAGAAGTTCGCGTCCCTACAGTCCCCTTTTCCTCCCAGGAGGACTCGTCCCCACAGTCCAGGGTTTGGGCAGCGCTCCCCAGGCGGGCCTGCCCAGGGTTGGGGATCCCTGCTCTGACCCGGGACCCGGCCAGAAGGAAGCCGCGGCGGCTTCACGCGGTCGTCGGGTTAAACAGCTGCTCCTCCAAGAACGTGCCCCCGAAGCCATATTGCTCTTCGTGCAGGCTGACTTCTTCGGGCGACAAGTGGCTTCCGCCCAGAACAAACTCTGCGAATCTAAGAAGTAGTTTTTTGTTTTAAATGAAGTTAATGTTGTCACAGAAAGGTCTGGAAGGCAGCATGTTCTCTCGCGGTCTATCCCCCGACCACGCTGGAGTCTGTCACCCGGGAAGAGCCTTTGCACGAGATGTAGGAGCGGGAGGGGCTCGGTAGCCGTCTCAGGGCTCTGGGGGGCAGCGGAGGGGCCCCCCGACCCCGGGCCCCCCGTGTCCAGGCCCCCCCGAACCCTGGGCCGCCCCCCGACGCCTGTGGAAGGCCAGGCGGCCGGAGGGCTCTGCCCGGCACACTCGCCTCAGCTGACCCCCCTGGGACGTCCGGTCGCGGCAGCCGGTGGTCACTCACCTGCCGGGGGCCCGGAGCCGCGAGACCAGCAGCCAGGCGGGGAAGCCGGGCTGGCGGCAGGCGCTGCGCAGCTCCTCCAGGGCGCGGCGCGTCTCGGCGGCCGCCTGCTCCCCGTACTCCTCCTCGCTGAGGCGCCCGGCCGCCCGCCGCTCCGCCCTCGGCCACGTCCGGAGCCTCCTGCGACAGGCGGCGACAGGCGACGCGGGTTGGGGATGCGAGCGTCCGCCAGCCCGGCCCCGGCCCCGCAGCCCCTCCCCCGCCCCGCCCCGCCCCTGCCTCCTCCTCGCTGGGCCCAGCTCCCCGGCTCCCTGCCCCTGGGGCGCCCTCTTGGGGCACCTGCCCAGCAGGGGAGCCCGGCGCGGGGACCGCGGGGGCCGCGGGGGGCCGAGGCCCCGGGGGGAGGAGGAGCCGCCGCCGCCCGAAACTGCTCCAGTCAGGAAAGTCCAAGGGGAGGCTCAGGAAGACGGTGCCGACACGAGGCCACGAGGTCCCCGCGGACGTCGCGCGTGTGAACGAGCCCGACGGCATCCGGCGGCTGAGGCCTCGGCAAGGCCGCCCACACCCGGGCGAGTCGAGCGTGGATCCTCCGCGGGGGTCGGCGGCGGGAGGACGGAGGCCCCTCCCGTGCCTCCCTGAAGGCCGGCGCCACACCCGGACTTCCTCACACGGCGAGCAGCGGGAGGCGGGGGCGCGTCCCTCAGGTCACCGCTCGGTCACGTGAGCTGCTCTGCGGAGTGTCCCCGGGGAAACGCAGAGCGCCGCTGGCGAGTCGGACATGGTCCAGCAGCGCTCGGTCGGGCTAACCCACCACACGGACCCCGGCTCGGGGCATGAAGCGCGGCGCGGCCCCCAGCACCCGCACCAGGACGCTCTGGGCAGCAGGCGGACAAGGCGGACGGCCATCGCCGGCTCCCTGACCAGGCCTGTGAAGGCCCCCACCCCGGCCAGTGCCCCCTCCCTCCCCTGCCTCCTGGCCTTCCTCCCTCTCAGGAAACTCCTTTCTACACTTATGCACCTCGCTGTTTCAATTCACAGAGATTCAGCCTAGTAATTTCTTCTTCAGGAAAGTTCCTGAACTCTCTGTGCCACAGTCCCTGCGCAGGCTTATCTTAACGCTTCAGAGATACAGGAACTTTTGCTGATGTGTCAGCAAGTACACCTCAAGGGTAGGAGCGTCTCCTCTGTGCACCTGACGCAAAAAAACAGGTGATGAGACTCCGTGACTAAGGAGAACCGCAGCAAAGCTGAGACCACAGAGGCTGCCTCATCTCTGTATTTTTAAAGGGCTTAAATACCTAAAAAAACCTCCTGAACATAAATAATACCTTCACTTCTCTAGCTCTATCTCATAAGGACAACAAATGTCTTTAAAGCAATCTTGGGCCCTAATGAAAGGAACTGTAGGATGAAAGTAGAAATTTTAGGCGACCCAGACTGCAACTGACTCCGACACTGATTTTAGTGAATTCTGGGGGAGCTGGGATTACCTCGTAATCGAGGGAAGTCCTCTGAAAAAAAAAGACTAGAAAAGGAGATGGGATTCAATGCTCAAGTTCTCCATCCTCTCTCAGACCTCCAGATGAAACGTGCTAGTTAATTATGAGACTAAATATGACACGTGCAAGAAACTTCCCAAAACAAAAAAAAAAAAAAAAAAAAGAAACTTCCCAAAACAATAAATAAAACCAGAGCTCAAAATGTCAAATTTACAAGGCAAAAAAAGATACGCACCACCTCATATAACTGAATGCTTTCAATGGGTAGCAGAGACTCCTGGAGGACAGGATGAGGATCATAACCGCATAGGCGCACTGGGGCACAGTGACACCACAGTAGATCAGAAGCAGCGCCAGGAGCCGCAGCGTCCATGTCAGAAGATTCACATTCCTTTCGTCAACAAGGGGCCCGTGTTTGTAACAAACAGCAAAGCTGAGAAATCCTACAATTAGGACATAGCCTGTAGAAAAGAAGAATTTGAAAATTTGAACTTGAATAGCTTTATGAAAAATCCTGACAGAGCCTTGACTTAAGCTAACAACCTATCAGAAAGCCTTCATTTCTGTCTTCTTTTTCTAAAGAAGTAAGGTTGAAAAACATATACAGGGCTATTTATTCCTTCCATGTAGGATACTATGCTGTCTTTTGTAATAATTAGGTATATTTAATAATAAATTACAATGATATATACCAGTTTTTTAGTCCAGAGTCCTAGATAGGCAAATGCTATCATGGTTGCTTTGGTCAGGAATAAGCCTCAACATATGTCACAGCTGGCTACAGACCCTACTTTTTATTGTCACTTTCTAGTTAAAAAAGGAAAATATAATTTAAGAGTGGCAGGACCAGGCTGCACCCCGATCCAGTGCTCAGCTTCTGCATTAGTAACGGTGGGATGCTGAGCTGTTCTGCATCTCCAGCTGGGATCCACTGTGAAACACATATCACTTACGTAATCCACCAAGTGTTTCACCAAAAGTGCTGTATTTTTCAGCTTTAGCAATAACGGGATTTTTTTTTAAATTACCTACCTAATATATATATTCTGTTTTCATCCCATAGCCACTTGAGATCCTCCGTGAATCGGCACACAAAATAAACTGAAGCAAACGAACAACCAACCATTAGAGCCCAAAAGGTGCTATACTGTGTATGGAAGAAAATAAATGACACAGTTTTTGGTTCATTCACTCTCACAAAAATAGGAGCAAACAAATAAACGCTTTGTGTTAGAAACTTCTACATCAAATTGCATTGAAGTCAATTCAAGATACTCTCTAGAGTCTTGTTAAAGTTATGGTCCATGAACCAGCAGCATCAGTATCAGCTGGGAGCTTGCTGGAATGCAGACTCTTGAGTCCCACGGTAGACTCCTAGTCAGATCTGCATTTCAACAGGATTCTTAGTAACTCATATGTACACTAAAGTGGGAGAAGCACTTCTTTAAAGAAAATAAATTTATCTCAAAATATGCCAGTGTTGTAAGCTTTAACCAAGTATCTGCAACATGATCATCATGAACTAATATTTATGCCCGACTCAGTACAGAGCATTCTTTCATTAAATGTGTTTTGGGGAACAAATAATAATGAAGAAATCCCCAGATGTAGCAATGTAGTTATTCAAGGCCTTGACGGTTCAGCATCATGACATTCCTCAGCTCTGCTAAGACCAAGACAAATTTCTACTCAGCATAGATCAGTCCCTGGCCACTCATAAGAAAAATGTGTTACCCAAAAAGTAAAAAGGTCTCAAAAAAAGGATCACCAAAACTTAATACTTGAGGATATATACAGTAACAAATAAAAATGGAATCTCTAGAAAAAGAT
The DNA here is from genome assembly GCF_018345385.1 of Vulpes lagopus. Classification (NCBI taxonomy): domain Eukaryota; kingdom Metazoa; phylum Chordata; class Mammalia; order Carnivora; family Canidae; genus Vulpes; species Vulpes lagopus. Next base: position 991,950 of record NC_054845.1, read on the forward strand.
TCATTTTAAAGTCAGTTTATACAATGTAGAAATACAGTTTGAATCAGGAACCATAATCAGTGTGAATTAACTTGGATCAATTTTTCATGTCTATGAGATCATGGTTTCCCTCTTCCATTCATTTATACACAGTATGCCTACCTTGGGAATTAACCTTTTCACCAGCAGCAGGACAAAGACTAATGTCATTAGAACACCTAGCACGGTCCCAGAAGAGTAATAGAAAATAGGACTTCTGTCAAGACAAGCAGATAAAAGCCATTTAAATGCTACACGGCACTTTCAGTGTTAAAACCATGCTTAACCTGATGACAGTAGCCAGAAAGAATACCAAGGAGAAAAACTCAGATGGTAGCTTTAATTACATGCTATACTCTTATAAAATGAAGTCTGTACTTGCAATTTATGGTAAATAGCTGGCCACTAACTCAAAACAAAATGTCGGCGTTACCTTCTATGTTTAGTATCTGATGCCAGAAAAATTACTGAGCACCAATCATGTAGCAGGCACTGGTCTGCAAGCTGGGCACACATTCACGACGGCCCTGTGAGATGGCTATCCATGTCTAAATTTCACAGAGGAGAAAACGAAGGCACTGAGAAGTTAAAGACCTTCCCCAAGTCGGTATCTGCCAACCGAAGGGCTCAGGCTTGCAGTCTGGTTCCTGGGGAGTCTCAGGCTCCTCAGGCTCCTCAGGCTACGTAACTAACATTGGGTTTCTAAAGGTCATGCCTTACATTAAACACGATTATACTACAAGGAAGATAAACAATATTAGGAATAAAAAGCTTAAGAAATAAAATGTTATTGGAAAAAAGTGCCTTTTCATGAGAGAAGTTGTAATATACAGAATATCAGGATAACACATTTATGCAAAAGTCAGGTACTTGGTAAATTCAACCTTCTGGGGCAGCTCTGGTGGCTCAGCAGTTTAGAGCTGCCTACAGCCCGGGGTATGATCCTGGAGACCCGGGATCAAGTCCCACATCGGGTTCCCTGCATGGAGCCTGCTTCTCCCTCTGCCTGCGTCTCTGCCTCTCTCTCTCTCTCTCTCTCTCTCTCTCTCTCTCTCTGTGTCTCTATGAATAAATAAAATCTTAAAAAAAAAAAAAATTCAACCTTCTGTACCAGAGCCACAAATCTTGGAAGCAGCCTGAATCTAAGAGAGAGAGAGAGCAGCATCTGGCATCAGAAGACCTGAGTATAAATCTCAGTCCTAGCAAGAGCTAGTCATGTCATGATGAATGTTGGTTTTCTCATCTATAAAATGAGAACAATAATACAGAACTTATGTAATTGTTAGGAGGATCAAATAAAAAAAAAAATGTGTATTAACACCTGACACAGAATAATGCATGTAAATGCACTCTGTAATATACACATACATATCACATGTACTGCTATGGGTTTTTAAAGGCCTTTCTGGCACCATCTTCAGACCTACTGTCTGTACAACCTAAAGCAAGAACTATAAGCTAGTGTGCAAATATTTATTAGCATAGGGTCAAAACTGTGCTAGCCCCTTTTTAATTCACAAAATTAAGAAAGCAAAAAATGCATACTTACTGACTCAAGGTCTTTGCATAAAAGAAGAGGAAAATGCCTGCCACAAACACAAAGCAGAGTTGGAAATCTACAACTGGAGTAAAAAAGACACACAACAAACAAAGATTTTGTGTCAGTGTAGTTAGTGAAACAAGTCGATCTATTGAAATGTCACTCCAGAAAAGCTAAATCAAATATAATGAAAACAGACTTACGATTTCGATTCACACTAATTGTATACATAAATATCTTCCTGACAGGCGTCACAGAGAAGCACATGGTCTCTCCATATGGATTGATGATTATGGTTATTTCATTAGACATCTTTGGTGTCCAAAAATTATGAATCATACACTTGATTAAAGATAGAATGGTTTCCGGATACTGACAATTATATTTTTCTGTGATGTATACAATATTGAACAGGCCTGAACTGGTAATTTTCACCTATAAAGTAAGAGCAAACAAATCTATAAACACAGAAGTTAAAATGTCTCTGAAGTTCCTTAAAGTCATGAGCAGGTAAATAGAGAGAGCCCAAGATAACCGACTAAAGAATGACATCTGAGTAGATGTCCCACAGTCCCAGGGATCCCAGCCGTGGACCTACAGATCTCTGTTTAGTTCGAACATACTGGAGCATAGACTTTTGAAAGTGGATGTTTCTTCCCCTGAGTTGTAGGTGATTCAACTCCCTTCTAGCAAGTTGCTGTGGCCAAGGGACATGTGAAAAAGGACGACAGAAAGTAATAGGTGGCAAACTCCTTGGTTTATCACAAGGTTTATATTTCTATCATTTTCTACTGTGTTTGAGGAAAAGCACTTCCTCCGGATCAGCCGAGCAGATGTGATTCAGGCTTCTCTCCTCGTGCCCCCCGAAGAAGAATCCAACCACAGATCCCACTCAGGTCTCACAAAAAAGCACTAAGCAGACAGTGACACCAAGCAGACAGTGACAATCCAGTGATCACTAAATGACAATTGTTGCTGCTGCCTTTGCCTGTCCCTCTCTGTTCCTCTTCTTTGTCCACGAGTAAGGCAAGCCAGAAAACCAGGCATCAGGTGCTATAACCCAATACCTACCCTCACTTCTCATGGACTTTGGCTCCTGGCTCACCATTGCTCTACTACTATTTCCTGTCATACCTCTCAAGGGATCAATATGCACAATAAACCAAACTCCTTCCAATTCTCTGACTCTCGGCATCTTGAGCTTCTCCCCTAACACTCTCTGCCTGACCTCAGCCAACCACTCCCATGGCCACACTCTGGACCTTGTCATTACCAAACTACAGCCCCTCTACAGGTTGTTTCAGGCATCTTGCTGGCTGACCACCAACTCCTACCTTTCCAGCATGCCCCCCCCTTTTTTTTTTTAAAGATTTTATTTATTTATTCATGATAATCAGAGAGAGAGAGAGAGGCAGAGACACAGGCAGAGGGAGAAGCAGGCTCCATCCACTGGGAGCCCGACATGGGACTCGATCCCGGGTCTCCAGGGTCGCGCCCTGGGCCAAAGGCAGGCGCCAAACCGCTGCGCCACCCAGGGATCCCCCAGCATGCCCCTTATAGTACCTTGACCCCAGGAAGTCTTTGACCCCCACCATGGGTCAAGCATTTTTCCCTGCTCCTCACCCCTCTGATGTCCTTAGCCCCTTCTTATCCAGCTAAATTCCATGATCGATCGTTATAAATCATTCTCTTGCATGTACCCCTGACTCCTTTACACCACTCTTGCTTTGTCACACCCACCTGCAAAATCCAACTCTCTGCCCATTCCACTCTTGCCTTTGCACCACCAAATGGTGCTAGATAAATGCATAGCAGTCTGACTTCACACCCATGAGTGTGAAACTGAAGTGGGACCTGAAGCTACAGGTGATCATACCATACATTCCTATCTACCCTCCAATCTGTATAACAAAGATTTAACAGCTTTTTATTCCTCAATACCAACACCTCCTCCCCACCCGCACTTTTGGCTGAAAATGGAAGAAGGCAATGTCAACAGGCTTCTGTCCCCATACTCAACAACTGGAGGGCACCGGCAGGCACGTGCTCTGCTTCCTACCTGTGGGGAGGAACTTTCTGCCACACAGGATATTTTAAAGGCACTGAATCAGATCACCTTTATCTACTCAAGGACATCCTACCAATACTTCTTCTTCCCTCTCTACTGGACCATTCCTATTGATACGGGAAAAAAAGGCAAAAGAAAAATTTAATTTCCTACTACCTATAGCCCATTGAGAAGTCCTCGAAAGAAGCAGAGTAACATTCTTCTAGAAACTCAGCTTCCTTAATGTTAACACTTTGCTAAAGGCAAAGGCAATCTTAGCCCGACCCCCAGGACCCTGTAAGTCTACTTTAACTTATAAAAATTCCTTCAGAAATTTCCTTTATCTCTAAACCCCCAAGATACATGTTGGCTGGCAATCATGCCCCTCACATATGACCCACCGATATACATCTGAAGGGTCTCATGAGTAAGGTTTTATTAGACAGTAATATATGACCTTTCCCCAACAATAGTAGCCTCCTCAAGGTCCTGGAAACCTTGCTTCCAAAATTCCTTAGAGACTTACGCTGTCCCTAACCCCCTCCCAACTTGAAAGTATAGAATGGGCCACTCCTCACGACCCCAGTGCATGCAGCTTATTCTGCCCACAGGTCCTGTCCTTGTGCTTTAATAAAACCACCTTTTGCACCAAAGACATCTCAAGAATTCTTTCTAGGTCACTGGCTTTGAACCTCAACATCTTTCCTACAACACTATCAGCATACAAACATGTTGATATTTTTCCCATTGTGGGGAAAAAAGCCTTCTATTGACTCCATTTTCCCTTCTAGCTATCCCCTTGTTTCCCACTACAATCAAATTCTTTTAAAATGTTGCCATACCTGCAGTCTTAAGTTCCTTTTCTCCCATTCTCTCTTTAAACTTCTTCAATCATTGTTTCATTCCCAACAGGCTGTCCCTGACGAGGTCAACAGTGGCCTACATGTTGCTAAATCAAATGGCGAATTCGTTCTCAGTCATCGTTTTTGATCCATCAACAGCATTTAGCACTGCTGATCACTCCCTTTTCCTTGTAACACCTTCTTCCCACAGTTTCCTGGACATCTTCACTTTGTGTTCCTTCTCTCTCTCCTCTGCTGGCTCTTTTCTCCCTTCCTATATATAAGGCTGATCCAGGCTCAGCTATTGGTCCTCCATCTAAACTCACTTTCTCTACTGTCTATAAACATGCATTACTGCTTACTTTTGCAAAAAGAAACACAGGAAAGACATAGAGAAGCTAGTAAGACTAACTACTCACAAGGGGTGGGCAGGAAGAGGTAGAGGAAAGAGGGGGAGTGACACTTTTCTGAGAATACTTCTGTACATTAAACCATATTAATACCATACACACTAAAAAAAATGACAATAAAATCAATTAGGATAGGGGAAAACCCTGAAAACAAATAAAAAAACCAAATATATTTCAAATGGAAATGGAAACAAAACTAAATATATTTCAAATGAAAAATACAACTATATTAAAGGGGGGGTGGGTAGTAATTTGTAATTTGTAAGTAATTTTGGAGCCTAGCATGTAGTCTATATACTCTTAAACTAGAGATAAAAAACACTCTAAACAAATATTTACAAATAAATAACAAATTACTATTCAAGCATTAGGCAAATAAATCAATATACTGAGAATAATGAAAATTAAGTTCCCCACTATCAGAGAAGAAAGTTACAAATATGTCAAGGAGAGAAATTAGAATGAACCCATAGTATGGAAGATATCAGAACTCATGGTTTTCAACAGATAGAGAATCACAAATAGATTTGTACATATGTGTATGTATATATATGTGTGTATACACATGTGACAATGGTATCCCAGCACTAATAAACACACCTAACTCTGAGTATCTCTTAAAAAAAAAAAAAAAATGTATGATTCCAGAGCTGGGTTTCAGAAATCACAAAATAAGCCCGGAACATCTTGTTTGCCAGAAGATGCTCAAATGATAGGCACAAATTAAAAGGACAAATGAGCTACTTTGAAGGGGCTCCTATTGGTCAAATCCAGGACAATCTGAATATCAAAATAAACCATGAAGTAATAGATTATAATCCACTGAATGAAATGGCAATCCATAACACTATGTGGATATAAATAACCTGGGGAAGGAAAAACTCTCCTCTATTGAAGAATACTGATGAATGTAGAAAGAATAAGGGAATTAGAAAATGACCATTTGATTAACGTCATGATGATATCTGATTCATGCAAGCATCATCAATGGATGATAAAACTAGAGAGTGAAAAATTGATGAGGAAAAGGATATCTACATAGTTTTATTTTTTTTCTACATAGTTTTAAATTATCTCCTCAAAAATCATTTATTACAAAGAGTACAATGGTCACTTCATAGTGGTAAAACTGTGAATTGCCAGATACCACCTTAACCAGGTGGCCAAAGTGGTGCCTACAACCAGCAACAGTACAAATCAACGTCATGTTCCTTCTGATATGCTGTCCTAGCTTTTCCCTCAGGCTAGACTACTCTTTCTTGGTAATATTATCTTGATAACTCACTAACTTTAAAATATTTCTCAAATACCACCTTCTCAACAACAACTACCCTGACCACCCTTTTTACACTGTTAACTTGCTCCCTACCTCCCTCATTCTGCCTCCCTTGCTCTACATTTTCTTATTTTCATAGCACTTACTAGTTTTATAATTTTCCTCTCTATTACATTTATGGCCTATTCCCTATACTCCTATACCCCTAAGAGTATAAACATAGGAGCAGGGATCTTTTGTTCACTGATGTATCCTAAAAGCCTACGTTCCTGGCACTAAGCAAGTGCTTAATAAATATGTTAAGTGCTGAATGAAGGAAAGTACTAGGCTACTGAGAAAAACTACTCTTGGCCATACCTGGAATCAGAGAGTGAGTGGCTTGGGATAGCAATTATTTTGGAAAGTAGAAGACAGAGTGTTGTCCTGAGTTGTGTCTGAACAGCGAGCACACCGTGGTCACTTAGATACCATATTTATTTAGAGTGGTTTGGAGAAGGGCTCACGGAAAGTATGAAGAGTTAATATTCCCTTCCATACATTCCTTTCCCTTAGGCCATTCTACGTGATTCCCAAGTCACCTTTCATACCGATACACTGCTCTGTGTCATATAAAAGATATTTTTAATTTTTGAAATAGTGCATTTTAATTCTCAGCTCTTAAGACGTGATTTAAACATAGGCTCTTACCCGCACAGTCGACCACATGTATTTCCACTCCATTTGGGAATTTCGATTGTAGCAGTAACAGTCTGAGTCGGAAGTCTTAATAAAATCCATTTCCTTCAGGGTTTTACACCTTGCAACTGAGAGATGAAAAAGAAAATATATTTCTGAAAGATTTAATTTCCCAGAATCATACCCTTTTTTTTTTTCCTTTTTAATTCACAAGAATAATGCTATTTTTACATTCTCTGACCAATGGATTCTTCTACATTGTTATTACAGTCCTATAGTCTTTCCAACCTACAATAGACAGACAAAAAATTACAGTCCAGCATCAATACTCTTATGACACATGGAAGGAAGTCTAAGAACACAGAGAATAGGTACTTCAGTCTTGGGAGTAGAGGGCAAGAATTGGGGGCAGCTTCCTAGAGAAGAGGAAATGTGGGTGGAGCACTGAAGGATAAGTCAGAGGCCACGAGACAGAGAAGAAAGGTTAGAGCGTGGCAAGTGTGTACAAAACCAAGATTAGGGAAATCATAGAAGTGGTTCAGTTGTTCACTGAAGTCAGAGTGTGGGGAATTATGACGGAATTTCAACATCTGCAGCTAGAGAGGTAAGCAGTGGTTACTACTTTAAGGAGTATAGACTTGAGCATTGGAGAATTCTAGGTGAGCATTAAAGTCTCAGCAGGTAACTGCTGACACTCAGGAAGGCTTTACTGAAGAGGTCAGGGAGTGTGTGGGCAGAGTTAAGGCATCAACACTGTCAACTAAGACACCGTGAACTTCCTAGACCTCAACGACAGCAAGAAGTCTTCAACATCCCTAGGCCTGAAATGGCAAAGGGAGGACCTGGTGTTATTTGCTGGAGCTACTAAAACCCGGAGGACAGTCTGATGGATGCAATCCCTGACAAAACATGCAATGGAGGATGGAGATATGACTACTTCAACCTCTCTCCTGCCCTCCCATCAGGGCTCCTCACTGGCCAAACCCAATGGGAACCAAAGGACAAAGAAGCCACAGGCCTGAGGTGACTCAGGCCACAGATGTCAGCTTTCAGGTACTGAGCCGGGGAGGGAAGTACAGAGAATGATCTGGGATCCATATGTAACATACAAATAATATACAACACAATACAGTACACAGAAGAGGAGAGCGAGGTGCCTTATTAGACGGTAAATACCGTAAGAAACATGTAAAGTAATGGGATTCATTTTATCTGTGGCTCCCTCTGAATTTAAAATGAAGTAAGACGCCCTCTTCCCCTGAGTCAGGGCTGGAGGCCAAGATCAGTCCTTGAGGATCAGTGTTGGTGCCACAAGCCGGCAGGCTTGTTTTCCGGCCTCAGGCACCTAGAGCTGCTGGGAGCCCCACCTGCTCTACTCCAGGCCTGCTGACTGCCCGCCAGCCTGGGGCCTCGAGTGGGCCCCCCCGCCCCCGCACACCCAGCTCCTTGAACAGTGCCGGGCTCCCATGGGCCGCTCCTGGCCTGGGCTGCCACGTACGTAGCTTGGCCCCTGCCTACCCCACAGGAATCGCCTACACACACCTAGATGGGCGGGCGTCTACCATAAAGATGCCCGTGAGGGAGTGCAGCCTCTCACCTCCCGCTCTCCCACCAAACGTTGGCTTTGGCCCCAGGGGGATCACTGGGGGAGGAGAGGGTGTCCAGAGTGGGGAATTCTGCTGCGGACGGGACAGCCGAGGCCACCGAGCTCAGGGAGGATTACCACTCCTCCCTGCTGGGTGAGGCCGGGTGCCAGCCAGGCCACTCCATCCTTCACTCAGCTGGGTCTCCCGCACGGGATCCCCTATAGGCCAGGATCCCCTACAGGACGTAAGGTGGGAGGTGATGAGCAAGAGCTGGGAATGGGGGGGGGTGGGCTCTGCACGCACCCGGGCAGGTCAGACGCGACCCTCGGAACAGTGGCCACGAGCACAAGCCCTGCCTCTAAGCGGTTAGTGTATCGAACCCCACAGCTCTGGTTCCACACGGTTGCAAGCAGGAAGTTCTCTATGTTGAGGTGCTTACTTCCATCAACTGACAAATGTTTTAGAAAAGTTTTCAGGTTCTAACAGTTTTTTTTCCACTAACAAAAGTTCTGGAAGCATCTTATTTTGTTCTAAAAGCAATAAGCCACTTTCTGTGGGAAAGAAATAAAATAAATTGAACTGAGATGAAAGTCATAAATTCTTCTGGATCCAGGATAGGGTGTCATCACTGTGTCTGTCAACAGGAAGCAGGCACAGAGAATGCTATGGGCACACAGAAAACTGGGCCTTATGCCCATCCCCAACTTTTTTTTTAAGATTTTATTTATTTATTCATGAGAGACACAGAGAGAGGCAGAGACACAGGCAGAGGGAGAAGCAGACTCCATGCAAGGAGTCTGATGAGGAACTCGATCCCAGGACCCTGGGGTCATGCCCTGAGCCAAAGGCAGACGCTCAACCCCTGAGCCCCTGGGGCCCCCCCAACTTTTCTAGGGGGAAGTGTGGTCAGCTGCTCCAGAAAAACCTGAAATGAAGCTAGAACAACCGGCTGCACCAAAGTTAGGGAAGGATTGAGTAACTAGTAACTGGTCAACAGTCACAGCCATTTAGGGAATAATACTGAAGAAGCCCATGTAGGTCTGTGCCCAAGCTAGACGCATCCTAAGCATTGAGCCCGAGAGAGTGGAGACACACTTGAGAAGATGCAGAGAATACCGATTAATGTGACTGCATAAAGGTCACAAAGTTAACAAAGTAGGAAAGTCACGGGAGAATCCAGTATTTTCCAATGTGACACCATCAAATCACTTAAAATTTACTCTTAACATTGTGAGGAAATGCTTACATTTTTAAATATACCAACACATTTGCAGAGTTTGAGAGTCAAGATGCAAATACAAAATTCTAAGAGACAGGTCTCAAAAAGGCACGTGAAGGAAGCTCTAGAGGTGCTCTGCTAAATATAGGAGACTAAAAATTAAAAATCCATTCCCCAGTATGGCATGTTCATATACCAGACCAAAAGGAGGACGCAGAGCCAGTGCTGAGGGAGCCGCTGGGTTACCCCCGGCCCAGGGATATGCAGGGGAGAGGGCCCTCCCGGACATCAAAGCCCTGGCAGGCAGCTGGCTGTGGAAATGATGTCAGAGGCAAGAGAACCTGGGGGCACCTGAGCAACCAAACACGGTGAGAGCCTCCAGGCAGTGAGAGCAGAGGGAGGACAGGGAGGAGGCTGTGTGCAGCCTCTGCAGAGCCTCCCAGCTAAACCAGGCGGGGTCCACAACTTGACCCCGGGGCCTCAATAAAAGACAGGAACTCCTACCTGTGTTGGAAAGGGAGCGCATTCCAGCAGGACAGGTGAGGGAGGGCGGGGCCAAGGTCCACAGACCCCAGCAGCCCCGGACCACTGTAAGAAGGTCACTGGCGGCCAGTTCTTTCTTTGGGTTTACTCCCAACAGGGCCGGTGCTCCAGGCCAGGGGCTTTTCTGCAGGGTGGCTCCGGGGCCGAAACACAGAGAACTAACTACTGCTCTTGTTCGTGGTTTGAGGGAACATCCTCTTTCCGGGTCCAAGCTTTGCAAACAAATGCTGCCTTCCAATGAGTTTGTTTCCACTTGGTCCTAAGACCATCTCCCAAATCATTTGAGATCTTTAACTCTTAAGAGCAAGATGGTGTAATATAAGTATAGTGCAATAATCTGAATTTAGAAGTAAATGCTTCTTTGTCATCCAAGCCAGTCTCCTTGCACTAGGATTACTGGTTCCCTGCTTCTGGAATTGCCCTAAATATCAATTCCCCTCCAACCTATTCTCCAATCAGCATGGAGATCTTTTAAAAACATCAATCAGAGCACATCATTTACCTGCTCAAAACCGATGACTTCACACTGCACCTGTAATAAAAATCCACCCTCCCGGGATCCCTGGGTGGCGCAGCGGTTTGGCGCCTACCTTTGGCCCAGGGCGTAATCCTGGAGGCCGGGGATCGAGTCCCACGTCGGGCTCCCGGTGCATGGAGCCTGCTTCTCCCTCTGCCTGTGTCTCTGCCTGTCTCTCTCTGACTATCATAAATAAATAAAAAAATTTAAAAAAAAAAAAAAACCACCCTCCCTTCCACGATCTAGCGCTGTGACCCTCTCTCCTCTACTCCTCATCCTCGCAGCTGCTCAGGCCACACCAACCCTCCTGTCCTCGAGATGCTGAGCCATTCCTGCCTCAAGTTTTCCTACTTGCCAATTCCTTGACATGCAATCTGCTCCCCAGATTTTGGCAGAGCTTGCTCCTTTTGGTAATTTAGGTTTGCCCAAAAGTTATCTTCTTAGGAAAGCCTTCTCTGACCCCACTGTCTAAAATGGCACATTCCAACCCCTTTTACCCACTTGCTTCTCACTCTGCTTTATTTTTTCCTCATATTTTTTTTTTTAAACTGGGACGTTCATTGGCACATTCCAGTTCTTTTTTTTTTTTTTAATTTTTTAAATTTATTTATGATAGTCACAGAGAGAAAAAGAGACACAGGCAGAGGGAGAAGCAGGCTCCATGCACCGGGAGCCCGACGTGGGATTCGATCCCGGGTCTCCAGGATCGCGCCCTGGGCCAAAGGCAGGCGCCAAACCGCTGCGCCACCCAGGGATCCCTTTCCTCATATTTTTATCAGCTTATACTCTGTCTCTCCATGAAGTTAGAGGCAGCATGTTCTTTACTGTACCCCCAGCCTTTAAAAATCTGTCTTCTGTGTATGTGTTTAATCTGGGAGGGTCAGTGGGTTATTCGGGCATGCACAGCTGAGACAATGAAAGCCTGGCCAATCTTTGTAAAAGGCTGCCTGGCACTAGTCAGCACATAAAGGGAAGCGCACCCCGGCCCTCCCCTTGAAGCAATCTGATGTAATCCGACGTCCTATCCAGCCTGTGTCCCTGCCATTCCACCACAGAACCTGCGGACTCCATCTCCCCCTTACTCTACTCCATCATCCACATACCTTAACTACGGGGCTGAAAGCTGTAATCCTTAAGACCCCTTGGGCTAGGGATCTTCTTCTTTATCCTCCCGGGATAAAGAAGGGCAGAGAGAAGCAAGAGACAACAAGCTTGCATCAGTGCCTTCTGCATAAGGGACCTCCCAGTTAGAAGAAAGGAACACGCTCTGAGTTTCACTTCGCTCCCCTACAGGATTAAGTATAGATGTGTAGACTGCTCTGCTACTGATACCTATGGAAACTACTAAAGGCACATTGTAAAGTATTCCACCTGGAATTCTCCAGAGTGCTCTCTGGCTTTTGAAGTGAAGTTGATGTCAAATTCACACAATATACGAGACATAACAGGCCAGGTGTTAGCGTTTCATGGTGTGCTCTGGCTACCCTCATTGTTAACTCCCTCATTCAACCCCCAAGAGGACTCCTAACTAAGGAACTAGAAACTCACAGCTACAAGAAACTACAGATCTAGCTTCACGTGAGTTCGTGTAAACCTGAAGCCACCGGCTAGTTAGGCCAAGCCTAAGACAATGACCGTAAGGATCAAGACTGTTATCTAGGCTTCTTCTAGAAATACTTTATACTTCACTATCTACTTCCTCCACCTCCACCTAAGGGTGGGTAAGAGAAGACCTAGCCAGATGGACTGCTTATCTGAACTCCATCAGCTGTTGAAGGAGCTGCCCATCCAGCCCTGAGGTCTGGGAAGCTGCCTGCATGTCTGCAGGTGTCACTTATTCATGGGGCCTCAGTCTTTGCTGGTTCATCTCTCCAAGATGGAACTTCTTGGAGGTCGCTGTAGGCAAACCCAAAGACATCACACTGATAATCAACAAAACTCCTCCCTCTTAGTGCAATCGAGAAAACAAAAGGGAATTTCTAGGGATTCAGAAAAATGTTAATAATAATCATTCATTTGATCAGAAGAGAACAATTCCTGCCTAGGGACAGCTACAGCTTCCCTTGAGGCCGAGTATGTTTTTCTGCCCTACAAGGTGCCCCGTAGCCTAGGTATTCACTTCCTCAAACCTGATTCCAGATCCGGACAAAAATCTGAAGTGTGGGGTATCCCAGCTCTGCCTCACCTCCTAAGCACTTAGGAATATCTGCCGGCCAGCCCTGAATGCCATACTTACTAATAAGCTCCCCCAGCAAGGCTGCACCTCTGAGCCATGAAAGGATCCTCACGGTAACGCCCTGTAGGCCTCAAAAGGTTTGCTTGATTCTGCAATAACCCTGCCTTCTGACTTTCTGGACAGTAGTGCCCAAACCGCTAAGACAAAGCACAATCATTTACATTACCAAAGCACTTGAGTCAGGCTTATCCTACCCAATGACATTCCTTACTTCACTTAAATAGCACTCAATTTATAAATATTCAATTAATCTAAGACTATGTAGCTTATATAAAAAAGGGACAGATGGGTTATCACCTGCTTTCACTAATAAATTACATTTAAAATTACTCCTTTGTACCACTTTTGTCATTTATTAGTTTTCCTAAATGTAAAAGGATATATTTAAGTTAAAGAATTTAGTCATACATACATAAGGTAAAAATATTCAGTCGAAATTTCAGAAAAGGGTAGGTAGTACTTAAACCTACTTATAGAATATGCTAAAAATAAAAAGCACAAACGCTCCTCAAATCTTAGCAGATCTTAAACAACCTCCAACATAAAAATATTTCAGCAACGTTCCTTCTAAAAATTTAACCTTTACATGGCCCCCATATGGAAAGAAAATAACTTCAGATGAAACTATAATAAAATTTTAAAAGCCACCTATTAAATTAGACTGCTATTTTCTTCATTTGGCCTATAACTGTTTTTCTTTTGGAAAAGGGGGAGGGGGGACAAGAAAAACAAAAAGCAAAAACCAACAAAACTTAGCTCCTGAAAGTTCGAAGAAGAAGGATTTTTCTGGGTATTATTTGTCAATTGACATTTTCAAAGGGGTTAGCATGGAGCACCAAAATTAGAAAGTAACTTCTCTGTCCTAACCCTAGTTTTTTTTTTTTTTAACCAGACTTGAATATAAATTTGATTTTTGTTTCTCTGAGAATGTGCATAGAGAATAAATCTGAAGTTAGCACATGCTGATGCACAATCAGGCTGATTCTAACTTTGAGGACTGATTTTTCTTCTCCATAGATGATCACAGGCCGTGGCCTATCACCGTATAGTTCACTATGAATAATTCTTCCTTCCAGCCAGACAACTACCTGCCTCTCCAATGTCACCTGCCTCTGACTTTCCTCCAAAGAGGGTGACAGAAAGCTGTCCTGGCTCCAGATATTCTCTATTTTACGGAAGGGTGTGTACATTCGAGAGAGAACTTTACAAGTTAGGATCATCTAATGCAAGCTTCTTCTGTGACTGACGGGCCCTATTGTGAAGGGAAGCACCAGCTGTTCGATCTCAGTTCACAGAACCACTTTTAGAGCAGCAACATTCCTCAGACCTAGTCCAGTCCAGAGGTTCCAACGTGGTGTCACCTGCACACACAGGACCCAGGATGCTCCACAGCCTGTGCTGTAACACGTACCTGGGATGGCAAGAGTTGCCCTAAAGCTACACAACTTGCCATTTTTCTTGGCTCTGGGCTAGAATTTTATCAACTCAGTGTACATCCTGCATCTCTTGGGCAGAACAGTAGCTCTGAAAAGCATTTAGCCCTTTGGTTAACAAAATATAAGTCACAGTGGACACTAAATGTTGTAACACAAACATGCGAAATATTGGGTTATGTTGTAAACCATTCTGCGATAGAACAACTTTGTTTTAGTGATGAGAAAACCATGGAGCATAAAGATGCTGTGCCTGGACCAAGGTACTTCACAAGTGTGTGTGTGTGGGGGGGAAGGTCATGAATGTCTAGAAGTCAAGGTTCCGGGGGTTGGTTCAGGGCTACTGACACTTTCCTGGCTGCTGCCATGCTCAGAAACCCTCCTTCTCAGGAGTATTTGTGATTTATTTTTCCATCTCATGTATAGACGGCTTACATTTGTTACTACGAAGCCCACCTCTCTTTATTCATCTATAAGATGGGTACGTAGGGGGTACTTACCCTCACAGGGCTACTAGGCTATCACATAAGAGAGCACATCGAGAGCCCTGCTAACACTGCCAGCACCGAGTGAGCACTCCACAAACGTCTGTGCAATGAAAACTGGCAGAGAACGGTTCCCCGGGCGACGGGCGACAAGCTGGCAGCGGGGGCAGGTGCTCCGGGTCTCTATCCTCAGACAAGGCCCTGCCCTCCCTGGAGGGGGCGCTAAGCCCGGCTTACAGCACACCCGGCGACTCCGGGCGGAGGCGGCCAAGGAGGCGGCGACGGGTTGGTGGGCAACGGCTGCCTGCCAGGGCCGGGGCCGGGGCCGGGGCCGGGGCCGGGGCTGGGCGGGGACCGGGACCCGGGGAGCCTGACCCGACGAGGAGGCGCCCCGCCCCTGCTCGCTCCCAGGATCCTCGCCCCGCCCCCCGCTCGCTCGCCCCGCCCCCCGCTCGCTCGCCCCGCCCCCTGCTCGCTCCCGGGTTCCCCGCCCCCTGCTCGCTCCCAGGATCCTCGCCCCGCCCCCCGCTCGCTCGCCCCGCCCCCTGCTCGCTCCCGGGTTCCCCGCCCCCGCTCGCCCCCCTTCCCTCTCCCTCCCCGCCGCCGCCGAGCGGGGCGGGCGGCCTCAGGGCGTCGGGGCAGCGCAGCCGGGGGCCGGGGCCCGTGTGCGCCTGCGTGCGCTGCCGCCAGAGCCCGCCGTTACCTGACAGCGCCGCCGCCTCTCCGCGCACGGCGCCCGCGGGCAGCGAGGACAGAGGCGGCAGCCAGAGCAGCAGCCACCACCGCCCCGGCCGCGGCCGCATCCCGCCCGGGACCAGCTCCGCGCCCGCGGGCCCGGCTCGGCCGTCGGGACGGAAACGGCGGGGCCCGCGGGGGGGCGGCGAGGCTTCCGCGTCGGCCTGGGGGCGCTCCCGGCTGCCGCCGCCCGCTCCGCCCGCTCCGCCCGCCCCGGGGCTTCCGGGCCTTGCCGTCCGGGGGCGCCTGGGCCGCGCAGTCCCGGCAGCCTCTGCGCGGGGCCGCCGGGGGAGGGGCGCTGCTCGGCCGCGGGCTTCGGGCCTGGGGCGGGGAAGAGGGGGGAGGGGGCGCTCCTGGAGGTGGGGGCTGGTGCTCCACGGGGGAGGGGAGCCTGTGCTGCAGGAACCCCCTTTTAACAATAAACCTTTTTCCTGTTTTCCATTTTCCTTGGTTGTAACGACAGACTGGCAGTTCAGTTGCTCAAGTAACACGGACTTGGGTGTCTCAGCTCCTGAACACATTTCAGTACAAAGAGGCTGTAAAACGTTCCCTCACCAGTAGAACACATGTTAAAATTAACTTGCATTTAAAAAAAAAAATACAGAAAGCTGATTGGTAGTGGCCAGGGGGACGGAGTGGGGAAAGGTGGGCGAAATGGGCAAAGGAGGTCAAAAAGTACAAATTTAGAATTACAAACACGTCCTGGTGATGTACAGTACGGTGACTAGGTGACTAAGGTCAAGACCGTAACGTAGACTTGAAAGCTGTCAAGAAAATAAACATCACAAAAAAATTGTATGATTATGTGAGGTGATGGAGGGATGGATGTAATGACCATTTTGCGATATACACACGTCATGTTGTACACCTAAACCTAACACAACGTTAAATGTCAGTTACATCTCAATAAAACTGGGAAAAAATACCTTGAGTGGCCTTAATATTGATAATTAGTATAGAAGTTGCAGACTTAAGTCAGTTATATTGCATTTTTTAAAAAAACATCTTCCTTAGGCTCTGAAAACTCATTAATGTGATTTCATATTTCATACTGAACATTTACTGGAACAAAAGTTCATTTCCCCTTTTCTAATTCTGGTCTTCTGCTTAGGTGCCTCAGAGAAGCCATTTGTGACAGAAATCATCCTCTAAAAATAACTCGGCTTCATTTTCCCCACAGGTATGAGTAGGACTCAATAACTAGACTTTCCCTGGCTTCAAAGTAAGGTTTAACCAACTGTCCTCAAATCCCTGGCACCATGTGTGCTTCCGCAGATGTCTGTAAGGTCAGAAATCTCCTTATAAGGAACTGTTCAAGGTGATAAGTTTTATCAATAAGCTGCTATTAAACGTCTACCTTGTCTGGCCCTGCGGACAGTCTCCAGAGAAAGAGCAGAGCTCTGGGTCCAAGGGTGAGGTGTGCACTAGCCTCTCGCACAACAGCTTTTTTTTTTTTTTTTGTCATTCATTTTGACAGAGTTTAACTTTGGGTGGCACTATGAAAAGTAGCTAGAAAAAAAAAAAAAGAAAAATAGCTAGAAGAAACAGGTAGGTTATTGAGAGACAAATGTTTTCCTGCAGCAGCGTCTGGTAAACAGCAGGCAGCAGGATAATAGATTAATATTTAAATTACTATTTGTCATATCTTTAGTAAATAGCTGTAAAGAAGCTAAGTCAAAACACCACATTCCTTTCTATAGGATAGCAATAAATATTTTTCCAGAGATGAGGAGAGTCTTTGAAGGTGGTAGTTCGGTCACTGGGGGACAACCCTGAGACCTCCCCTGACTTCCCCAAACCTTTCTCTGATATGAGAAGAGCTACTGAGGAAGGAGCATAAAACACTACTACCGCAGGACCCTGGCAAAGACTCTTTCCTGGGGGAGAGACAGAAGTGCAAACTCTCTGCCCCTGGGGAGCAGCAGGACACACTGGGGTTCAAGGGCTTGAACTGAACTAACACAGAGTAGAAGTTGGCAACTTCTGGGAAACTCTTTTATTGAAGACGTACCACAGAAACAAGGCAGGATTTGTCAGCTTCAGGGGAAGGGGAAGAAATCCTGAGAAAGCCCCCACCTCGAAGGCTGAGCTATACAGGACTTAACCTAAGACCAAAGCTGAGCAGGAGAATGGAGAAGCCTGTTGCGCCACAAGCCAAGCACTAGCAATAAGCAACCCTACTCCATACTGAGGAGGAAAAAGAACGTGGGGAGAGGTCCCTTTGTAACACAGGCATGCAAGGACTGCTGAAAACTAAGCGGCAAGAAGAAAAATCCTCAGCACTCCAGCTTCCATACCCGTGTGGTACAGGCCACCTGCGTGGCTCAGTTAGTTAAGCATCTGCCCTCAGCTCAGGTCATCATCTTGGGTCCTGGGATCAAGCCCTGGGTCCCTGCTCCCCACTATTTCTCCTTCTCCCTCTGCCCCTCCCTCCTGTTTGTGTGTGCTCTCTTTCTCTCTCTTTAATAAATAAATAATCTTTAATAAAAAATCCTGTGGTACACCAACAGATTTATTATTATAATAACAATAAAACTCAAACTCAGCTCAAATCCTAGATTGTTTCAATCACCTACATTTAAAATCCAACAGAAAGAGAGGCATACTTGTTTCTGGTATAAATATTTTTTACCTCAGTTTTCACTGCTCTTCTACAAGGATATCCATCATTCAATAAAAAATTACAAGACATTCAAAACAGCAAAGAAAAAAATCCATTATAAAGAGTTTAAAGCAATCAACAGAACCAGATTGAAAAATGACCCAGATGTTGGGCTATGATTATTATGTTAAAGGATCTAGTGAAAAGGTAGACAACCTGTGTGAACATACAGGAAATCTCAGCAGAGAGATGGAAATGCTAGAAAGTAAAAGCACATTATTAGAGAATGAATAATTCCTTCGATAGGCTTAGAACACTGGACATGGCAAGGAAAAAAAAAACAATGAATTAGAATATAGGTAAGTAGAAATTATCCATGCTGAAATATGTGGAAAAATTTTTAGAAAAAGAAAGAAAGAAATAACAGAATATCCAAGATCTGTGAAATAATGTCAAGTGGTTTAATAAACACAGGTTGAAATCCCAAAAGGAGGGGAAGGAAGAATGAGACAGGAGAAATATTTTAAGATATAAAGCTGAGAATTTTCCAAAATTAATGAAAACAGAAGATAAAGAGAAAATCTTAAAGACAGCCAGAGAAAAATGATACACTGCAGAGAGCTAAAACTTGCAGAAGACTTCTTGTTAGAAACTGCATAAGCCAGAAGATAATGGAGTGACATTTTTTAAGTAGTAGAAGAAAGAATACTGTCAATCCAGAATTCTATACCCAGTTATAATATCTTTCAAAAATTGAAGGCAAATGAAGCTTTTTTCTTTTTTTTTTTTCATTTCCAGTCATATAGACTTTCACTATAAAAAGTGTTAAAAGAAGTTCTTCAGGCAGGAAGAGTATTATAGCAGATGAAAATCTGGATCTACACAAATAAATAAATTGCTCTAGAAATGAAAAAAGTGAAAGTAAATATTAAATATTTAATATATTTAATATTTAATATTTAACTTTAATAGTGAAATATTAAAGTTTTTATTATTGTAATCACTTAAAAAGATATATCTAAAGCAAAAATAGTTGCAGTGCACTATGGGGCTTATACATAGAATTAGAATGAATGACAGTACCACAGAAGATGAGAGAAAAGAAAATGGAAGTATACTATCATAAAGTTTTCACCATACCTAATGTGATATAGTAATCTTTGAAATTAGACTGTGATAAACTAAAGACATACGTTGTAAACCTTAGATCAACCACTAAAATCTTTTAAAAAGGGTGATAACTATTTAGGCAACAATGGAGATAAAATAGTACAATAAAATTTCCCAAAGAAGACAAATATAAGGGGGGGCAAATGGATAAAGAGCAAATTGACAAATATAAAACAACTTTAAAAATAATAGGTCTAGGGGATCCCTGGGTGGTTCAGCAGTTTAGTGCCTGCCTTTGGCCCAGGGCGCAATCCTGGAGTCCCAGGATCGAGTCCCATGTCAGGCTCCTGGCATGAAGCCTGCTTCTCCCTCCTCCTGTGTCTCTGCCTCTCTCTCCCTCTCTCTCTCTCTCTCTCTCTCTGTCTATGATAAATAAATAAATAAATAAATAAATAAATAAATCTTTATTATTTTAAATCTTTTTTTTTAACGTTTAAATTTCTTTTCTTTTTTTTTTATTTATTATTTATGATAGTCACACAGAGAGAGAGAGAGAGAGAGAGGCAGAGACACAGGCAGAGGGAGAAGCAGGCTCCATGCACCGGGAGCCTGACGTGGGATTCGATCCCGGGTCTCCAGGATCGCGCCCTAGGCCAAAGGCAGGCGCCAAACCGCTGCGCCACCCAGGGATCCCTAAATAAATCTTTAAAAAAAATAATAGGTCTAAATCCAACCATATCAATAATCACATTAAATATAAGTGCCTCAACATCTAATAAAAGGGCAGATGTTGTTAGACTGAATAAATAAGCAAAAGCTTATTTACATGCTATTTACTAGAAAAATACCTTAAATTTAGGGATATACTTAAATAGGCTAAAAAGAAAGAGATGGGAAATTATATGCCATTAAAAAAAAACCCACCAATCAAAAGAAAGTTGAGTGCCTATATTAATATCAGGTGAGGTAGACTCAAGAATAAGTAATACTTCCAGTAATTCAGTAGGTCTAGAGTAGGGCCTGAGATTCTGCATTTTTAACAAACTTGCTAGTGGGCTGAGGACATCTTAAACAGTAAGTTCTTAGAACACAAGGCCCATATTGACAGAATGAGGACAGATGGAAGGAATCCAAGTTCAAATAGTTTGGAAAATCCAGCATACTGTATTAGCCCTTGTAGACATTCACAATGGCAAACAGCATATTAAGTCCTTAAAAATTCCTATAATAAAGAAATTGGCAGTAGGCAGTGTTTAGGATGACACTCCTCCAAAGATCCCCTCCATTTCTTGGTATTCATGCCCTTGTATAAGCTCCTCTCTAGGAGTGTGGCCTGGAAGTACTGACTTGCTTCTAATGAATAGTATATGGCCTATATGGTATGTCATTTCCAAGATTAGGTTATAAAAAGATTGCAGCTTCTATCTTGAGCGTTCTGTCTCTCTTCCTCTGGACTCACTCTTGCTAGAAAAGCCAGGTACCATGTTGTGAGGCAGCACTGTGGAGAGTGAATGAGCAGAGATTTCCCAACAGAACTTTGAGATGTTTCTAGTGCTGGCCAATGCCTTGGTTGTAGTCCTCAAGAGACCTTGAACCAGAACCACCTAGTTAAGCTGCCCCTATATTCCTGACCCTCAAAAGCTATGATATATTAAATTATACTAGGTTAATTTTTACCCTACTAATGCTGTGTTGTTTCCATCATGATCTCTCTTGGATTGAAGAATTCTGGGTGAGACATTTGATTTACACATATACTACACCCAAACTGAAGCCTGATAATTCTTTTTCTCAAATAAAACCCGTTAATATCCACGCACACACAGTTTAGAAAACACTACACTTAATCTATTATGATAGGTTCTTTAACATCATCATGGAACATTGTTTCCTTCTCATGAGAAGCAGATGCTATTAACAAACCACAATTATTGCAGTGTATTATTCCTAAATTACACCAACATTTGTGTGCATCCCTCTAGGAGATGAAATAAACTCATTAGCCAAACCAAACCAAACCAATCCAAAACAAACCCCCCTATAAACAGGACACCAGCAGAATCTTCTGTTCAAAGCTGCCTGGGATATTATGCAGGCTTGCTTTCTATCTTTCCATTAGAAAATAGAGAAAAAGTTTGTCCATCAGTGAGTCAGTGAAGTGAGAAAGTTGTAGTTGGAATCACCACTAAACTTCGCAGAAGAATGTAAAACAATTGTCACTGGATAATAGGACCAGCCCCAAAGCTTCTACACCAGAAGGGATTATTGAAAAAGAACAAAATTCATTGCTTCTTGGAGCAGTTGCCCTGTTGTGCCACAGATCTTAGCTGTAGACTTCTGGAAACAGCCCATATCCACCTCTAAGATGGAATGAAGCATGGCAGCTTGGGGGATCTGGATCTCGCAGATGATGAAGAAGTTGACACTTTTGCCAGAATGCTATCAGGGTGGGTATAAGGAAACATTTAGCATTGTAAATGCAGATTCCCAAGACACACCCTCTAGAGACTGACTCAGTTCATCCAGGAAAAGCCCAAAATGTACCTTCTTGATATATATGCCAAGTGATTCAAAATCATTAGAACTAAACTTTGAGGGATCCCTGGGTGGCGCAGCGATTTGGCGCCTGCCTTTGGCCCAGGGCGCGATCCTGGAGACCCGGGATCGAATCCCACATCAGGCTCCCGGTGCATGGAGCCTGCTTCTCCCTCTGCCTGTGTCTCTGCCTCTCTCTCTCTCTGTGTGTGTGACCATCATAAATAATAAATTAAAAAAAAATTAAAAAAAAAAAAGAACTAAACTTTGAGTTTTACAAATTTTATGCGTGACAGGAAGTGGCTTTTTCAGCAAATTTGTAACCACAGCTAAGATACCGTGTGTACTTTATATAATTCATTTTGCTATAATATGGTATATTTTTGGAAAAAAAAGGTATAATAAAGAGCTTCTTGAGGAGGCTTATTATTATTTTAGTGACCTGAGTTTTTTAAATTCCGACTATTTCCACATGGTGTGAAAAAGATGGTAATTCAATTTTCAGCCTCTGCATTTTTGTTTCTAGAGTTCTTGTTCTTCATAACTAATCAATTTTTTTGTAACTGTCATAGGGTTATAATCAGTCATTATGAATCAGATGTAAAATTTAGCTCATGTCAGAAATTACTTAGGAACTTTCACTTGGTTTCTAGGTAGGTAGAACATTTAATTAAATGAATTAGAATAAAACAAAGTTCTACTATTTTGTGTTTTTTTCATAAAGAAAGATTTAGTCTGCTATTGCAATGACACCTGCCAATGCCATACAGATTATAGAAGCTGTATGTGATAAAGTCTTCTTTTTAAAAATTCCCATTTTTGAATTTTACATAAAAGGAGAGAGAAAAAAACAACAGCAGGCTGTTCAAGACCTCTTCATAAAGGAAAAAAATAAAAATAGAAATTGACTCGTTGGATCATGTTTTTCTTAGCATATTTCATTTAAGAAATATTTTTAAATTGACTTGCCATATACTGGTTCAGTAATTTTAGTAATAATTCATGTCAAAACTAAAAGAGAGCTTTTCAGTAGGAATGAATGATGTTGGGAAGGATTAGAATAATTATAATTTATAAGAAAGATAATATGTCCTCTGTATTAAATTAGCAAAGTTATAAAAAATAATTGGTCAAATTCAATTCAAATCTTTCAATTCAAATAGAGACTTGTGGAATTCTTTAAAGTAGTGGTTGTCAAATTTTAGTGTGGGTAAGAATCCCATTTCCAAACATTCTTATTGAGTAGGTGCAGTGTATGCCCTAGGAATCGATATCAGTAATTCTGAGGCAAACCGTCCTAACTATACTGTATTATTGGTGGAAAAAACATTCAAAAGTGATAAATGATTCGTTGATGATGGCTAGAAAATAGTACCTGGGGGAAAAAATGGATGTATTTGGTTAATCTGAAAAAAAAGAAGATTGAAGAGTTACAGCTTTCTAAGAGTTAATTTAAGAGACTAGGATACAGAAAACCAGTAACCAGTTATTATGTTTTCAAAGAGAAGAGTGATCTTTCACCTGGATATCATCCAACCCTATCATTCCACATTACCCGATTCCTAAAGAAATTCTATCAAATTTTACTTTGCCGCCAACACACCCTTGGGAAGGTTTTTTAATCAGCCATTCTCTATAATCTAGGTCTTTTTCTCCTACTGCATTAATTTCTATTAAAATAATTATAGTGAAATAATTATATTTCAAAATCCATTTTTCTTTCATGGAAAGCTGTAAACTGCAGATGTTCTTTGAGTTTAAGTGCCTTAACTGTCTTCGTTGATCATTTATTGACGAAAAGATTTGTCTATTATTCAGGAGCCCTTTGATTCAGTTAAAACAGGGATTTTGTCTTCCTGCTCTCAGTTCTTTTTTTTTAAGATTTTATTTATTCATTCATAA
Organism: Vulpes lagopus; assembly: GCF_018345385.1. Lineage (NCBI taxonomy): Eukaryota > Metazoa > Chordata > Mammalia > Carnivora > Canidae > Vulpes > Vulpes lagopus. The sequence goes on from NC_054845.1 coordinate 1,015,661, forward strand.
GAAAGAAAGAGAGGTAGAGACACAGGCAGAGAGAGAAGCAGGCTCCATGCAGGGAGCCTGACGTGGGACTCGATCCTGGGTCTCCAGGATCACGCCCTGGGCAGAAGGCAGATTTAAACCACTAAGCCACGGGGGTTGTCCCTATTTTGTCTTTAGAGTCTATCTGCCTAAAATTAGATATCAAAGTCTACAAAACTAAATGAAAAAACTATTATTATTTAGTACTTTTTGGTAACTTTCCCTCTCACCCATTGATATTTCTTTCCTGTGATTTATAGGCCCTGTCCTTACTGACAGGGTCAAAAACTCTACCTGTATTATCAGAGTATCTATTCATTAGGATATTTCCAACTAATTTCCAACTAAACATGTCTTAAATAATGAAGACATTTATTATGTCGCCTGGAAGTAAGTCCCAAGGCAGCAGCTTAAGCATGCTATCAAGGTCTCAGACTGTTTCCAGCTTTCTACTTCCCCACTCTTGGCTTGTTGGGTTTTGTCTGTAAGCTCTTGTTCTCATAGCACAAAAAGGCTGCCATTGCTTCCAATATTGGTTTCCCACACAACTGCAACCCAAGGCAGGGGCCTTCCATCTCTCGAATAGGGAAGTAAAGCCATTCTTAGAAGCTCCTGCCTTCACCCTCTCAGCAGACTCCCTTGCTGGTCCTGTTAGAAGTGAACTACCCCGTACCCTGGCTAAATGGGGTGACTGAGTATCTGGCATTTTCAGTCTCCATGGTGGGAAGTAATAGCAATAGATAGAGAAAAAATCACTATGGTGATATTTCTGACAGCTCCCAAAAGCCTTCGGCGGCTTCTGAAAATGGCAGTTGAAATTTAGGCTGACTTGATAGATGAGTTTTGTTCATTATCCTAAACTTTGATTAATGTATTTTCTTTTAGAAATTTACACATTGGGGATCCCTGGGTGGCGCAGCGGTTTGGCGCCTGCCTTTGGCCCAGGGGGTGATCCTGGAGACCCAGGATAGAATCCCATGTCGGGCTCCTGGTGCATGGAGCCTGCTTCTCTCTCTGCCTATGTCTCTGCCTCTCTCTCTCTCTCTCTCTCTCTCTCTGTGACTATCATAAATAAATAAAAATTAAAAAAAAAAAAAGAAATTTACACATTGACTCAAAATGGGAGTTGCTTCTATATCAAGTGAGTATTTTTCTTTCTATTCTCTTGTTTAGCAGGTTTACGGGACATCTTTATTCTAAAACAGTGAATTCCCTAAATAGCAAATACTTCCTGGGTTATAACAGGAGAAGTAAGGAGACAGTAGTAGGAATGGTAGAAAAAGCAAAAGATAAGGAACAAAAGGAAAGAGTAGACTGAGCAGTGACTGTTCTGGATGTTCTAACGTGAGGGATTTCAGTTAACTAGGCCACTGGCCTCCTGGAATGATGGGCAGGATAAAATATTAAGACTCCAGAGCAAACAGAATGCAGGAGGAGGGAGTTCACTGCTTTTTTCAGGCATGCATCCTACAAGTTAGAATTTGTCTGTCCTAACCACAAAGGACAGGTGTGTCCCTGAAAGGACATGTTCATATAGGTTGGCACTCCTTTTTCGCTCCTTTTTTCACTTAAAGATATTTTGCCTAACAACGATGCTTAGGATAATCCATCTAAATTTTAAGCTTTTAACTTGTTTCAGTAATTATCAAAGCTAAACCCACTAATATTCCTTGGATTTGTTTTAGGATTAAGAGGTTACTCTTCCTCCTTTGCATTCTCCCATTTCACCTGGTTCTTCACTGCCTTTTCCTAGTTTTCCCCCTTTTTACTCTTTGCCAAATTGTATAATCCCCAGAAATATTATAGATTGTTTTTAACACTTCATCAATCTTGAATAATACACGAGAGAATCTTGTTGAAATTCTCCCTTTGTTGTTACAGGTATCCTTTATGTTAAATCGATTTTTGTTGTTTTAATCCTTATATCTATTGTAAAATAAAAGTATAGAAAGCAATATACAATGAATGTATACCCTAATGAGTTATTTACCATAAGGCAAACATTCTTGTAGCCAGCACTGAAAGCAAGAAATAGTTTTCCAGCTATTCCAGAAGCTCTCCATGTACTTCTCCAATTTCAAACCACCTATCTGCCCCCGAGGCACTTGCCATCCTAATTTTTATAGTAATTATTTCCATGTGTTTCTTTATAATTATATGGCAGGAGTGCACATCCACAAAACTTATATTTCTGCCCATTAAGTATTTTTTTAATGTATCTTTTAAATCTCATTCTACAGGTTCATCCTTTCACCATCGGGAGGTTTGCTGTTTTCATATTCATGATGCAGTGTGGCATATTCCTCTGTCCTGGGCATTTCCTGAGAACTGGCAGCTGGATTCAGAAGCTTCATTGAACTCAGGTTTCATCACTTGGGGTAAGATGATAGGTTGTGTTGTGTTCTTTCATGAGAGGTATATGATGTTTGGTTGAGTCTCCTTTTGTGATACTATTAACAGTTGATGTCTGGATCTGTTAATTCACTGGGAGGTTGCAAATTGGTGATATTCAAATTTCATTATTTTTTTCGTTTATTGGTTGGAATGCTTTCATAAGGAGATGCTTGTCTTTATTTATTACTTGATTACTTAGTGGTACACAGTTCATAAAGAAAAGATAGGATAAGTATTTGGTTCTTCTATTTACTAGTTTTTAAGAGGATAAATTATTTTTTTTAGCCTTCTCTGAAGATGACTTTTTTTTTTTAAGATTTTATTAATCTATTTTGAGAGAGCACAAGCAGGGAGAGGGGCAGAGGGAGAGGGAGAAGCAAGCTCCCCACTGAGCAGGGAACCCAACATGGGCCTCGATCCCAGGACCTTGGGATCACAAACTGAGCTGAAGGCAGATGCTTAACTGACTGAGCCACTCAGGAGCCCCTATTTGTTTGTTTGTTTTTAAATAATTCTTTTTAATTTCATATTGTTTACTGTAACAAGTTGAAAGTTGTGATAACTTTAGTGGCTTAAAAAATCAGAAATTTATTCTCTTGGAACGCCTGGGTGGCTCAGCGGTGGAGCGCCTGCCTTCGGCCCAGGGCATGATCCTGGGATACCGGGATTGAGTCCCACATCGGGCTCCCTACATGAAGCCTGCTTCTCCCTCTGCCTGTGTCTCTGCCTCTCTCTCAGTCTCTCATGAATAAATAAATTCTTAAAAAAGAAAGAAAGAAAGAAAGAAAGAAAGAAAGAAAGAAAGAAAGAAAGAAAGAAAGAAAGAAAAAAAAATTATTCTCTTGTACTTTTGGAGCCCAGAAGTCCAAAACAGGTTTCACTAGGTTGACACCACAATATTGGCAAGGCCATGCTTCCTCTAGTCTCTAGGGGAGAACTAATTTCCTTGCTTTTTCTAACTTCTAGCGGTTACTTCTATTCCTTGGCTTCTGACCTTTTCCTCCATCTTTATTTTTCTTTAAATTTAAATTCAATTAATTAGCATATAGTATATTATTATTTCAGAGGTAGAGTTAAGTGATTTATCAGTCTTATATAACACCCAGTGTTCATTGCACCATGCGCCCTCCTTAATGTCCATCACCCACTTACCTCGTCTCCTCCCCTCTCCCCTCCAGTGACCCTCAGTTTGTTTCCCATGATTAAGAGGGTGACTCTTGGCTTTTAAAAATATTATCATGAACTGATGATTTCAACATATTTGATAAGGTTTCAATCAATGGCAATTACTTCTTTCTTGAAGCTCTAATTGTCCTATCTTTGGCCAATAGAATTCTTTTCAGGTTGGTTTCTGAGCCCTTTTGACATATGATACTAATTTTTGATAACTTCTTTGATATTTGATATCAGCTATCCAGGTTCATCCTGTGCTCAGACATGGAATCAGTCATATCAAAAGTCCTGATTTCTTTTACAATTTCAAGATCACAATCTAGGCACTAACGCTTATTGCTCCAGGGATGCTTATTGTTTCTGAGCCTTTGCAGTGGCAAAGCTAGGAAATAGATCTATCTATTGATAATTATACTTACAGATATAATTTTACAAATAAATATACCTAGTATGCCAATATTTCCAATTAAAATCCAGAACTATAGTTTTTTACTTAGTCCTTTTTATGCTTTTACTATATCTGTATCTCTTTTCCTCCATAACAAGATTCCGGTTCCCAAGGATACAGGAGATGACGGAATTAGAATATCTCATAATTACTCATCCACATTGTACACATGACAGGCTCAGAATAACAACACACATATTATGACTGTAATATAATTACAAAGAACAGCTTAAAATATTTTTATATGCTCTCCCCATTCTCAGTAATTTTTACAGTTGTACTATTTCTACATTATGCAAGAATATAGCTTTTACATATTTATCCTCTTTAAACTCTCATTTAATATTATTTCTTCAGATAACTATGTTTTACTATATACCACCAGTCGTTATATAGATGTCTCTCAAATCATTTTGTCTAAAACTCATCCTCTACTAGATTCTTCAGGAGGGGCTAATGAAAATAATATTCTTGGAGTTCTTGCATGTTGGAAACTGTTGTCCATGGCTTTTATGGTTGCAAGTCAGTTTTGCAGGATATAAAAAGCTCAGTTCACATTTTACTTCTTGTGTCTCTTAAATATGTTATTTTATTTTCCTCTGGCATAAAGTATAGCTGTCAAAAAAGCCCCAACCATGATGAAAATCTAATGTTCTTACCCCGTAAGTTACTTGGTGGCTTTGACTGCATACTCAATGGAATATTTTCATTTTCTTTAAAGTTCATCCATTTTACTAGAAATATGTCTTGGTGTTGATTATTCTGGGTCAGTCTTCTCAGCTACATAGTGTGCTTTTTCAATATGTAGTTTCACACTGTTTCTTATTTAAGGAAAGTTCTCTTTTTGTTTTTAGTATTTGTTTTGCATTTCTTCTTCAAAGATTCTGGTTACTTATGCTTGAATCTTCTTTTGTCCATCTTCACTATTTGTTACTTTCTCTCAAATATTTTTTAAACTTATTTTGTCCTTTTGTTTTGTCATTTTTAAGTTATTTAGTCCTTTTATTTTTTTTGTCCTTTTAAATCTATTTTGTCCTTTTTATGTTTTATTTCTCTTAATGCGTAATCTGTTTAATTACATTTGCTCTTGTGTTCCTTGTAGTTGAGTGTCACTTTTGAAATTTTTTTTTTTTTTTTTTTAGTTTCTACTTGCCCCCTAAGGTCTCCCTCCTCAGTGGCAGTGTTTTTAAAATTTTATGAGTTTTAACTATGTTGATTAATGTTTTCATTTCGTGTCATATCATTTTATTAATGTAGTTTAGCTTCTTTTAAGATAGGAAGTTATAGGGGATCCCTCGGTGGCTCAGCGGTTTCGCGCCTGCCTTTGGCCCAGGGCATAATCCTGGGGTCCCGGGATCGGGTCCTGCCTTGGGCTCCCAGTGTGGAGCCTGCTTCTCCCTCTGTCTGTGTCTCTGCCTCTCTCTCTCTCTCTCTCTATGTCTATCATAAATAAATAAATAAATCTTTTTAAAAAATAGGAAGTTATAGTTTTGCTTTGTTCTCTGCTTCTCTTTCTGATATAGGGATATTATTCTACTATGTTTCTTAGAAATAACTTTGCAAAGGATTTAGCCTCAATACTGTTTTCTCATTTTTATGGGAAAATGGTCTACAATTTTTAGTAGGAGGTGTGGTTTCAAGTAAGCTTCTCTACCTTCACAAACTCCCTCTTCTGCTATTTTCCTGTAGTTAGGAAGGGTTGACTTATCAGATTTCCTGGTCCTGTTGCCTCTCCTCAACACACTTTTTTTTGGGATCTCCTTCTATCTTTATTCTACTGTCTCTGTCTAGCTCAATCCTGATTCCACTCTCGGCATTTCTCCTCCATGTGACACTCTGTCCTTAGAAGCAAGCTCTGACAGGTCAGTGTGTAGTGAGAGTTCATACACTCCCTACACTGCTTAAATACCTTCAGTCTTTGTAACAGACCTGGTGTGCTCACCATCTGCTGGATTGGGCAAGACCTACCCACATTTTCCAGGAAATAGTCATTGCTAATTTGGGCTTCTCCTCTTCTCAAGTCTGTCAAAGTCTGTCAAGCTTCACTGCTTCTCTCTGCTTTTCCTGCTCAGATGCTGATATGATTCAGGACCTGTGGCTGTTGGTGGTTTGTCCGTACTTACGTGCATTTTGAAGCCTTCGTGGATGCCCTGTTAACTAGTGTCAGTGTAAATGTTGTCCATGGGTTTTTAATTTTATTGGGTAGCTCTGTGTTTTTACATTGAGATGTCGATTCAAAATTACCTTGCCACTGTAGTCATTTTCCTAGAATCTACCAAATTGATTTAAAATATTTAAGTAGAATCCACATCTTCACAAGAATTGGAAATGGTAAATTGCTAATAACTTCCTAAGCTGGGATAATTTTATTATAATTTCAGCAAAGTTTAGGAAATGTTTTCTCAATGTTATAAAATCCTCTGAGACCTTTTAGAGATGTGTATTTTTCAGTCTATGTCTGGCACAATTAAAGAGAAAATTTATGTGTCCTCAAACCAGTGTTCCAGGTATTAATGGGAAAACCAACTTCATATAAAACTTAGGTGCAAAGCAGGTTATAAGCTGAAAATAATAAAAGTAATCATTCTTATTGTTGTATAAGAGGAGGTATGTTTACACAGTGTTTTCACATAAATTATCTCATCTCATCCTCAAAATAACCTTAGCGAGGTATTGTTATTATGAGTCCTACTCCTCAGAAGAAATTGAGCTTAGAGGACTTAAATGACTTAAGATTTTAGCAGGGAGGACTCCATGTGTTAAAGGTTTACTCTTCCACCAAGGGCTCAGCTTTGGAGAGATCCCTGCATAGCTCATGGCAGGCAGTGAAACTTGCCTAGCCAGCTCTATCAATCACATATATACATATTTTTAAGATTTATTTATTTACTTGAGAAAGAGAGCAGGGGAGGGGCAGAGGCAGAGAATCTTCCAGCAGACTCCCCACTGAGCATGGAGCCCAGTGTGGGGCTTACTCTCTTGATCCATGAGATCATGCCCTGAGCTGAAACCAAGCCCGAATGCTTAACGCTTAATGACTGAGCCACCCTGGTGTCCCATATCAATCACATATTTCTTGAGGACCCGTGGGGGACAGGTGCTGCAGCCGGATCTCTCACAGTCTGGTTGAGAGCCATGTCTAGCACCTCAGAGCTGTAAGTGACAGAATGGCACCTGAAGGGGAAAGAAGGAAAAAATGAGTGGGAAATATCAGAAAGGGAGACAGAACATGAGAGACTCCTAACTCTGGGAAACGAACAAGGGGTGGTGGAAAGGGAGGTGGGTGGGGGCTGGGGGTGACTGGGTGATGGGCACTGAGGGGGGCACTTGATGGGATGAGCACTGGGTGTTATGCTATATGTTGGCAAATTGAACTCCAATTTAAAAAAATATGTTAAAAAAATATGTTAAGAATTTTTTAAAAATAAAAAATAATATGTAATAATAATAATAATAAAAAGAGTGGCACCTGAACCTAGGATTCTAGACCCGTTGGTTTGCTTCTCTCCCACTAGCTAACATCAGTTTCCGCAGTTGCTTTGTGTGACCTGCAGCACATTGAGCACCTCCAGTGGCATCACTATCCCTGCATGTCGTTGGATATGAGTAACTTTGATTCATGGTGGAGGTGAAAGGACAGTGTGCCAGGGCATTTCCGATGCTTGGGGCAATGCTTCTCCAACATTTACAGGAGAACCTTGTCCCCAACCTTCAAGGATTCTTTCATTACATCCTAATATTTTACCTTAAAATTCATGCAACTTTTAAATTTTACTTTGCAATATGTCTGTGCTTTTGAATGCAAAAAGAGCATTTACCATACTTGCTAGCAGGTAAAATTATTGCTATAGGTGAGGATCTAGACTGTTGTTCCAGTGGCTCTCTTAGTATCTAAAGTTCCCCAGTTTGAAAGCTTGATAGGAAGTGGAGGTAGGCTGCAGCTCTATCATGGGAGTGCAAAGATTTTGCTAAATATTTGAACATTATTCGCTAGACACTGAGAATCCAATGAAGTATTTTAAAAAAGAAGCTGACCTAGTCAATTTTGTGTCTTAGAGGAATGGCTTTGAACTTTTATGATCATCATCTATATTAAGAAATACTTTTTACATGGCGATACATATACACAATATATATATGAGTGTGTGTAATATATAATATATATATGTATGTATGTATGTGTAATATGCATCTGCCTTCACCTCAAGTCATGGTCCCCAGGTCCTAGGATGGAGCCCCACATCAGGCACCCTGCTCAAGGAGTCTGCTCCTCCCTCTCCCTCACCCCCTCCCCCTCCACTTGTGCTCTCTCTCGTGCTCTCTATCTCTATCTCAAATTAACAAATAAAATCTTAAAAAATAAAACAAAAAAACCAAGTTGCAGAATTGTCTGCTCTGGGACTTAGGGGCCAGTCACCAGTTTCTGAAGAGGAGGATGGTGACAACAAGGCAGGAACTGAACCGTAAGGGGGTGACAATCATAGCCAGGTCTCCACTTGTGGCTGAGGCACAGAGATTAAGGCAGCTACTAACTCTGTATATTGTGTGGGCCAGACTCAGGACAGAGGGCAGGAGATTCAGAGCAAAATGAGAAGTCAGGTGACTTAATTGCTGAGTTGTAAGAGTGTTCAGACAAGAGCTGCTGCCATTTTTCTTTAGCCCAGAAGGAACACTGAATTAGTAGGAGCTTACAGGTGAGGGTCAAGCAGTTCCCGCTGCTGGGACAGGAATGCTCTAGAGGGTTGGGAGCAGTAGGCAGAGGCAGGTAAGGAATGCAGTGGCTGTGGGCTAGGGCCACCATCAGGTCACACTCGCCCCTCTCTTACTCAACTGCCTACATACACCTCCCTCCTCAACTGCTCATAGAACTGGCTTGAGCATCATACTGCTCTCTCGTTTTTATCATATTGAATAAAATCTTTCTACATACTCACTATTTGCATGTTAGTCATCTTCTCTTTTTTGAAAATTGTATCCTAACAGTATACATAACTCAAAATTAAAGAAATCTCATTAAAAAAATTTAATGGACTGAGTTCCGGGTAGAATTAGGGATCCAAATATCAGTTTTCATATTCCAAGTGATTTTTAAGTATTGAAATACTGTATTTGTTTGTTACAATGTGGTTAGTATTTTTTAAAAAATAAGAAATATGAATCATTTATGACAAGTATCCAGAGAATTCATATACTGCATTACTATTGCAAATGGAACAGAGCTGTACTCATTAAGAACATTTTAATTCTTTTTCCAGGAGGATTAGAAGTTGTTACTGGGCAGAAAGAGGAGGGGATGTTCCCACATCTCATTGCCACCATTTTCCCAGGGGCTGGATTCTCTCTGCTTCCTTCAGTCTGTTTATTCTCTGGCAGCCTGTCCCTTTCTCCAATCACCCTTCTTGAGAAAACTCAAGAAGTAAGAGAGGATAATCTCTGCCTTGAACCACCATGTCTCTCAGAACACTCTTGGGGCTCCATCCCAGGATCCCAGGATCATGACCTGAGCCAAACAAAGGCAGACGCCTAGCCGACTGAGCTACCCAGATGCTCCTGTTTCTTAAAAATCAAATACAGGGTATTTAAATATTTAAAAAATGTTTTTAATGTCAAAATACCCCCATCACAGCTGTTCTCATAATATAATGAGTTAAGTTACTTTATTATATTGTAGATAGATTTTCAGTTTTAGTGGCCCCTAGTCTTAGAGTCTATTAACTTAATTAAAAACAAACAAACAAACAAGATCTTAATTTTTTTTTTAATTTTTATTTATTTATTATAGTCACACAGAGAGAGAGAGAGAGAGAGAGAGGCGCGGAGACACAGGCAGAGGGAGAAGCAGGCTCCATGCACCGGGAGCCTGATGTGGGATTCAATCCCGGGTCTCCAGGATCGCGCCCTGGGCCAAAGGCAGGCGCCAAACCGCTGCGCCACCCAGGGATCCCCAAGATCTTAATTTTTATTTTACTGTATAGTTATTGCTGCTCCTCTGTTTCATCTTGCCCTTGACTGGATGTCCTCGACACATAGAAAAGTTTTGCATGAAAAGCTAGTTGTTAAAGGGTAATTAAAAGATATCAGTAAAATTGGGATCCCTGGGTGGCGCAGCGGTTTAGCGCCTGCCTTTGGCCCAGGGCGCGATCCTGGAGACCCGGGATCAAATCCCATGTCGGGCTCCCGGTGCATGGAGCCTGCTTCTCCCTCTGCCTATGTCTCTGCCTCTCTCTCTCTCTCTCTCTCTCTCTCTCTGTGTGTGTCTGTGACTATCATAAATAAATACAAATTAAAAAAAAATAAAATATATCAGTAAAATAAAAGAGAAAGATGAGGTATCTTTGAACTGGGATTCAGTGGACTGACTGAAAAGATTCAAACAGTCCTTTCCTTCTTTGGGAAGCTGAGCGAGAAGCAGGCCCAGCAGCCCTGACTTAGCTCCAAGGGAAAACACAGGCAAAAGCCAGTAGGAAGGGGATGCGGACTCCCAGGCAAGCTGGTCTGAGCAGGCCGCTTCCTGGCCAGGAGGCTCCCATGACAGGGGCCTGGGGCTCCTGTCCTCTCCCAGATGCTGGCCCGGAGCACCCGTGGGCACCCCCACTGCACATCCCACTCGGCCGTCCTCGTGCCTCGGGTGTCACATGCACCCAGGAGGCTGCTCCGTGCGGGGCCAGTACCTGGTCAGGAGTGAGGTGGCCGGTCAGGTGGCTGGGGGTCCCCAGCAGGAGACCACCGAGCCGGGCGGGAACCTGCGTGTCCCGCAGCTGGGACAGGACCCCCCGACACACTGCTTTGCAGCCTCTGCAGAAACGACTTGTGCCAAACACCCCGAAACGAGACAAAGAACCGTAAAAGCATTTGTCAGTGTCGGGGCAAGGGGCAGTCAGGCCCAGCCCCCGGGTGTCAGCAAAAGGGACCTCACACGTGCACGTGGACCTAGCAGGTAGGCAGATTCGTGATCAGAGCCCACTGGGCCCACTCGGCACCACAGGATTGCTTAGGAAGGTTCCACAAAAGATCTCGCAAGGGCCCCTAAACCCAGGAACCCTGGGGCAACCCCCTTGGGCCTCCCTCCCCGGGAGCTTTATACTCTTGCTCAGTTAACTTGGCGTAGCCCCCCGCCCCCCATCGTCTACCCCTTCATCCTCCCAAGAGGTGTGACGGAGACCCGGGTCCTAAGGCAACACCAGTCCTGTACCACCCTGCAGCCGCTCTTGTCTGCTGACTGACTGATTTATCCCGCATCAGCCGCCCCCCAGCCCCCTGGGCTGCCAGGCGTGTGCGGCTGAGTGTGCTTAGCGCTTCCCGGAGCGAGGCTTGGCTGTTCATGAAGCTGAGCTGCAGGATCCGTCTTCACCTGAATAGTACAGGATCCGTGCTTCACGTTCAGACTTTAATGTAAATGTTTTTAAAAAAAATCCCAAGCACAGTTTTTTTTAAAATTAATTAATTAATTTATTTATGATAGTCACAGAGAGAGAGAGAGAGAGAGAGAGAGAGGCAGAGACACAGGCAGAGGGAGAAGCAGGCTCCATGCAGGGAGCCCGACGTGGGACTCAATCCCGGGTCTCCAGGATCAGGCCCTGGACCAAAGGCAGGTGCTAAACCGCTGTGCCACCCAGGGATCCCCCAAGCACAGTTTTAAAAGAAACCTAATATAAATGCTTTCAGCTAACAAAAAAGGAAGAAAAGCATCCCTTTCTTCCTCGGGTTTTCAGCCTTATTTTAGATGGAAAATTTAAGCTCACCTCAATCACGAACTTTCGACTGGTTCCTCTGCTCCGCTTTGGGCCACTCTTGTTTATGGAGGTAACTCTGAGATCACTCCTCAAGCTACATATAAACGGAAACACTCTTAGAAAAGAATAATTTTTAAAATTGAAAATGACTACCTGTAAGATGACATTATCAACAAGCTTTGCTTTTTAAAATTAGAATTGCTAACGAATTGTTTCCTAGTGTTCTCTTCACCATCCTATGGATATTTTCTTAAAAGTTCACGTTTGTAAAATGGCTTGGTTTTCTCTGTCGGCCCCCTCATCACCCACACAAACCTGGCCTCCTACTCCTTGCTGACTCAGGGGCCCAGCCTCTTCCCACAGAAGTGCTCAGTGACCGGGGCCCACACCCACCCTCTCCTTTGTTCTCCCACAAACCCACCCCCTCACCTTCTCTCCTTCATCCAGGTAGACATTTTCATACTCCCACTGCTCAGCGCCAAACCACAATAATGGCCTGGGCGTGGGGAAGAAGAATACTTTTTCTAATGGCCCTTATGGTTTTTTTTTTATTATTATTAATAAGCTCTATCCACAAATGAGTAGTTGAGAAACAATTCTTTTATTCTTGGATTATTTTCTCAAAAACTCCCTCATACACAATAATTGGATTTTCTATTTTTGAAATATCTACCAAAATGTGCATGCACTTTTATTGTTGTGACTTTTTTTCAGTGGAAACAGATGCTCTTATCTTTTGTCCAAATTAAAACATTTTACTCACATTTTGAAGTGAATGAGTGTACCAATGAAACAATAGCTCCCTGGAATGTTTATTTGCCGTAACAGTGTCTGAGCTATAGCTGAAACCAATAGGCACCCTGACAAGATTAATTGGCTGTGAATATGCTTGAACTATTCCGGAGCCAACACCAGAAATAAGGGCCGGCCCACTCGTCAAAACTGTGCTAAGGACTCCCCACCCTGTGGGGCCAGCCATGGGCGGGGAGACAGAAAGGCCAGACTCTGCTACTCATGTGTGTGTGTTTCAAGATTTATTTATTTTAGAGGAAAGGAGACCAAGCAGGAGCAGGAAGGGCCCCGGGGGGGGGGGTAGAATCTGAAGCAGACTCCATGCTCAGCACAGAGCCCAACAAAGGCTGGCTCGATCTCACCACCCTGAGATCACCACCATAGCCAAAACCTAGAGTCGGACGCTCAACTGACTGCACCACCCCAGCACCCCTACCTATGTGTGTTTTTAAGGCTACTGAAGAAACCCCACACCCCCGCCCCCGTGAGTGGGACCAGGCCTAACCCAGAGGCAGCCCATCCAGGTGCCTCCCATGAATTTAAGCAACAAAAACATTCTGTTTTTCCGAGATAAGAAAACTATCCGCCCCCCCCTCCCCTCGCCCTGACTGGAAAGTCCCTGAACATGTTCGTGTTGACCTTCAAAGAAATCAATCATGTCATAACCCGAATGCAATGCTACTCCCGCGGTTTTTTGCCTTTAAAAGATGCCTGTAATTGCTAATCGGGGCTCTGCCACCTCGGAGGCGGAGAGCCCGTTTGCGCAAACGTTCAATAAACACTCTTGCTTGTTGCATATGCCTGTCTGGGGTCTGAGTCTCTGGGGTGTCCACCGGGACACGTTGGCACCCCTGAGCAAGGGTCCAACACTACCAGAAAGGCTTTCCCCAAATCATCCTCACCTTATGTTGCTATGCTTAAAATTCCAGCATTAAAGAGTCATTCCTGAATCTTCTCAGTATTTATAGTATGAAGAATCAGAAATATGCTGGATTTTCTTCCATTCATGACAACTATTTTCATCTTTCCACAGAGTTCAGATTATATACTACATGTCGTGAACAAAATCTATTCTGGAATATCACAAACCCACTCTTAATAGGAAAAGTGAATATAATAGTGGGTTTCAATGAGTGCACAATTGAATTTGTGTTGGTATGGTTTGTTTTCTTTTGTTGTGTGGCTTTTTCAACATTATAATTGATGTGAACTCCTTAAAGGAAGGCTGAGACCATTTCTCCTTTTCATTAATCTCTCTGAGGTGTAGCACCATATCTGACATATAGTGGCACTCAGTTTATGACTGGAAAATTGCTTCCTGTCCCTAGTAATTTCTCTTGTCATTACTAAGACCTAGGGGCAATTTTATTGTACATTATTTTTTTTAAAGATTTTATTTATTTATTTGATAGAGCACACAAGCTGGGGGAGGGGTAGAGGGAGGAGCAGGCTCCCCACGGAGCAGGGAGCCTGATTAGAGGCTCAATAATCCCTGAGATCATGACCCCAGCTGAAGGCAGACCCTTAACTGACTGAGCCACCTAGGCACCCATTCTACTTTATTTATTTATGTGTTTAAGATTTTATTTATTTATCCATGAGAGACACACAAAGAGAGGCAGAAACATAGGCAGAGGGAGAAGCAGGCTACTTGAGGGGAGCCTGAAGTGGGACTCGATCCCAGGACCCTGGGATCATGACCTGAGCCAAAGGCAGATGCTCAACCACTGAGCGACCCAGGTGCCCCCCATTTTACTTTATATATACCATTAACTTACTCTTTATTTTGAATATAACAACTCTTTCCTTTAAATTTTCACAACACTGCCTCTGCTCTTTCATATATTCATCACCTTCTCTAGTATCATTTTTAATTTTAGAGCTCTTCACGGCTCATAAGGACTTTTAAGTTACAGCTCTCTATGATTTAATTGTATATCCTCACAAAAAGCAAGATTCCTTACATAAAAAGCTCCTTGCACAAAAAGATGCAAGCAAGGTGAAAACAATCAAGAAACATACACCTCCCTGCCCATCCTGCAGCCACAGTGGTGATACGATTGTCACTAAGTTTCTAGTTGCTGGTTTCAAGCTAAAGATGGTAAATGACCCACCCCTAGGCATGTAGAGCCCAGAAGGGAGGACATGAATAGATGAAATATCTATTTCAACAGATATTTGATGGAAAGAGAATGATGAAGGATAAAATGGCCCAATGGGAGAGGAAACCAAAATCAAAAGTGTGAAAAATGGAGCATACTGAAGATAAGCCAGATATTTCACCTTGAAGAACCAGAAAGAGGCCGAAGACTTGGGGTGATAAGATTTGGTAAATTGTGCCATGTAAAGCAGGAGATAAGATGAAAGCATGAAAAGGAAGTCAACTACTTACTTTGTACCCTCAGGCACAGAAAATCAGCAGCCACACTACTCCCAGGAGGAAATAGAAGGTTTATTTCCTCAGGCAAGGCATAAGTCTCAAAATTGAAAGTGCCCATAAGTATTCAGCACATCATTGAGAAGTGTCAACCACTGGGAATAAAGAATCCCAAAAGCTTCCAGAAAAAGAAAAACAAATGACTGTAAAGTAGGATTCAGTATGCATGAGACTTCTCAACTACAACTTTGGACTGGAAAAAAAAAGAAAACAATGGAACAATGCCTTAAGAATTATGATGTATAATTTTTTAAAATCTCTAATGAAATACCCTGTCAAACTATCAAAGTTTGAAGACAGAATAAACACCTTGTCAGATACAGAAGAATTCAGAAAACTTACCTCTTCTGTATCGTTTGTAGGAAACTAATACAAGGAATGATATAGAAAAATAAGGGGAGGAAAACAAGAAAGAGAAAGGCATGTGATCTAAGAAATAGGGGATCCATCACACTTGAGATGAAAAGGGAACCCGCATGGTCATTGTGAAGGTGATTTGGGTGCAGCAGCTCTTCAGAAGCTTAAAGAGCAACAAGTTCAGATTGATGCAAGAGGACAAAGGGCTGCAGGACAGATGCCTCCAAGAAAATGGAGAGATTTATAGAATCTTTTATAAATATGAATGTATTAAGAGATTTACATTTCTGGAAGAGAACAGGGTAATTCTTTTTTTTTTTTTTTAAGTTTTTTTGTTTTAACTCCAGTGTAGTTAACATACAGTGTTATATTAGTTTCAAGTGTGCTATCTAGTGATTCAACAATTCTCTACATTAATCACTGCTCACCATAAGTGGTACTCTTTAATCCCCATCACCTATTTCACCCATTCCCCCTCCCCTCTGGTAACCATCAGTTTGTTCTCCATAGGTAAGAGCCTATTTCTTGGTTTATCTCTCTTTGTTTTTTTTCCTTTCTTAAATTCCACATGAGTTAAAAAAAATAAAATTCCACATGAGTGAGTGAAATCATATGGTATTTGTTTTTCTCTGATTGACTTATTTCACTTAGCGTAATAATCTGTAGCTCCACCCACTTGCTATAAATGGCAAGATTTCATTCTTTATGGCTGAATAATATTCCATTGTGTGTGTGTGTGTGTGTGTGTGTGTGTGTCACTTCTTCATCCATTCATCTATCAATGGGCCCTTGGGATAGTTCCATAATTTGCTGCTGTACATAATGCTGCTATAAACATGGGGGTGCATATGTCTCTTTGAATTAGTGTTTTTGTGGGGGGTAAATACCCAGTAATTACTGGAATGTAAGGTAGTTCTATTTTTAACTTTTTGAGGAAACTCCATACTGTTTTCCACAGTGGCTGCACCAGTTTACCTTCCCACCAACAGTGCACAAGAGTTTCTTTTTTCTCCACAATCTTGCCAAAACCTGTTGATTCTTGCATTGTTGATTTTACTCATTCTGATGGGTATGAGATGATAACTTGTAGCTTTGATTTGCATGTCCCTGATGGTGAGTAATGTTGAGCATCCTTTCATGTCTGTTGGCTATCTGGATGTTTTCTTTAGAGAAATGTTTGTTCATTTCTTCTGCCCACTCTTTAATTGTATTATTTGTTTTTTGAGAGTTGAGTTGTATAAGTTCTTTATATATATATATAAATTTATATATAAATTTATATATAATTTATATATTTATATATATATTTATATAAATATATAAATTATATATATATTTCTTATATATAATTCTTATATAATTCTTTATATATATATATATATATATATATAATATATATATAGCGAAATATACAGGCAGAGGGAGAAGCAGGCTCCCTGTAGGGAGGCTGACGTGGGACTCGATCCCAGGTCTCCAGGACCACGTCCTGGGCTGAAGGCGGCACTAAACCACTGAGCCACCCAGGCTGCCCTATATTTTGGATAATAACCCTTTATCAGATATGTCTATTGGCAAATAGCTTTTCCCATTCCGTAGGTTGCCTTTTAGTTTGGTTGATGTTCCTTCACTGTGCAGAGCTTTTTATTTTGATGTAGTCCCAATAGTTTATATTTGCTTTTATTTCCCTTACCTCAGAAGACACATCTAGAGAAATGTTGCTACAGCCCATGTCAGAGACATTACTGCCTGTGCTCCCTTCTAGGATTGTTATGGTTTCAGGTTTCACAGTTAGGTCTTTAATCCATTTTGAGTTGATTTTTGTGTATGGTATAAGAAAGTGGTCCAGTTTCATTCTTTTGCATGTTGCTGCTTAGTGTTCCGATATCATTTGTTGAAGAGACTGTTTCCCATTGCATATTCTTTCCTCCTCTGTTGAAGACTACTGATGATATAATTATGGTTTTATTTCTGGATTTTCTATTCTGTTCCATTGATCTAGGTGTGGACTTTTGTGCCAGTACCCTACTGTTTTTTTTTTTTTTTTTAGTATCACACTGTTTGGATTACTACAGCTTTGAAATATAACTTGAAGTCTAGAATTGTGATATATCTCATTTTGTTTTCCATTTTCAAGATTGCTTTGGCTATATAGGGTCTTTTGTGGTTCCATACAAATTTTAGGATTGTTTGTTCTACTTCTACGAAAAACACTGTTGGTATTTTGATGGGGAATGCATTGTATGTGTATAGATTGCTTTGCGTAATATAAACATTTAAAAAATATCTGTTCTTCCAATCCATGAGCATGGAATGTCTCCATTTTTTTGTGTCATCTTCAACTTTTTTCATCACAGTTTTATAGTCTTCAGAATAACAGTTATTTCACCTCCTTGGTTAAGTTTATTTATGAGTATTTTATTATTCTTGGTGCAATTGTAAATGGAATTGTTTTCTAAATTTCTCTTTCTGTTGCTTCATTATTAGTGTATAGGAATGCAACAGATTTTTGTACATTGATTTTGTATCCTGTGACTTTACTGAATTAATTCAATTATCAGTTCTGGTACGTTTTTTGGTTGGAGTCTTTAGGGCTTTCTACATACAGTATCATCATTTGCAGATTGCAAATGTTTTACTTCTTCTTTACCAGTTTGGATGCCTTTTATTTCTTTTTGTTGTCTGACTGCTGTGGTTAGGAATTCTAGTACTATGTTGAATAAAAGTGTATATTATATCTTCATTATCCATCCATGTATTTATGGATACTTGGACTATCTTCCATAATTTTGCTTTTGTAAACAAGGCTGCAATAAAAAAAATATAGAAGTACATATTATCCTTTTGAATTAATATTTTTGTTTTCTTAAAGAATGACTTTTGATAGGTACGTTAAAAAAATAAGCATATAAATAAAATGAGGTAATCATCAATTATAGGAATTCCAATTTGTACCTAAAGAAGCAATATAATCATAGTAGGTTACATGCCTCGGCCTTAAATAAAACTTGTCATCTTGATCATGTAAAAACTAATCAATGATCTGAGAAAAACATTATAATATAACTATATTAGGAGAATTAGAGGAACGCATAAGGGACTAAATCCATATCTTTCCTAGAAGAGAGTCACAGATAATATAGGAATCTTTGAAAAATCACGAAATAGCAGTAGAAACGTGGAGATAAGTACCAGATGAAATGGCTGAAAGAGTTGAGTGTGGTTGCTTTTAAGAATGGAAATAGAACCAGATCTTGCAGGTTAGAAGGGACAGAGGCTGCTTTCTTCTCCTGTAGATTCTGAAGAGATATTTAGCTATTAAAACTCTCTACATTTATAACTTAGATAAAAGTACACAAAATTTCAAAAAGAAAAATGACGATATAGTCATATTATTTTTGAGATATGGAGGCAACCATCCTAAAAGCTAAGGAAAAGTTTGAAAGTGGTTTCCTTTGAAGGAGCAGAACTAGATTTGATTTTCACTGTAAGCCCTATTTGGTTTTTTAGACTTGTGAGGAGGCTACATTGACAAAATATTTTAAATAAAAACAATTCATTTGCAAGAATAATTCCAGGCATGTAGACACTTAGGAAGAATTTTTAATTTTAGCTCTGTTACTTGCTTAAGTTCCTAATTTTTTAAAATCTGTAATGTCTTCCTTACAAAGGGTAAGGAATTCATGAGAAAACACATTTGGAAGCTCCTGATAGATTGAAAATGATCAATAAACATTCCCTTTTCTCCTCTCACAGATAAAACCAAGTTTTCAATAGTATCAGCTCATTCTTTGAAACCTCTCTTTCCTGGACTCACAAGGACCCTTCCACTCACTACCCCTTGGATGCAAAAGAAATAGTGACATGTGCATAATGAAGTCATTTTTTAAAAATCCTAAGTAAAGGGGTGCCTGGATGGCTCAGTCGGTTAAGCCTCTGGCTCTTGAATTCAGGAGTCATGATTGATTTCAGCTCAGGTCATGATCTCAGGGTCATGTGACAGAGCCCTATGCCAGGCTCCACACTCAGTGGTTTCTCTCTGAGAATCTTAAGGTTAAGGTTCTCTATCTCTCTCTACCCCTCCTCATCCTCCCCCGCACACACTGTCTCTCTCTCTAAAAAAAAAAAAAAAAAAAAAAAAAAAAGGAAAAGATCCTAAGTGAAATAAGAAATGCCCTTTGTGTAATCTGACTAATCTTACAATCCATCCATTATTTCAACAATAAAGTGCAATATATGGTTTACCCACTTTTCTGGAGCATTAATGATTTTTGAATGGGTTGCAGATTTAAATTTTATCTAATAGTAAATAGAACCAATCTGTCCATTGTGGAATGACATTAAAGCTGGGCTGTGGTGAACAGATTAGGAGTGAAGGATCGAGAAAATGATCCTCATATTTCTTTGGGGTAGGCAGGGCTCCTGGGTCAGTAACCTCTGGCTAAGATTAACCTAATCATTTCATATAGCACAGTACAATTATTATGATTTTTCTTTGAAAGCCATGTCATGAAAAAGGTTGGGAAGTACTGCCTTAAACAGGTGCCATAAAAATACAATATAAGGATGGACAGTCATTTAGGTAGTCTTTTTTCAGTTGCTTCCTTATGAAGTTAGTAAGAGAAGTAGTTAAATTAACATGTCTTTAAATGATTTTCTGTTGCCCCCCCCAATTCTGAATGGAAATTACTTAACATTATAAGGTTTATGTAGGAGTTTGGATTATTAAATTTAGCTATAAGTAACTTACTAGAGACCTCCAAGATAGTCATTTAAACAATTAGATCATTACTCTGTCCTGTAAAAAGAATTCTGTAGAAAGTTAGCCCAAGGCTAGCAAGGTGACTTCATCATCATCAAAGATCTAGAGGCTTTTAGCTTTTGGTCTTACACTGTTAAGGCATGAATCTCAGCTCAGGGAGTACAAACAAGCACATCCACACTGCAAAAAGTAGGATGAAGGAGGAGAAGAAGAGTGTGCCCTTTTCCTTTTATGAAGACTTCCCAGAAGTTACTATCCTATTTCCATTTAGGTCTCATTGTGAGGACCCTAGTCACATGACCAACATAGCTGCAAGCATGGTTGCAAACTGATCTTTAACTAGTTGGCAATATGTCGAGCTTAAAAGGAGTTTTATGAGTTAGAGAAGAATGATTATTTGGTAGGCAAATAACAGCCATCACATGTTTTAGTAACTGCCATGTAATTAATTTCAAACAAAAACCATCTGTCAAGTAGTTATTTAATATATACTGCAAGAAAGGCTGACATAAGCATTAAGGAAGACTAATTAGCAAATTCATTATTTGAAGTCTTGATTACTTATTTTTTCTGGATTTAATAATTCATGATTAAGACAGTGTAGCTGGGGATAAAAACGCAGATTCTGAAGTAGACTGCCCGGCTCCCACTTATTAGTTGTGTGACCTTGAGAAAATTGCTTAAGTGCTCCGTGTTTTTACCTAAAATGAAATCCTTTTCTTTAAAATCATACATAGTTATGACAATCTGATTCTCTATTAAGAATTTCCAGGTGTGCAATATTTTCTTGATCTTACATTTGCAGACACTTACAAAATGGTGATTCTTGGAGTGAGACCATAGGGTTTTACTTGAGTTAATAAATATTATATTGCATAGTAGTGTTAAAAAAGACAAAGGAGGGGCACCAGGGTAGCTCAGTTGGTTGAGCATCTGACTCTTAGTTTCAATTCCGGTCATGCTCTTGGGATTGCTCCACACTGAGCACAGGGTCTGCTGGAGATTCTCTCCCTCTAGCCCTCTTGCTCATGCTCTTTCTCTCTTAAATCAATCAATCTTTTAAAAAGAAAGAGAGAGAGAGAGAGAGAGAGAGGATTTAGGTATTGGTCAAATTGAGCCATATTTGGTTTGTCTCCTTTCTCCTCCCACTCTTTTTTTTTTTTTTTAAAGATTTTATTTATCTATTCATGAGAGACAGAGAGAGAAGCAGAGACACAGGCAGAGGGAGAAGCAGGCTCCATGCAGGGAGCCTGATGTGGGACTCGATCCTAGGTCTCCAGGATCACACCCTAGGCCAAAGGCAGGCGCTAAACTGCTGAGCCACCCGGGCTGCCCTGAGCCACCTGGGCTGCCCTCTCCTCCCACTCTTACTTCTTCTTTTTAGTGGACTGTATTGATGATGGCCCACCCTGACAGCCCCTTAGTCGGCTGGTCTCCTATTGCCACAGGCCTGTACAGATTCTTGCTATCCTTATTCCCACCACTACAGCATGCCTTGCCCAACTACAGTCCTTCCAAGTCACAGTCCCTAATAATTGCTGGTTGTTTAAAAGTGTAAATTGCCCAGATTAGGGCAAAAATGTCATTTATATGGGTATCCCTATTATTTTCTGGGTTGTTTTTTTGTCCCCAGATTTTCTTCAAACATTGCCACAAATATGAAAGGATCTATTTTCCTTTTATTTATTTTTTAAAAGATTTTATTTATTTATTCATGAGAGGCACAAAGAGAGAAGCAGAGACATAGGCAGAGGGAGAAGCAGGCTCCATGCAGGAAGCCTGATGCTGGACTCGATCCCAGGACCCTGGGATCAGGACCTGAGCCAAAGGCAGATGCTCAACCACTGAACTACCCAGGTGTCCCCCCTATTTTCCTTTTAGAAAAACAATCTTTAAGTGAAATTTTGATGATTAGTTGCATTAAAACTGTGCTAAAACACTTTCTCATCTTTTTTTAATAATAAAAGTATATTAAGGAAGTTTTAGAAAAATAAAAATTTCATATTTCCATTAACATATGGTTTTCATGTTTGGTCCTAAGACAACTGCTTCAGTGGGTGCCATTTCTTTTCTAGTAGGAAGGGATAAATAATCCATGGAGGGTGTTCCTGGGTCAGTTGGTTAAGCATCTGACTGTTGCTCTCAGGGTTGTGAGTTCAAGTCCCATGTTGAGCTCTACATTGGGCTCTATGTTGGGTGTGGAGTCTACTTTAAAAAAAATAAATAAATGAGGCATGGAGAATATGCACCCAGTACTTTTCTGGGTAAGAGTGAGAAACTGCATACATTCTATTGGCAAGAACCTACTCATATGGCGATACCTGTATTCAAGAGAGGCTGGGCAATGCAGTCCTTAGCTGGGTGTCCCTCTGACAGGCTAAAATTAGAGGTGGGGTTCTATTACTAAAAAAAAGGAAGGAGAAAACAAAGATGTAGTATATTAGTCTTTGTCACAAATTCATCACATACTTGCAATACAGTAAAAACAATTGTATTTTGCTTTTTACTTAACATTACATCAAAAGCTTTTTTATAAAAAGTTATTTATTTATTTATTTATTTATTTATTTATTTATTTATTCATGAGAAACAGAGAGAGAGAGAGAGAGAGAGAGAGAGAGAGGCAGAGACACAGGCAGACGGAGAAGCAGGCTCCATGCAGGGAGCCTGACGTGGGACTCAATCCTGGGTCTCCAGGATCACGCCCTGGGCTGAAGCAGGTGCTAACCTGCTGAGCCACCCAGGCCACTCTCAAAAGCTTTTTTTTTTTTTATGTCAGTACGTAATCTTCATAATTATAAAGCAACAAATGGCATAACAATTTATTGAATGTATAATCAATAAATTCTTTAACTCTTCCTATCAATGAAAATGTAGATTCTTTACAGTTCTTCACTGTTATAAACAATGTCACGATAAATCTTTCCATGACTATGATTTCTTCATCTTATTGAGATGATTCCCTTAGGATGAATTCCCGGAACTAGGATTACCAGGTCAAAAGAGTGTGTGAACAGTCTATGATTCTTAATGTTTTCATTCCAAATTGGTTTCTGAGAAGGCAGTACCAATTTGTTCCCAAAGGAAATGCGCACATTCTTTTTCTATGAATGTGGAGAGAGAGACATAGTCACATATCCTTGGAGGTAGGATATTTTCAGTTTTGGCTGGAACGATCAGGAGACAATGGTTAGTGTTTTACCCAAAACATCATCCAGCAAGAAACTTGCAGAGCTGGGATTCAAACCTGGTGTACTTCTTCCCACTTTTATCTTTTTTCCTTGTCTTTGGAATTTTGGGGCATTATTTTATTATTATCATCATCACTATTTATAGCTCTGTGTGAGTTTCTCTACAATTTTTATGAACTTTGCATTTATTCCTGCAACAAAATCTCTATTTTCTTAAACTTGTTGCAAGAGAAACAGAAATTGACTCAAAGGTTCAGTAGCTTGCTATTCAAGCCCCTGCTGGTTCCCCAGAAGAAACCTCTTGAACCCCAGTAACTTTTACATTTTTCTTGGCTTGGTTTTACCTGAGAGTAGTTCCGACTTACGTGTTTATGAAAGGAAAAAAAAATGGTTTTAAAATTGGAATGAATGAGTCAGATTCAAATGAGTTAGATTAGATGAAGCAAATTCTAAAACCTAACATTTTTGGACTCTGTCTCTTTTTCTTTCAACAGCTTAATATATAATTCACATACCACACAATTCAACCGTGTAAAGTTACAATTCAGTGGCATTGAGTATATTCACAGAGATGTGCATCCATCACCCCCATCAATTTTGGAATATTTTTATTATCTCAAAAAGAATCCCCACACCCCTTAGCTGGCACTCCCAAGCTCCCCTCCATCCCCCACTCCGCCCTCCAGCCCTAGGCAACTACTGATTTACTTCCTGGGCTCTTCCTCTTTTTACAGTGGCTCCCAAATGTCCGAATGTCCGTTTCCCACCAGCTCCAACAAATGGTCCTTCTCTCCACCCATCCCAGCCCCACTCCCAACTCAGCAAAGCTGAGCTCAATTATCTTTAATTCAAAGCTCAAATTCTGAAGTATCTGGTCTAATAAACTAATTTTTTTCTAAAACCCTTTTTGCTTTACTCTATTAGAATTTCCTTGCAATGTAATACTCAAGGTTAAAAAAAAAAGGTACTTTTTTTTAAAGCTTTCATCTTCATGACTTTATTACCCAGTTTGTGGAGCTTTCAAAATCTTTTGTCTTTCATTGTCTTATGAGTCATTTCACAGCTTGTTAGTACCTCTAACTCTTTGCATGAAATGGTCAAGTAGAGGTTAAATTAAAATTGCTCTCTTATATGACTCTGGTTTTTAAAAAGTGTTGGTTAGGAGAAAGGCAAAACTTGAAATTAATGGTTAAAAAGAGTATTAAGGAACATCTGTGAATTTTAGTGACTTATATTCACAATTACTATAGGGAATATGTGATTTACTTTTTATAAAGATCATTGCCATGGCAAATTATTGACAACTTGTTGATTCAGGTTGTATCTATTACCATAAGACTCTTAAACTGTTTGAATCATAAGGATGCAAACAATGATTTCTAGAACTAGCACAAACTTCCAAGGTTTGTTGATGGAAAGTAGTCCTGATGCTGATACATTTTACTGATGTTAATAAAACAGAAAGCAAGAAAGGGCAGTTAAACATTAGCAGGATGGGAGGTGGGAGTTATTCCCGAGGAGGGAAGAAATTAATGAAACATGTGAATATGCTTACACACCCCTGGTGACAACGTTTCTTAGACATACTGAAACTAATGTGAATTAGCTAGTGTACGCGGGGGAGGGTCTGATTCTAGTCTCTACTTGTGCTGACTTGCTTTTTGTGTTCTGGATACGTGTGGTGACAGCAACCTCTTAGCCTCCGGTAACATCCAGCCAGAGATAAATGTGAAGCCTGGACATGCGAGTGTGAGTGGGCACATCCCAGAGACACGAGCTGCGCTAACGTGGTCGGGCAGGAGAGGCTACGCAGGGAGCAGTGTGAAGGACAAGGACACTCAAAGGGCGGTAGCTTCATATAGGGAAGAAGCAGGTACTTTATGAGCAAAGAGGACTCGACCTACCTTTCCTCTACTCGGTGAGCTTTGCACAGTCTAGGTCTGCCCTCCTTAGAAGGGCCCTGTTCTCACGGAGCTACCACACCACGCATAAGTCACTGGGCTAGCAACTGTGAGGGACACCACACATGGCAGGAGTCCCGGCCTCGGGACTGCGGGGAAGGTACACGCGTGTCTGGGAGGCAGAGTCCATGTGTAGACCGCGACACGGGTGGGGAAAATGGGGACAGAGATGCAACGGGGTAGAGGCCTCGCGCCAGTAGCTTCCTGAGGCCAAATCTATGTTAGGACGTTGTTTTTTGGAAAGCAGAGATTCACTGATCTCCTTGTTTTGTTTTTTAACATGGGAAAAAAATGATCAGAGCTGTTTCTGGCTATTTATTCATATATATGTGCGTGTGTATATATATATATATATATCGCTATATATATGTATATATTTGTCCCTCTGATCTCATCCTTCCTGAGACGGTACATGTTCAGTGAGGAAAGAACCGTATCCGTCTTGTTTAACACCCGGCGCAGTGTGGCAGGCTATGCTTAATATTTAGTTCATGTAAACAGCAGCTGTTATTAAAGATTCATGTGTTCTTAGAATGGGAGAAATAAAGGACCCCCATTGTTCTTAACATTTATTTAGCTAAACTAGAGAAAAATTCCCCTCTCCAAGGAAAAATAAGAAACCCAGGCAACGTGGCATATCATTTGCCTAGGAAGAGCACTTCTAAATCCCAGGGGAGCTGTCAGGTGCTATGCATCATGGAAACACTATAAATCCCTATGTTCTATATTCCATTGATTCAGCAGTTTTTTCAATCTTACATCTGCAGGTAAATTCCAGGTGATTAACATATATTTAAACTGTCTAATGCTCTGGTTAAACAGAATCAGTCATATTCCCATCTTTTACCGTCCCGTGTCATCTGTGGGTCTGGGCATCCCCTGGCCCCAAGGCACTTGCCAGAAGGAGCAGGTCGCCAGGGATGCTCCATGGGTGCCCTGTGGGGAGAACATCCGCAGGGAGGACAGGGCAGCCCGGCCCAGAAGAAGGGAGGAGTGGTGGGGGCTACTCTAGAGCCAGCCTGGCTCCACCGGGGCCTGGAGAAGGGAAACAAGGGTCCCTGTAGTTTCCAGACCCAGGGTGCACGGCCGCCGCTTTCCACCCTGTGGGCTGGGCTGGGGGAGAAGGCAGGCGGGCCACGCAGCTGCCCTCCCTCCTGCGAAGGCTCCAGACTACAGGGCTGCAGAGCAAGATCGCAGCACCGGCATTTCCCAGGCCCAGGCAGCAAAGTGGGGTGACCTGGGATCAGGTGAAGGAAAATCATAAAATAAAGGGAAACACAGGAGAAATGAGCCGAAGAGGAAGTCGGGTGGTGGATACGGGGCTCAGGTGGGGGCGACGCTGAGGGCCTGGGACAGAAACCTTGCACTGCCTGGGTGTGTGTCTGAGAGACGGGTGGGTGTGTTTGCAGGGGAAGTTGTGGGGGCATGTGTGCATGCACAATGTACGGTAGGGAGGGGTTTTATTGCTGTAGGAGTGGGAGGGTGTGTGCAGCAGGGTGTGGAGTGCGGGGGTGGAGAGAAAAGGGTGAGGAGCAAGGAAGGACTTTTATGGAATGCCAGGAACTCCCGATCCACAAAGGCAAACTGCCAGCTGCCAGACAGTCAAATCTCCTTTATGGGAAGGGATCAGCTCCCCGCAGTGGATTTTGGCCACAGAATGTGTGCCAGATGTTTGACCCATGAAGGGAGGAACGTGGTTTCTGGGTTTTTACCACACCCTGATCCATGAGCTTTCCCAGGGACCGATGTTTTTGCTTGGGTATTATGATAGTGTTGGTCTTGGAGCAGCCTGGCTTGGCAGACAGTTGAGTGCACAGAACAGTAAATTAGAAAGAAATACTTTCTTTTTTTTTTTTTTTTTTTTTTAAATTTTTTTGTTAACTTTTATTTATTTATGATAGTCACAGAGAGAGAGAGAGAGAGGCAGAGACATAGGCAGAGGGAGAAGCAGGCTCCATGCACTGGGAGCCCGACGTGGGATTCGATCCCGGGTCTCCAGGATCGCGCCCTGGGCCAAAGGCAGGCGCTAAACCGCTGCGCCACCCAGGGATCCCTGAAAGAAATACTTTCTAGTCTTGATTTCATCATGTGCTTTTTTGATGGGCTTTGGAACCCTACCATAATATCTCTGTGCTTGGCTCCAGATTTTCCTTGTAACAAGGAAGACTGTATCAACCAGTTGAGGAAAATGTGATGTAGAATTAGTAATTGCAATGACTGAATAATTATAAAGACCAATGGATAACCAATTTTAATCCAGTATGAAAAAGAATTTGTACCACTTAGAATTGTTCAAAATTAGAAGATACTGACATAGAAGGAAGTCTGTGTCGTGTCATTAGGAGTCTCTAAACAGAGGAAAGATCACCAACTGTTGGGTGCGTAGGAACCCAGCAGCAAATAAGAGGTGTACTTAAGATACTCTGAAGAGTCATGCAAAAACTCTGAGATATTATAATTCTAGAATTATACAGTACTTTAAGCAACACAGAATTATTTCAAACATTAAGGTGACTTAGATGTGAAATAACCAAGGTATTAAATGATCAACTAACAAAGACAATCCCTGTATCTTTAGACAGGCTGTAGGTATAGCCTAGAGACGGAGAGACCTTGAGGCCCAAGTCTTCCACAGTAGCCCCCAAATTAAATACAGAGAAGGCTATGCCATATGCCAAGAAGTGCTCAATAAAAACAGGCTAGAACTTTTTTTAAAAGATTTTATTTATTTATTTATTTATTTATTTATTTGAGAGAGAGAGCAACCACATATGATGCAGACTCAATGCTAAGTGCGGGGCCCGTGGGGTTGGGGGGCTCGAGATCATGACCTAAGCCAAAACCATGAGTCTGATGCTCAATGTATTGAGACGCTCAGGCACCCAAGCAGGCTGCGACTCTTATCCATCATTCCTGAGTAGCCTCTGTTTCTATGGGCGGTCCAGTCCACCTTCGATTAGTACTGAAAGAAGGCTAGTAGTTTTCTTTTCGGTGATAAAAACTTTCAGATGTTCGCTGACCACCCAGTTGAGATGCGTGCTAGGTGCTTGGTGGAGAGACGGAACAGAAGTCTTCAGAGCTGCCTTAGCTTCCAAGTACTGTTGATAAGGTTGCTCAAAGGTTAATGTGCATTTTAATCACCTGGGGACCTAGTAAAATGCAGACTTTAGTTCAGCAGGTCTGGGGGGAGTCCTAAGATTCTCTGTTTCTAAGAGATGTTGATGGTATTTGTTCAAAGACATCTCAAAGATGCAAGGCTGTAGAAGACGGCTATCTGGAATTCTAGGTAGTCACATATTTTCTTGGGCAAGGGCACACAATGCATCAGAAGGACAAGATTCAATACCATCCCATCGACAGAATTACAAAATCAATAGGATAAAAGGAGTGAAGCCTTGTGATGCCCTCTAAAAACCATACTTCGGCTCTTTTTACTGGCCCCAAATTCATTATGTGAGGAAGGATGAGATCTGTGTGGGCTAGACGGAGGTCTCCGTAGGTGGTGATAATATGACCTATAGGATAAATGCCAGCGACTTCTTGGGAATTCTACACTACACTGCCAAGTAGATGAAGTCGGACTTAGTCTGCTCTTACCAGTTTGTCTCTCTCTTAATCATCATTTGGTGTCACTCATGTGGGGAATATAAAAAATAGTGAAAGGGATCATAGGGGAAAGGAGAGAAAATGAGTGGGAAATATCAGAAAGGGTGCGAAACCATGAGAGACTCCTAACTCTGGGAAACGAACAAGGGGTAGTGGAAGGGGAGGTAGGCGGGGGGATGGGGTGACTGGGTGACAGGCACTGGGGGGGCATTTGGCGGGATGAGTACTGGGTGTTATACCATATATGGCAAATCGAACTTCAATAATAACAATAATAATAATATATATATATATATATATATATATACATATAAAATAAAAAAGAACATGACTTTCCCAAAATGGGAACTTGGGCCTTTTCTCTCAGGACTTTAACCTCAACTAATTTTCTTAATCTCTTATAAGGAATCAGAGGGTAAAGAATTTAAGGTGTGACCTTCCCAGGCAACTCTAGAATTTCAAGACACAAAAGAATAAGGTCTATCAGCAATATGTCAGACCCCATGGCAGGTATAAAAGTGTATTTTGATAGAGGGCTAATTTAAGCAGCCTTCTGCTTCCTCCCTGAGCCAACCTTGCGTAGGATGAAAGGAGGGGGGAAATGGCTGTGTTAGGAGGAGTCCTGAGGACAGTCTCGTCCTAACTTAACAGGATTGAGAAGGTCATAGGGTGAAAGTCTTGGTCCAAAGGAAAAACATTTGAGGACGTGAATCAGCTAAGACGGTTAACCATTCTCTGAACAGTTACTTATTTTGCATCAATGAATGGGAAATAATTGGATTCCATCCTGTTTCTCACCTCAGATAGATAATAACTAATGTGATACCATATATATTTTTTAAAGATGTTATTTATTTATTTGAGAGAGAACGTGAGCAGGGGGAGGGGTGGAGGAACAGGGGTAGTGGACTCCTCGCTGAGCAGGGAGCCTGATGTGGGG
Source organism: Vulpes lagopus (assembly GCF_018345385.1). NCBI lineage: Eukaryota > Metazoa > Chordata > Mammalia > Carnivora > Canidae > Vulpes > Vulpes lagopus. The sequence continues at coordinate 1,045,470 of NC_054845.1, forward strand.
CCATGACCCTGAGGTCACGACCTGAGCCCAAGGCAGACGCTTCACCGACGGAGCCACCCCACGCCCCGTGCATCTTTACCTCTACCAGAAATGTAAGAATTATTTGCTTCAACCATTCACCACTTAGCTCTCTGGCAATACTGTCCATGCAGAACACAATTACAGTCCAAGAATTATGCAAAAAGTTCTCCAAGCAGGCAAAATGGATATCATTAAATTCACACGTGAGAGGTCATGAGGCCAAAGTTCTTAGTCTTCACATAATCAACGTCTCCCACTTAATGTCAGTAATTCATTACTGGAAATCAGATGTTCTATATAAACAAAGCTGACGCTCATTATTTTAAATGGGAAAAATTATAACGTGTTACACATCAGCCCTAAGCCTCCAACAAATTTCTTCAAAGGTAATGAAAACAGTAAAATGTGTATAGTACATGTTATGCTGTAAAGTGACTAAACTAAGTTTGCTGATCATCATAGTTTTTTTTTTTTTAAATTTTTACTTATTTATGATAGTCACACACACAGAGAGAGAGAGAGAGGCAGAGACACAGGCAGGCTCCATGCACTGGGAGCCCGATGTGGGATTCGATCCCGGGTCTCCAGGATCGCGCCCTGGGCCAAAGGCAGGCGCCAAACCGCTGCACCACCCAGGGATCCCGATCATCATAGTTTTTAACACAGTTTTTAACAGCTGCTTTGTATGCTGTGATGCTTCTCTTACTACCAGTGTCCTTTGTCGGCGACACACACTAAAAGGCATATGCATGTGATTCTATCAATTTTTTTTAAGGTTTTATTTACTTATTCATGAGAGGCGCACAAATAGAGGCAGAGATACAGGCAGAGGGAGAAGCAGGCTCCACGCAGGGAGCCCGATATGGGACTCGATCCTGGGACTCCAGGATCACGCCCTGGGCCAAAGGCAGGCACTCAACCACTGAACCACCCCGGCATTCGACTTTCTATCAATTATATTTCTTTTCCTATACACTTCCTTTTTAAAATGTTCTACTGAGTTTTGAGTATGTAAATATACATTTTCCCCAAAAAACATCATCCAAAAAGTTATATATATATATATATATATTTATAATCTATATATAATATATATATGACAACATGAAATTTTTAAAAAGATTTTATTTATTTATTCATGAGACACACACACACACAGAGAGAGGGAGAGAGAGAGAGGCAGAGACACAGGCAGAGGGAGAAGCAGGCTCCATGCAGGGAGCCCAACGCGGGACTCGATCCCGGGTCTCCAGGATCAGGCCCTGGGCTGAAGGCGTCGCTAAACCGCTGAGCCACCCGGGCTGCCCAAATTATTCTTATATATACATGTGTATTTATATATGTTCTATGAAGTTGGATATCAAAAACTAAGAGATAACTCTACAAGAAAAATGTTAACTGGGGACGTGTTCGTGGCATACATCTAGTGGTACGCTGGCGTCTGCTTATAGTGGTTCACAAGAACCAACTGTTAAATTTTCAGGAATTTAGCAAAGTGACTGATACCACATTGGTAGCTTAAAATTGGCCATGGTGGGACTATTTATACCACAAAAGTAGGCAAATGATACAAATCAGGGACTCCTCCCATTCCCATGAGAGCTGGTTGCTGAGCATTGACCAGCTGAGTTACCACTAAGACTGTCTATACAGTATTTCATCAAATGTAATAAGCTACCACTGGTTGTTGGGTGGATTCCAGGATTGTTGTAAGGATATGCTAGGTTATGTCATAGTAAAAATAATCCCCAAACATCACTGGCTTACACAATGAGAGTTTATTTCATGCTACAATGAGGGTCGCTCATAAGCAGATCAAGTCTCCATCATCTCCGTAAGAGGCTTCAGGGTTTACTGTGCAGAGAGAGAAATCATTTGAAAGTCAAGACCTGGTTTTTATATGCTCTGCTACCGAAATAACACAGGTCACTTTCTACTCATATCCCTCTGGCCAGATCTAGTCACATGCCACAACCCCTTTAAAAAACACCTGGAAGTATAGGGAACAGATTACTTCAGCACCGCCCCCCCCCCCCCCCCCGGGGACAAGTCATATACACCATGACATTATACGTTTCTGAGGGAAAAAACCTACCAGCAATTAAACTATGACTTAAGGTTTTTCTTTTAACACAGAATGAGTTACTTGGACATAGATTTTAAAAAATCATTTATCAGGTAGCCCAGGTGGCTCAGTGGTTTAGCACGGCCTTCGGCCCAGGGCATGATCCTGGAGACCTGGGATCGAGTCCTGCGTCGGGCTCCCTGCATGGAGCCTGCTGCTCCCTCTGCCTGTGTCTCTGCCTCTCTTTCTGTGTCTCTCATGAATAAATAAACAAAATCTTTTAAAAAATCATTTATCATGCATAAAGGGTAAATCATTCAAATCATTCAAGGACAAATTGGTTAGTCTCTTAAATATTTATTTATGTATGTATTTATTTATTTATTTATTTATTTATTTTAAAGATTTTATTTGTTTGAAAGAGAGCGAGAGCAAGAGAGAGAACATGAGCAGGCGGGGCGCGGGGGGAGCAGAGGGCAAGGGAGGAGCAGACTCCCCACTGAGGAGGGAGCCCGGCTCGGCTTGGGGCTCCATCCCAGGACCCTGAGGTCATGACCTGAGCTGAAGGCAGATTTAACCAATTGAGCCACCCAGGCGCCCCGAAAACTTCTGCACATTTAGAAGCTGGCTCTTCTGAAGCACTTTGGATTCAGAGTCCTTGGTATCTCTATAGAGTATTAAACACTGTCACCAAGAGCACAAATGAGGTGGCATTTCTTAAAAGAGTGCTCTATTACTGTCCCTAATACTTGTTTGCAAACCACTGGCACCAATTATGCAAGTTTTAATTCTGGAACTTTATGGATCCTACTGGAAGTTGTTCATGGAAGTTTTCAGACAACAGGTTTATACTCCCACCTTAAATATCCTCAAATGACCTGTTGTCTGGAGCTTTGTCGTCTGGGTCAGCCTTGACAGGAACAACCGAGTCACTGTACTTCCAGCAAGCTTAGTTTTAGTCGACTAATTTCTCATGGATGCGGCAATTGTGTCACGAATGCTGCTTGGCTGAGTGTGATTGTGAGAAGCTGTGGGTTGTAAGATGTGTCCTGATTTTAGAGATGTTGAAATATGAAAAATAAGATAAACAAAATAAGTGCATTTTAGAATCTATTAAATATCATACTTAACTAAGGGGAGCTTGGACTAAAATTCAGCCTTAAAGATTTTTGAAAACTCGATGAACAGAAAGAAGGAGAAAAGCACAGTGAATTCAAAGCTTTAGAGTTTCTTTTTTCCTCTCAAGAGATGGCAGCTGGAATTCACCTTCAGGGCAGAATGTTATTTTATTTGGAGAAAATAGTCAGAATGAGTCGTTTAGATGTTCAAATTTAAGCGAAGGCCTTGTTTTAAATTGGTGACTCTGAGTCGCTAAATATCTCTATATTCTAACTCAACGACAAATGCCTGTTTTATAATCTGCAGAACTGCATCTCTGCACACTCGATTTTTAGGTAAGTATTTTTCTTTAAAACATGGATTTAGACGATATTGAGTCTGAGCAGTATCACTTATTCACTTAGAGATTCGTGTGCATTCTTGTTCAGGAGCAAAATCTGGAGACTGCATGAAGGATGAGCACGCAAGACCTCGCGCGAGGACACAGACCACACAGAGGAGCTCGGCCCGACTATTGAGGCCTGTGGGCAATATAAGGTTGAGTGATCCAGAATGTACTGAAGGTGCACCACTGTTTTGATGCATCACCCTACTGGGAACCACGGGACAAGCTCTGCTGCTCCGTCGTCTTAGGGAAAGCAGCAACATCTCCTTCCCATCTCTGGAGCTTGCCTGGGCTTGTGACTGGAGCTGTGGAGATCTCTGTCCTGCCTCTACCTGCAGCTGGGGTGAGCTGGGCGGGGTTGGGAACAAAAGAGGCATAAACTCAGAATGAGTCTGGGCCCCCCCTGAATTCAGGGGTAGGCCCCTGTGCTTCTCTTCTGTTACTCCAACCTTCAGTCAAGCTTGTTAATAGTACAGCCTGGTCTCCAGCTGAGATGACAGGCTGCTGTCTAGAGTGGGGCACTTTCCTCCGAAGTCAAAGAGGCAAGAGTAGCAGATTAGGAACGAAAGGGTTCTCCGCGGAAGCCCACTCACAGTCGTGGGAACAGAAGCCTGGAGTACAGGGAAGAAGATCAAAAATGCTAAAGTAAAGCACGAATACTCAAAGAAGTGCAAGGAATGAACACGATAGCTCTGTGGGACCGGTGACAGGAAAACAGTGCAGCCTATCCCATTGGACGCCCTGGCTCCTGAGGTATCCGTGTCTTACAGCCCAGGACAATATTGTGTGTTGGACGTGAAAACTCCAAGTTCTCAAATTAAGAGGTTAAGTTTGGCAAGCTCCATGTAAGATCACATCACGGTTCATGCCACCATCGAGAGAGACTTTTACACAATTTGTTAATGCAAAGAATATACTTAGGATATAGTAGCTTAACTCTCAGCTACTTGGAAAACTTGGGTGTTATGGATGTTGACTTTCTTGAGAAACCTGGACAGAGACTCGCTTATTCAATTCGTGGCAATGGCTCTGTAGGACATCAGTATTTTCCCTGAAAGCATTTGGAGACGTTCCTTGTGTGTTTCTAACAATGCTCTAACAGCTCATATGAATCTAACAAGCATGAATTTATCTAAATCTTTCTTTATCCTATTTATATTTGTGGACTACGCAACATCTTGAGGATAATGAGTTCCATATGTTTACTACCCACTGTATAAAGTAATGCCATCTTTTATTTATCTTTAAACTACTTTCATAGAATTTCAATGGGTGCCCTTGAGTTTTAGCATTCGAGGATTTGGGCACGTTCTCCTTCCAGGGCCGCAGCTCGCACAAACGGGGCTCTACGCAGATAAGAAAAAAGCGCCCCCTGTGGCGCTCAGTTTGGGAATGGGTGCGAATGGGTGCGAATGGGTGCGAATGGGTGCGAATGGGTGTGAATGGGTGCTCTGTCTTTCCGGCTCCGTGTGGCCTCAGTCCAGGTTCATGGTTCAGTGAGCAGAACATGGCGGGGCTTCAGGGCCAGTGTGGCCACCACCCGGCCCTCCTCCTCACCACACGGCCGGTGCCCTGGCAACACCCGGCAGCGCTGGGCCTCCCCGCACACATCCTCTAAGGGGTTGGCAGATTTGGGTAATAACCTCTCAGATGCTACCTTCCTGAGGTATCTTGGTCTCGTTTGCTCCCACGTCAGAGCTATTGACCCCGCTCAACTTTTCTTGGGATTGGGTCTCCAGCTGAGGAGCAACGCAGGCACTTCCTGCCTTCCCCTGGGGACCCCTGGATCAGGTGAGAGTCGCAGGCTGGGCACTGGGGTCGCTACAAGACAAGGGCCGGAGGAATAAGTCAATACAAATTCCATTTCCAGGGCACCTGCGTGGCTCAGGTGGTCACACGTCTGTCCTCAGCTCAGGTCATGATCCCAGGGTCCCGAGACTGAGTCCTGCATTGGGCTCCCTCATTGGGGAGCCTGCTTCTCCCTCTACCCCTCACCTCTCCTTGTGATCTCTCTCTATCTCTATCTCTCAAATAAAGAAATAAAATCTTTTTTAAAAACCCAAAAAATTCTACTTCTAGGGTTTCATATGGATAATTCAGAGATGATCATCTCATAATCATAGTTTAGATTAATTTGCCCTCACTGTCTGCTTGTTGCCCATATAGAGAGTTCCTGGATACTTTTCCATTCCTTTTTTGGCAATGAGGTCTCTCCTCATTTCATCTGTATCAGCCCGGAGCTGTGCCACCTGTATCTGTCACTTTTTCAGATTTCATTCTCTATTTCCTTTCCAAAAATATATTCAAGTCCTAAGTAATACAAGCATTAGTAATAAGGATAATACAGCTTAAAAAAAAAAAACTTCAAAACTGAAGACCATGAGTTTATTTCCCTTCTCCTTCAAACAAACAAACAACCTCTTTAGACCAGTCGTCCAGTCATCCTGCCCCTGCCTGCTTGACACTTGGTTGACACTCAATAAAAGAATGAATGACTAGATTCCCCTTAAAGTCAGTTTTGTGTTGGTTTCATTTGTTGTTCTATAGAAGCAACCTCTGCTGTCCACACTGCCAAGGCCCTCACTCCTTGTTCTACTCAGCGAACACTGGAACTTCAGTGACGCATGAGTTATGTAATTAAATCCTTCTAGTATGTTGGATATAGCACTTAGTCATCCAGTGAAATTTAATTTTCTAGCTTTCTTTCATTCCAGGTCTTCGTTCCCATATTTAAAATATATCACGCATTTCTAAAACTAACATTTCCATTTCAATTGTATCTGTAGATTAAATGCTTACCTATTTTCCCCACTTCTACTACAGAAGAGGTTTTCTGGGGAGAAACTTTTTTTTTTTTTTTAAGATTTTATTTATTTATCCATGAGAGACACACAGAGCTAGAGGCAGAGGCCCAGACAGAAGGAGAAGCAGGCTCCCTGCGGGGAGCCCTGCGGGGAGCCCTACAGGGGACTTGATCCCGGACCCGGGGTTACACCCTGGGGCAAAGGCAGATGCTGCACGGTGGAGCCCCCCCCCCCCCCCCCCCCCGGGCGTCCCAACATGCCTTGATTTCTATTGTCCCTTCTACTCCTGAAATTCTTAGCTTCTTCCTCCTCTTGTGGGGATTTTTATTTTAACTTTTTGTAGCAGGTTGAAAATGCATTTATGTAATCATAAGCTCCCAACACCTCTCCACGTATATCATCCATAGAATGACATAAGCCACGGACTTCCTAGTCACGGGGTGTTTGAGCGTCGTTCCCATAGTGTTTGTTGCTGGAGATTTCTCTATCTGCCACCTTGGGAGCAAAGCACTGACTTGCCCTTTGTTCCTTGAAAGGATGTTTATATAGCAAAAGCCTGGAAAGTGCGAGGTAGCGGGCATACTCACTGACCATTATGGAAAGTTCTGGCTCCCTGAGCTCAGGGTTCACCTCCTGCAACATAGCCTATTGCATGGGCTGACGTCACCTTGTCCGTCCTCATAATCCTGTGGGGCTTGGGACTTGAGGAACTGATGCAAAAATGCCAGTGCTCTAGCTGTTGCTTTCGCTGAGCAATGACTCCTTCTTCTCTGGTCTTTCTCCTCCATGTGTGACGCGGTGGCACACTAACGTGCTGGCTTGCAAGTAGGGCAAATGCCACACCCCGCACAGTGCTTGACAGTTTTGGCAAAGCTGGTGGGCTGACAAAGGTACGGCTTCCTGGAAGAGAACAGAGGAGTGCCTCACAGGATTTGAGGGAAATCCATGGGAATCCCCAGTGAATGGGTTAAATGTTATGGCCAACTAGGAAACAGCTGTCTGTGTTTGTTGTCTGATAATAACAAGGAATGAGCAAGGTGGCTGCAGGCTAAGTACCAGCAGGTAGTCTCAGAGACCGTTTCCTGACTAGTGCCTGCTTGCTGCTACCTCGCCTCTGGAGGGGGACACTTGCTCATCAACGGAGGTGTTAACCCCAGTCTCCTCCACTCGAACAGACAGTACTAAGATTTATCCTGGGTGGGCAGATGCCACCCCCACGCAGACAAGCTACCTAGACATATGTCCACACAGAGCATGAGAGGAAGGGAATTTGCTACGACCATGGGCAAAAACCAGACAAGCCATTAGAGCCACGCCTGGTCACTCGGGGGATGAGGGCTTGGGTTTGTAATGGTTATCAAGGGAGAATGTGACAGCTGTGCCTTCCTATAGCTCAAACCCTCCTGCAATCTATAATGCTAAATCTAGTTCCATGTGGAGATGACAATAGAAGGCCTCAGAATCTTTTTGCATTCAATCCTGGCTACTACAAGGGAACCTTGGCCTTCTTCGGGAGGTTTCTCTGAGACAGGAAAACACTTGTGGAAAACCACTTATGAAACACTGACTAGAATCCAGGCTCTTATTACTTTGGGTTGGGTTTATAATGTTGATGAATGAGAATGAGAAAATGATCTCTCTCTACCCTCTCTGACCTCAGCCACACTAAGGAGAAACCATTAGAGGTGAGGGCTGACATTTTCTTATCCCCCAAAGGAGGATTAAAGGCCATACATATCCATTTCAGTAAACCGGGGAACCTTGGAGTGAATTAAAACTTTTATGGCTCTGTTGGATACGAAAGCCTAAGTCACTATCCTACCTGCATGGGTGGAAGGAAAAGGCAAGCAGACTCACCTAATGGAGTTTGGATAGGGTTCCCAGTGGAGAAAGAAGGCTAGCCTAATTTTGTGGTGGGGCCCTTTGAGCCAATTCAGTGCACTGTTGTTGCTGCTTCCCCATCTTAACGTCAATAAGAATTGATGCTTGTACTTCTCTGTTCCCTAAGTACTGAGAGAGGATTTTCCCCAGCTGAGAAGAACCACGTGTAGAGAATGCTAATGTGACCCACAAGCATTTTCAGCGATGCCTAGGGAATTTAGGTACCCCTGGAGGAGCACTAAAAACATACTGGAGGCCTTGTCATGAGAATGAGACTGATCTTGCTCTTCGAGGGCAGGTGGTAAGATGGGCCACGTCTGTGAAGTGGGTTCAGCTGCAGTCACAACAAATGGTACAGCTGGTGTAGTGGAAGCAACAACTGAATTCAGTTGCCCGCATGTGTGTCAGCATTTAGTGAGTGCCTCTACCCTCTAACGCCCTAGGCTTTCATTATATAATGTTCTGTCAACTGGCAAGTCAGATGGCTCAGTTCAACCACTGTGACTGCGGTATTATCATATCTCCATTATCAGAGGTTGAAAACCCTGACAAAATTCAGGGGCCTGCTGACTAAGTAGTTTCTTGAAACTGTGTGGGTGGATTCACATACTCAATTTTTCTGTCAGTCAAGGAAAAACTGCTATCTCTTTGACAACCTACCACCGAAAGGATACCCGTATTGGATACTTTGAGCGTTGGAGACAGCTGTGCTGCGTTTGGGGATTCTATTTGATTCTTCACATGGGCTAACTTGCAAACCAACATCCTTTGAGTGGGGCCCGGATGAACAGGCCGCATCTGCAGCCACCTGGAGAGTCATAACACATTCTCTCAGTTGGGAACCCATAACTCTAATGACCCCTCTGAGTTACAAGTCGCTGTGCCTGACAAATTTGTTACCTAGAGCCTCTAGCAAAGGGAGGCAGCCTCCACCCAGAGATGCTCCTTTAGGGTTTTAGAGTCATTACCTTCATGATACGATGATCAGGAAAACTCCCCCCCCCCCTTTTTTTTTATTTATTTATGATAGAGAGAGAGAGGCAGAGACACAGGCAGAGGGAGAAGCAGGCTCCATGCACCGGGAGCCCGATGTGGGACTCGATCCCGGGTCTCCAGGATCGCTCCCTGGGCCAAAGGCAGGCGCTAAACCGCTGCGCCACCCAGGGATCCCAGGAAAACTCCCTTTAACCAATACCTACCAGCTTGCTACTGTGCTCTTATCAAAACTGAATGTCTGACCCATGGAGCCTTGTGATTCTCTGACATGAAAGTCCTAGTTTGGGGTGAGTCAACTCAGATTTAGTGATTAACAAAGGGGACAGGCCCAACAAGCTTCACTTGTCATGTGAAAATGGTATAGTCAGGAGCATGACCAGCTTGGCCTCAACAGCTTCTAGGCTTTTACATATAAAAGTGCCCACTGTTTTGGGGGAAACTGTTCCCTACTAGGCCAGCTGAGGCAAAGTCATTGGCTCTACAGGGCACTAATTCACAGCAGTTTCCCTCAATGCCTGGACTTGATGATGTCATTAGGCTGTAACCCGGTGTTGTTCACAGGACCGCCATGGTTGTTCATTTTCAGTGCCCGTGGTGCAAACCCAAAGTAAATGGAGTTGCTCTACTCGTGGGGCTGAACTCAAGGCTGTTCTTATAGCTCTGGACAATACTATCCCTGAAGAATTTTGCTATATTATTTATTTATTATTTATTCTTGGGCCATTGTCAATGGTTTAGCTATTCGATCTGCCACTTAGAAGCTAAAGACTGGTAGATTAAAAACACCCCTCTTTGGGGCTGCAAACTGTGGAAATAGATTGGCTGCTGATAGAACTGTCTGGATTAAGCTCAGGCTAAGAGTCTGTTCTCTGCTGAGACTGACTGGATTCAAGTCGCTAAGGCTGTACTACCCAGATTTCTACCATCCCTGCCTGGACCTGGACCCATCACCACACTACACAGGGACACACATCTACTCTCACAGAGGGGCATAAATTAAAGGCCTCTATAGGTCTGATGCAGAGGCTGCAGCTGCATGCCAGACTTGGAACTCCTGCCAAAAGTTGACTCATTTGTCTTGTAATGAGGGAGGGCACACACCTGGGGCATCAACCCCACCCACATCTGGTAGAATGACTACATTTGACCTTTCATTTCCTCTCAGACCTATCCATAGGACCTCGCTTCTATGACAATTTTGCAGTCGATGGTGGATGGTGTTTCTGTTCTAGTCTGGTCAACCAATTCTGGCCACACTGCTGTGACCCCTGAAACCAATTCATGTCAAGTTTTTGAGTGTCTGGACCATTTGCAGTCTGACAATGGTGTGCCTTTTTATCAGAAGCCATTCAACAGTGAGCTGATAGTCAAGGCATGTGATGGGCCTTCCATGCTCTCTGCCATCTTGCGTCTGGTATTGTTGAACCCTGGAATGGCCTCAATAACTGGCTCACTAATACCTCCGACTCTACCTCCTTCATCTCCTCCCAGTCCCCACACATTAGTGAGACAATTTGATCACTGAACACAACTCTCCCTGGAAGGAGATCATTTTCTCTCAGCTGCTTCCTGGGTAATGATTAGGATGCAAGGGTAGGAAGTTATATAGTCCTAATATGAAAATTTAGGACTCTACTCTGGCCATTCCTAGTTAAGATACTTTTACTTTTCTCCTAATGGCAACTCCAGGTCAGCCTGGTTGGTTTACCTACCCTTGCTGTAAATGATAAACTGTCTTTTGTCTCTTATTTCTTATTTTCTCATTTCTTCTACTAGAATAAACAAAATTATGGTAGGCTAACTTGTTGGCTTGCAAGTAGGGTACGGTATCAGACTATTCATCGTTCTTGACACTATCCCTACACTGAACAGCAGTCTGCATTGTAAAACAACACTCACAGCACAGAACTCTAAAGAAATAATGCTTGCTTTTTACCTTTCTGCCTTGCGTTGTCAAACTGATAGTGATAACTGTTAAATGCTCTTATGGACTCAGCAAGATTATGCTAAGAACATTTTGACAAAAAAAAATGGAAACGAGTAGGATTCGGGGACTATTTGTTTCCTTTATATTACCACGCAGGGGGAAAAAACTGTGTCTTTTCTTTGCCAGTTGCCATCATATTTATAGAGTGCAAGGTGTGATTATCTACGTGAGAGTGTGCTTCTTAATGACCTTTCTTCAGTGGTGACACAATGCGTACAACAAAGAATCTAATTGCAGTAAAGATTGTACGCGGCTCAGATCGGGGTTGCCTAATTGAATCTTTAATATCGGTGCTGATAGCCATGAGTATGTTTAAAGAATTTGTTGTGAAAGCTCCTCTTATGTTTACTATTGTGATTCAGCCTCCACGCTGTGAGATTAGGGTTCAGGAGGTTCCTGATACAGTAGGGATAATGCTAGCTCACGCTGGGTGTGTGTGTGCACACGTACTGCCCCTCAGAACATTTTAATGCACTCAAACCCAGGAAAAGTGAAAGGGCTGTTCTCTCATTTACTAAGAAAGGCTTCTGCAGTCACCATAAAGCACAACCTCAAAAGGGCTTTATGTTGGCACGTGACAGTTGCGATGCAGAGCGCTCCACATGGTTTCAGACATGTGTGATAGCTGTTGCTCATGGAAACTTCATGAAGCTTAGGGGTCTGGACACTGAAGATGGTGCAAAGATGGCCTTGGAAATGATCATGAGCAAATGGACTGCGGTACGTTACTGCTGTGGGGGATTTGTGCCTGATTCGAGAAACATTTACTGAGTGCCCACTACGTGCGGGTGTTGTACTAGACAAAAAGAGTGCACGGACGCCAGTGTCTGTCCACGGAAAGCTGTCAGTCTGGTGGAGGCGCCATGAAAAGGCCTCTGCATCAGGAATTCAGGTGTAGATGTGTATGTGACACAGAGGGACCCAGAGGAGGAAATGATTAATTCTGCCCGGGAAGAAGAGAATGTTTTTTTTTTTTTTTTTTTAATTTTTTATTTATTTATGATAGTCACAGAGAGAGAGAGAGAGAGAGGCAGAGACACAGGCGGAGGGAGAAGCAGGCTCCATGCACCGGGAGCCTGATGTGGGATTCGATCCCGGGTCTCCAGGATCGCGCCCTAGGCCAAAGGCAGGCGCCAAACCACTGCGCCACCCAGGGATCCCAATTCTGCCCGGGAAGAAAACGAGAAAGCGGAGAGAGGAAAGTGGTTTTGAGGAAAGTGGTCCCCGCTGTGTTGGGGGGGCACCTGGCACCCGCCCTGGACCTGGATCCCTTGGAGGTGCAGCCAGGACGGGGCGCTGGGGTGGGGGTCGCTCGGCCCTGGGGTGAACTTCAGCTCCACTGCTAACCACTTACTAGTTCTGTGGCTGAGCAAGAAGCTTAACTTTGCTAAATCTGGGGTACGGTCAAAATAGGGATGATAGTATTAATATACTTTTTGTGGTGTTGGTGGTGGAGGTGAGGTCCGGAGCCGACAGCCAAGAAAGAATTCTTTAGCCGTCTTTGGTGCAAAAAAGGGGATTTCATTAAAGCCTGGGGACAGGACCCAAGGGCAGAAAGATCCGCTGCCCCGGAGGGGAGAGGCTGCCCAAGAGGTAGAGAACCTGCCCAAGAGGTAGAGAACATGTCCAAGAGGACTTTCACGTGCTAAAGCCACACAGGATACTGGAGGCCTGGCTTTGTCGAGCTAGGGTTGTTTTCCCTTTTAGTGAGGCGTTAACTTTGAGCCGGTTGGGAGTTGCCCCAGGACTGTCACAGTATCTGCCCTGCCTGGGAGTCTGAGTCCTGGAGGGGACGGTGGTGTGGTGTCAGCTTGTGCTTTGTCCTCAGCTTGCCTCCTGCTCCCTCACCAGGATCCCACACTGAATTAGGATCAAAGGAGAAAAGCAATCTACAGTGTCCACAGAGTTAGTCTCCCTTCCCTCTCACTTTCAGGCCTTAGTCCCGCAGTAAGTGCTGTGGAAAAGCCCAATTACCAGTTCACCGGGAGTGATCACATGGTCGTTCTCGCAGGGACTTGCGGCAGATTCCAGAGTATCTTGGAGTTTGAAAACCAAATAAAAAAAAAAAAAAAAAGAAAACCAAATAATTGGGACGCTTGGGTGGCTCAGCGGTTGAGCATCTGTCTTCAGCTCAGGGCATGATCCCACGGTCCTGGGATTGAGTCCCGCATCGGGCTCCCTGCATGGAGCCTGCTTCTCCCTCTGCCTGTGTCTCTGCCTCTCTCTCTGTGTATCTCATGAATAAATAAATAAAATCTTAGAAAAAAAAAAAAAGAAATAAAGCCAAATAATTGAATATAAGAAGATGAGAAACAACAATAACAATACTTTTTACGGGTTACTTTACATAATTCTCTTTCGTAATCCTCTAAACAACCGTGTAAGGGAGGTCGTGTTTCCCCCGTATTGGAGATTATTCTCTTACCCACTTTAATATTTAATATTTAGTCTTACTTAATTCACTTTGTTTTGTGTATGCATTACCCTTCAAAAGCTTGAGATAGGCTTTTTTTTTTTTTTTTTTTTTTTTTTTTTTTTAATTAGTAAGGGTCCCAAATGGCGGTACACAGCCAGCAGATGAGGATAGCTGACTGGAGCCACTCAGTACACACAGAACAAGGCCTCATGTATGAATGTGCTCAATTGGCTGACAGTTTGGTGCATTTTCTATGTATGTGTAGTATATACATACTTCTTCATTAAGAGTAATGATTAATTTACATCAAAATGAACGTTTCTTTAAACTAATGGGTAAAGAAAACAAATCTATGTTACCTTTTGGTTTCTTTTTTATCAGCATATCACAAACTTAATGTTATGCAGAGCTCACAACTGGAATGTTCCTTTATCTCTCACCCGGAATCTTAGCTGGAGGTCAGAACTCTCCCAAGGGCTGGGTATGGCCCAGGACTTTGGAGTAGATTTACAGTGTCAAAATAATTTTTCTGTCAGTTGGCTATGCTCTTTTCCTATATCAGACGAGAGGGCACCGAAGAGAAGACGTTAGCTTATCTTTTTAAAACCCCTAATCAACCCCAAAGTCATCTGCATGCCCTGGTCCTTCCTCTGCTGTCAGTCTGCTTTTGGCTTTCCCAAAGCTCCTCATATTACTTAGGGTATGGAATAAGCAGTTCTAACCAAGAGACTCTGAAACAGCATAGTTCTAAAAAACAGTTTATTTTTCTCTTGTGATATGGACTAAAGAGGAACACCGAGGCCGGCCAGAGGGCCGTCCCATGAGGTCTTTCAAGGAAGTCTGTCTCTCCATCTCGCTGCTCCACCACGCCCCGGGGGCACGTTCTCATGCCCCGGGGTCAAAGCTGGGTTGCTCCAGGCCTGAGGCTCAGCTGGAGGGAAGAGTAGAGAAAGTCTCAATGGCCTGAATTTAGTCACAAGGTCACTCCCAGTAGCCACGGAGCCCGAGAAATGTGGTTTAGGACCTAGTGGCCATGTGCCTAGCCAGAGCTCCGAGCTCTATTATGGTGGCTGCAGGACACTAGCTTAGGGACAGTCCGAAGGCCAGAGGTGAAAGAGGAGCAGCTGCGAGACAGAGCAGGCCGGCTCCCCTCCCCTTTTCCGGGTCCCCCAGCTGGACATACTCTTCCATTTTAGTCTTTAGTGCGTGTCCCCCGCTATCGTCCCAGTGGGGCAGCCTCCAGCCGCATCCTCACTAGCGGGCCTCGCTGGCCTCCCTGCCTCTGCGCTTCCTCCTGCAGGCCCACCGTTGACAGCAGTCAGCAGGCTCCCTGCCCCTCCACCTGGAACCCCCGCAGCCTCCCCTGCCGAAGCCACCTGCACAGGCCGTGGCCTGGAAGTGCGTGGCCCTGCTGGCTTGGCTCATGTCCTTCTCTGCGGTCAGCGGGGCTCGGCCTCGTAGTCGAGCTGTCCCTTGAATATGCTGAACTTGCTCTCATCTTGTTCTTTCCTTCTTGCTGCTCCTTCTGCTTGAGGCCGGATCTTCACGGAGTCGGCTCCTTCTAAAATTCAGGCTTCAGCCTCTTTAGTGAGATCTTTCGTGAACATTCCAGCGAAAGCCCTCCTCTTGCAGTCACTATCTGTGTCATCGCCCCAAATGTCTCCTTTGTAACATGCATCGTAGCCACTATTATTTATTATTTATTTACATGTTTATAATATGTTAGCGCCAGGACATGGGCCTCTACCTGTTCACCGCTGTGTTCCAGAACTCCTAGCACATGGCTATGAACACATAGCAGGCAGCCTGCGAATATCTGTTAGCAGACAGGCTTGATTTTTGTAAAATAGTAAAACTATTTATCTAAGCCATTAGCCATTAGTTAGTACAGGTACTTATGCATTGTAAGCATTCAGTAAATTTTTATTAAACGAATAGAGGGCAGCCCCGGTGGCTCAGCGGCTTAGCACTGCCTTCAGCACAGGGCGTGACCCCGGGGTCCCGAGATCGAGTCCCATGTCGGGCTCCCTGCGTGGAGCCTCTTCTCCCTCTGCCTGTGTCTCTGCCTCTCTCTCTCTCTCTCTATGTCTCTCATGAATAAATAAATAAAATCTTTAATAAAAATAAAATAAAATAAATGAATAGACCCTAACTACAAATCAAGTGAATCAGAGAGACAAGAAGGGCCATTTGAAAGGCTTTACATAAATATTTTTTTACATAAATATTTTGTTTTTAGTGAATATTTTTCTAAATATTAAAGAATTCAATAAGCTTCGAAAAATATACAGATAAGTATAAAGGAAAGTCTTACCACTGAAAGAAAATCATTGTTAACACCTTGGTAAATACTTACAAAGACTTTATTCCTGTATGCGTGTACACACACAATTTTTAAAGATTGGTATACCATATACCAGCATATCTTTTCACTTTACTGTACTTCTCAGCTATTACATTTTTTACAAATTCAAGGTTTGTGGCAACCCTGCATTGAGCAAGTCTATTGCCACCATTTTTCCAATAGCATTTGTTCACTTTATGTCCTTGTCACATCTTGGTAACTCTTGGAATATTTCAAACATTTTCATTAATTATAACAAGTATATATCATGGTGATCTGTGACCAATGATCTTTGATGTTACTATTATAATTCTTTTGGGGCACCATGAGCCATGCCTGTATGATAATGAACTTAACTGATGAATATTGTGTGTGTTCTGACCGTTCCACTGACCAGCCGTTGCCCCCTCTCCTCGGGCCAGGCTGCCCTAATCCCTGAGGCACAACAATACTGAAATCAGGCCAATCAATAACCCCATAGTGGCCTCTAAGTGTTTAATTGAAAGGAAGAGTTGCACATTTCTCACTTTATATCAAAAGCTAGAAATTATTAGTCTTAATGAGGAAACTTAACAACAGAAGCTTAATGCCAAAAGTTGAGATAGGCTGAAAGCTAGGCCTCTTGTGCCAGTTGGCCAGGTTGTGAATACAAAGGAAAAGTTCTTGAAGGAAATTAAAAGTGCCACTCCTGTGAACACATGAATAAGAAAGTGAAAGGGCCTTATTGCTAATATGGAAAAAGTTTTAGTGGTTTAGATGGAAGATCAAACCAGCCACAACACTCCCTTGAGCCAAAGCCTAATCAGGAGCAAGGCCCTAAATCTTTTCAATTCTATGAAGCCTGGGACAGGTGAGGAAGCTGCGAAAGAAAAGTTTGAAGCTAGCTCAGGTTGGTTCATGAGGTTTCAGGAAAGAAGCCACCTCCATAACATAAAAGGGCAAGGAAACAGCAAGGACTGATGTAAAAGTTGTGGCAGTTATCCAGAAGATCCAGCTAAGATAACTGATAGAGGTGGTTACACTAAGCAACAGATTTTCTATGTAAACGAAACAGCCTTACGCTGGAGGAAGATGCCATCTGGGACTCGCATAGCCAGAGAAGAGAAGTCAGTGCTTGCCTTCAAAGGACAAAGGACAGGCTGACTCTTGTTAGGGCTGATGCAGCCGGTGACTTTAGGTTGATGCTGAACATGACCATACTGAAAATCCTAGGGCCATTAAAAACTATGCTAAATCCACTCTGTGTGCTCTATAATGGAACAACAGAGCCTGGATGTGGACACATCTGTTTACAACATAATCTACTGAATATTTTAAGCCCACTGTTGAGACCTACAGCTTAGAAAAAGATTCCTTTCCAAACCATTCTACTCATTAAAAATGTTCCTGCTCACCCAAGAGCTAGGATAGGATGTACAACGAGATTAATGTTGCTCTCATGAGCCTGTTAACACAACTTCCATTCTGCATCCCACGGACCAAGGAGTAATTTCAACTTTCAAGTCTTATTATTTAAGAAATACATTTCATAAAGTTATAGCTACCATAGATAGTGATTCCTCTGATGGATCTGGGCAAAGTAAATTGAAAACTTTCTGGAAAGGATTCACCATCCTAGATGCCAGTAAGCACATTCATGATTCATGAGCAGAAGTCAAAATATCAATATTAATAGGAGTTTAGAAGAAGTTGATTCCAACTCTCATGGGTGACTTTGAGGGGTTCAAGACCTGAGTTGAGAGAGTAACTGCAGATATGGTGGGAATACCAAAAGAACTGGAATTAGAGGTGAAGCCTGAAGATGGGATTGAATTGCTGCAATCCCATGATAAAACTTTATCGGATGAGGAGTTGCTTCTTATGAGCAAAGAGAGTAGTTTTTGAGATAGAATCTACTCCTGGTGAAGATACTATAAAGGTTGTTGAGATGACAACAAAAGATTGAAAATACTCCATAAACTTAGTTGATAAAGCAGTGGTAGGGTTTAAGATGAATAACTCCAATTTGGAAGAAAGTTCTACTGTGGATAAAAATGCTGTAAAACCACATCATAGGCTACAGAGAATTTGTTTATGAGAGGAAGAGTTGATCAATGCATCAAACTTCACTGTTGTCTTATTTTAAGAAATTTCCAGTTACCCCAACTTCAGCAACCACCACCTTGATGAGCAGTCACCAACCTCAAGGCAAGAACTTCCAACAGCAAAAAAGGTTGCGACCCACTGAATGCACAGATGATGGGATGGTTGGCATTTTCTAACAATAAAGTATTTCTTTTTAATTTATTTATTTGAGAGAGAGCGCGATTATGAGCAGGGGTAGGGGTGGGACAGAGGGAAAGGGAGAGAAGCAGACTCCCTTAGAGCCCAGGCCAGTCTGGATCCCATGTCCCTAAGATCATGACTTGAGCCAAAATCAAGAGTCAGAAGCTTAACTGACTGAGCCACTCAGGTGTCCTCCAATAAAGTATTTTTGTAAAGTATATATATTGTTTTTTAAGACACAAGGCTATTGCACACTTAAAAGACACAGTATAGTGTAAACATAACTTATATATATATATATTTATATATACATATATTTATATATATACACATACACTGGAAAACCAAAAAATTCCATTTGACTTGCTTTATTGCAATAGTTGCTTTATAGAGGTGATCTGGAACCGAACTCATATCTCCAATGTATATTTATATGCAGTTTGTTTATTTTTAGTTGTGAGATGTATTTATTTTAATTTTGTAATTTAAGTATAGTTAACACAGTGTTATGTTAGTTTCAGATGTACAAAACAATGATTCAACAATTTTCATCACGTTGAGTGTACTCTCAATCCCCTTTATCAGTGCTTATCACGGTTATGTATATTGTCAATCCCCTTTATCTATCTCACCCATCCTCCTACCCACCTCCCCTCTGGCAATCACCAATTTGTTCTCTGCTCTTGAGTCTAGGTTTTTGTTTTGTTTTCCTTTGTCTCTGCTTATATGCAATTTAAACAGAAAACTTGCCAATATACTCACAAGAAAGAACGCTTCTTTTATTTATTTATTTATTTATTTATTTATTTATTTATTTATTTTTACATTGGACGGGTAATGTGCCCAGGACGTAACAAAGTTTGAGGGAGACACATGTCATACAACATCCAGAACGCCCGATCCTAATGCTTATGAACTACACGAGGTTTCAAAATCATGCTTAAAGTATGAGGATGAACATTAAGATAAATTAGATTGTGTGCTTTAGTTACGTTTCAGGTGGTGATTAGACAAAGCACAGAGTAAGTTTTGCATGGACATATCTATTAGCTGGTAGACCCAAGCCCCATCCTAGGGGCTTTTTGCAGAGTGGGGAAAATATAATTCTCTAGAAAAGCATTCTGAGATGCTGCTTATTTTTATTTAGATCTAACTCTTCTCTTCCTTTCCACAGAAGAGCATTGATAGCTTTTCTTTTCATCTTTCCTAGCAAAAGTTGGCAAATATCACAGGAAGAAAACTATCAGGATTTATTTTTACTTTTACCACAAACGAATGCATAAGGCAAGCTCCCATGATGGAACTGTGTAGCTAAGGCTATGCTAGCAACATATCAGGGATGCTGTCTTTCTGGGAGGTGAGGGAAAGCAAATAGATTTGGAAATCTGGTATACGAATGTCTATGAATATACAAATGACATTCATAGACCCAGAGATACCCATCTACCCATAAGTATATGGAGTTGGCATTGAGTCACTAAGCATAAAAAAAATGTTGTGGGTGTTTACATCTTTTTTTAAAAAGGCATTATTTGCATTAAAAATATGTTTCCTAATTTCCAAAATAGTCTGTGTAAGAAGTTGGGAAATTTGGGTAAAAAGATACGAGTGGGGGAAGGAAAGTACTAGGAAAAAATTGGAAACATATGCGTGTGAACATCATGATCTTTCGTGTTTCCAGCTTTTTACATATGTGGAAGAAGGTGCACCTCCTGTTTCTAGGTCTGACTTTGCCCAGCAACCAGTATGAGTTTGGCCAAGTCACTTCCCCTCCTTGACCCTTTGTTTTTTTGTCACCAAAACAAAAGAGGAGAGAAAAAAAGCAAGAAGCCGGCCCTAGTGTATCGTGTAGCTCCCCTAAGCAGTACAGGACTGACACTGGGTGAGCATTCCCGTGAGTACAGTCATTGCGTTATTTTGCACAGATGGATTATATGGCGATTTTTTTTTTCTTTTGCCTTTTTGTTTGTTGGTTTGAAGGGTGTTGGTAGGTCGTTTTGCTAAATGGAGCTTCACCTGCCTACCATTTCCCTGTGGCATCTCTACCAACGTGACCGACACGGCCAGGGCTGTCAGTTGTGTCTAAAGCCTCCGATGCTGGCTGAAGTTTTGTTGAGCCCAAGGCCTCCTCACATGGGCTTACGATAGATGGTCACTGTTCACAAAAGGGGGTGGCTGGTGACTTGGCCCCAGAGGCCTGTGGTGAGCTGTGGCCAGCGAGAAGGGGACTAGAAGAGGAAACGGCAGCGGCAGCAGGGCTTTCAAGAGCGGACAGGTACTTGCCATAAATGACTGTGGTGTGTGAAAGCAAAAGGACGCCCAAATCCGCTAAAGCTTGTGAATACTGAAGACTTCAGTCCCATCCACAGACCAACTCTTGAGAAGAACACACACTACCTGAAAACTTCCCCCTGCCCTGGACAAGGGCTTGGAAAGCGAGAAGGAAAGGCCCACAGCTAACCCAACAGAGTAGCACGAACAACGCCGCGCGGCGGGCACTCTTGCCACGCAGTTCAACCACCCAGGGCAGGAAGCAAGCCGCACAGAGGTGACCGCACAGGGTCAGGAGTCCAGGCTGAGGCTCAGCCACAATTCTAAGACCTTAGAATAAAATCAACAATCCCTCTAATTGTTTATCACAATGGTTCCTTTAGAAATTTTACTTGAGGAGTTGGGGTGGAGCAAAGAATAAAAAAATCCTTTCTGAGCTTGTCTCACATCTAGTTTGAAAGTAGAATTTCTTTACTGGAACTGCTGATCTGTGGAGCCACCAGTGTACGTGGGTTTCAAAGGGCCCTTAGAGTCCAAGGGCGGGTGTGCTGAGCTGGGGCAGGCCGCGCACGGCCCCAGCGCCCTGTGTGCATCTCCAGGCCGGCCTCCCTCCGTCTCTATTCATATTTTGGGTCAGTTAATTCTTTATTCTGGCGCCGGCCTACGTATTGTAGGACGTTCAGTTGTATCCCTGGCCCCCCTGCCAGAAGCCAGCACCATTCTCCTCTCTCCTCACCTCCACCCCATCCTCTCCCGACAACCGAAAATGTGGCCCAATGACTTCTGAGGGACAGAATCTCCCCTGGTTGAAACTCACTGCTTCCGGCTGAGATGAAGAGCTTTAGTGAAGGGGGATCGGAGGACAGAGGTTGAGGAACATGAGGCTTTTCTCCAGGATGCAGGTATTTATTCTCAAAGTTATTTCTATTTACGGAAATTACTCAAAGATGCTTTTCAGGAAGTACTTTGTTTTTATTCAAAATACTTTTTAGGAAGCTGATTTCATTCCAAGCAAGCCAAATATCACAAATATCATTTTAAACTGTGACTTATAACTGCTTTTCTACAGAATGTCTTAAGGGATTCAAGCATTTGCCTTGAAGAATGCTATCGACTCATTCACTGTTTTCCTAACTTGTGGTAGTGCCGGCCTTCCACTTGAAGTAGCATCAAATACTATTTTGCTTCCCCCCCCCCCCCCCAAACTTTGCAAACCACCTTGATACACTGCTGAAAATGCATACTAGCAGAATAAGCTATTTTTTCTGCAATTCTCAAAGAATCCATGTGGTCTACTTTGCTAGGAGAGCAATTATTTTTCATCTGAACCTAACTGAGGCGTAGTTACCTAGTTCCACTTTACCATGTTGCCACACAGGCTTAAAATATTTTGCTACCAGCAGAACTGTAGTTTGCATACAACACTGAGCTTACTGGGTGACTTTATGACGGAAGCTCATAGCTGAAGAGTGACTAGGAACTAATATACCTTAGGGCGAAGCTTAAGGAATGCCTTTATTCAGTGTTTACATCTTTTTTTTTTTTTTTAAGATTTATTTATTTATTTGAGAGAGAGAGAGAGAGAGAGAGAGCAGGCAGGGGGCAGGGCAGAGGGAGAGGGAGAGAGAGAATCCTGAAGCCCAATTCCCACTGAGTGCAGAACCTGAAGCAGTGCTTGATCCCAAGGTTTTGTGTGTGTGTGTGTGTGTGTGTGTGTGTGTGTGTGTGCCTTTGGGTTTTGGTGGTAGCACTCCAGGACTTTCCTTCTACAATTTATTTCAACATGATTTATTGAACACTGACTGTAAGCAAGTCTTTATGCCAATTTTTAGCGATTTTATTTTTGCAGTAAAATCAGATGTATTTCTTTTAAAATTGTGCTGTAATGAGCCTTTTCTCTATCCTTTTGATGTCAGTGAAGATTAACTATGACAAAAGTTAATGTTTTCTCTATCTATAAATGCAAGACTAGAATCAAGGAATAGAAGAAATCTACAAAAGGTAGGTTAGGCTTTTTTTTAAATATATAATAAGATTAAATATGTGGTAAGATTCTGTTTCTTATCACTTTACTATTTGGCATCAAGTAGACAAAAAAACAGACACTCTCAGACTAAACTTTAATTTTCATCTGGAGAGATGGCAGGCCCAGAACATCACAGTTTGAATACTTGAAACGTCTGTAATTTCAGATGAGTTCTGGGAAAAATAAATACTTTCTGGCCTATAAACTGTCTGCCATATTTTTCCATATCTGCTACTGATTTATTATAATATGTTAAATATCAGTAAATAGGAATAGCATAAATATTACTGAATTTAAAGACTTTAGTTCTTGCTTTTAGATTCTGTATCTTTTCTGTTAGGTGCTGGGTCTCTAATTTGGTGCTGGGTCTCTAATTTGGCGCTGATTTACTTGGCTGTGTGGGAGTTATGTAAAATTACCCAACTGATATAAGCCAGGTGTTCACAGTTCTTTATGCATCAGGGACCACACTGGAAGCTTTCCAAGAGTAGGTGTCTGTGACCTACATAGCAGCATGACAAAGATGGCACATGGACCTATTTTCAGTGTCCCTCAGCAAGCTGTCCCCTCAAACTCACTGACCAACTTGAAGGTCCTCGCTTCCCTAATACCAGTCCCTCTCCCCAACCACTTGGGAGAGCTGTCTTTGGCAACAGTCAGATCCATGGGGCATTCCTGAACCCACACAGAGACTTTGTGGCAGCCCAATGGCTTCCACCCTCTCCCATGGCCCAGCACCATCTTCACACCTCTGCATCCTATACCTCCAGCTGGTCTGAATGGTACAAAGCACCTAGAACCCTAGAAAATTACTCTTCAAAGGCTTCTAACCTCAGCTCTAGATGTCACAGAAAACAATACATTTGCCATCTTTGGCAAAAAAAATGTTATTTTAAAAGCACATTCTCTCTTGCTCTTCCTCTCATTCTTTTCTATTTAGGTGCTTTCTAATTCTTGTTCCTTGATTATTCTTTTCAAAGAGGGAGAAGAAATAGGTTAAAAAGCAACCAGAAGATGGAGAAGGAAAAGAGACTCACTAGTGGAGGGTGCGTGGGGAGGATTATCAGCATTCGTTTTAGGGCAAGACTGGTGCTAGGGGAACAGAAATTCCCTGCTTGGTATAGGAATGTATGGCAGCAGTCATGGAACCAAGTGGCTAGGACCTGAGCAACGTGTCCCTGGCTCTGCAGTGCAGCCAGCAATCCTGCTCTCCTGCTGCTCACAGCTCTGGAGTCTTCCTGTGAAGGCTGCTCAGGAATGAGTTGAGGGAATACAAACAACTGTTACTGGTTGGTTGTGTCCCCCCACATCCATATAGGTTGAAGTCCTAACCCACCCACCCCCACCTCAGAATCCAATCTTATTTTGGAAATATGGTCATTACAGACATAATTAGTTAAGATGAGGTCATTCTGCTGAGGCGGGTAATACAATATGATGAGGGTCCTTATAAAAAGGGGAAATTTGGGTGCAGAAGCATACAAGAATCCATGCAAAGATTGGAGGTTTGCTGCCATGAGCCAAGGGACTATCGGAAGTTAGAAGAGAAGCCTGGAATGATTTTTAGTGCCTTCAGAGGGATTAAAGCCCTACCAACAAATAAATACATAAAATCTTTAAAAGGGAGGGGAGAGGTGGTTCCTGGGTGGCTCAGTCAGGTAAGCGTCTGCCTTCAGCTCAAGCCATGATCCCGGGTCCTGGGATGGAGCCCTGCGTGTGGCTCCAGGCTCAGTGGGGAGCCTGCCTCCCTCTCTCCCTCTGCCTGTCATTCCCCCCTGCTTGTGCTCTCTCTTTGTCAAATAAATAAAATCTTTAAAGCCCTACCAACATCTTGATATTGGACTTCCTGTTTCCAGAATTATAAGACAATAGATTCCTGTTGTTCAAGCCGCTCAGTCTGTGGTAAAAGTTTGTTAAAACAGGCCAAGCAAACTACTATAATAAGGTGGCAATGATGGAGCTTTCCTGGTCTTGACTAGAATGTACCTGCAGAGGTGCTGGTTTGATGAAGCAAAGAAGCTAAGCATGGTCTAATCCAAACATCTAAAGGAAACCTGTACAAAATAAAAAAAAAAAAAATAAAGGAAACCTCTGTTTATTGATAATTGATGTGTATAGATAAGGACTCATGTATGAATAAAAACACATTGCAACGATTTCTAAGCAATTCCATGAAAATAGTACTTGCTAAAGCTTCCTGTTAACATCACTTACTCACTCATGGGTTTCCTACATGTCAGAGGAGCTGTACCTCAGCTACAGGGTAATTCCAGGAGCTGAACCCTCTAGGCCAACCTTCTTCTGCAATTCAACTCAACCAACATTTATTAACCCAAGTGCCAGGAATTCCAAGCAATGGCAGTAGAATAAAACTTCAGACACAATTCTGGCCCTTATGTAGTTTGTCATATAGTAATTAATAACATCAGGCAAATTCTGCAAGAATCTTTATTTATTTATTTTGAATCTTTCATTTATTAGCCTCTATGGACTTTTCCCACTCACACTCAGGAGTGCCCAAGACTCGTCGTCACAGGTGACAGAAACACAACTCAAGCTGGCTTGAAGCAACACACAAATAAAACCCTGAGCAATCCAAAGGTCCAAGTATGATTTGGTTAGTGTATTAGTCAAGGTTCTTCAGGGAAACAGAACCCACATGAGAGAAGGAAGGAGAGAAGGTAGGGGAGAGAGGGAGGGAGGGGAGGAGAAAAAAACAGAGAGAGACATAAAAGAGAGAAAAGAGATTGTAAGAAATTTGCTCACACAATTGTGGGGTAATGTGTAGGGCAGACTGGCGGGCTAGAAATTTAGGTATGACTTGACATTGCAGTCTTGAGTGTGCATTCTCCAGGGTAGCAGGCTGCAAACTCAGGCAGCGTCTCTGTACTGTCGTCTTGAGAAGACGTCCTTATTGGAAAACCTGTCTTTGCGCTTAAGGTCTTCAAATGATTCCAGGAGGCTGCCCACATTATGGAGGGTAACTGCTTTACCCAAACTCCAATTTGAATGTCAATCTCATCAGAAAAGTACCCTTATATACCAACATCGAGATTAGTGTTTGACCAAACGACTGGGCACCACAGCCTAGCCAAGGTGACACATAGAGGTAGCCACTACAAGCAGTATGGAATCCAGAGAGTGCCCCCAAATCATCAGAAATCCACCCCTCCCCAATTTCCTCGATGAAGACTTTACGTGACCCATCTTCCAGTCCATGCCCTGGGGAACAAACAAGGTGGCTAAGGGAATGCAGTTCCCTTGACTGGGGCCTAAAATGGGGGTGGGGGGGTTGTTGGGGGGAGAGGTGGAGGGGAGGTGGGTTGCGTTACTTAAGGGATGTCATGCAGTCATCCAGAGCCTTTCAATTAGAGGGATCCCACCAACCAACAGCAAGAGATAGGGGAGTATCGCTAGGAAAGAAAAGGAAACATTTTGTGCACAACCAGTCCTTGAGTCCTTAAAGGTAGGAAACAGAAGGGTGAAAGGAGAGGTCCTTTGGGAGAAATGAAGGGCTCTTGCTGGAATGTCCTATACGCTCGTGCAGCTGGAGAGTGGCAGTTATGCCAGTGGTCACACCAGACCATACACAGCTGATGGGCTTACGTCACATTAGCTTGGTTTAAATGACCTCTGAATCTCATGAAATATTGCTTTGAAGAAAATTTATTTTTTCTCATTGACTTGAAGTCAGTAATTTCTGTTCCTCTGAACACGGAATTGCTTTTAATTATAAATGCATGACATTTAAAATTATTTAAATACAAATATTTTTACACCAACGGGTGTGGAATGTGGGGTGTGGGATGTGGGGATGGAAGCAATGAATTTTTTCCTGTACAGAAACCCTGCTAGAAAAATATTTTCCCTTAGTCATCGTTACAAAAATCATCCCTCTCAGGGATGCTTGTTATTTAGAATTAAATGGAATTGGCATTTGGAGATTTTTGAATAATTTAGATGGACTTATTTCAGTGATTACATAATGGCTACAAATGGGTCAAGGCTCCCTCCAGTCATGTCAGGGAAGTAAGTAACCGATTGTTTCTATGGCCCCCATTCCTCTGCCTTCCCCCCACCTTGGGCTTCCATCCCCACGGCTGCTCCCCACTTTTCTCACACTGGAAGCTCCCTAAGGAGAGGGATCACCTCCCCCTTGGTCTTCCTCCTGGGGTGGGGTGTGCTGACTTGCACTGAACATTGGCACCTGGGGACCCGGGCGTGCAGGAAGGGGGTCCTGTCCGCTCCCCCCAAGCACAGCTCCTCTACGCAAAGTCACCAATGTCACAGCAGCAGCAGCTCTGGAGCTTCTGGAGGCAGCGGCAGCGGCTTCAACCAAACTCTTCCTGGCAGCTAATGCCTGTCATATACTGAAAGCCAACTCTAGGCAAAATCTGAAATATCTTTTATACATCCCCGCTATTCACCTTTTTTGAACTTCCCTTTTCTTATGTTTCTCTTTTCTTTATAATAAAATGAAAAAATGTGTTACGCCCTGAAAGGAAATCCAGGTCCGAGTAAGTAGATGGGATGGCCCTTCTGCTCATCGACAGGTGCCTCCTGTCTTCTCTCCATGTCTGATTTCTTCCTGGGGTGCGGGTGGGAAAGAGGGACCCAGAGATGGGGTCGCCCTGAAGAGCACCACTAACAGGGCAATGATTTCAATCCACCGAGGGTGTCCAGCAGGGCCTGCTCTAAAACATGGCCAGGCTTTTATCCTACTCCTAACACCTACTTCTGGGACCTGAGCAGGCCCTGGAGGATGGTGAGTCCGCTCTGAATCCACCTCGCCTTACCCCAGCGCCTTACCCCTGCCACTCAGGGGACAAGCTTTCTTTCCTTTGAACGCAGGCCAGGCCCCTCCCCCAGCTTTAACTGAACTCTTTTCTATCCATGAGCTTTAACAAAAAGTACCAGGTGCCAGCTCAGCGCATGGATAGGAGGTCGCACACATTAATGCTGACCTGAACACAGCCCAGCCAGACAGGTGACCTGTGCCTATCGGAGAAGCCAGTTAATGTCCTCAAGGCCTAGCATTCAGTGGCCGAATCAGAAGCCTGGGTCTCTTCAGCAGTAAAGCCCGTGTCTTCTCCCAGATGGGTTTTAATGTCGTCTGGCATTCATTTATTTAAAAATGGACAATTTCACTCCACTGCCTCCCCAACCTGAAATCTTGGGTCACCTCCGACGAATGTCTTTTGGGAATTTCACATTCCACGTGATCAGAACTGGAGGCCAAACCATCCCTACATTCCTGATCTTTCAGTCAAGATAGCTACTGACACTAGAAACCTGGATGGACCCCCTGACTGCCCCCTTTTTGCTATTCTCTCTCTCTCTCTTTTTTTAATAATAAATTCATTTTTTATTGGTGTTCAATTTGCCAACATACAGAATAACACCCAGTGCTCATCCCGTCAAGTGCCCCCCTCGGTGCCCGTCACGCATTCACCCCCACCCCCCGCCCTCCTCCCCTTCCATCACCCCTAGTTCGTTTCCCAGAGTTAGGAGTCTTCATGTTCTGTCTCCCTTTCTGATACTTCCCACACATTTCTTCTCCCTTCCCTTCTATTCCCTTTCACTAGCTATTCTCTTGCTATTCTCTCTTTTTTTTTTTTTTTAAGTGGGCCACCAAGTCCTATAGATTCTTTCTCCCACATATACATACAAATACATATATTCAGCTGTAAAATCCTCCTTGACTTCTCTGGAAGCCTTGGTCCCTCTGCACTTCCACTGCTGTCGATACCCTGATTGTCAGGAGTCAGGACACATGCCTCTGTACCTGGAGGGTCTGCTGACAGAGGACACGTCACCTCCCCCAGAGAGAGAGCCCTACATTGGCAAAGATCTCATCTTGCCTGTGCTTGGGACACGGGATCGTTCGGGTTTCTGGTACACGGTAGATCCTCAATAAATACCGACGGGTGAATTTAATTGGAGTACATCTGAGGAACGAGGAGGTCACAGTGCTGATACTTGTGACGTAAATACCGCCTTAACAATCAAGCTGGGGTGCGAGCAAAATACGTGAGATTTCCAAGTTTATCTTTTATGTCTGTGACTTCATACGTCTGTTCCTTTTTCCTATCAGTAGCGGTCCCTCTCCTTTTTTAGATTCTCAGTGACCATTGACATTTCTGCTCTGTCCCTTTCCTCAACTCAGGAAGGAACCAGAATCATCATCACTTGTGTCACAACTGAAGTGACACTAGCTCCACCGCACACTAGCTGGGATCCTGAGTGAGTTCTTACCTTATCTGAAATTGTTTTCTCATTTATAACACAGATATGAAAATACCTGCCTCCTAGTGTTGCCATGGAAATTTAAAAAACCAAAAAACTCTAAGAATTAGACATCCTAAGCACATAATAATGGCCCAATTAATGTTTAAAAGAAAAGTAATGTTTATTACTATTAATGTTTAAAAGAAAAGCACATTTATACCAACGTGCTAATTCTCCCCGATATATTTACTTGAAAAATTGCTATTTAATTGTATAATGTATTATCCCTTATTAAAGAAATCTCTTTGTTCAACTAATAACTATTGAAACTTCCCCGGTGCCCGGCTTCACATCTGGGAACACAGGAAAAAAGACTGGATCTCGGCCCTGGGAAGTGGAACTTCCCACTTTTGTGATAAGGTCAGCAGTGTGTAAGGACTTACACACGAAGTGTTTCCAGAGTTCAGAGGAAGGCCTGGGGCACAGCCTAGTGAGGGGTGCTGAGGGGAATTTCCCTAAGGGTTCCGCTAGGTCTGAAATCAGAGGAGGGCAAACTTGTCAGAGGAAACATGAACAAAGGGTCATAAGTCACACTAGGTTTGACAAGAGAGGACAAATGACAAATCCTCTGGTTCAGCTGTAGCTTGGGTGTGTGTAGGAGGGGGCGGGGGAGTCGGAAACATGAGGCTAGAAAAGACCAGAAGGCAGCCAAATCCTCAGGGGCAATAGCAAATAGGTGGGAAAGGTGTAGGCTGGGGTTCTTTGGCCCAGGAAATCTCAGCTATGTTTTGCGTACTGCAATCACTGGGAGCTTTTAAAAGTACTGAAGCCTAGGTCCCCAGACAATTGCATAGAAACCACTATGGGAGGAACTGAAGCATCATTTGTTTTCAAAGCTCCCCAAATGATTCTAATATGCAGCTGAATGTGAGAACTGCTATATAATCCAGTCTTCAAAATCACATCAATCCAAATTTGGCTGTGAAGGTAACAGTGTAATAATCATTGACTTCTAGAATGGGGGGGAGAAGGAGGGAGCTGTATTTTAAAAAATTATTTAATGTCTCATTGTGGTAAAACATACATAACGCAAAACTGACCATTTAAACAGTTTTCAAGTGTAAGTTCAGTGCCGCTAAGTACACTCACACTGTTGTACAACCATCACTACCCATCTCCAGAACTATTCTGTTATCTCAAAAAATGAAACTCTGTGCCCAGTAAACACTAGTTCCCCACACATTCGTCCCTCCCCCAGCCTCTGGCAGCCACCATTCTACTTTCTGTCTGTAAATCTGACTACACTGGGTAGGTACTTCATGGAAGTGGCACCATACAGTACCTGTCCTTCTGTGCCTGGCTTATTTCACTCAACATGATGTCCTCTAGGTTCACCCATGTGGTAGAATGTATCAAAATTTCCTTTCTTTTTAAGGTTTAATAATAATCCATTGCATGTGTATACCACATTTTTATCCATTCATCCATCAACAGAAACTTAGGTTGTTCCTACCTTTTGGCTGTTGTAAAAAATTCTGCTATGAATTTATGGGTGTACAAATACCTATTTGATTTCTTGTCACTTTTTTGAATTTTATTTTGGTAAATACCCGGAAATGGAATTGCTGGATCATATGGTGATTTTATTTTAAAAATTTTTAAGGAACTTCCATACTGTTTTCCACAGTATCTGCACCATATCACATTCCAATCAGCAATGCACAAGGGTTTCAACTCCTCTACTTCTTTACCAATGCTTGTTATTTTATTTTGTTATTTATTTTGTTTGTTTTTAATAATAGCCATCCCAGTGGGTGTGAAATAGCATCTCATGGTTTTGATTTGCATTTCACTAGTGATTGGTATATTGAACATTTTTTATGTGTTTATTAGCCATTTGTATATCTTCTTCGGAAAAATGTCTAAGTATTTTCCAATTTTTAATTGGGTGTTTGTTTTTTGTAGAAGTTCTTTATATATTATGGATATAAATCCTTTATCAGATATACAATTTGCAAACATTTTCTCCCATTTCATTGGTTGCCTTTTCACCCTGTTCACAGTATCCTTTGATGAACAAAAGTTTTTAATTCTGATGAAGTTCAATTCATCTATTTTTTTCTTTTAAAGATTTTATTTAGCTATTCATTGGAGACACAGAGAAGCAGAAACATAGGCAAAGGGAGAAGCCCTGTTGGGAGACTGATGGCAGGACTCAATCCCATGACCCCAGGATAATGACCTGAGCCAAAAGGCAGACATTCAACCACTGAGCCACCCAGGTGCCCCCATCTATTTTTTTCTTGTGTTGCCTGTACTTTTAGTTTCATAACCCTGGGTTTTACAGATGTGTACACAAAGTCCTGCAGGTTGGGCTTCTCTTCACAGAGAAGACTTAAATGGATGCTGGTATACAGAGTATATTAGGCAGAGCTCTTGGCATCACCACCTGTGGAAGGGAAGGGCAAAGGAGCATGGGCTAGGGAGAAATTGGGCTGTGACAAAATCTCAAGGAAAGCCTCAACTGATCACCAGAGTGAATTCTAAAGTTGAGGAGGACCTCAGAGATGTCCCTCATTTGGGTGAAGGGGATGGCCTTTATATTTGACCAGTCATTGGATAAGGGGTGATATCAGAAGGGGCTATGACCAAGGGTAAGGCAGTTCTCTTGAGCCCAGGCAACTCCAAAGAAGGCTAAGAACTGAGGACTATTGGCTCCGAGCACTCCCAGCATCTGGGGAAAGAGGCCTTTATTATTGGAAGGGGATCTGGGTGATATATCATATCATCTACTATATTCCCAAAGAGGCCCCCTCTTGCTTGCTTTGATGCTCCTAGCTCACCAACACTTTACTATAGTTTAGGGAGGCATAAGGTGACCAAGAATCCCCAGCCTATTATTGCTAGGCCTACCCTTTCCTTTCCATTCTTCACTCTTCATTTTTCAATTCCTAGTCTCTCTCTTCCCCACCTACAACATAGTAACATTACCATTGTACTTCTACCGAAGACTGCAGTTTAATGTCATGGCCCAGAGTTCTCACCACCTCAAGCCTTTTACTACTCAAGATATAATGAGCAGGAATGGAAGTAGAAAGTAGTTGCTTAAATCCTGAAGTATGGGTGGATGGGATGAGGGAATAGAGAAATGCTGGGATCAAATACTTACACATAGAGAATCCCAGGATGGGAGCTCAGGTACAGAGGGGGTGGAAAGTGAATCAAATAAGCAAGTACAGGATAAGAAAATTAAAAAGAAAAAGGACGATAGCTAAATAATACTTGACATTAGGGACACAATAAACACTGTTATTAGTTTTAGATGTTGAAAAAATGGCAAAATGGGAAGAAAAAAATATAAAGTTAATATTTATGTCTAATTGTTATGCAGTACAATAATTCAGTATATAATAAAATGTGTTAAAACTTAAATGTGTTAAAATCCTACCTCAAATTGTATTTGATTAAACTCTTACATACAAATATGGGGCTTCATAAATTGTAGTTCACATTGTGTGGAGGTCTGCTCACAAGCCCAAATCATTGGAGGGGATGCTCACTGCAATGCCTCCTCTTTTGCATGGAAGGAAACTACTTCGGGATCCTTCCCGCAGCCCGTTGCTCTCACAAATACAAAACCTATGTGCTGAGTTCCTAATCCTAAACTCGGAGATTTGCTTCTCATAAAAACTTCTCCTTAATAAATCTTATCTGTGTACTGTAACTATGTTTTATGACTTTTTCCTAAAAATAATTTTTAGAATATATGAATAATTAGATTTATGACCATTTCTATTCCTAGCCTCTAGGTAACCCACTCTTCTTCAGTTTTAATTAAAGTCCACGCAAGACCGTTATGTCATCTGAAGTCAGGCTCTATTTGGAGGTTCAGTAAATCTTTTTTTTTCTAAGTACTCCTGAGGAAGCATTATCTGTTTGGTAATGGTTTAGGGCAATCCAGATGGAGAAACAAAATGTAGATTTTATATTCTTCTTTTTCCTTTTCTAGTTCTATGGCTCTAAGGATACCAGAATTTCCCCACAATGCCACCCTAGCACATCCTGCCCAAAACTAGATTACCCTTATCAGAAAGATAACGAATATACACTGATTGAAAATGCTTTACCTGCACAGAATTTCCACTCGATCTCTATTTAATTTCTGAGTGTCATTTCCAATACTTGCTCTGACCCTATTTGCACTCCAGTCTATATCTTCAGACTAAGAGAACACAACATTTCTCTAGGGAAATTTACTCTGAATAAACCCCCAAATGTAAATTCTCTGGGAAATAACAAGATTATACATTCTTTAAAAACAAGTTTTTATATTTCCTTTATACTAGAGCCTCATTTCTCTTAGGACAGCCACGTGGGAATTGAATGATTTCTATAGTTGCATTACAGTTTTCTTTATCCTCATCACCATGATTATTGCTATTAAGTTTTGAGCCTACATTTTTATGATTCAATCTTGGAGATGGTTTTTAGAGTTTCATTATCATTTCCTTAATTGTTTCCGTTTTTCAGGCTTTTACTATGACATTAGCTATTGTCCCTTCTTTAAATTGCCTGAAAACCAGGATTTAAATTTTATTATCAAGTAGCTAAATGGAAAATCCCTCTCCTGGGATTCTTAGTGAGGCCACATGACAAGCTTCCCAGGATATGCTATCTCATCATAGAGCTAGGTTACAAGCTCAAGAACATAGAACTAGGTTAGAAAACCCAAGACTTGAGCAGGTTCTCCACTCTGCTCACAATTTTATCAGTGTGATAACTCATCAAGGCTTTAGCAAAATCATCCTGCCTTTCTGTTGCTTTGTTCCTGCTGTCTGTTTAGTGCAGTTCAAATCACAAAATCAGTCTTTTTTTTTTTTTTTTTTTACAAAATCAGTCTTATCTCCTTTTGTCTATCAGTTCTTCACTCTTTGCCAGGTGTTCTAGGTAGTTCCTAGTTCTTATCATCGGTTTCTAGCAGTTCTTAGATTTTCCAAGCCAGAATACACTGGAGCACTACAAACATATCTCTTAGGGAATCAATGGAACTTCATGAGAAACACCAAAACATCCCCACTGAGATTCAAAAAAGGTATAGAACTACTGTCATTTTTGTGTATCCTAATCCTTTCTTGTACCATCACTCCTTTCCTCCTTTCCACCAAGCAGAAGTTATTAGATAGGAATAAATAATCAAAAGAGATAATTCCCAATTACTAACTTCTAACTTACTCTATGATTGAGTTATAGTGTTGTCTGAAAACAAAGGAAGATTCTTTGTTTTTTTTTTTTTAAAGTTATTATCCCCACAATTCTTGCCTAAAATGTTGGGAGTTGGTGGAATGAAAATAAGCAAAGAATAATCTCTCTTCTATCAGAGTAGCAAAGCTGGTTCTTAATTCAAAGAATAGAATTGGTCTTGCTATTAAGACTAATAGCAACCCATTTGTTGCTTGGATCTGAATGCACATGAAATGGACTTAAAATTTTTTTTTAATGTTATGATTTGCTTTTCAGATTGTAGTTGTCATATACAAATAATGCAAGGCTGAACAAGTGTCAAACCTGGGATGTTTGCAGGGTCAGTTCCTGAAACATAAGACAGGTGGTATTTCTATTTTGCTATCTAAGGGAGAGGTTCAGCAGGCAGCCAAGGGTAGGACTGATTGGTCCCTGGGCATTACATAGAACTAGGAGCAAGTACTAAAAGTTGAGTGAGAGATGAATAATGGGCATTGGGGAAAATGGCAAGCTAAGAGGCAAAAGGAAGTTGGAAAACAGAATAGAAGTTAGAAAATAGAAAAAAAAGAGAAAAAAAGAAGGAAAGAAAGAAAGGAAGAAGAAAGAAAGAAAGAAAGAAAAAGAAAGAAAGAAAAGAAAGAAAGAAAAGAAAAAAGAAAAGAAAAGAAAAGAAAGAAAAGAAAAGAAAACAGAACCAAAGCCATTCAACTAATTCTGTCATTCTGTGTCTTCCTTGGGTGCTGTCATTACCTGGGCACTCAATCCTGCATTGGCTCTTGGACCTCAGCTTATTTATTTATTTATTTATTTATTTATTTATTTATTTATGAGAGAGAGAGAGAGGGAGAGAGAGAGGCAGAGACACAGGCAGAGGGAGAAGCAGGCTCCACGCAGGGAGCCCGACGTGGGACTAAATCCCGGGACCCCAGGATCGCACCCTGGGCCAAAGGCAGGCGCTAAACCGCTGAGCCACCCAGGGATCCCCTGGACCTCAGCTTCTTAAAGGTACTACTTGGCGCCTGGCATCATTATCACCATCAAATCAGCACTTATTTTCCCAGGATGCAGAGCAAGTCTTAATTTGCCAGATCCCCTGAAAACTAAACTCTTAGTTGGATTTGATAATATCTTTTCTTTTCAGAAGTTTTTTGAGAAGGTTTTCTGATGTTGACACCTTTACTGACTTCCTACAGTTTATTTTATATAACATCCATGGCATATGTGTTATTGAAATTTGTGCACAAATGTACTGTATCCTTACAAGCATAAGAATAATGTGGAAAGAAGCTATTATATTAACCTACCACAACCATTTGTTTGCTTTCATGTTGTGGGAGACAAGAAAGAATGCTTGGAGGACAGGAAAAGAGAGAGACATAAAATTTCCTTTTGCAATACTCAGCCTTTTCCAGAAAAAAAACAAAACAAAACAAAACAACAACGATCTATCTCTAGTAGGCATTGTTTCCACATCTTATTACAATATTGAAAAGGACAAGAATTCCCCAAAGAACTTCTAGATCTCATTAGTGTTAGCAACTGAGCCCTGCCCATCAATGGAATTTAAAGAGAGTTATTGAGGGAACTTCCTGAACCTGATAAAGGTCATCTACAAAAAATCCAGGGCTAACATCATACATGATAGTAAAAGACTGGATGCTTTCCCCCTCAGATTAGGACAAGGATAAGGATATCCACTCTTGTCACTCTTGTTTGACACTGTACTGGAGGACCTAGATAGAGCACGTAGGCAAGGAAAAAAACAAAACAAAACCAGAAGGCATCGTATTGGTAAGAAAAAAGTAAAACTCTCTGTTTCTAGATAACATGATCATGTATATAGAAAATTCTAAGGAACAACTAAAAAATATTAGAATTAATAAACAGTGTTGAAGGTTGCAAGACATAAGATCAATATACAAGTATCAATGTATTT
Organism: Vulpes lagopus; assembly: GCF_018345385.1. NCBI lineage: Eukaryota > Metazoa > Chordata > Mammalia > Carnivora > Canidae > Vulpes > Vulpes lagopus. The sequence goes on from NC_054845.1 coordinate 1,081,455, forward strand.
CAATATGCTGGCAATTAATAATATGAATGAAAGAAAATAATTTCATTTAAGTAGCATCAAAGAGAATAAAATAGGAATAAATTTAACAAAATATATATAACATTTGTACACTGAAGACTCTACTCTAAAAAACATTGAAAGAAATTAAAGAAGATCTAAATAAATGGGAAGACGCTCCAGGTTCATAGACTAGAAGACTTGATATTGTTAAAATGGTGATACTCCCCAAATTGGTCTGCAGATTTGATATAGTACATACCAGAATTCCAGCTGGCTGTTTTTGCAGAAATTGTCTCACACTTCCCTGTTTCAAAATTTACTGCAAAGCCTTAGTAAACAAGACAGTGTAGTAGTGGCATAAAGATAAACATATAAATCAGTGGAATAAAATTGAGTCCAAAAATAAACCCTCACATTTACAGCCAGTTAGAGAGGCAGCCAAGACAATTCAAGGGGACAACTAGATATCTAAATGAAGAAGAATGAAGTTGGATGCTGATCCTGAATTGTATAGAATAACTACCTCAAAATGGATCAAAGACCTAAATGTAAAAGCTAAAATTATAAAAGTCTTAGAAGAAAATATAGGAATAAAATTTTGTGACCTTGAACTAAGTTTCTCAGATATGACACCAAAAGCACAAAGCATCAGCAAGAGAAGATTAAATTGGACATCATCAAAATGAAAAACTTTTGTGTTGAATTTTAAGAAAATAAAAAGACAACCTATAAAATTAGACAAAATATTTGTAAATTGGACACCTGATAAGGGACTTGTACTAGACTACATAAGGAATTCTTAAAATTCAACAATAAGGGATCCCTGGGTGGCGCAGTGGTTTGGCGCCTGCCTTTGGCCCAGGGCGCAATCCTGGAGACCCGGGATCAAATCCCACACTGGGCTCCCGGTGCACGGAGCCTGCTTCTCTCTCTGCCTGTGTCTCTGCCTCTCTCTCTCTCTGTGTGTGACTATCATAAATAAATAAAAATTTAAAAAATTTCAACAATAAAAAGAGAAATGGCCCAATTAAAAATAGGGAACAGGCTTGAACAGATATTTCATCAAAGAAGATACACATGTCCAACCATCACATGGAAAAAATGCTAATCATCCTTAGTCATTAGGGAAATGTGAATCAAAACCACAATGAGATACTACCTCACACCTACTAGGATAGCTATCATCAAAAATTTGGATAATAACAAGTGTTGACAAGACATGGAGAAATTTGTACTCTTTTTCTTTGTTGGTGGGAATGTAAAATGACATAGTCACTTTGGAGGACAGTTTCAGTTCCTCAAAAAGTTAAATACAGAGCTACTGTTGACCTAGTAATTCTAGTTTTAGGTATATGTCCAAGAGAATTGAAAACATGTCCACAAAAAACTTGTATACTAATATCCATAGCAGCATTATTCATTATAACTAAAAAGAAGAAACAACCCAAATGTCCACCAACGGATGAACAGGCAAACAAAATGCAGTATATCCATACAATGGGATATTATTTGGCCATAAAAAGGAATACCAATGGGTGAAATTTGAAAGCATTATTCTGAGTGAAAGAAGGCAGCTATTAAAGGCCACATATGGGAAGATTCCTTTTATATAAAATGTTAAGAATCTGTAGGGACATAGAGATCTATGTCAACCTCACAGACAGAAAATACATTGGTAGTTGCCAGGGCTTGGGAGAGGGGGAATGAAGAGTGACTGTTAATGGATTCGGGGTTTCTTTTTGGGGTGCTGAAAATATCCTGGAATCTGTGATCATTGTGCAACTTTGTGAATATACTGAAAACACTGAACTGCACACTTTGAAAGGGTACATTTTTTGGCATGTGAATTACAACTCAATAAACTTATAGAAAGGGAGGGAGGATAAAATGAAGAAAGAAAAATAAAGTGACCTGTACAGAAACTAATCTGCAATGGTTTATTTAGGTTAACATCATCCCTTACAACTTCAATGCTGTCAGGTATTTGCATTTATTAGCTTGTGTTTAGTTGTGTTTGTTTCTTTCTCTCTTCTCTTCTTTTGAAGCTTCAATCCAAGTCATCCAGCTAAGTGGATTCTCAAACACGTGTTTCCACATATCTGAGTCCATGGCCAAGTGATCCAGATTCAGGTAGGAAATTATGACCAAATTCATTTTAGTCATGTATTATCAGATAGGGGGCCTCTAGAGACCCAAATACGTCTCTTTTTCATGGTGACATAAAATTATTAAATTAATCATAGGTTCCTTTTAGTGCAAGGTTAATACCTGAAAATAATAATCAATTTAAAAGTTAAAATGAATAACAAATGTAATGAAACACACATTCAAATGTACCCTGAGAAATGCCCTTTTGTATTATCATATTAAGAATATATTTTTTAAAAAAGAGCTGTACCTGTAGGTGTATAATGACTTTGCATAGTTATGCAGCCCCCTTCTTTTGAATTGCTCAGAATGCTTTATAGCGTTTACTTCAGCAATTGTCACAACATCCTTGTGGGTGGCAAGCGTTGTGCTAACAAGTACAGTACAACTGCAGGTCAGACAACCAAAGGACATGTAGTCATTACAGGAGGTCTAGAGCACAGGGAGGTGTGAAATCCAGATGGTCCATCTAATAATGTCTCACCTACATCCAACCAAAGTGGCATTTCCTTGGACTCATACCCTTTTAATCAATGATGGTTCTGAGTTTCCATTATTCTGTATATTCCAAGTGTGTCAGCCATATACTAAACAGATGGTCACTATCACACAATATGATTGCTTTTGCTGTTAATAAGAATCACATGGCTAACACTTCCTTAAAAAAAACTGGATTAGATATTGAAAATTGGGCCTCAGGGTTTTTGTTTGATTTCCTGTTTTATTTCTAGAAAATCATAGGAATATTCAAAATTTACAAGGAGTATTCTGAAATGAATTAATACCTACATTTGTTATATGTCAGACAATCTGGGAACGTTAGAAGGCTCTACGAAACAAGAAATGCTTTTTTGGATAGCAAAAATTGAGAAACTAAGAGCACATACAGCTACTTAACATTTTGAGCCTCGGTTTCCTCATTTGTAAAATAAAACTTTGGACTAACTGATCTCTTAGGTTCCCTGCAGCTATCTGACTCGGTGGTTATAACTTCCTGGTCATCTCAAAGCTTGGGCAGGGTCATGTGTAGGTACAGAATTCATCTTATTTACCAGTATATTCCTCATGCTTATTATTAGCATAGTGCTTGGCACATAGTACATGCTCAAAAATATTTTTTGAATTAGCAAATGTCTATGGTATTGTTTTATAAGATTTTCTTTGACTGTGAGGCACTACAGTTGAAATTAAAGTTATCATAACAACCTTTCTCGGGAATATATCTCCTCTATTGACCATGTGTTTTTATTTTTCCAGATTTCTCTCTCTCTCTCTCTCTCTCTCTCTCTCTCTCTTTTTGGGCTCCAGATTTCTTTCATTCCTAATGTACTGAGTGACCATTCACAAAAGGATATTACTAAGCTTTGAAGATTTCCAAAAACCTCTCATGAGGGCATTTCTGTAAGTGTTCACGTGTTTTTCATTAATTTGAAAGGTTTATTTATACCTGCAGTATTTTTGGTATTTAAAAAAAAACATATTTACATGGCCTCAACACTTATTTCATTGTTTTTTTCCTTAAAAGTATTTTTTTAAAAACCTTTTTTTCAATAATCTTTCCTGGTTTTATTTCCCTCATCACCATTAGTTAGCAGAGCTGACTTTCTTCTTTTGATTGCCAGTATTTGTCCAGAAAACTTAGAGGAGATGACCTATTTGTCTTTGATTTTTGCTTCCAAAGATGCACCACTGAAGAATAGGAACTTCTTATAGAATGCATATGCTTTAGGGGCATCTGTCTCTAACTTGACAAAAATAAAATAATAAAGTTATGTGTTTCCTTCACACATTTAGAAGCCAGAAATAGATTCAGACGTACATTTTTCGATCTGTGTGCCAACCTAGTAAGCGGAGAGAAACCGCCTGCAGAGGAGGCCTCCCGCCCTGCCCCGCCCCGGAGCTCTTCCTCCTCCTGGGCCAAGCTGTCCACACCCTGCCAGCTGCTCCCCTGCCAGCTGTACGCTCTCGTTGGGGGCTGTCACGCTGCCCGGTGGTGCTGGGTGTCATGGAAATCGCAGTCGCACAGTGTGGGAGCTCCGGCACTTTGGACTGGCTCCTTCTACGCCACTGAACGTTTGCTGATTATTGACTCCATTTTAGATTCTTCACATTTCATCATCCAAAAGGGCTTGGAGAAGGGACCGGGACCAGCAGACTCTGCTGCAATATCTTGCGGTCAGTCTCCTCAAAGCAGAGGTTAAGGAGAGAAGGTTCTAGATGCCCAGAGAGACGGGGCTAGTGGGGAAGGCCTATGTGTTAGGCTCTTCACCCTTCAAGGAAGAAAATCTCAGAGATTCCTGAGAGTATAGAGCCCATCAGTATAACAGGGTTTGGGCTAACAATATATGCAGTATGCATTCTTCCTTAGAAAATATAAAACCAGTTTTGTAATGCCTTTACCCCCAACCCTGCTATCTCACAAAATACTGGGTAAAGCGTGTAGCCCTGGCCTGAGCTGGGCAGATCAGTCACTCTCACTGGAGTTTGGAACTGAAACAGAAATGCTCATCTGTCTGTGCACTGGGGAGCTGTGGGGCCATGTGGGGCCATGTGGGGAGCAGTGTTTGGGGCCATGTGCACCGAGGCAGTGAAAACATCTGCGGAAAGAGAGTGGTAAAGAAAAATAAATTTACAGAGAGAAAAGCAGAGAGGAGAACAAGAGAGAGCATGCTTCCTGGCTTCCTACAGGCTTCCTGGATCTTAGGTCTAGTCCCTTAGGATACTGGGCTGCCTCCAACATTTGGCCTGAAGTTCACCTCTCTTATATGCAACAAAAAGCTTTTCCTAAGATACTGACTTCACAAGTGTTTTTGACAACAAAGCACAATCATAATCCTTTTATCAACTTCAATTATCCAAACTCTCAAGAATCTGAACTACACTTAAGATCCCAGAAGTAATCATACCACATATCCAAGTAGTACAAGCTGTGTTTTTGGTCCAGAATGGCGCAGAGTATCACTCCTAGCGGTGCCTGTCACTGCTAACTATCCTCTCCTCAAAGAACAGTAATTCACCATGTATCTACTGAGGGGCTGCTACATATTCTATATGGGGCCAAATGCTGAAGGTTTGAAGCCAAGACACAGCCTCTGCTTCCCAGGAGCCTTCAATCTAATGGAGAAGTTGGAGAAGTGGAATGTGCCATATTTTCCTGATGTAAACTGGTGAAAGAATTCAGCCTTCTCTAATACCGCTCTCAACGAAAACCTCAAGTGTTAAATGAGAAATAATAAAACTATGCAGATGTTATTTGTTTAGTAGTTTAAGAAGCCAAGTGTGAGCATTAGCTACAAAAATCTAAAAAATTTTGAAGGTATGACTAACAAATTCTTTTGAAGATTTTGGGTGAATGTTGTAGAGTTCTCGATGAAGAAGAAACAGTGTCTTTCAAGATGCTTACGTATCTAAACCAATGAAGCAGATTACACACAATTTAACTTCTTTCTATTGGCTGCATGAATTTGATAAGATCATGTTGGATTTCGGACTGGCTTCCCTATGTAGGTAGTATAGCAAAGTCCTTATCGTCAAGGAAACAAATCTTACATAGATACTGTCAGAGATCAGTTATAATGTCAACTGGATTTATACGATTAAATCTTTTTATTAATATTTTACTACTTTGATTATGCATCAGATAATATGTTAATATGGTACTCAGAATAAGACTTCTGAAAGTAACTTTTATCTGACTACAAGTTAACACATATTTATTGCAGAATATTTAGATAAAAGACTAATATGGTATGACTTAATCCACAAAACCATTTTATTGCTATAATAGAACTTTTATATTTTTAATTTTTTAGATCCTTCCTTCCTCTATCAGCAGAAAGTCTAATACAGACTCTCCCCAGATTGTCTAAAGGCTCCAGAGATTTAGTCCAAAGGCGGATAAGGCTGAGTTATGTTTCCAGTACCAGGTCAAGGGAATTGGTCTAGACCCTTTCAGTAGTGCATATGCTGTGGGAATGCCTACGATGGTTCTGGCCATTGTCCAGATGTTGTGGGGTCTGACCTGGGCCTTCGCAGTTATAGCTCTCAGAGCCCCTCACATACTCACACACTGGGCCGGGATGGCTGTGTCCCAAGGAGCTTCCAGCTTAGCTGTGTGCCAGGCTTCCTCCAATAATGCCTCGGCCCTTATGTTTAAGCCAGAACACTAACTTAGGTCTGCCTAGTTCTTTCTTCCTTTCTCCTTCCTCTTTTTTTTTTTAAGCTGATTTTATTTTAAAGATTTTATTTATTTATTTATGAGAGACACAGGGAGAGAGCCAGAGACACAGGCAGAGGGAGAAGCAGGCTCCCCATGGGGAGCCGGACGCAGGACTCCATCCCAGGACCTGGGGGTGACGACCTGAGCCCAAGACAGATGCTCAACCGGTGAGCCATCTGGGTGTCCCAGGTCTGCCCATTTCTAAAGATAATTTTATTTCAGGGTTTTGTTATTCTTCTCTAATAATGACCTTTAGCTAGGCTACCCTGATAAATCTCAAAAAGAGCAGGGATGAGTATTTGTCCCTGCTTTTACGGGCAAAGCTCCATACTCAAACTGTCTAATCATTTCATCAGGAATCAATTGTATGGTCACTGTAACATGTGGCAAACATGTGGTTACCACAGAATAAGTTGACAGTAAGTTGAGGGAATATTACAAGGAAAAAAGTCAAAAGTACCCATAATCCCAACCATAGGTAACCTCTCGTATCGAAGGATTCTTGTCCTAACTTCCCTTCCTAACCCCCCCTTGCGCCGCTCTCCCAAAGCCACTATTGACACAATAATTTGGACAAGTTGCTGCTCTTTGAACACTCCCTACTTTCTCTGTCCACTGTGTCTCCTTCTCCTGGAATGCTTTCCTTACTGTTTCCCCCATTGACATCTACTTCTTTCGAGGCCCACATTGAATGCCTCTTCTCTCTGATCTCATCCTCTGGTGGAAGCTCCACCTACTCGGACCCACCCCAATCTGTACCTTTCTAGAGTCACGTATATTATGTTTCTGTATTGTTCTTACTTTTGCTCTCAAGTAAGAACTTTTTGGTTTTTTTTTTAAATAACTTTGTTTTACTCAAATTTTCATGCTCCATGTCGACTATGGCAAGGCCTTCCTTGCAAATGGTGCATACTTGACAAGTATTTGTTGGAAATGTATGTATGTACAAGCTATAGAAGGAGGACATACCAACTTAGTCTGCCCAAGTTCTTTAACTTTATTAAAATCAAAATGAGGGGGCAGCCCGGTGGCTCAGCGGTTTAGTGCCGCCTTCAGCCCACGGCCTGATCCTGGAGACCCAGGATCAAGTCCCACATCGGGCTCCCTGCGTGGAGCCTGCTTCCCCCTCTGCCTGTGTCTCTGTCTCTCTCTGTGTGTCTCTCATGGGTGAATAAATAAAATCTTAAAAAAAAAATAAATCAAATCAAAGTGATAAAGATCAAGTACCTACTATATGTAAGACACCAGGGATTTACTATTTCAAATTTTCCTAAAATTTACATGGAAAAAGTACAGATGTGAAAAATTATGAACATAATAAATACCCATACATCCATCACCCATATTAAGAAAGAACACTGGGGGTTGTTCTTTCCAGGCATTTATGTTTAAACATATTACACATTATTTGTAATGTTTGTTCACTGAATTGTTTAAGAATATTAGATTCTGATATAGAAAATCAGAGAAGTAAATGCATAAGGAAAAAGAATGAAACTAAGAATTGAAGCAAATAGTTTAAGAGGCAAGCAAAATTTGTAATATATGTTGAGTAAGTTAGTAGCCTATAAGATATGTTAGACATAGATAAAGTAAGTAGAGCATTTGTGTAATGAACATAATTAGGAAAGGATGGACAGAGTAAGAGACTCCTAAGAGTAATAATACATGAAATATATGTGAGGCATGAATCATCAAGTATTCATGACACACTGAAGATACACGAGGAATATGGGGCATTCGCTATCAACAAGGTCTTACTTCAAGGCACCGTTGGCTCCTCATATCCTCTGTACAAGGAATGCAAAATAAAATCCATAGCTGTCCATCGGCTTACATGTGAGCTACAGCTATCAGCCAGAGGCACTTGATTCTAAGCCTGTAGAGCAACTGTGTGTTTTGACTCCAGACTCCAGTTGACCCTTCTAAGTGTAAGGTCAACTTTGTTCAAAGTCTCAATTCTCGTCCTTGCAAACATACCCTTATCAAGGAAAATAGAAAGGACTGAGGAACAGGTAGTGTCATATTTCCACCTAGCCTACATCATGTTTTAAATTTATCTTTTCACCTTGCTCCTCGCTATGTGTTTTCAAATGATTTAATAAACCATATGATTTAAGCATCTCATTTTGGTCCATAAGCCTTCCTGTTTTGTGATCTCTTGGGTAGCTGACTTGTTACTGAACTTAAAGACTTCCATTGTGCAAAGCTAATTTCCCAGAAACAACAGTATTTCCAAGTTTTAACCTGGATATACATGGCATCATATTGTATATACTCATCTGCAACTTGCTTTTTCACTCTCATATTTGTGAGAATGTTCCAGAGACACATGCAGATCTATTTATTTTCACACTATATCCACTATATGAATATATTACAATTTGTTCGTGAATTCTTCTGCTCATCTAATGTAGGTTGTTTCCAATTTTTTTTAAAGATTTATTTATTTATTCATGACAGAGAGAGAGAGAGAGAGAGAGAGAGAGAGAGAGAGAGAGAGAGAGGCAGAGACACAGGAGGAGGGAGAAGCAGGCTCCATGCTGGGAGCCTGATGCGGGACTCGATTCTGGGACTCCAGGATCACGCCCTGGGCCAAAGGCAGGTGCCAAACCGCTGAGCCACCCAGGGATCCCCCCTGTTTCCAATTTTTTACTATTGCTATCAAGACTGCCTTGGATATTCTTGGATGTATCTCCTTCGGCTCATAACTCCTTAGGATGATCTCAGAATATACCCAAGAGAGCAAATTTCTGGGTCAAAGAGTATGCATACCTTTAATTTGACTAAATATTGCCAATTGCTCTGCAAAGTGATTGCTTCAATTTACACTCTTAACAGAAGTACATGGGTCCCTATGTTCTTAATCCTAGTCAACAGTTTGTATTGTCATACTTTAAAATTTTTTGCTAATCCAATGAACGGATATACTCTGCTTACAAAGAAGTAATAACTGTGATAATAAAAAAAAAACCCTTATGGTATTTCCTCACTTCAATTATGAGGAAATACCATAAGGGTTTTTTTTTATTATACATGCAAATTTTGTCTCAGATTTTTGAACTTTCTCATTTTCTGTTTAAAGCTAAGTTAAGTTTCCCCCTTTTCTTTCCAAATCCATGAACACAAAAGAAAAAAACAACCTAGCAGCAAAATTTGCCAATTTTTTCCTGTAGGGGAGTAGGGCTGGGAAGAATATCATGTTGGTTGCTTTATGTCACAAAAATATCCCTCTGATTATAAAGGAGCGCAGGAAAAAGAATTTCACAGTATCCATTCAAATCAGTCATCCCTAAGCACATGCCACAGTGATGCTGGGTCCGTAGCTGAACAAGTATTACTCATAAGCTGATAATGCATTCACTTACAAAATTCTAGAAGGTTGCCCCTTCCCCCACTAGATCTATAACACGGGCTTCTTTGACGCCTTAATTTCGACTATTGTATGTTAATGTACTGGGGGTCAAAATTTTCCTCTTTAAGAAAGCTCTCAAAGAAACTACATCTCAAAAAACATATTTGGTACTTAGAGTCAGCAGCGCCTTACTTGTCACACCTCTTTCGAAAGCACCGATGATTAGGACATAGGACCTGGAAGTTCTATCGGATACGAGGTAGAGACCACCCTCAACATCTTCCTCTCTCTAAACTCGTGCTTTCAGACAGGCGAATCTTTGTTTTTAATTTCTTGCTTAAACCTTCTGGGTCACTCCCCAAAAGCTCTACCACTCTAAATGTGGTCTAGGAGTCCCTTTTGCCTTTGATCCTCTAACAGAATTGTTTAAAAACTACAGATTCATCAGTCCCAGCCCAGGCCTACTCAGTCAGAATACCTCAGCCCTGGAATCGCGTTTTCTATAAATTACCTAGCTTGATTTTTTTTTTTCTTTTTTGCAATTGAGAAATAACATACATTAAGTACTAAAAACAGAAATATGCAGTTCCATACATTATTACAAAGTGAATATTCATGTAAGTGCCTTGCCAGCACCTCAGAAGACTCCCTTGCGGTGCCTGGGTGGCTCAGTCAGTTAAGCATCTGACGCTTGGTTACAGCTCAGGTCATGATCTCAAGGTCTTGGCATCGAGTCCTGCATTGGCCTCCGTGCGCAGCGGGAAGCTGCTTGGGATTCTCTCGTCCCCTCTCCCTCTGGGCCTCCCCCCACTCACACGTGTTCTTGCTCTCTCTCTCTCTCTCTCTAATAAATACATCTTTTTAAATAAAGAAGCCCCTCTTGCTCCCCTACCGGGGACCTCCTTCTGTAACTACTACCCTGATGTCCGGCACTGCCAGCTTGACTCCTACGGTCAGTGGAGCAAGAACTACAGTGACGGATAGATCCACGCTGCTCTGTGCACAGGGTTTGGTCACACAGTGTCGTCCTCTGCATCCGCCCTCTTCACATGTCGTTCTCAAGTCAGTTGGAACCAGTTGTTTCATTTTACAATTACTGCCCTAATTCACCGCTCATGCTTCACACTGTTTCGCTGCCCCCATGACCTCTGGGGACTCCTGTACTTCCTGGGTCTTTCCAGTAAAATCATCCTTCAAGACCTGTGCACCTGTCACCTTCTAGTAAGCCTTATGCTGGTGGGCCCTGCCCACCCAAGGCAGAACCAATGCTTCTCTGCACTGTGTGACCAGGGCCTCTTGTATGTGGAGCAGCTACTCTTTCACAGGCCTAGTCCCCTTCCTACACCAGGAGTTAGAGCACAGACATTTTTTAATCACCTCGAGCTTGTAGGCTTGGTGTGCGTGCCTCAGTAGGTGCTTAACTGTTGAGCAAATAAGTGACCTCCAGGTGTGAACGTTTGTGGAAAAGGAGCACACCACAGTTTAACTCCTCCAGGGAGATCCGGATCAGACCCCGTTCTTCCTTGTCGGGAAACAGACGTCAGGAGAATCCCAGGTGCCACAGGGAGGCGGGAGCAAGTGAAAGCAGTGGGATGAAATGCAAAGGGGGAGCGGGAGCTAGAGGGGCGCTGCCTGCAGAGCCTGCTAGTAAGGGGCAGTCGGAGCCCTGCGGGTGGCTGAGGGCGCCATGGGGGGGCAGGGGGACGCTCCGGCCCTACCTGAGTTCCCCCTTTCTTTTCAGGACTTCTCTGGTTGTTAGACTGTTGTACTGTGGGGGGGGGGGGGGGGGAGGGAAGCCTGGGCTGTCAGGCTTCTTCACAAGGCCCCTTCCTGCCTCTAACTGGCCCAGACTGTCCACCTGCTTCTGAGTGTCCATCCTTGCTTGAGAAATGCCACCTCACGAGTAACCTGCCTTTTCCTGACCTTGGCATACGAGGAAGGTAGAGCATTCAGTTCTCCAAAACTCCTACCCATCCGCAGTATGTGTGAGTAGGAGTGTGGGGGGGAAACGGGACACACAGAGGGGCCTTGTGTAACTGCCCTGGTGTCCGGAGGATCTGGATCGTAAGCATCTGGGCAGCCTGCCCCGGGAACCTTCGCAGCAATGTAAATAGTCCTTACACTAACGAACCTCAGCTGCTAGGCACACTGAGCGGTCAGAAGAGCAGGAATGAGAAGAAGGACTCCAAATTTATATAATTCAGAAAAGATACTGTAAAATAAAATTAAAATCTTTTTTAAAAATTATTTTTATTTACTCATGAGAGACACAGAGAGAGACAGAGAGGCAGAGACACAGGCAGAGGGAGAAGCAGGCTCCCTGCGTGGATCCCCATGTGGAGAGACACAGAAAGAGCAGACAGTAGAGGCAGAGAACACAGGCAGAGGAGAAGCCGGCTCCCGCGTTGGATCCCCATGTGGGACTCGATACTGGGACTCACCACGTCGGCTGTCTATATCTGACCTGCGAGCCGAAGGCAGACGTTTAAAATCTATCCAAAAGTCTGAAAAAGAGTCAATGCCATGGGTTAAGGGTAGGGGTGGCTTTAAGCTTGGAGGTGATCAAGATCAGCACAGAGCTAGCACTCTTGGCAGATGGCTGTGTCTGTGAAATGAAGGAAGGTGGAGCACTGCAAACTGTACTCTTGGAGACAGTGGGCTCCACTGTCCTCCCCTAAAGAACCCCAGTGGCCTCCAGCAGAGTCCCCAGCAGCACCAGACGAGCACTGTACACGGCGGGCCGAGCTTTCTGCAGCAAAACGGGCAATGAGAGATAGTGACATCAGAGGCTGTTCAGAGAGCAAGTCTGCCATTCTGTGGATGCGGAAGCCCAAATGAAAGAAATGAATACCACTCTTTGACTTACTGTACGAGAGCCCTGGGACCGTGTAAGTCTCGGTAGTAGGGGCAGCCACAAGTAGACGCATGCTCGGATGAGAAAAAGCCGAAGAGATATGACTGTATTTGTAATATGAGACTACGGCAGTTCAAGCAAGCTAAACCAGACCTCTGTATCCATCGGACACAGGCTAGACTCTCCAGACATAATTATACAGGACGGATTACATACAAAGAGCTCAATACATATTTGCTAAATAAGTTCCTGATTTTTGTCGCCCCCTCTTCAATTTCATTTTAATTTTTATTTCATTGTACCCTGCTTCTGAAGCAGAATCTTTGTTAAAAATGACATTTAAATTTCCCCCCTGATTTTCAAAGTAATGCATGTTTGTTGCTGAAATTTTTGAAAATTAAAAAAGCATAAAAAATAAAAATCATCTACAATACCAACACCCAGAGATAACTATGCTAACACTTGGTAAACTTTGTCCCCTCTTTATTTAGGTAGAGAGATAATGGATGTTTGTCTATTTGGATGGTAACAATTAGATCATTTGTGATTTCACCAATATTCTTAAATATTAATTGAATATTTCCCACCATATTGATGTGATACCACTTAACTGATCCATTATTTTGCTTTTCAAATCTTCAAATAATGTTGTGATAAATATCCTCTCAAGTGTTTTGTTTTTTAAGATTTTATTTATTGCTTCATGACAGACACACAGAGAGGCATAGATACAGGCAGAGGGGAAGCAGGCTCCCTGCGGGGAGCCTGATGCGGGACTTGATCCCGTGACCCTGGGGTCACATCCTGAGCCAAAGGCAGATGCTCAACCACAGAGCCACCCAGGCGTCCCTTCTTAAGTGTTTATAAACTTAGGATAATATCCTAGAAGTGAATCTGTTTGATCAAATAAAAAAGAACACTTTGAAACTATTGGTTCAATTTTGCTAAATCGCCCTTCTAAAAAGTTGTTTACCAGAAATCTGCGTAAGAACTGTTAACCTTACCAAGAGCAGGATGATATGGAAAACTCTATTTAAAGAATACATTTTATAGCTGGGAACAACTCTCACGTTGTCACTATTAGAGATGTTTCAGTAGGAAATGAAAAAAAAATACAGCAATAGATAGAAAATGAGGAATTCCTTATTTTTTGATGACCCTGAATTATTGCCAATTCCAGGCAAGCTGATGGTCACAACATAGGAATCTGGGTCTGCACAACAATATAATTCACGCTATAAAGCTGTGAAAATTACATGTGTACTGAACCACGTGTGACTTACTTTTATATCAATAGCTTTAAATCTCTCGGTGTTCAATACCCGCATTGCTCTTTCAAAGTGTCTGCTCCTACAAGGCAGTGCTGAGTAATCTGTTGTGACAAGTAGCCCCACTCGTCCACACATTCAATTTATTGATGTTTGAATAGCGCATGGTGGATATTTTTTGAACCTGTTCTGCTTTTCTTTCCTTCTTCAGATACATACCTGATAACGCCCGCCCCCCTCCCAATCCAACTGAAAGGTGACACGAGGCCCTCTTCAAGCGAAGAAAGCAGGAGAAAGCCACTGTTTCCCTGTCCCTTCTTCCCGAGAGTCTATCCCAAACTCTCCATCCCATTACTGCCATTTGTCCCAGGCCAAGAGCACACTTCGGTGGAATTTGTTACGATGATCTCTTCATTTTGCCCCTTCGGGAGAGCCGCATGCTTGGGGAGTTTTTCTTTGTCCGTTGTCTCTACTTCTTTCAGAATAGTTATGTCCGCTGTAGTCAGCTTCTCCTAAGGGCACATTTACTCTCTTTTTGTCTCTTCCTCTCTCTCTATTTTTTTCCAACTCATTTATTCAAGAAAGGCTCTCTACCTTGACACGCTATTTCTATTCTCTTTCTCCTTTTATGTGCTAGAAAAAGCCACGCACCTTGGCTGACAAGTCACACACTTTTGGCAAGGAGAAAAACAGAATCTTTCATCCACTTCCCATGTCAGGCTTCACAGCAGTGCTCCAGCTGGTGGGCCCTGGGCCTGCAGGAGGAGAGAAGCTCAGAGAAAGCTGGGAGCGTGGGGCACGTTGGTGGCTCAGTTGGCAGAGCGTCTGCCTTCGGCTCAGATTATGATCCCAGGGTTCTGGGATCGAGTCCTGGATCAAGCTCCTTGCTTAGGTGGGGGTGGGGGGGTTGCTGCTTCTCCCTCTATCCCTACCCCCTGCTCATGCCCTCTCTGTCTCACAAACACTCTCTTTGTCAAAGAGAGAAATAAAATCTAAAAGAGGGAAAGTGAGCATAGACTTGCTGTCAATTTTAGCCAACTGCGTAGAGAACAAAAGCCAAACATGGGACTGTGAGGAGCAAGAAAGCCCAGAGGAAGGTGTGCAAATGGAAGACGATCTGGATAAATTCCAGATAGAGCAAGCAGAGTATTTTTCACCTCCTCTCCACCCTCTCTCTGCCTTGTGTAGTGGCTGAGAA
Source organism: Vulpes lagopus (assembly GCF_018345385.1). Classification (NCBI taxonomy): domain Eukaryota; kingdom Metazoa; phylum Chordata; class Mammalia; order Carnivora; family Canidae; genus Vulpes; species Vulpes lagopus. Next base: position 1,096,497 of record NC_054845.1, read on the forward strand.
TCATCAATGGCCAGGGTCTTGGTTCATTCAGGCTGCCGTAACAGAAATGCCACACACGGAGTGGCTTGAACAACAGACATGTATTTCTTCACAATCCAGAAGTCCAAGATCAAACTAGGGGCCCTGACAGATGATTTGGGGTCTTGTAAGGAACCACTTCCTGGTTCACAGATACTATCTTCTCACTATGTCCTCATGTGTTAGAAGGGGCAAGAGAACTCTCTGGGGTCTCTTGAATAAGGACATTCCCACTGATGAGGACTCTACCCTCAAGACCCACTTCCTGACAGTGGGGATTAGCATTTCCACCAATGATCCGGAGGGCGGGGGACACAAACATTCAGTTCATCACAGCCGGGCCTAAGCGGGCGGTAGTCAGCGTTGGTGAGGCATCAAACAGTGTTACAGAACAGCTAACTACACAAGTCCTGCACGCTGGATGCCAGAGAAGGAGAGAGGCGGGAAGGGAAGAGAAAGAGTAGCTGAGTTGTGACCCCTGCCGCCAGAGAGGACAAAGGAGGAAGCAAAACCAGGCCCAGTTCCTTCAAAAGTATCCAGAAATTATCTTTGGAAAGGCTTTTCAAAATTTTCTTTACAATCTCTTCTGTTTTAAACACAATTTTTTGGGCAGCCCGAGTGGCTCAGCAGTTTAGCACAGCCTTCGGCCCAGGGTGTGATCCTGGAGACCTGGGATCGAGTCCCTCATCGGGCTCCCTGCACTGAGCCTGCTTCTCCCTCTGCCTGTGTCTCTGCCTCTCTGTGTGTGTGTGTGTCTCCCATGAATAAATAAATAAGATCTTTAAAAAATAAAAAAATAAACACAAAATTTTAAAATACAACCAAAATTACTCTTCATTCAATTAAATGGTTATATTTACTGTTTAATATTATATTAGTATTTTTCTGCTGTTCATATTAGCAACGTAGAATGTAAATGTCTTTATCTGTAGAAATCAATTGTTTTTAAGATTTTATTTATTTGTAAGAAAGTGCACATGAGCAAGGAGAGGGGTTAACAAGAAAGGAAGAAGCGGACTCCCTTCTGAGCAGGGCTCCGAGGACCCCCTAGGTCCCAGGACCCTGACCATGATCCCAGGATCATGACCTGAGCCTAAGGCAGAGGAAAGCTGACGACTAACCAAATGAGCCTCTCAGGCACCCCTGTAGAAGTCAATTGTGTCAGATGAATTCCAAGATCCTACGTGCCCAACCAAAGTCTGTAATTCTGTATCTTCACTTGCATTTTATAAGCATTTGTAGTTCCGTGCCAGGAATCTATTTCATCCCCACCCTTTTTTTTACCCCACTAGGGATGGCGGTACAAGTTAAAATAATTAACTTATAAATAAGCTATTAGAACTAAACTAGTTGTATGTTGAATTTCTGCAAAGTATTTGAACTATTTTGAATATACACAAGAGGTTGAATTAGGTGAACATCATGAGCCTTTTTTTTTTTTATCATGAGCCTTTACAACTTAAAATTCTAGTGTCTTAAAATGCAGTGTATGAAGATATGCCTATTTTTCTTTTAGAAGAGCAAGTAGCTTTAGTCATGAGTCTTGAAATGATCAGTTATTAAATATATTCTTCTTAGCTTACCTTTAAGAAGCTTATTTATAATTTCGGTATTTGAAAATATTCAAATCTCGATACACTTTAAAAATCTAGTCTGCAACACACATCCAAAGCTTTAAATTTCATATTGCTAAATAAGGGTAATTTTAATTACATTTCTGGTAATACGAATATTACACATGACTCGGTTAATTGTAGGGCCACCACCACATTGAGTGGAAAATTCGTTAAGTATAGAATTGTTCTGAGGCAATAATAGGAGAACTGGAGGACAGCACTACATTGTATCTTAAATCTTGTAGGTCATAAGCCATAATATTCTTTCTCTCCTCTAAGAATATTTTAAATCTATTATGAATTCTTTTGTTTTGAATCACTGAGGCTTTTTAAAGTAAGAAATCTTTCTAAAAGTAATAAAGCTCTTACAGTGAAATTTTCACTCAGATGTCTGAACCACTATCAAATTTCTACTTTTCTTTCTTTCTCTCTTCTTTCTCTTCTTTCTTTTTTTTCTAAAACCCTTTTTAGTTTCACAGTGTGAAAAAGGTTTTGTCCAAAGAACTCCTTATTTCTGCAAATGTACTAATCACTGAAGTTTTTTTTTTTTTAAGATTTTATTTACTTGAGATAGAGCACAACAGAGAGCACCAGGGGAGGGGGGGGGTAGTGCAGAAGCAGAGGGAGAAGCAGACTTCCCACTGAGCAGGGAACCCAATGTGGGGCTCAATCTCAGGACCCTGAGATCATGACTGGAGCCGAAGGCACACAGACATTCAGCCAACTGAGCCACCCGGGCGCCCCTAAACTATTTTTAATAATAATATTTTTAAAGTCCTCTTAGACACACATGTATGTACCACATTCAAGAGATGTATAAGGGACACTTACAGGATGGAATGGAATATGGAACAATCAGAACCTGTGATTGTCACTTTATGGGATGGAGTGTCTTCCCTTCACAAACCACCAGGGCCTGACAATGGGAAATAATTGTGTGTGCCCAGGGCGTGGAATGGGGGTGGGGGGTAGCAGCCGGTTTTGGAATGGGATGGGGGACAAAAGTGGTGAGGAGGTAAATAAGAATCATGCTTCTTTATCTGAATTGTCTCAGATACAGACAAATACCTCAATTCTCCTCGTGCGCAGCCATACTGACTGTAGCGCTGTCGTATAGACACTGCAGAGAAAACTGGATGCCTAAAAGCTTAAAAATTTATCTTTTCTTCATTTTCCTTCCTCCCACTACTTCCCCCAGCACCACAGTGTGTTTAAGGCAATGCAAAGTGGGCCAAAAATACCATTCTTAATGTGGGAAGAATATACTATCTAAACGTGCCCAGAAAACAAACAAGGGACTTTAGTGTTTAACTGTAGAAATACAGTAGTCCCAGATTTCACTTTCCGTGGTTTTAGCAGCCCAGGGTCCTGGAGTAGATGATCCTCCTTCTGACATAGCATCATTAGGCCGATAGTGGGCTAACACCGTGGCAATGCCGAGACATTCACCTCACTTCATCTCATCTCCACCAGAAGGGTTAGTACAGCACAATAAGATATTCTGAGAAAAAGAGTCACATATCTTTCATTATAGTATATTATTATAATTGTTCTACTTTATTATGAGCTATAGTTACTCTCTTACTATGGCTAATTTATAAATTTATCATAGATACATACAGGAAAAACATAATAAATATAGGATTTGGTACTATTCGTGGTTCAAGACATTCAGTGGAGGTGTTAAATGTGTTCCCCATGGAACTACTCTATCTAGTTACAAGGCAGAAAAAAAAATATCTGCTCTAACTTATTTCCTTTTCAGCATCACGTTCAATACTGGCCAAACAAAAACAGGCTCAGGAAGAGGATTTAATGGCCTTCAGGCCAATTCTGACAATAATTCTACTGGGAGACTCAATAGTCCAGGTTAAGATTGCTCATTTCACGACTTGTGGATCACTAATTGTACAAATTTATGGATGAAAGTTATTTTTTTCTCTAGACGTTCAGAACCAACACATGTTTGCAAAACATCAAGATTCCAGAGAGAAATCGGAACTTTGCAGATTTCAATTGCTCGAAAATCTGTTAACCTGTACCTTTCCAAGAAATGGTCTTTATATTATGATACTTTGTTGATGGTCTCTTTAGCAGAACAAGGTCCACAGCAGCAAAAACCATGACACTTAGGCTAAGACGAACTTCCAGTAGTGATTTCTTCAGTTGAAGGATTTGAGGAAGCAAGCATTGCTTATTCATTTGATAATATCAACACGACGACTTCATACAGAACCTTTCCCTCACCCTGGAAAAAGGTTTAATTATATATACCCTGTCGTGGTATTACTCATTCTTTCAACATGTTTTTGAAAAAAAGGAAAAAAAAAAAGTCCAGTACTTTCATAAGGTCTTTTTCTTTCGATGTTATCATCCCATCCAGTGCTACAACATAAAGACGTGGTAGGGAAGAATTTTCCCATCTCAAAGGCGGCCTTGTGTGCCAGCAGCAGAGGAGGCCCCTCTGGGAGCCCGGCCAGGACGAGGCCCGGCTCCCCCTACAACTGGATCTTTAGATGTACGTGAAGACGGGATCCTACCTGCACTGGCGGTAGTTGCAGGTTTAGTAAATGCGTTCTGTCCTTGCAGAACACGTTGCTCAAATTGGGGGAATGCTTTCATTTTCCCATTTTTGTAAAGAGAATAGATCCTAAAACAAATTTCCAATTTTTTTTTTTTTTTTTTGCAATAGTTGAAGTGCATTTATGGAGGTTTCAAGACTTCCTTTGGGTAGAAAAGTTTATGCAAACGGAACTCCGAGGTGCCCCGGCGCCCCGGGAGCTGGGCGTTCGGGTCCCGGGCCTGTTCTGGAGAGCGGAGGCGGTGCGGGAGGGTGGGAAGGGGCGCCCCCCGCCGGGGGTCCCCGCGAACGGCTGCGCGGGGGTCCCCGGGGCCGCGGGTGGGCCGGCCCGCACCTGCCGCACCTGCCGCCCCCGCCGTCCCCGCGCAGCGCGCCAGGGACCCATGCGGGGGCCGCACCTGGCACCCCCGCCCCCGCTGGCCCGAGCCGGGCGCCCCGCGCTTCCACCGCGGCCTGGGGGCAGGGCAGGGCCGGGCGGGCTCCGCTCCTGAAATACCAGCTCGGGGACCTCGGGGACCTCGGGGACCTCGGGGACCTCGCAAGTTGGATGAGAGGGATTTTTTTTTTAATTGCAAATCTTCCCGGGGCGGCAGGCGGCTGGAGAGCAGGCCCGAGGCGGCGGCCCCTCCCGTCCCTCCCCCTCCCCCCCTCCTCCTCCCCATCCCTCCCTCTCCTCCTCCTCCTCCCTCCTCCTCCTTCCCACCTCTCCCTCTCCTTCCCCTTCTTCCCATCCCTCCCTCGCCCTCTTCCCCTCCCTCCTTTCCTGCCTCCCCTCCTCCCCCTCCCCCGCCCTCCCCTCCTCCCCTCCCCTCCCTCCCCTCCCCTCCTTCTCGCCCCCGCCCGGGTCCTCCCAGCTGCCGGCGGGACGGGCCGCCCTCCGGATTCCGCGGCGGGGGCGGCGGCGAGGGGCCGAGCCCGGGCCCCGCCGCCCCCGCCCCCGCCCCGCGGCCCACGCCGGGATCTGCGTCACTCGGCCGCGCGTGGGCGGGAGCCGCAGCGGCGAATGTAGCAAGAGCGGAATCTCCCGATGTGACAGCGCGCGGGGGGGGGGCCGGGGGCGGGGGGAGGGGGAGGGGTGCGGCGCCGCGGGAGGAGCGGGACGGGGGCGGCGTGCGGCGGGAGGAGCGGGAGGAGCGGGGGGCGGAGCGGAGGCGGGGAGGGCGTAGCGCGCCCGGAGCAGCGGGGGGAGGGGAGCGGCGCGGCGGGAGGGGCGGGAGGGGCGGGGGGAGCGGGGCCGGGGGCGGGGTGCGGCGCGGCGGGGGCGGGCGGGAGGGGGGAGGGGCGCGGCGGGGGCGGGCGGGAGGGGGACGGGGAGGGGGCGGGGCCGCGGCCTCCGCCCGCGCTGGGGAGCCGGGCCGGCGCGGCGTTGGCGGCGAGCGGAGCGCCGTCGGGGCCGGCGGCGGGGGCGGGGAGCCGGGAGAGCGCGCCCACCAGCGTCCCTTCCCCCCGATGGCGCGGGGGCGTCGGGGCCGCCGCAGCCGCCGGAGCGGGGAGAGCGGGCGGCCGCCACTCCGGAGTTGGCGCTGAGCGGCGCCGGCGGGAGACGGGCCGAGGCCGCCGAGGCCGCCGCAGCCGCGCCGCGGGCCGGGTACGTACCTGGTCGCGGGCCCAGGGGTCGGGGCGCGGGGCGGCGTCCAGGCCGGAGGGGGCGGCCCCGGCGCGCGTGGGCGACCCCGGGGGGGCCGGGGCGCGGGGAGGGCGCGCGGGGCGCACGGGGTCGGCGGCGGGCGGCGCGCGCGGCGGGCCCCGGGCAGGCGGACTCCCGGGGCGCCCGCGGCCAGAGCCCCCCCCGCCCCCCCCGCCCCCCCCCCGAGGCCGCCGAGGGCGGAAGCCGCGTCCCGCTGCAGGCGCTCGCGGACACCTGCCGGGCGCGCGGGGATGCTCGCTCGCCGGGGTCGCGTCTCAGGTGCGCGCGCTCGGGCCGGGGGCCTCAGGGTCGCAAGGCCGAGCCCTGAAACGACGCTCCCGGCGGCCTGGGTCCGGCTCGAAGGCCCCGGGACACGGAGCTTGGGCCGGAGCGTGCGCGGACGGGCCCGCAGACCAAGTTTGCAGCAGGTGATAGGACCCCTCGACTCGCACGTGCCCCCCCTCCCGCCCCTGGAGATCCGGCGGGCGTGGAAAATTGGGTGGAGGGGTAGCTGTCAATTTAAACTCTCCTCCGAAAGAGTTGACTCAGGGTAACCTGTCACCACCAGTCGGCTCGTCTGCAAACTCCAGGAGTGCAAAGATCAGGAGCTGCGAGGGAAATTCTCAGATCTTGTTTAAAAATATTTTGGCACTTTTAATAGATGATATTAGATTGCATAGGAACAGAGGAACGGAATTTAAAATAGATTAGTCACGTAGGAAATGCTAGGCTGTTTTGTCGGAAAAGTGTGCACACAGGGAATTACGTTTTTAGATTTTTCACTTTTTTTGAGAATTTTCTCTTGTAAAACATACCAAATTATGACACATCGTGATTTATATGTGGGTTTCAAGAAGAAATATTGGAAAAGGATGCTTAGGATTTACTTCCTTTATTTCGGGTGGAGGCTGATGTTTTCCTGAAGACTTCAAAGAGCTGCTCTCAGTCTCAGTGCCAGTACAAGTGGCTCTTAGATTCAAGGGTATCCATTTTCCTCCGTTTTCCAGTATTGAGACATTTTAGTATTGTCCTTTAAGCTTCAAAGTTATGTAGTCCTTACAGGTATTGATACACATATAAAGATTCTCTTAAGAATGTATGGCTGGCTGGCAAGGCCAGCCTTCATTATTCTTGTTTGGGTGTTGGATGCCAGAGGTCTTGAAAGAAAATTTCAAGGAATCATTGGAAACTTTCTTGTTTTGATTTTACTAGTTTGGCATCTTGCAGGAAAGTTAATATGCCATCCTGGTATTGGAAACATTTCATATTCCTTGGCTCTGGTGATTCCCGGTTAATATGTGGATGAAGCAATGGTAATAAAAACACTGAGGCGTTGTAGATTTTTAAATTTTATCTCACTTTGCCTGCTAACTGTGGATGTAATTAAAATGACAGAAATTCTTAGGAATGCCATACCTGATAAAAAGGAAATTTAATGAGTTTATATGTCTAATAAATAATCTGATGTATTTAATAATGTACATCTTGTTCTTTTTCACAATTATGAATACAACTTAATTTCAAATTGATTGAAAATTTTCCCTTTTTGTGACTACTAAATAACACCCATTGTCTACAGTGAAGTTAATGTATTTTCATCCCCCTGGTTGTTAGAAAATCTGTTAAAGCATTTGGTATTTTAATCACACTTTAAGGACATAATGGTTTATTAAAGATTTGGGGGTTTGCACTTTGGATGCTTTGGAAGAAGAAATTAAATGTATTACAAAGTGGGAGAGACCTTTGAAGAATCTATTGTTTAAACTTTAAATATTTGAAGTAAAAGGGTAGTTGGATGGAAACAAATATGTCAGGTTTTTGTGTCTCTTGACCTAAACTCTTAAGACTTGGGCCTCATCTGTTCGGTTAGAAGTCTGTTTTTGTTGGTGCAATTCATGTGCATTATGTATATAATGTTTTATGTTATTTTCGTGGAATTGAGCGTTTTATAATCTGTTTTGAACAGTTTAAGATCTCGCTAATGTTTAATTGTCTTGCATATGCGTTATTTCATTGTGGAGTTTATGAAATATATTAAGTAATAAATAATACCCTTTCAAGCATAGTAGAAGATTCTTACCTTTTTGTTTCGGATTTAGTTCTGTCTTTTCTGCTTCTTTCGTTCTTCTTAGTGGAATGAAGAATAGTACAGTTACGATATTAAATACAGATTTCCTTTTTGATCTGACATGTTCAAAACTAGTACAATAATGCAGAATATACTCTCTTATACTTAATAATGGAATGAGTGAGAAATCAGAAGTTGGTGCTGGAAAAAAATAGTGATCCTCATCTTGTCAATTTTCAGCTAAAACATGGCAGTAAGCTTTCAAATAGTTTGTCATTTCTCAATACCTTGTATTTAGGGGGCTGCACAGTTAGTTTGCACAGTATGTTAATTTAATTTTAAAGAGAAATTCTGGAAATAGCATGCATTCTACATACTCAGATAATATGAATGCTTATTGAATGGCTTGACTTAGTTGACTGAAGACTTCCCAGCCATAGCCTATGAAGGTTATTATTTATTTATTTATTTATTTTTAAAGATTTATTTATTTTTTCATTCAGAGAGAGCGAGAGAGAGGCAGAGACACAGGCAGAGGGAGAAGCAGGCTCCATGCAGGAAGCCCGATGTGGGACTCCATCCTGCGTCTCCAGGATCACACCCCGGGCTGCAGGCAGCGCCAAACTGCTGCGCCACCGGGGCTGCCCAATTTAAAAAAAATTTTTTTTTTATGAAGGGGTCTGTAGGACATTTTTTCTCCGGCTTTATTCAAAATTAAAAAAAAAATTAATAGGAGGGAACGTTTAAGTTCCCCAGGTTACCATTAACGCATTAGGACTACATGTTTAGTTCATAGCTATGAAAATAATAAGATCCCAAATATTTTAAGATCGCTGAATGCTTACTAAGAAATGTGCCGAGGTGGATCACTTGGTGCTTGGAACATGCACAGAGTTAGTGCCTAGGCCAACTCTGCGATCGAAGCCACAGTTAATTATTTTAGCTCGAGTTCCAGCACTAGGACCAAAGTTAGAGGAATTCACTTCCTAGACTTCAAGGCTTGTCTTTCCCTAAGCCACCCTCTGGCCTGGCATACACCTTTTCCGTTTCAGCCCGTAGTGTACCCAGTGCACCCTCCTCACCAGGCCCTTAAACTTCAGGCCACAGTCTTCCAAACTTGATGGTGCTTCAGGGACCTTAAATGCAGTCTCTGCCCCCAGGTCTCTTCCTTCCTTCCTTACCATTTCCAGTCCCTGTCTTTCATTCCTGTAGCCGGCACTGGATCTGCAGCTAGATGTTAAAAGGAAAACACTCTGGTGGAACTAATTCACCTTAATCTGTAAATGACTCATGAGCTGACTCTTCCCCAGTTCTTTCACATTTTGTGTAAGTCTGTAAGACGCTGCTGTTAATTTAGACAGTTCTAAAGTAAAAATTTCAGGCTGTGTTGGGAGGAAGGAAATTTATAGTCCTTTGCATACAAAAGAAGTCCCATCTTACTGGGGTCCTGCCCTTGTTTCTCCTCACTCTGAGGAGTCTCCACTCCTTGCGTTGCCACAGACCTCATACAAGTGTGCACGTGCTGGGAATGTGTTTCCTACCCCAGAATAGGAAGATTCAAGAGTAGTGATTACGAGTCCACTTGATATTTGTTATTTGAGGATAACTTATGTTGCATTTTAATTTACAGAGTCAAAGAGGGAAAAGACCTAGAATCTTTCATGACCTTTTGAAATGATGGTGTTGGGACTGGACTAACACAGGAAGTACTTATTAATTCCGGTGTTGGGAACACATCCTTAGATCTCTTGGAAAAATAGCTATGTTATGGGAATCCAAAGACAGCCTTATAAGAAAGAAGAATATTGAGGGTGAGAGAAGGTAAAAAATTATAGGGAAAGCAGTAATACTTAACCTACGTGATAGGTCATTGGGCACCAGTGTACGCAGAGAGCATAATTTGGAATGTGAAGAGGCTGCTTCAATCAGATTCTTTCTCAAATGTTGGGTTTCATTCAACAGCAGCCTTTATAGAGATGTCACTGTACATTCAACACTTGGCTAGAAGTAAGGGGTAAAAGCTGAAATGAGACCCAGTTCCTCCCCTCACGGAGCTTATGACATGTTGTGCAGAGCCCGGTGAAGTTGCTTCTTTATTCCATGGCTCCTCACGTATGACACTTAGCATAGCGTTTATCACAGTGTTTGTCTGCCTATTTGTCTTCTTTCACCCTCACAACTCATTCTCCATGAAGGGTCCTCTTTCCTCCAGATCCCCAGGACTGGGTTAGTAACTGGCATATTTGAACAAGTGGGGGAAGAATGAGAGATCAAGTAGTGTAGGGTTCAGAGAAGGAAGAGGACACCTCGCCCAGGGAGTGTGGGCAAGGCTTTGTGGAGAAGGCCCGTGGAGGTGGGCCGGAGGGAGTATGGCTGGCACAGGGGCAGGGGAGTGGGAGGCACATTCAAGGAATGCCCGGTGTATCTGTTTGGCCTGAGAACAGGGACATACTAGGGACCAGAGAGAAGGCTGGGTTTGGGACTCGGATGCCTATATGAGTAGTTTGAATTTCTTTTTCTTTGCAATGGGGAAATTTGTAGAGGTGGGTAAAGAGCCACACCTGTACTTTAGGAAGATAAAGTTGGTATGGTAGTGTGGGATGATGTATCAAAGGATGGCAGCTGTTTTCAGAGTTGAAGCAGGAAGTAGGGAAATGTAGAATTAGGTGCTTTTGAGGCAGAGAAAGAAAAAGGGTGGTGTGGCTTAAGGAGATGAAGATTTGAGGAATGAAGAGGAAAGCACAAAGATGAAAGAGTAGTGGTGCAACTAGAGAAGTAAGAGTTGGGAAGAGTGGATTTGGGAATCTGGAAGAAGGGAGGAAAATGGATGCTTGATTTTGGGCTTAGAAAATTCGAGATTTTTGACAATCTCCAGGTGGTAGTTGAAATGAAAAATTAACAGAAAAATGATTTGTGCTGATGGTTCTCAAACTGGTCAGTTTTGAAGATCATTTTTTAAATTAAAAAATACCAAATGTTCATTGATAATTTTACTTTAGTGTTTGTTGATCGAGAATAGTATACTGTAATGGCAACAGCTACTATGAATTGGGATGCCCTTTTAAAGAGTTTATATTTTATTAAATCACTAGGTGTTTATTTACGTTCATTTGCAAAGTAGACCTGTGTGAGAGGCATGTTTCTTACTCACCAGCCAGTGCGTGCTGTGCATCTGCCAGTCACTGTGGCAAGCTACAGACAGCAGTTTGGAGGTCAGTCTGCTGCTATATGTGATCGTTGGGAGTGGTATGGAAACCTGGGAGTGGTTGAGATCATCAAAGGAGAAAATGGAAAGACAACAGAAAAGAGATTTAATATGAAAGTTTAGAGAGCTTAGGGAAGTCAGGGAAGAGAGCATAATATGCCATTAGCCAAGTCCAGTAGTGAGCACTTCAGGGAGTTAAGGCAAGCTGCAGAGACGTTTGAGGGAGAGGTCAGCGATAACTTGAGAGTTTTGATAGAGTCATGGGCTCTAAGAAAGAAGCTTCTTGGAATGGATTGAGGCAGGGTTAAGGGATGCTGCTGCTTTCCCCTAGTGACTAGTAAAGGCCTTCTGTCCCGCACTGAATCCCCACATTACCGACTTGAAGAATGTCAAAGTTTTGCTTTTCATAGCCACACTGAGTGTTTCATTGTGGTTCAAGGACAAAATAAGAGTTGATTAGTCAAGTTTTCTGGTCCAAGCTAACCCCTTATTTCCTTGAGCGTGGTTTGAATCTGGCAGATGATTGATCCTCCCTTGTGAGGAGGCAAAGGAGTTTTGTTTTGCTTTATTTTTAAGGTTCTGGAACAATCATTACCATTTAAAATAGATTAATGAATAACAAATGACAACAAATGGCCTTAAACGAATCCATTGTTGTTTAATTCCCCGTCCTCTGGAACTGACGGGGCTGAGCAAGGTTTAAGCTAGTGCGAGTGGAGATTGCTGTGTATAGGCAGCAGGCCTTTGATTGGATTTTGAATGCAGTAAAAATTAGTAACTGGTTTCTCTTAACTGTGGAATTCACGGAAAGGTCAGACTCGGCGTGGTTGTCCCAGCATCCTGGAAAGGCCAGGTAGCAGTAGTTTTCAGCTGAGTAGATTTACTATACTGTTAGCTACCCGTTTATAGTGTTGTTAGGATCTCTTTCTATTTACTTCACATTGGAGAGCTACAGCTAGAAGCTTGCTCCTAATTTATTTGACCTTCATGTTGAAGCATGAATAGATAGAGCGTTTGTAAAAACGGAAAATCTCATCTTATAAGAATTTTCTTTTAAATCAAATCAAGTTAATGTATGAAGTGGTGGGTGTTTAAATGATCACAACAGGCTTTTGTAGGAAACGGAAACATTCTTCTAAAGCAAAAGCTTAAGGAGAAAACTCCTTTCCCAGCAGTAAGTGTGGGCCTTTAGAAGCCTCCTGGGATTCCAGCTAGCTCACATATTTATCTTTCATCTGGTATCTTGACTTTGGAAATGCACACTTGGTCCTATCAGTCATTACAGAGATAGTGTAATAATTACTACTTTCTTACTGGTACTGCTTTCTTACCCAGTTAGGAACTAGGCAACTTTCCTTTCTGGGTAAAGATGAGAAAGGATAAAAATAGGAAATGAATATTTTCTAGAACTATTGACTGTGTTAGAAGAGTAAACTTAAGTTTGGGTCTTCAGTTCTCCTTTTCTTAAGTTTCCTTTTATGTTTGTCTAACATTTTTTTCTAATTGCTAATCAAAAAGCTTCAAAAGCTATTCCTACAGTCACTTTCTCACGTAGTCTTCTATTCCATAATTTTGGGGAGCGCAGATATCTGATGATATCTGCAGGTTTATAGCCCTCTTAAAACGATTGTGTGTGCAATGTGTGGTTTTGTGTGTGTGTGTGTGTGTGTGTGTATGTATTTTTTTAATTCTTGAGTTGAAAGTGTTTGAAGCTGTTGTATTACGTGTATGATGGGAAAGAAAGTTTCCTTTCTTCTCCCTCAGACACTTTCTAGAAGTACTTTTACTTGGTATAATGCAGTTCAATACAGACTTTAAGTTGTGTCTGTAATTCCCAAGAGCTGTGTTTTTGTGGCTTAATGTCCAGCTGGATGATTCACACCCTCCCTGGAGAGTCTCCCTGGAGTGGGAGGACAAGTGGATCCTCTTGCGGGTGATTTAGAAGATGCAAGAATGTTTTTATCCAGAGGGGTAAAGTGGCATGAACCTGAAGGTAGACTAAAGGAATCTGAATGATTACAAAACATGTAGGAGTTTGCGGTGCCCAGAAGGTATACTAAATAGGAATCTTCTAGTTGAGTTTGCCAAACTTGCCAAATCATGGGAGCCTCCTAAGATACAACTCAGTGACCTGGGAAGTTGTACTTTTATTACATCACTCCAAGTGATGGTCCTGGATGTTAGCAGAAAGCTGCTGCTCCCCGGTTCAGTCTTTTTTTGTATCTTTTGGAAAGTCAAGTCACTAGGCAATATGCTTGTAATAAAATATAAAATAAAATAAAAAATAAAAAATATATAGAAATATAAAAATATAAAATATAAATATATAAAATATAAAATAAAATAAAAAACCATAAAATTTGAGGTCACTAGTTGATCAAAGCAGATTGTGGGTGACACGGAGATTCCTGAAGATGGGGCTTCCCAGAAGTCAGTCCTTAGGGTAGTAGGGAGATGCATTCTCCTTGAATGGGAGGACTGAGACTAGAATTTTGGTAGCATTCTGGTTGATGGCATAAAGCACCAGTCCCAGATTTGGGGACCTCCTGGCCTTTAAAGATATTCCTAATATTGCTCTGTTTGCCTTATCTCCCAGTTAAGTGTTGCTCTGTACTATTTTGAATTGAGAGTGGAGCTCCCATATTCCTCCAGTGTGCATATTCTTTTGTCCTTCTGTCCTTTTCTCCATAGAGGGCTACAGGGTCCTTTTTAATGCAGAAGGTACAAGTTGATTACAACATGTTTGTTTCTCTAAAATGGCAGTACTTGGCCAACTCCTCTTTGTATGTGGGAGGTCTCCAGGCAACTGTGAATAACTTTTAAAGGCTGCTAAGAGGTCAAGAAGTGCTTTGCCTGTTGTGTCTTTTAAAAGCAGGCTCCTTGGTATGGTTTGGGCCCTAAAAGTATGTTTCTTCTTTGACTCTGTCTTGGGCTATTAAACCCTCCTCTGTCGCATGCTGTATCTCTGACCCTTACACACACCAAGATTCACCTAGATTCACGTCTGTTACTTTACACCCGGGGCAGATCTATTGAAGCACTCTACCTTACGCCATTTCCAGGTGCCATATAGTTGAAAAAGAATCCCATCCTGATTTTTCCGTATCCACAAAGCCCGTAGCCATTTTCTTAACTTCATTCCTTATACCTAAGTGATCACCAAATCTTGTCTTTTATTTGTTGAATTTTTCCTTCTTTTTTCTTCCGTTCTTAAATAGACCACCTCTTACTCACCTCCAGTTCATGCTGAAATCCATTTCCCCCTGCCTGCCAAACTAATCTTGATATATATATTTTTTTTCTAAAATGGGAATTACTATACCAGCCTTGCAGAGCTGCTGCAAGAACGACCGATCTTCCTTGACTTACAATTGGGGTTACATTCCAATAAACCTGTCATACGTTAAAAAAATGTCAGGAGTTGCGGTTAATGCACCTAACTTCATAGCTTAGCCTAGCCGGTCTTCAGTGCGCTCGGAACGTTTAGTTAGCTTACGTGTGGGCCAAATCACCTAACACAAGGCCTGTTTTATAATAACGTGTTGAGTATCCTATGTAATTTATGGAATACTGTTCTGAAAGTGAAAAACAACGGTTGGTACGGGGCAGGATGGTTGTAACCGCATCGGTGGTTAGCCGCTGGCCTCGTTGTGGGGCTGACTGGCAGCCGTGGTCACTGCTGCTGCCCGGCCTGACGAGAGAGCCGCGCTCGCCCAGGAAAGGATCCCCATTCAAAACGGTATGGTTTCTAGGAATCTTGGGGCTCCTGTGGCTCTCGCACCGTCATAAAGTCGAAAAATAGGGCAGCCCGTCGGGCTCAGCCGTTTAGCACCTGCCTTCGGCTTAGGGCGTGGGCCCCGGATCCTGGGATCCAGTCACGGAGCTTGCTTCTCCCTCTGCCTGAGTCTCTGCCTCTCTCTCTCTCTCTAGGTCTCTCATGAATAAGTAAATAAAATCTTAAAAAAAAAAAAAAGTTGAACCTGTAAGTTGGGGACCATTTGTAGGTGTAAAGTGTTTATCCGTATTGTCTGATGCAAAAGCAGCCTTCCGGGTCGGATTATGCTTCACCTGGCGTGTGTGCCGGCGCCCTGGAAGCCGTAAGGGAATAGTCAGCAGTTGGGGCCCTGTGAGCCCTGGTTTGGTGCTTAGGGTCTGCGTAACCAGCCGCGAGCCTGCAGGCAAGTCACTTGTTATTTTTTGTGTTTTTCGCCTTGAACCGGCAGCAGCTCTGCGGATGCCTGGGCCTGAGCGGCGACGAGTGCCGGGCCCTCGCGTGGGGGGCGGGGGGGCCGGGGCTGGAGCGGCTCCTCGGCCTGCCCCCGCCCCCCCCCCCCCCCCCGCGCTGCATCTGGGAGTCTTGCGGTTGCCGCCCGGCGGGGGGGGGGGGGGGGGCGGCCTGCTGAGCGTGCTGTCTCCTCCCCGCAGGTCCCGCGCTTCGCCGGGGATGGCCGCGGCCTTGCCCAGGACGCTGGGGGAGCTGCAGCTCTACCGCATACTGCAGAGGGCCAACCTGCTCTCGTACTTCGACGCCTTCATCCAGCAAGGTGGGGATGACGTGCAGCAGCTGTGCGAGGCCGGGGAGGAGGAGTTCCTGGAGATCATGGCGCTCGTGGGCATGGCCAGCAAGCCGCTGCACGTCCGGAGGCTGCAGAAGGCCCTGCGGGACTGGGTCACCAACCCCGGCCTCTTCAACCAGCCGCTGACGTCGCTGCCCGTGAGCAGCATCCCCGTGTACAAGGTGCCCGACGGCTCCGCGGCGTGGCTCGGGGTGCCGTGCGGCGGCCTCGACAGGGGCAGCGGCGCGCGCGAGCCCCACGCGCAGGCCCCCAAGTGCGCCGCGGCCACGTGCGTGCAGGGCGCGGGCCCCGGGCGGCCGGCGGCGCCGGGCGGCCTCGTGCTGCCGGCCGTGGGCGAGCCGCGGCTGTGGACGGGCCCGCGCGGCCCCGACAGCGAGCCCAGCCTGTCCCCCGGCGACCTGGGCTCCCCCGCGTCCCCGAGGGAGGGCGGCGAGGCGCTGGACGCGGCCGCTGCGCTCTCGGTGGCCGAGTGCGTGGAGCGCCTGGCGGCCACCCTGCCCCGCAGCGACCTGGGCGAGGTGCGGGAGCTGCTCCGGAGCAACAAGAAGCTGGCCAAGATGGTCGGCCACATCTTCGACATGAGCGCCGACGACCCGCACAAGGAGGAGGAGATCCGCAAGTACAGCGCCATCTACGGCCGCTTCGACTCCAAGAGGAAGGACGGGAAGCACCTGACGCTGCACGAGGTAAGGGCCCGCGCGCTCCCACGGGCGGGGCTGGGCGGGCGGGGCCGGGGCCGGGGGCCGGGGCGGTGGCTCTGAGGTCTGAGGTGGGGCTGTGCGGTGTGTGTGTGTGTGTGTGTGTGTGTGTGTGTGTGTGTGTGTGTGTGTGTGTGTGTGTGTGTGTGTGTGTGTGTGTGTGTGTGTGTGTGTGTGTGTGTGTGTGCGTGCTCTGAGTGAGGCGGGGCTGACGGGGGGGGGTGCTGAGGCGGTGTCTGAGGTGGGGCTGTGGGGGGGGGTGAGGTGGTGGCTCTGAGTGAGGCGGGGCTGACGGGGGGTGGGGGTGCTGAGGCGGTGTCTGAGGCGGGGCTGTGCGGGGGGGGGTGCTGAGGCGGCGCTGTGCAGGGGGGGCGGGGGCTGAGGTGGCTTCTGAGGTGGGGCTGTGCGGGGGGGGGGGGGGCGCGGCGGCTGAGGCGGCTTCTGAGGCGGGGCCGTGCGGCCCCAAGGAGACTCCGCCCCAAGAGCCGCAACCCGGAACCTCCCCTCGGTTCAGGCCGTGCAGCCTCGCATGGCGTGAGGAGGGTCTGCGCCGGCCCCTCGAGCACGGCAACCGCGGTGTAGGGCGACCTCTGCAAACCTGCCGGGCGCCGCAACGTGACGTGTCTTGGCACGTGACGCAGCGTGGGTTTGTTTGTTTTGTTTTTTTGTCAGTCTTTGACGGTGCACTCAAGAATTTGTGTCTATTTTATTGATTTCATTCATGAGAGACACGGGGGGGGGCGGGGTAGAGACCCAGGCAGAGGGAGCAGCAGGCCCCACACAGGGAGCCCCACGCGGGCCTCGATCCGAGGACCCCGGGCGGGCGGGCCGTAGGCGGAGGGCGCTAAGCCGCTGAGCCCCCCAGGCCGCCCTCGTTTGTTTCTCAATCAGGAAATAAAATGGGACTTGCAGTAGGACCTTTGATTTAAAAAGCCCCTGGGGTCCCGGTCAGCTGAGCCTGGATCTTGCCTCAGGTGAGGGTCTCAAGATTGAGAGATGCCTCCCCCCCCAGGTGGGCTCCCTGAGGGCCTGGAGCCACCTTAGGACCCACCCCGCCGTCCCCCTTTAGGAAAATAAATAAGCATTTTTGCAGACATTTTTTGACCAAAAAAGTTTTGTGAAAAGTAACCGGCACCTGAAAGTAATTCTCAGCCAGCACAGACAGTGAGACGGTTTCCGGTGAAGTATTTTGCAGGGCTGGAGATGCTTTCGGTTTGACCTTTGACCTCGGAGTCCTCACCACTGGGCATTTGTAGGCCTCCGTGGAGAAACACTCTCCGTCTGGTCAGCTCGTCCTTAGGGCTCAGCTCCAGGACAAGCTCCAGTCTGTTCGGCCGCGTTCCCGCCGTGGGACGACCCTCCCGTCCCTCTCCCAGTACCTCCACATTGGCCGCTTACCTGCGTGGCAGACTGTCCCCGCCTCATGCTGTGGGCTTCTTGGGGGCAGAGATCACGTCTGATGCATTTTTATGTCCTCAGAATCTAACACACCCTCCACATGCTTGGAAAACAAATGCATTTTTTTTTTTAAGTTAAAAAGGCTATTTTATTGCTGAATTTCTTAGAGTGTTTATCCTGTAGAAATAAAGCCTGTGGAAGAAATAAATGTCCAGTTGACTGTAGCGTTCCATGTAAGAACCTCGGATCTTCCCCTGGACGGGTACTGCAGCACAGAAGAGAATATACGTCTACTGCCAAAGATTCAGTTCTTACATGAGGATGTAAAGTAACGAAACCTATAAACTTTCAGATAGTTTTCTTGGCGTATATAAGTAAGGGATCACATTTGGCACACTGTCCTCTGAATTTCCTCTTTTTTAAAAGAAATTTTAGCAGTATACTCCCAGTACAGTATACTGTCAGATAGCTTTCCGAGGGAATACACATAGAGCTACCTTTTTTATTTCTGGGTTGCACTGTTTTCCATAATGTGAATGTGCCATTTTTAATTTATCTGAATCATTCACTTGGTGTCCTTTAAGGCCTTTCTATTTTTTTGGATACTAGTATACAGTGGTACCTGGACTTTATATACGTGCTCCTCTACAGACAGACTTGTGCACGTTTACCTATAGAATAGATTCCAGCATGTAAAATTACAGGACCAAAGAATATATACATTTAATATTTTGGTCGATACTGCTAAATTGCATTCTAAAACAGCTTCTTCTATACTTTCATTATTACATACAAGCGTCCATTTCTCCACACTCTTCCTAATACAGCATTTATCATTCTTTTTAAACTTTGCCAATCTAAGACATGACAAATTTTCATTGCTCAAATTTGCTTTCCTTACTGAGGATGAATATCTTTTATATCTATAACAGACATCCAATTTTATGTCCTTACACTTTGTTTTAATGTTGAGGTTGTTTTTCTTACCTGTAAAAAATTTGATTTGTTAGAACATTTTATATTTTAAGGATATTAACCTTTTGTCTTATGTTGTAAACATTTTCCCAGATTATCATTTGTCCCTTGACCTTTTGGACTTACTTGCCATGTGGAAGTTTAATTTTATGTAGTAGTATTTATTTATTGATCTTACCGTATTGATTTCATTAGTCTAATTCTCTATTCCTTTACCAGTATAGGATTACTTTAATTACTATAGCTGAATAATATATTTTGATATCTGGAAAGGCTGTAGTCTTGTTTTGTATCTTCTATTTCTTTAGGTGGTCATTTCTCCTTTCAACGGAAATTTTTATTTATTTATTAAAAGATTGTGTTTGAGAGCAAGTGAGAGCACAAGCAAGGGGAGGTCCAGGGGGAGAGGGATGAGCAGACTCCCCACAGAGCAGGGAGCCAGACGTAGGGCTCACAATCCCAGGACCCCCCAAAATGAAATTTTTAATGCATAGGTTAAATTTCCCCCAAATTTCTATTGGTATTTTTATTACAAATTGCTTAAAGGTGTGGATTAATTTGGGAAAAACTGACGTATTTACAGTAACAAAAACTCCCATATAGTAGTATAGTGTATATATTTAGATCTTTTATATTCCTCAGTAATTTTATAGTTCTTTATTCATATATCACATAGATTTTGCATATTTCTTATTAGGTTAAATACTGTGTAGTATATATATGCATATTTAATGTCTATTACATATATTTAAGTTTATTTTAATGCAGGATATGCAAATATATAAGATTTAAAGAGGATAAAATTGGGGGCACCTGGGTGGCTCAGTCAGTTGGGCAGCTGCCTTTGGCTCAGGTCATGATCCTGGCATCCTTGGCATCAAACTTCACATGGGGCTCCCTGCTTAGCAGGGGGTCTGCTTCTTCCTCCTGCTTTTGTGTTCTTGCTTGTTCTCTCCCTCTGTCCCTTTTAAATAAATAAATAAAATCTTCAAAAGGGGTAGGGGGGATATAATTGTAAATTAAGTTTTTTCCACTTTTTCTCAAATTATTATCACTGGTTGATTTTTGTACATGAATCTTGTTTTCAGCAATTCCATTATCTCCTCTTTTTTAAATATATGCTTTTAGATGTGAATGCATATTGGAGTTCAAAATAAGGAAATTGGTTAGTAAATGTCTTAAGTAACAGTGAATCTTTGATTTGATCTATTTTGGGCATATCCTTTTGCAATTGTTGTATGTATTGTTGCCGTACAATGACTGACAAGAATTTAGGAATCGATCTAGAAAATACACTTAGCATTATAATTCAGATATACTTTGATGCTTTTCATGACCCCTGAATTAATAAGCAGAATCTACTAAAAGGCCATTATAGTGGTCATCAATAGAAAACAAAGGGCAAAACATGTTGGCAATTTTAGTTTCATGCTTTAATCTAGTTTCATATAATTTTAAAAATATAACAGATGAAATACAAAGTTGAGTCAGTATTTTTATGAAAGTGTAAGTATGTTATAGAGATGACTCTAATAAACCAAATCAACCTCGCCTTTTTTTCCCCTTTTTTAAGGCCTAACCTACTTTTAAAAAATAGAAAAATTATTTCACACTTGGCTTATGCTAAAGGGTTCTTTGCTTCTTTGGATAAATAGGTACAGATGGTATTTAGGTAATGAGATTATCATGAGTTTCCCAAAATAAGAGAACTCTCAAAATGAATGCTCGTAGGCTGAGATATGGGGGTGGGGGCTTTAGAATATGTGGCTTGTATTTTTGAAACTTAGACCACTTGTTATTTGTAACTAAAGTATGAATCTGGTCCAAAAGTAGAGTTTAGGATAGATGTTTATGAATCAGGACGCTTCATTCAAACTAGTAACCATTCAACAGCTTCATAGAAATTATGAAATCTTGAGATAATTAAAAGAAAGAAGGCACTACGTTAAATGCACCTTCTAGATATTATTTTATATTTTCTTACTTGACTATTTAAAATGAATAAACATATGAGTTTTTCTAAATTTCTAAGATTAAAGAACAATACAGATTTGTCTTCAATTTCCAAACAAGAAAATATAGGACTCATTATTAATTCACTGTTAGTATTTGAGGATTTTCTTCATATACACCTTGTGGACACTGTTCTTTCGATCTTTCTTTTTTTTTTTTTTTTCAATCTTTCAAGACACATAGCTGTAATACATAGGTTTGTGGATGAAAATTAAGAAGTTATCTACACCTGAAAACATTTTTTCAAGTCTGACAAAGTGCATAAAATTCTCTTTCTTGTATGCATTGTTGTACTTGTTTCCAAAGGTACTGTATGTCAGGCAGTAAAGAATTACGAAATTAATCATTGTTATAATAAACACTTTTTTTTTTGAAGCTAACGAATCAGCCATGGTCTTAAGACCTGGCTGGGGGGCAGCCTGGGTGGCTCAGTGGTTTAGCGCCGCCTTCAGCCCAGGGCGTGATCCTGGAGACCCGGGATCGAGTCTCACATCGGGCTCCCTGTGTGGAGCCTGCTTTTCCCTCTGCCTGTGTCTCTGCCTCTCTCTCTGTGTGTCTCATGAATAAATAAATAAAATCTTAAAAAAAAAAAAAAAAAGACCTGGCTGGGTATGGCCTGGTGTATAGGGGTCAGACCATTAAGATAGTGTGAGTGGCTGGGCCTAAAACCACACTTATTTTTGGTGTGAGGCAGGTTCTAAGGGGCAAACCCCCAAAGTATTAGGAATAGGACCAGCAGGCAGGATGTTTCCTCTCTCCAAAGGTGTGTTATGTGGTAAGCTAGACAAGCAGCACGCGTTGTCTGATCTTTCATCAGTGAATGGATGAGGAGAGAGAAGCTAAAAGTTGGGAATAGCAAGGAAGTGGAGAACGTAGGAGCTTGGAATATTCAGAAATATAAGCAGGTAGGGACTGCGGCATTATAGAATATGTGTCAGATAGCAACTTCCAACCAAAGAGTTCTGGAACTCAAAAGGTGCAAACAGGAGGATGTGGAATCAATCAGTGGGTGAGTTGTAGACTTCCTAGAAATCCTACAGGAACTGAAGTGCATGTGTTAACCAAGAGAAGGACCTGGGCTCACAGAATATGCCACTTTTAGGTCAGGTTTCCTTGTAGTGTTGAGAAGTCAAGGCTGAAGCTCTCACAGGAGTCCAGCAGTCTTAGTTCTAAGAGGGGAGAACTGTTGAATCAGAGAACCCCATAGACCCGAACACATTATTAATAAGTTATGGTGCTTTATTCTAACCTCTTAGAATGCACAGATTTCAGCATCAAATACTAGAAATGTTGTGATTTTTGTTATTTTAAAAAAATGGGTTATAGGATTATTAGGGTAGTCTGTTTTTGAGTCAATCTTGGTAAGATGTGCATTTCATCTAAGTTTTCAAACTTACTATCATAAAGTTACTTATAGTTTTTAAGACCTAACATGATTTGTACATTTTTCTCTTATTTTTAAAGATGTATTTGCTTGAGAGAGTGCGTAAGCATGAAGTAGGGGGAGGGGCAGAGGGAGAAAATCTTCCAGCACATTCCTACGTAGCACAGAGTGTGATGTAGGGCTCAATCCCCAAAACCATAAGATAAGGATCTGAGCCAAAACAAAGAGTTGGATGCTTAACTGACTGAGCCACCCAGGCGCCCCCATTTATCTCTCTCTTTTTTTTTTTTTACCTGATCAATTTTGCCAGAGGTTTGTTTGTTTTATTTATCTTCTCAGGGGTCTGCAAACTATAGCCTGTGGGCCAAATGTTGCCCACCTCTGGATTTTGATAGTAAGTTTGTATTAGAACACAGCCAGGCCAGTTTGTTGCTGTATTGCCCGAGGCTGCTGTTGAGCTATAACTTCAGAGTTCAGTAGTTATAGCAAAGACAGTTTGGCCTGTTAAGCCTAAAATATTTACTCTCTGATCTTTTACAGAAAAAGCTTTCCAACCCCTGATGTTTTTGAAGGAGGAACTTTAGGCTTAGCTGATATTCTTAGTTGTGCTGTGTGCATGTGTGTGTTCATTGATACTTTTCTTACAGTTCGTTTTATTGTTCTTTTCTAACTTAAGTCAGGTGCTTATTCATTGTTTTGTTTTTTTTTTTAGCTGTTCTTTTTTATTTATTTATTTATTTTTAAATTTATTCTTATTTTAGCTGTTCTTTTCTTTTTTTTTTTTTTTAAATTTTTATTTATTTATGATAGTCACACACAGAGAGAGAGAGGCAGAGACACAGGCCGAGGGAGAAGCAGGCTCCATGCACCGGGAGCCCGATGTGGGATTCGATCCCGGGTCTCCAGGATCGCGCCCTGGGCCAAAGGCAGGCGCCAAACTGCTGCGCCACCCAGGGATCCCCTTAGCTGTTCTTTTTTAATGTAAGCAATCAAGGCTATAAATTCTCACTATATGTTGATTGAGTGTAATTCCCTGTTTTGGGATGAAGTTGTTTTTTTTCCCCCAATTCTGATTACTTCTCTTTTTATGATTTATTACCCATGATTTATTTGAAGTGTTTTTTAACTTCCAAGTATAAGGGCTTTTCTTAATTATTTTTCTAACGATTTTTAACTGAATTACATTGTGGTCAGAGCACATGGTTTGCATAATGCCAAGACTTTAAAATTTGTTGAGATTTTAGTTATGGCTCAGTATATGGTCAGTGTTTTCTATGTGTTTCTGCAGATAGAATGTTCTGTATGTGTCTGTTTTAACAAGCTTTTTCTAACAGCTTTTTTTGTCTGCTCTATCAGGAAGAGTTGTGGATGAAGATCAACTACTGTGATTATGGAGTTGTCCATTTCTCTTTGTAATTTGCAGTTACTGTATTAATCTTTAATAACCCATTTTGCTTCAATAGCCTGTTTTGCTTGATACTGATATAAGTACATGTGTTTTCTATTTGTTAGTAATTATGCTTGTTACATCTTTTTACCATCTTTTTTTATTTTCAGTTTTTCTGAGTCAATTTTACATACATCTCTCATAAATACCAGTAGTTGAATTATAAAAACTCTAGGCAAATTTTGTGTTTTAACTGGAACATTTGGCCTATTTATGGCTAATATTTTGAATTTATCTCCCTTATTTTATTTTGTATTAGTATCCCTGTCTTTAGATCTGATTTGCTGTTTGGAATTAGTTTCTTTTAGCCTGAAGTACATGTAGAATATTCTTTATTTTATTTTATTTTTTTCTTCTTTATTTTATTTTAATTCAATTTGCCAACAGGAAGTGTAGCACCCAGTGCTCATCACATCACATGCCCTCAATGCCCGATATAGAATTTTCTTAATGAAGGCCTACTGATGGCAAAATCTGTCCTGTCCCAACCCGCTGAAAAATATCTTTATTTTGCCTTCATTCTTAATTGCTGTTCATTTTGGGTATCAAATTCTATATTGTCAGTTATCTTATTAATTGAAGGTATTTCCTTGGCTTTTGGTTTTCATTGTTGGGTTTACAAGTCAATGTTAACTGACTGTTGTCTGCTTTTGAAATCTTATGTTTGCCTCCACCCCAATTTTTTCCCTCTTGCTTTCTCAGTTTTTCTTGGTCTTTTTTCCTGTATTATTATTTCATCATATTTTCAACTTTATTTTTTATTTCTCTAAAAGAAGTCTTTTGAGGGTTTTATTCTGCTGTTATTTCTTTTTTCTGTTTTAAAATTTTTTTTTTTATTATTTCTACTGGTTTTTACTTTTGATGCCTTATTTCTTTGGATGTTTTATGATTTCTGTCTATAACTCCTATTTCCTGGAACTGTGGGAATGTTTTGAGGCCTAGGAAGAAGATGGATTCTCCTAGAGATTATTTGCTTTTGCTTCTACCAGGCGCCTGACTTCTGCACAATACAACTCTGAAACCCTGTGAAAGAAATCCTCAGCCCATTTAGTGTGAATTAGGGTTGAAAATCATGTGAGGGCTGATTTGGGGTTTATGAAATCTCAAGGGAGTATCTTGTTTTCTCCTACTCCGTAACAGGGTTTAAGACAGGTAATTTCCCTTGAATTCTCCTGGGAGTACAAGTGTATTTAGCTTACAGTGGGTATGTAGTGGTTTGGGATTTTAGCTTTGTGGAAGGAAGCGGTCTTAGACTCTTCACCTTTGGTAGATCTTGGGTTTTTCCTCCTATTTGCTTTCCATATTAACCAGCCCTGTGAGGTTGTGAAGTCTGGAGCTCAGGGTCATCTGGTTTTAGCAATTGTCCTCAACTTACTCCTTTGGAGATACCATCTTGATTCATTTTAGCCAGAATAGTCCTTAACTGTTGTCTTGCCGTCTTATTGATGCTTTTAAGATATTTTTCCCTTCCCAATTTTATCCAGCATTTTTAGTTGTTTTCTGTGAGAAAGCCAGTCATTCCCTCCATATGCTGGAAAGGAAAGCCTTGATTGCCTTTTGAGTCTCCCTTTCACACAGCATTCTTATTGCATTTTTATGCTAACAAGACTAAATGGAAAGTCACAATCATTTGATTGTTAAAGATTATAATTTTAACTACCGTAAAGAAAACTTTAAGTCTAGTTATAACTTATAGAAAACTAACTTTAAGAACTATTTAACATAAAAATATGAAAGGAATTTTGATATTTTTAGCCACAAAAAGGAGGACTAGGAGGAAGTAAGCCAATTAGAATATTTTATATTTTTAACAAAATAGAAACAGAGGCACCTGTGTGGTTCAGTTGGTTAAGTATCTGACTCTTGGTCTCAGCTCAGGTCTTGATCTCAGGGTCAAGTTCAAGCCCCATCTTGGGTTCCATACTGGGGATTGAGCCTACTTATAAAAAATAAAAAACCCAGAAATTTAGAATTTTTTCTTTAAAAAAAAAAAATCTTAAGTAGGCTCCCACACTGGGGCTCAAACTCATGTGTCCTGGCATCAAGACTCACTCCACCACTGAGCCAGCCAGGTGCCCCTAGAAACTCACAATTTTTTTTTCCAAAGATTTTATTTACTTATTCACAAGAGACACAGAGAAAGAGGCAGAGACACAGGCCAGAGGGAGAAGCAGGCTCCCTGTGGGGAACCTGATGTGGGACTCCATCCCAAGACCCCAGGATCATGACCTGAGCCAAAGGCAGACACTCAACCACTGAGCCACCCAGGTGCCCCAAAACTTAGAATTTTTAGAAAGCTAGTATGGTACTGCAGTAACTACTGTATTAGAGTATTTGTATAATTTTAAAAAAATTCTTCATAATAGTTACTGATTTAATTTTTAACAATTTGGAGCATGAAATACAGAAAACACATTTTTGAGGGAGAACCCTGATAAGTCAGCTGCTTATTGCAACTTGGGGTGAGCTATAGTTATTTTTGCAGCCTCAGTTTTATTTATTTTTTTATTTTTTTATTTTTATTTTTATTTTTTTAATTATTTATTTTTGATAGTCATACAGAGAGAGAGAGAGAGGCAGAGACACAGGCAGAGGGAGAAGCAGGCTCCATGCACCGGGAGCCCGACGTGGGATTCGATCCCGGGTCTCCAGGATCGCGCCCTGGGCCAAAGGCAGGCGCCAAACCACTGCGCCACCCAGGGATCCCTAGCCTCAGTTTTAATACCAGAAGTTTCCCTAAGGGCTTGGAGAGCTTAGTCTACTTTTTTGATGTTTGGAATCCTGAATACAGTAACAAAGGTTGTGTTTTGGGTTTCTGGTAGGATGATGGAAGGAATACTAGAACACTGTTTTTCGGTTTATGTTGAGTCTTTTCTGTGGTTGTGCAAAAGGGAACACCTCTGAAATGTCCGTTAAAATACCTTACTGACAATCTGAAGTTCTCCATGCTAATTTTAGGGTATGAGTACAAGAAAGAAAAGGCTACATAAAAAGGTGCTTGAGAAGGTCTTCAAGGTCATTGTAGCTACTGTTAAGCTGAAATTGAAATTTATTTAGAAATTCATTCTTTAAAGTACATTTTAGGGCAGCCCCGGTGGTTAAGCGGTTTAGCGCCGCCTTCAGCTCAGGCCGAGATCCTGGAGTCCCGGGATCGAGACCCACGTCGGGCTCCCCGCATGGAGCCTGGAGCCTGCTTCTTCTCCCTCTGCCTGTTCTCTCTCTCTCTGTCTCTAATAAATAAATAAATCTTAAAAAATGAATAAATAAATACATTTCACTTTTAGCTCCAGTAACATTGTGCCTTTCAAAAGCACTTAGAGATTGATCTATTGATGATTCTTTAGGAAAAGGAGGGAGGACTGAAAATACATTGTTCCTCTTATGCTTTCATATTCAGTTGTGGGTGTAAAATAGAAGCCCTGGGTTTATTTTAACCTTGTCTGTAGCAAGATTATTTGAGAATTAGCCACTATAAATTACAGGTGGAAACCTGAAAAGGGGGATGTTAGATATATGATGATATCATATAATACATTTTAAATGGTTTCAGTAGTTAAGTGGAAAAAACAAAACTATTAGGATAAATTAGAGGAGAACCTTTATATTTTATTAGGGTGAGAAGGGAGTTTCTGTGCATGGCACCCAAGACAAAAACTGTAAGGCTAATGATAAACTATGAAAAAGAAAACTGCTGCATATATAGAGTTAGTGCTCCTAATGCATAAAGAATTCATAAAGTCTGTAAGAAACAAAATGGTGCAATAGAAGAAACCGGCAACTGCCATGAACAAGCAGATTTTAAAATAATTTAAAAATATAAGAAAAAGGTCAAGGAAAGGAAATGTAAATTATAACCAGATATTACTGAAAATACATGAGATTTCTAAAGCTTTTAAGATAAATAATCAGTGTTGCTTGATTCTGGATAATGGATCTTCATATAATTGTTGGTAGTGTTATGATTCGGAGCAATTTTCCTGGAGAGTAACTTGGTGAAATACATGAATCTTTTACAATTTAGTGTGTTCTGTGATCTAACAAGTCTATTCTTAGGAGTTTATTCCAAGAAAATAATTCAATATGTGTGCAAAGACACAGTTAAGAATGTTCTTTGCAGCTTTCTTTGTAGCACATGATAAATGAGGGTAGTTTTATAATGTTCAGAGTGAGGTTGATTTAAATAATATATTACTCTTTCCTACAATGAACTATTATATCTAGATGGTAAAAATGGTAGTGTAAAAAATATTTAAACTAATATTTCAGTCAACAAATATTTATTGAGCAACCCATGTCGAATACTGATGCACACAAGCCAAGTTTCTACCTTAACACATGATAAAAGTAAAAAATACAGCATACATAAGTAAAAAAGGCAATTGCAAACTATATTCACATGTATGTTTCTATGTACATAGAGATATTAGAATAATATACATTAAAAATATTAACAGATGGAAGGCTTGCATTCTGCATTTCTTTGCTTTTTTTGCTTCTCTGTACTTCTGAAAATTTTAAATACAGAACATTTTTGGGAACCATGTGGGATGCCTGGGTAGGGAGAAAGTAAATACTTGGTTTTTTTATGAAAGGAAAATAACTAATACTGAAGAACAACTTTGTGCCAGGTGTGTCTCCTCATTTATTTCTTGTTAGTTCCTTGAGGTAGTTCCCGTTTTGTTTATCCTATTTTTGCCTCTGAGAACACTGAGGCTCAGAAGTTTTTACATGCCAGAGTCACACAGATGGTAAATGATGGAGCAAGACTCCCCGCAGCTCTGTCTGCCATCAAATCCCTTTCTCTTTTTGCTGTTAATCATGCCTAGAACGAGTATGTTTCTTATTTTTAAAAAACAACGGCAATTCCCTACTTCTATTTAAATTGGCAAAATTATGTAAAAAAAGCCTTTTCTGATTTATTAAACAATTCAGATTTTGAATATCAGATAACATTTGCTATTTTGAATTTCAGTACAAGGTGTTCTGTCAAGTAGCAACTCTATTCCATTATTTAATACTTAAATAAAAGAGTGGAATTAGATGAAATTTAGAGAATTAGTGACTCCAAGACCTTGATTTTCCTTTATAGTTCTAATTTGCGATAACCCCCTTTTTTTAAACTAATTTGATAAATATTTAACTCAAATCATCAAATTTTTATTCCTTCCTATGAATTTTCAAGTCAGTTCACATTGAAAAAAAAGTATCTGTCAGACCATGTGTACTCACTTTTAGTTAGGGAAGTATTATCAACAAACATACCAAATCCTTGACTTTTCATAAAACAGATACAGAACATTTTTTACTTTATTTTTATTTTGCTTATTTTCAATAAACTCATACCTAAACAAAAATAAATTAAGCATATAAATAAAACCAAGATGACTATTTTGGTTAATTTGAGTTCTGAGAGATGGTAGGTGATGTGATTTTTCTTCTGAAATTAGGCATTAGCACTAATAAGGAATAAAGAAAGACGCATCCTGACTTTCATAAACTATGATCCCATTCTATAATTATGTGACATTTTTATATTCTTAAGTGAAATGTTTTTCATATTGATGAAATAAAGATGTTTATAAGCTTTAAATTTTGTTTTGGATACACAGCTCACTGTTAATGAAGCGGCTGCTCAGCTCTGTGTGAAGGATAACGCCCTGCTGACAAGAAGAGATGAACTGTTTGCCCTGGCGAGGCAGATTTCTCGAGAAGTCACCTACAAATATACCTACAGAACCACCAAGTAAGTGTGTAACTAACTGACAGTATCACTTGATAGAAGTAGAACTTACAACACTACCCACTGTTAGAATATAATAAGCATTTTTCAAAAGTAGAAGTGTGATGTGATGATGGTTCTGTAAAATTTTAAAGAGTGAAGGGACTTTTCAAAACATTGCTAATGTGGTTTTTGTTGATTTGTTTAATTCTCTTTTCTTTCTTTTGAAAGACAGTTCCCTAGCACTATAGCATTGTTCTGGTGGTGGTTGTAAACCTTCTTCTCACAACAGAAGCTTTGGTTTTGAGTGTGATGATGGGATTTAGTTAGTCAGCATGTATAGACTTATTTGTATACCCACTAACTATATGAACTTGTTGAACTCTTTGAGGAAGCAAAGTGGTTCCTTTTGCAAGGTGTTTGCAATCTAATGAAGTTAGTTCAATAGATGAAAAGACTCCATTGACCCGTGTTTAAGGGAAAATTGGAAGATGCCAGATTACATGGACTATGGACATGTGTTTGAAATACGGAAGTGGAATATGGAATATTTGAAGTAAAAAACCTACATGTTGAAAAGCAATGGTGATTTTAAAGTTTAATATAAATACATCTTATTCCTCATCTCATCTTCACTTAAATCCTAAGCCAAATTGTGTATTACTATTTTGATTTTGTTCTCTTCTTCCACATGGACCCTGATTTCTAGTTTGCCGTCAGTTGTGTGTCCCACTGCTTCTCCAAGAAGATGCAGATGACCCTTTGCATTAGAGTCATTGAATGTGTGTTGAAAAGCCACATCCTGAGTACCCTCCCCAGCCCTAATAACTCACAATTTTTGGGGACGGAGTCTTGCAATCCAAATTTTCACAAGTGTCCCAAATTACTCTGTTCTTATTGAAGTTTGGAAAGCCACTGTTGAGGCCTTTGCTGTCATCATGATTTCCCCTAACTCATAGCAGCTTCCTGGGCCACCCTGCCTAAAGGGTCCACATATTTACAAACTGCCACAAAGTAAAAATATGCAGACTAAATGAACAGGCTCAGAATATACAGCAATATTATGGAATTATTTATAATATTTTTTTAAGTTAGGTAATCATGAGCTGATGTAGTGATTTTTTAATTTTTTTCACTCTATTATACATTTTCTGACTGCTTTATTTAAATAATCTAATCAAAGTTATACATATACATGATTTAAGGAGACATATAGTACACAGAGCTTATAATGAAACTCAGCAGTTTCCCCACTCCACCCTTTTCCCCTTCTGAATACCACACCCCAGAGGCAACTGCTTTCAACAATTTTTAGCTGTTTCTTGTAGTATTTACATTTATGTACTTTTTAAGTTAAATATATTTTTAAATATGTAACGTGTTTACATAATTTAGAAGCCAAAGCTCTGTGAATACATAATATAAAAAGTTACATTCCTCTTCTGGTCTCTTTTTAACTTCTTCTCCTCAATGTAAATAGTTTTACTAGTTTCTTTTTCATCTTTTCAATGTATGTTTATACATTTGCAGATAAAAATATGTTTTCTCATTTTTACCTTTTTTCCAAAAAACAATAGGTAGTATGTATGCACTTATTCTGTATTTTGCTTTTAACATATCTTGGAGATCTCGTCATAGAGAGATACATACACACCTTGCTCACTATTTTTTTACAGCTGCATGGTATTGCATTATGTGGATTACTATGATTTTTTAAAAAATATTATTTATTTGAGAGAGGGAGCGAGCATGAGCAGGGGGAGGGGCAGAGGTGAGGGAGAGAAACAGGGATTCCCCATGTGAGGCTCGATCCCAGAACCCTGGGATCATGACCTGAGCTGAAGGCAGATGCTTAACAAACTGAGCCACCAGGTGCCCCCAGCATGGTTTATTTAACCAGTCTTCTGTTGGTGGATACTTGAGTTATTTCTAGTCTTTTATCATTATAGATAGCACCATAATAAATAACACCATACGTATTGTGTTGATTCTGAAATGTACTTTTTTTGACATTTTAACATCTTTTGAGGGATAACTTATAATTGATAGCTTATTACAGTTTAATTGGCAGTAGTATTTCATATATCTGTAGGTATCTTTGGGATAGAGTCCCAGCAGAGGGATCTCTAGGTCAAGGGAAAATGGATCTGTACTTTCACTAGGCAGACAAAATGCATTTTAATCCTACATATCCCTGGGATGCCCGGGTGGCTCAGCGGTTGAGCATCTGCCTTCAGCTCAGGGTGTAATCCCGGGGTCCCAGGATCAAGTCCCACATCGGGCTCCCTGCAGGGAGCCTGCTTCTCCCTCTGCCTGTGTCTCTGCCTCTCTCTCTGTGTGTCTCATGAATGAATAAATTACATCTTTAAAAATATGTGTGTGTATACACACACACACACACACACACACACACACGCATATATAATCTTACATAACCCTAAGCATTCATCTTAAATGGCCACTTTGGTCATTTTATTCTGGTGTTCCTACTGATCCATAAAAAGACAATCATGCAATACAATCCTCCTTGATTTTTTTTTTTCCTTTTTCATTATGTGATGATCATTGCATGTTTATTGAGTATTTTCTTTGTTGGGAACTCTTAGATAGTAGGTCTTTTAAAATGTTTAATTGTGTCTGCATATTTCCCTAATGTTAAGTAGAAATAATGAAAAGTCTCTTTTGTTATGTCAGTGTTCATTATGAATGTCTTACTTTTTGGTATGAGGGTTTCAGGGCTATATGTTTGGGTGGAAGTTTATAGATTGAGATGTCTTTAGAATAAGACTTGTTACCTTCTCAAGTTTTTCTCTTTTCCCATTCCATCCAGGTCAAAATGTGGAGAAAGAGATGAATTGTCCCCAAAAAGAATTAAAGTGGAGGTAAGATTATGCATTATATTTTCTTATGCTAATGATGTTTACTTACTAGTTCAAACTGGAAAGGATGTTCCATAAACAAATGAAAAAGGTGAATTGTGGAATCTTTAAAACAATATAGAATTGTTTATAGAATTGTTGCCTTGAGGTATCTAATTTGAAGTAGGATACTGAAGAAATTCTTAGAAGGAAACAGTAATGAGATTGATGTCCAGTTTATCACAGGTTGATTTGTCGATAGGTATTTCTTACAGATTTAAGATTTTGCTGGTTAAATGATTTGTTTTATGATCTTATATCATTAGTCATCAAATACATTTAGAGGAGCTAGAGGGCGGAGGGGAAGGGAGGCAAGAAGACTCTCCACTGAGCTGGGACCCCAAGCTTGGACTTGGGCTTGATCCCAGGACACTGAGATCATGACCCGAGCTGAAATCAAGAGTCAGATGCTAAACCGACTGAGCCACCCAGGTGCCCTGAGGCTGTCTTGATTGTAGGCCTCCAAGAGGTAAGGTGGGAGTTGAGCAACAACAAAAAAAGTGCTTTTCTTAGGGCTGTCAGAACTGTAGAATGGTTTCAAAAGTACTGTTCCTTAATTTGGATTGAACGTTTTTTTAAAAGGCCAGTCTGCAGCAAGCAGTGTAGAAATTTGAAGTTTGACAGCTCCTTCCTTTTTTTTCTTGGACAAGGGGATGAAGGTCCTTATTACTCTCTTAGTCATCTGTTATTTAATTTCAAGTTAGAGCAAATAAGCTATGTTTGACTACCCTAAACTCTTCTCATTTTAATGAAGCGTCTGTGTGGACTAATGTTTCAGTCATACCGAAGTCACAATGCTCTTTTAAAAACATAAATCCCTTTCTCACTTAAATCTTTCCAATGGCTTACTACTATACCTAGTGTAAAATCTACACTTTTTCCCAAGACATCTAAGACCTAACATGATTTGACTCTAACCTTGTATCTCTAACCTCATCTCCTACCACACTTCCCCCTTCTTACTGTGTCTCAGCTACACTGACCCACTTTCTGTTGCTGGAATATGCCACACTCATTTGTGCCTCAGCGCTTACTGTTTGTTGCCCTACCTTGATCTTCCCATGGCTTCAGCTCATAGCCGAGAGTTTCCTTGACTTCCACGCCTCCCTTTGTAAAAGGGCACCCTTACCTCAAAATCAGCTTTAGGCTCATTCTCCTGGTTTGTTGTGTTTTCATAGTACTTAACTGGTATCTGAAATTATATATATTTGTTTTTATTATAAGTCTGCCCCATTAGATAAGACTCCAGCTCTTACCTGTCCACTACTTTATAGTCAGATTTGATCATAGTGCCTTGTACTTAATAGGCACTTAATATAAAAAAAAAATAGGCACTTAATAAAATCTTTTGGGTGAATAATCAATGGCTATGATGATGAAGCATCTTTGACTTCTTGAGAACTTTAGCCTAAAGCAGTGGTTTTCAAAGAAGAGAAGACTTTTGTCCAAAAAAGGCCACACTTTAAAAAATTGTGCTTATATTTTTATTTTTAATCAACCTCACTGTTAGCTCTTTGTAATGTTTAAGGTGGGTTAACCTCAGATATGCAAAAAACTTGCTGAAATTATCCAAAAGGCCATTAGAAGATAATCTAACTAGTGAAGTAGTTTCCATCCTATTGCATCCCAAGATCATGAACAAGAGAGGATCCCAGCGACTCTGCCCCTGAAGGGATGGCAGGTGAACATAGACACCGCTAAGAAGGCATGTGCCATTGAAGGATTTAGAGGAAAGACGGTATAAAACATGCCTACAGACCAGGAAAAGTAGTCACCTGCTAGCCTACAAATTCTGTCTACCTTTCTTTCTGTCCACCATTGGCTCTCTGTGTGACCCTGACTCGCACTCATGTCACATTTAGGCCCTGGTTTCCTTTGTTGTCTGTGTTCAGAGATCACTGTTGTACATTGAAGTTTGAGATCATGAATCTCATGGCCTGTTTGAGCTGTCATTTTTTTCTTGTTAGGCTGTATTGGTAAGTCTTTCTGACCTTCTCATTGGCCCTTATCTGAAATTTAAGCAAAGTGTTTTTTGTATCCAGTCATAACATTTTGAGTTTCCTTTTAGTAGCTCAGAATGTTGGGTTACTAGCATTAGATGTCACCTTTAAATATGTTCCACTAGAGATAATTGAATGATGGTTCTGTTTGGTTAGTTTATTGTTTTACTAGCGTTCACAAAGCCACTTGAACAGTTCTGGACTTAGAATTAAGATAATCGCTGTTTCCTTTTTCTGTGAATAACAGTTTTAACCCTTCCTAAATAAGACAAGGGTGACTCATCAACTCAGGCTACTTTAAATGCTCTTATAGACACTAAATTCTTGATTTTTGTTTCCCAGAAATAAATAGGGATTTGAGCTTTGAATTTAGGACAGTAGTTTACTTCTTTTGCTGGTTTGTTCTAAATGTTTTGTTTTTGCTTGTTTTTTTAAAAGCACTCATGTATGATTGGGCAACAGTATCTTCAGAGTATGTGTGTGTTTTGCATATGTGTACCTACACATGTAGCCAGTGTAATCCTTTGCAAAATATACAGTATTGGCGTCAATCCTTGTTTAAGTTCTCTGGTGTACTCTAATTCAGATCAAGATACCAGAGCTACTCATTCGGTTCTGGAAGCTGATTCTGAGACAGGTAGTGAGTGATGTGTAGGATTGTAAACTCCCTTAATGACATTTCATCAAGTATTAGTGCATTGTTTATACCTCCTTTCTATGTGGCTCCCAGCAAGGGGGAGAATTCCTGGCAAGAGGAGAGATTAAGGGAGGCTCTGTTGAGGGGATAAAAGAAGGGTAGAGTTTCAGAAGGTAAAGGTGTGGGGTTTCAGAAGGTAAAGGGGCATCACAAAGATACACTAGCATGGGCAGAGACAGAGCTAAGAAAATAACTACACATGTTCAGAGAACAATGAGACCAGTTTGTTCGGAATTTATAACTGATACCAAGGACTTCATAAGTAAAACTAGAAGGATTTTAGAATTCTTTGAACATCCTGTTTCTTACTTCATTTGAATTACTAATTCTCCATTAAAAGAAAATCCTATAAAGATAAGCTTAATGCATTATAAATTATAGCAGATTACTAATTACTAGGCCCAAATTAATGAGAATTTTTCTTTCATTTTCATTTTTATTTTTCTAAAATCCATGATAATAACCAATTAACACACATGCCAAGTTACTGACTTTTTTTATCTAAAAAAAAATTAGTTTTTCTAGTGAACAAAAAGAAATGTAATATCCAGTAGACAAAATAGAAATCACATAAAAAATAGACATGTAAGGGAAAGAAACATTTTCTTGCATGCCATTACCAGTACATTAGGACACTCATAAAACTAGCACTTTGTTCAAGCTTGGTAAGATGTTTTCTTCTTGCTAAATGCTGTGATTTCCTGATCTGTTTGTGGAAGGTTGGATAGAAGTTTTAAAATCCTTGTGTGATTTTTTTTTTCCCCTCTTATTGTGTAGTAGGCTGTTTCCTTTTAAGGATAGTTAGCTATTTTTTTGTTTTTGTTGTTATCATTTAATACAGGATACGAATTGTAGTGAAGTACTCGGAATAATCTGTTGTCCTTAAATAGCATTCCTTTCTATAGGGGATATTAGACATTAAAAAACACAAGAGAGGGGATCCCTGGGTGGCGCAGCGGTTTGGCGCCTGCCTTTGGCCCAGGGCGCGATCCTGGCGACCCG
The DNA here is from genome assembly GCF_018345385.1 of Vulpes lagopus. Lineage (NCBI taxonomy): Eukaryota > Metazoa > Chordata > Mammalia > Carnivora > Canidae > Vulpes > Vulpes lagopus. The sequence goes on from NC_054845.1 coordinate 1,132,440, forward strand.
GGATCGAATCCCACATCAGGCTCCCGGCGCATGGAGCCTGCTTCTCCCTCCGCCTGTGTCTCTGCCTCTCTCTTTCTCTCTGTATGACTATCATAAATAAATAAAATTAAAAAAAAAAAAATTAAAAAAAAAAAAAAAAAACACAAGAGATTTTGAACCTTCTATAATTCTGAGAATAATGCAGTAGACATGGAGGAAAAAGCCTGCTAGCTTGGAAAGGCTTTAGGGTAACCCATCATTTGGAATGAAGCCTCTAAGGAAGGCACCTTTTCAACCTTTTATGTTAGTAAGTGAGGTTTGGGGGTATTTCTCCTGTCCCGGCTGGATAAATAGCTTGCCCACCTGGAATACAACCCTTTGTATAGATTCACTTTCAGCTAAAATGGAAATTAATTATGTTTATTGCTTGCTTTTTCTTCAGAGACCTCAAATCTAGCTCTGGGACACTTGGAAAAAATAACTTTTTTATTGAATCTGTTAATGCCTGTCCCTGCTAGGCATTTGAAATTCATTATCACAAACCTTCTTGTTTATCCTTATGTGGAAGCTTTATGATTTCCATTTATAGCCAAAGAAACACCAAGAAAGTCTCAGTAACTTGCTCAGGTTACCACATTGCTATCCAGTGGCAGAGCCAGGGCTTCAAATCTGGGTCTGACTCCTAAACTGCAAAGCAATACTACCTTCCTGGGTGCTGATGAGCATTCACAAAGCACCTTCCGTGTAAAAAGCACTGTTAGGATTAGAAGGCTGAGTGTGTGCAGAATTGGTAGTCTTTAAATCCCGAGTGGCATTTACCAGTTTCTATTTCAAGGAGGCATACCCAAACATTATTAAGTTTGGAGTGGAAAATTTAACAATATAAATTACAAAATGTATTTAAATTTAAGACATTGCCATTTGACAGACAGTTTAGGATGAAGAAAAGCACTGTTGGAAAGAGAGTAAGTCAAGAAAAATTAGTTTGACTTATTTATGTTGTACCTATGACAGTGTATTTGAGACAACTTGACAGCTAGTTAAAGGAGATGAAAAACCAACACCCGAAGTCCCTGGTACTCTTGTCTTTTAAAAACATTAATTAAAAGTGGATTCAGTTGATAGCCTTTCTTTTTCATTAAGAACATAACGTGTTGTACGAACAAATCCTGTCATTACCTCCAGTGTTGTAAGTAATATCTTGGAAGAGAGGAAGAATATGTAAGAGCACCTGTCTTGGGACTGGCCACGGGAGCTGACTAAATGGGCTGTTAGTGTTCAGATCTCATCTGTAGAATTTCTTCCTTCACTGAAATTGCTGAATACTAGGCAAAGAGATGGGAGGTGACAGCATTCTTGATCCTGTGTGGGCTGGGAGTGCAAAGCAATCAGAGATAACTGGATGAAAGAAATGCAGTTTGTTAATAGAGACCAGAAAGTCAGAGAATTGGGGCTTGAAGAAGAAAGACTTAGAGGAAACATCTGCTAGCAGTTCCAGTGGGATGGGGGTGGAAGGAGGAGGCAGGGGGAGGGAAGAGGGTCAGAACATCCACCTACGCTGTTACTAAGTTTGTTGAAAGAAAGCTGGTCTAATTTGATGTAGACTCTTCCCCTCTGGATCAGAAAAACAGAAGCATTACAATCTGCTATTCATATAGAAAGTGTGAGTAAAAAAAAAAAAAAAGAAAAGAAAGAAAAGAAAATGCACGTGTGAGGCTGAGAACATCTGGTGGAACAAACCATTTTAAAGACAGCTAAGCAAAAAAAAAATAAAAAATAAAGACAGCTAAGCAGTGGCTTTAAAGTAGCTTGCTGGTATTTGGTGGCAAGGTTGGGGAGGCATGGGGGTGGAGACCAATGGGATGAGAGTAATTAGGTCATGAACAGCATCCCACCCTGTGTCTTTTATTTTCTCAGTGCTCAGAATCAGAGTCTCCCCAGTATGGAAACACTATGATTAATGGCAGTAGCCAAGAATATGACATGAAGATAAATTGCTCATAGCAGTGGTACAGCTGGTTCTGGAGAAAAAAGCTTGAGAGACATAACAAAAGTCCTGCACCAAACATCATGTGAAAGAGACCAGTTTCTTGGGAATGTTCTCACTCTTGTTTCTAAGCCATATATTTTGGGGTACCTGAAAATGTAGCTCCTCAGTCCTGTAGTTTCCCATAATGAACTATCAGAGACTGTGGGAGCAAATCAGAATGACTAATGTACTCCAGTCTCAGAGAGACCACTGATTACTTGGATATTGCCGTTTATTGCTTATTGCATGTTTTTACTTCTCTTTATTAACAAAGGAGCAGTGTCTTATTTCCCAAAATTTTTCACATGTGGAGTTTGAAGTCCTCCCCTTCCAGCTTTTCCATATTCTCATGGTTGAATAATCCAGACAATGGTGCCATCGTATGTTTGTATAGCAGTGTGTACTTTGCCAAGAGTTACCATTTGCATTACTTCATTTAATCCCCACAAATCTCCACTGGGTGGATAAAGCAGATGGTTTCATCTCCATCTAAAACTTGGGAACACTGGAAATAAGGAGGTTAACTTTCCTGCCTGGTATCACACATCTAGTTCTCAACATAAAGACTAGAACAGCACTGGAATATTGGAGGTTCTGGCCTGGACACACTCCACCCAGGGCATGTTGAGAAGCTGGAACTGTATATTGTCCTCCTCACATTCATATTGGGCTTTAAGAAACGCAGATCTGGTTTGTTTCTTCCCCGAGACTTTCAGTGGCTTCTGATTTTAAGACAAAATCTACAGTTTTTTTTGTTTTTGTTTTTTTAAATCTATAGTTCTTAACATGGCTTTCAAGGCCTTACAGAATTTGGCCCTGCGTATCCCAATTTCTCTCACCACTCCTTTCTCAGCGTATTCCCTTGTTAGCTATATTAAATATTGTATGGCTTCCCAAGTGTGTTGTCCTGTTCTTTTTGCCTCCAGGCTTGGCTTGGCTTGGCTTGGCTTGGCTTGCTTTCTTTCTTTCTTTCTTTCTTTTCTTTTCTTTTCTTTTCTTTTCTTTTCTTTTCTTTCTCTTTCTTTCTTTCTTTCTTTCTTTCTTTCTTTCTTTCTTTCTTTCTTTCTTTCTTTCTTTCTTATTTACTTTAAAGATTTATTTATTTATTCATGAGAGTCACAGAGAGAGAGAGAGAGAGGCAGAGACACAGGCAGAGGCAGAAGCAGGCTCCACGCAGGGAGCCCGATGTGGGACTCGATCCCAGGACCCCAGTATCACGCCCTGAGCCAAAGGCAAACGCTCAACCACTGAGCCACCCAGCTGTCCACCTCCAGGCTTTTCTGTAAGCTTCTGTCTTTGCCTAGAGTTCTCTTCTTTCAAGTCTTATCCTAGACATCATGCCCTCTCAGAAGACTTCCTGACACAGTGTCCTCCACTATGTTCTGGATCTCTTTGTCCTTTTCTCTCAGGAGTCATTGAATCCCTAGCATTGAGTACAAAGTCTAGAACTTATTAGGCAAACAAGGGGTTTTTGATTAATGAATAAACAAGTGTTTCCAAATTTCCATTGTTCTTTCCACTAAAACAGTTCCTACCAAAATAGTATTGCTGATTTTATTGTTTAATACCCAAGATTTCTTATACCGTGTAAGTAATCTCTAAGATGTCTATACTATGTAACTATCCCTAACATTTATCTTATTCCCCCTGTATCATAGAGATGCAGCAAGTCACTCATAGCATGCTATTTTACTGTGATTAAATCTGGTAGCATTTTGCAGAAGGGGAGATGGGTGGGGGAATGGGGTAACTGGGGACCGGCAGTGAGGAGGCACTTGATGGGATGAGCACTGGGTGTTATGATATACGTTGGCAAATTGAATTTAAATTTTAAAAAGTAAAAAAATAAAAATCTGGTAGCATTTAAGGGGAACTTAATAAATATCAGTAGCAAACATCTATGGGGTAATATCTATGTGCCAGTCTTTGTGCTAAGTGTTCTTCATGAATTTTTTGGTTTCTTAAAATGGTTCTAAAGTTAGCTGAGTAGACACAAAAAGATGAAATAGTCTTTCTAGTATCAAAGTAAGTAGTAGAATTGAGTTTTGAACTCATTGTAAATCTAAATCAGTTCCTGTAAAGGATGTGATGTGCCTCTGTTTATGGCTGTGAATTTCATAAATGTGGTAACTCTGTGATTTTATACTTTGAGCAGAGGCTTTGAAGCCAGTGTCTGTAGCTGTAAAATGAAAGGAATCTAGGGCTGTGGTAGACATTAAATGAGATAGTATGTGTAAAATACAGAAACATAGTTGGAACGGGTGGTGTGGGGTAGTCACCTGGAAAGTGATAGCTTCTCTTGTTTTCCAGATCTTCTCCTAGCTTCCCTCATTGAATTTCCCTTGTTGAACAACCCCAACAGATAGGTGCTCTTAACGCAAAAGAGAGATTGCTAAAGAGAAAGTTAGATTTGTAGGTCTAAATAAGTTCTTAGAGAAAAATGGAATGACGAAACAAGTGTACTTTTGACTTGGATTTAGATTGTATCCACTTGTATAAAGTTCATTCTAGCTCAGTCAATGGTTATATTCCATACATTCCTCTGAGCCCAGAGTCCTTGGTTTTTGTGGGGTCCTGGAAAGGCAACTATTTTCATTACTTTAAAAATGCTGATTGTCTGTTGACCCACCATGGAGCTCTCTGAACTATCTCAAGATGTCAAATTTACTTGCCCTTGACTCTATTTCATTGCATGTCTTTGAATTTAAAAACGGCAAATTATTAAGAAATGAATTTTTTAGATGAAATCTTTGAAAACACGAGATCTACAGTGGAGAAATAAGACCCTGATGGAGAAAAACTTTTGAATCAGTATCTCTTATTTCAAATAAGATAAGATACTTTGTTATTATTACATCTCTTTCTGCTATGTTACTATAAGAATTTTGGTTTTTAATGATTTACTTTTTGCTACAAATAATTAGCTCATGAAACTAAGGGTGAAATATTTTGGAGATCAATGACCATTTCGGTGAGGAGTTCTTTAGTAGCTTTTAGTAAAGTTACTAAAACCATGCTGTTGTGATGTTTATAGATATAAATTCATGTGGAGCAATAAATGAGAAAAAAAAGCTAGAAAAAAGTAGGTGGATTGGCACACTATAGTAGCTTTTTTTTTCTCAAGTATGCAGCGAAAATCATTTAAGTTGATGTATTGTCCAGGGGGAGAGTGCCCCCAAGTTAGTTCTGTTTAATAGAAGTTCTGTTTCATATGTATTGATACACTTACTTAGCAGTGATTACATGCTAAAGGCAATGTCTCATCTGCTCCTCACAACAACCCTAACAGATAGGTGATCTTATCTGTATTTCTTTTAAAGATTTTATTGATTTGTTTATGAGAGAGAAAGAGAGAGCAAGTGCACGCACAAGTAGCAGAGAGAGGGAGAGAGCCAATGCAGGGCTCCATCCCAGGACCCTGGGATCATAACCTGAGCTGAAGGCAGATGCTTAACTGACTGAGCCACCCAAGTGTCCGTCTCTATTTTTTATATGATAGAAACTAAGGTTATGGAAGGTGGAGTTAATACTCCAGTGTTACATCGCGAATAAGTGATAGAATTGGAACATGGAAAGCAGATCTTCTTCCCCCTTTTTTTTTTTTTTTAAGATTTATTTATTTTAGAAAGAGTGTATGTGTGAGCAAAGGGGTGCAGAGTGGACAGGGGGAGGGAGGGAGAGAATCCTGAAGCAGATTCCCCACTGAGCAGGGAGACTGACATAGGGCCTCATCCCAGGACCTTGAATTTGTGACCTGAGCTGAAATCAGGAGTCAGCTTCTTAACCAACTGTGCAAGGCGCCCTGAGTGCAGGTCATTCTGATTCAGTCCCCATTGCCTGTCAATGAAATGCTGAAGGAGAAATGACAAATCAGCAGAATTCTTTAGAAATTCAGGTTGGGATTCTTGGGTAGCGCTTTGAAGAAAATTTTCATTGGTTCTTTATCCCATTATATAAAACAGAATAAATTTCTGATGGGTGGTTAGAGAGTTAAATTTAAAAAACAAAGCAAACAATGAAATAAAGCTTTAGAAAAATTAGAGGGGAGGATCCCTGGGTGGCTCAGCAGTTTGGCGCCTGCCTTTGGCCCAGGGCGTGATCCTGGAGTTGGAGTCCCGGGATCGAGTCCCACGTCGACTCCCACGTCGGGCTCCCTGCATGGAGCCTGCTTCTCCCTCTGCCTGTGTCTCTGCCTCTCTCTCTCTCTCTCTCTCTCTGTCTATCATAAATAAATAAATAAATAAATAAATAAATAAATAAATAAATAAATAATCTTTAAAAAAAGAAAGAAAAATTAGAGGGTAGGTTTGAGTATCAAATCTCTAAAGCAGGATACCTTTTTGAAGCTTATAATGATAGAAGAATTTATAAAATATATATAACTACAGTATATAAAGTTTTTAAAAATTTTGAATCTCATTACAAATATATGAATTGGCAAAAATGAAGAAAACAACACCACCCAGTCCTGGCAAGAAAAACTTAGGGTTTGATTAACTAGTAAAGGCCCTTGGGGGAAGTAGTGAATGAAAAATGTTCATAAAAATGTTCATCCCTCTGCAGTAATTGAACTTCTAGGAATCGACTGTATTGGGTAATCTAAGCTATGGAAAATGCTATTTCTATGAAAATATTTTTGGAGTGTTTTTCAATCTAAGAATAAGAAAAAGAATCTAAACAATCTGATTGAATATAGTGCTTATTACTAATTGAACCACTAGGTGAAATGCTATATGAAATGTTATATATAACCATTATTATTCACAAATGCTTGTGAAGTCTGTATTCCAGTGATGTATAAGTCTTACTATCTTTCTCATTTGTATTATTGTGAGGTTACAGCTGTAGAAATAGGGTAATTGTAGATAAAAGACTGAAAAGAAGTATTGTACATTAAAATCTTAATCATGAAAAAAAAAATCTTAATCATGATTACTCGGGTAGTAGGATTAACGTGGTTTTCTTTGCCCTGTTTTCTGAGTTGTTGATATTTTATTTACAAACTCTAAGTAAAAAAGGACTTATTCTTTGACCCATAGGATGGATTTCCAGATTTCCAGGACTCTATGCAAACACTCTTCCAGCAAGCTAAAGCTAAGAGTGAAGAACTTGCTGCTCTTGGTTCACAGGTAATGTAAACCACCAGTTAACATTCCATATTATTTATCTGTAGATTGAAAAATAAATGCTTCAGCTAGAGTCCATTTTAAGCATCCAAGGACTGAATTTGTGTTGTTTTTGAAATGTCGTTTGATCCACAGCTGTATCAACAAGATAGCAATAATAATGTAATGAGTAAAATCTGATACAGTGATACTTATTCTTTGTAGTTTTATAGGAAGAAAGACAGATTCTCTACTTAAGAAAACTTAAAAGAAGCGATTTGCTACCAGGAAAATAGCCATGTTGACTATGGCTGTGTGTAATACAACTCTGGATACAGTAGTACTAGTTCTCAATAAAACATTAATCATCAACATTGTAGCTATGGCTAAATCATTTTGATTCATGTATGAGAAAAAATAGTTACGTTTAATAGGTAGCTTCAGGCGCTTTTGCTATTATTTAATTGTCCTGTGCCGAAATTAACATTTAAAAAAGTCATTTCTGCAAATGCCACCTTTTAGAAAGCACCATAGGTTTTATGCCTGTGGATCTTCCAGCTAGTAATCACTAGCTGGCTCTTGGCCAACTCAGTAGTGCCAAGTTTTGTTTTTTCTTCTGAAGACAATGAAAAACACATTTCCTCCTTGGAAATCTTGCTGAAATTTTATCAATTAATTAGTAATAAGTTCAAATGAATTGAAGTTACAAGCTCCTTTTGATCTGGTTTATGTGCATTCAGAAAAATAGTATAAGATTTTATCCTCTTCTGTGAATTAATACTTTTCATTTATTGTTTTTTTTCTATTGTGAATCGAGATTTTTTTGTAACTAATTTTATATAGCTACTTCCTTATACTATTCTTTTATGTAGCATGGCAGTGATTCATATCTGCATTTTGACTATTAACGTCCTTGGCAAAATAACACAAATGCACTGCTTTGAACATCATATAAAAGTAATTTAAAGCAATACATAAAGAAAGAACTTATAAAACACATGCAAAGATGAATTTCTATTTACTTGTGTATTTTAAGCGTGTCTTTTTATGATTGGTTGGGAAATACTGCAGTTTCATTCCATGATGAAGGGGAAGAGTCTTGTTGGCACTGGTGTTTTTCCTGCATAATTTGCATTGTTTAATTTTGGTGGGAGGTGTGTTTGTCTTGTTCTTCTAGACAGCCATTTTACACCTTTCCTCCCCCAACATACTGTCATCATATCAGAGTAGATATAGTGCCAAATCCTAAAATAAAAATGCCAAGATCTCACCCTGTGTGTTAGAAGCAGTTTATAGCAGATGTTGCTGTTGCTTTGAGGTTCCTTTTTTAAAAAAAATATTTTAAAGGACTCAGTACTTGGGGAAACAAAGCTAAGGTTATTTTGCCTTTGAGCTGAAATGGAATTCTCTTTAAAGGATGTGCAGGAAGATTTTTTTTCTTTTGCACAGACTCCAACATTTTATGTTTTAACATGATAGAGACATCTAAGCATATTTATGGAACGTGTATACCACATGAAGTGTGAACTAATTTAATGAATACTAAATATATTTGCCTGGAGTCTGAAATAGGCATCTTTAAACCATTAAAAAAATGTAGAATGTTTTAGTTACTGATTTTATTTTTGCTTTACTTACTAGCAGCCTGAAAAGGTGATGGCAAAGCAGATGGAGTTCCTTTGCACCCCAGCTGGCTATGAGAGACTGCAGCATGCTGAGAGAAGACTCTCTGCAGGACTTTACAGGCAAACCTCAGAAGAGCACAGCCCTAATGGCGTGACTTCTGATAATTCTGATGGACAAGGTATATCTTAGAGTGACCTACATTTTGAGAGCCAGTTACTATGTGCACTTTAAAGAGAAACAAAAGTTAGCTTATTTTTAAATACTGATATTTTATAGATTGTTATACATTCTTTATAAAAATTAGTTTTTAAATTGTCTTTTTCAAAAGAAAAATTTGATCCTGCAGATTTAATTAGCAGAGTTTGGTTTATATGTTTGTGTTTTACCTCAACCCTAAATTAGCTGACATACACAGTTGACACTTAATTTTGTAAAGGGTGAGTGGGAATGGAACGTGTAAACAGTGTAGATCCTTCTCCCCAAAGAAACTGATTCCATGGGAGACATTTATCATTTTTTAAAAGATCACAATTTCATATTTTCTTAGACTTCACAAACAAATTTTTCTATGATGTTTATAATATTTGGTTCCTAAGAGAGTACAGTAAGTACTTCTGAAGTACTATGACAAGAATACAGAGATTTGTAGAGATATTATAAGAATGGAAGAGACTTGAAGAAATTTTATGTGCTTTCAGGCTTTAGACTGGCCTACGTTCCCTATGAAAATATTTTATGTGGGACATTGGAAATTGTTCTCTTGAATTCTTAAGTTTAGGAAGCTGTGATTGATGAATATTTTCATCATTTAAAAAAACTATATTCATTTTTTTTATATTCACACATGAAGAAAATCTCAAATCATCATTTACTCATAGTATCTCTTGTGTGCCAGGTGCTCTTCTAGGCACCAAAGATGCATCAGTGGCTTGGAGCTTACACCCTAATGGAGGAAAATGTACAATATCTAATATAGAAGTATATCCTCTAGTTCCAAGTAATGATACATGTTTGAAAAAAAAATGTTGTTGTTTTACATATTATTATTATTATTATTATTTAAGATTTTATTTATTTATTCATGAGACACACAGAGAGAGCCAGAGACACAGGCAGAGGGAGAAGCAGGCTCCATGTGGGGAGCCCAGCCCGATGTGGGACTCGATCCCAGGACTCCAGGATCATGCCCTGGGCCGAGGGCAGATATTCAACCGCTGAGCCACCCAGGCATCCCGATGTTTTACATATTATTGTTATACTTTTCTAGAGAGTGGCTGCCATTGTCAAAAAAAAAAAAAGATTTCTCTCTAAGTGAGAACACCATCTTAACAAGCATTCTCTAAGTGTTGGATAAAATATGTCAGCAGATCAGAGTGCTGGAGGAGAAGAGCATTCTTCCTTTTTAAAAATATTACAGAAACTGTTTAGTTGAGCTCTTGTTTAACTTCTCTAGTCATCCTTAACGGTTATGACTTAAAAGAGTTAAGAAGCAAAACCAAAATTAAAGATTGGATGACTTTAATTCGTGAAACCAGGATAATGCAGTTTGGGGTGGCAGTCAGCTGAGTATGTAGATGTAGGTTCATGAGAGAGATGATTTGGCGTGTAAAACATTTTTACCATATCTGTGCTAATTCTGTTTTAATGGATTTGCTATAGGTTTTGTTCTTGCTGTTTAAGAATAGGCAATTGTTTGAAGCCATCTCTGTCTTTGATATTTGTTATTATGTGGTTAATGCCATGTCTTGGTAAAATGATTGCACTGGTAAGAGAATGCCTTACAGAGGGGATGAGGATGTTACCATATGCCAGAATTGGGAGTACTTACTGGAAATCTGTCTTTAGTTTACGTATCCCTCTTAAAAAATGTCCTGATAGAATTGTAAAACCTTGGAACTAGCATGAATTGCCATTTCCCTTCTCAATTATTATTTAAAATATTCCTCTAGCTATTATTTAAATTCTTCGGTACCTGTTGCCTTTCCTTACTCCTTCCCTAAGGAGTGTTTAGGAAATTTGTGAAAACATATTTTTAAGAAAAACCAATAGTGTGTTTTTAATATTATTCATATTGGGTTTTTTCTTCCTTTTCATTAGGAGAAAGACCTTTGAATCTCCGAATGCCTAATTTACAGAACAGACAACCGCATCATTTTGTGGTGGATGGAGAGCTGAGTAGACTTTACTCCAGTGAGGCAAAGTCCCAGTCAGGTAAGAATATGGGATGTGATGAGAGACAATAACACTTGAATAAAACATCTTTAAATTCTACTTTCCAATCTTCCACATCTCCACCACCCCCCTGTGACCCCTCCCCCCAGCCAAAAAAAAGTCATTACTAACAATGCTACTAGTCAGTTTTTCTCCCCTTGGAAATAAGATTGCCCTAATAATAGCCAGTCTTTTTTAGAACATAGTATTCCAAAGATTTGACAGGGGAAAACTCATAAAGGTTGATACAGTTTTGATTATCTATTACACAAATGGTGACTTTTATACAGGTTTCTAAAAATTAATTAATTAATTAATTAATTTATTTATTTATTTATTCATGAGAGACAGAGAGAGAGGCAGAGGCACAGGCAGAGGGAGAAGCAGGCTCCTTGCCAGGAGCCCGACGTGGGACTCGATCCTGGGTCTCCAGGTTCACAGCCTGGGCTGAAGGCAGCGCTAAACCACTGAGCCACCCGGGCTGCCCTTATACAGAATTTTATTTATTTATTTATTTATTTATTTTTAATTTAATTTCAGAATTTTAAACCAAATAATCCATGGCTGATTTGAGTTATGCTGTTGCCTTTTTTCCAGCCTTTCATACTGTGAAATTGATGGATTATGTGTTTGCTCTCCCACTAAGAAACCTTGTATACCAAAATCTAAACTTTTCTTGCAGATGCATGTCGGGGATGATATTTATATTTCAGAAGTAAACTGAACTCCATAAAAGGATAAGCTCTTCTTTATTATAGTTAGATGTCTGCCTATTTTTCCCCAAGAGAAAGTGAGGTAGACACTAAGTAGTAGAAACCAGCACCATTTGAAAGTATCTAGTATCATTCCGTCTTTGAGTTAAAGTGAGTAACTTTAGGAGTCACTTGAAGTCTGTTGCTTCGTCTGTAAAACAGACATAATTTCTCCTGCATAGAGTAGTTATAAGCATTGAACAGGGTAGCATATATGAATTGCCTGGCTGATAGGAATTCAGTAAATTGTAGCTACTTTTTTTTATACTCTTGCTAAATTTAAAATCCACTTTTGCATAGAGTGAGTAAATTCATAAATTGAACTGATTTCAGATAAGGCTTTAGTTTTGGTTACACTTCTAGAATCCTTTTCAAAGTGTGTTTTGTGTATAGGTATCTGTCTTCCAGTATTTCCATAGAAACTACATTTTGTTGTCATTCTGTAGTGTTTTCGTGAGGTTGAGAAAACTATATACACATAACTCCAAGGAATGATTCCTTATGAAAGTAGTCTTATCCCTGTTTCTCCCACCCTAATGTATCATGGATAGAACTTTTAAACACAGTTCCATGTTTAAATATGGAAGATGAAAAAAAAAATATGGAAGATGTTTTTTTATTTTTTTAAGATTTATTCATGAAAGACAGAGAAGCAGAGACATAGGCAGAGGGAGAAGCAGGCTCCCTTCAGGGAGCCTGATGGGGGACTTGATCCCAGGACTCCAGGATCACGTCCTGCGCTCAACCACTGAGCCACCCAGGCGTCCCAGAAGATGTTTTCTGTCTCATTTTTTCATTGATAGTAATTAAATATTTTAGCTAGTAACTTTGTTGTATATGCATGACCAGTTTTAGTTTACATGGTTTTTTTATAATGTTGAACTAAGCATTAAATAAAAATATGGTCTATGTGCTAAGTGGTTTTTTGTGTCTTTCAGAATTTGACTCTCATGCCACCTTATATAGGTACTATCCCCCATTTTATAGATGAAGAAAGATACTAAGGCCTAGAGAGGTGTGTAAGTTGCCTAGAGATGTATATAGCTACTAATTGGCAGAGATGGAATTTAAATCCAGAATCCAAGCTGTTAACTGCAACTCTATAAACATAAAATTTTTGTATGGAATCGCAGAATTATGAATAGTTGATACTGTTTGCTATGGAGTTTAGGGGTTTGTTTCATAAGTTGGAATTTGTTTTTTTGTGATCCATTGATTTAAAGTATCTGCACTCTTTGTGTTTCCATTTTTATGCAGAGAGTCTTGGGATTTTAAAAGACTACCCTCACTCAGCTTTTACTTTAGAAAAGAAAGTCATCAAAACAGAGCCTGAAGATTCAAGATAGCTGTGATTCTCCCACTATTCTCTGGAAATGGCATTCGATTTAAGGATAATGCTCCATCATAGACATAAGCCTTAATAACCAACGTTGCCTCATTCAGCTCAAACAGATTCATAGCCAAAGCATAAGGACTGATACGGTAGTCTGCGGAAACCAGGAAGACAAAACAACAGCCACAAAAGAGAAAATTGAGAGAATGTTGCAGTCTGTAACAGAAATATTGATCCATTCACATTCCTGTGTAAGTCGTTTTATGTAGAAAAGCTTACAAATTAATATTGTAAGCATTCATTATTTAAGAATGTACAATGTATTTGTCTAATTTATAGAAGTAAAATCTAGATGTGGAGGCCTTTTGGTCCAATAAATGTGGAAACAGTTTATTTTACTTGAAATTTCACTGTCTACTTTTAAGTGTGTTTAGCATAAATATTATTATATGTTAGTTTAGAATCTTTGCAGTCATAAAGAAAGTTTAAGTGATGTAGTTATTGGCAGGGTTGCAGTGACTTTGGAAAAATGGAAAGCAAATGCTCAATTTAAACCAAGGAAAATATTGTGGATTTAATATTTGATAAAACTGATTTTGTTTAACGGGAAATGTGTCATTTTTAGTCGTAAAATGTCACTTTTGCTGGCTTAGTCAGGCACATTTATGCAATTAATAAATACTAAAGTAAAGTTAAAAAGATGAGCAATAGAGTAGAAGTCTCTTTTACTTAGTTGACTCAGAATGCTTATATCATTATATCATAAAAATAGGAAGCTACTACTTGGACAGAGAACTTGAAACAACTGAACTGATGTGCAAAAGCCGTGACTTAAATATTGCTATTTAAGAAGGTGTTGAATGGATTAAGACATATGTAAGTTAACCCCAAATGTGAAAAGGATGGTGACTGTTAAAAAGGCTCTAATAATATAATAGACTGAGAACCATTTTATAGGTTGAAATTCTTCTTTATGTCCTGTATGGAGTCAGAGAAAGTCGGGGCTCGCCCAGACCATAGAGGTGTGGACAATCACTACCCCACATTTGTAGGCATAATTCTGAGGAGGTTTAGTTGACACCTGGATTCGTTATTTATTTCACAACCTTGTATGCCTTTCATATATGTGTATGCAGTTTTTTCTTAAGATCCATTTTAGCTTGAAAGTATATTTTCATCCCTTCCCCCTATTTAATTAATAGGCTGTGTGCATATTTGGGGGTGTGTGTGTGACTAAATGTTAATAATATCCTTGCATACTTATGAGAATTACACATTGGAATCCATGATTTAAAAAAAAATACTATTTCTGCCAATTTACATTTTTTCTTTTGGTTTAAGAGAAGATATTTGATAGCTTACCTACTTCCTCCAGATTCATCTAAACCCAGGTATTGCTGAGAACAGCATACTGAACTGGAATATGTGGTTTTTTGGTTTTTAGTTCTGCTCTAGGTCATAACTGCGTAAAAAAAAATATTAAGTCATAATCTGTTATACTGAAATTCATCAGCCACATGTTAGATGAAATGTCTGGACTGTAGTCTCTGATCACTGTCACATATATAATTGCTTTTTCATTTTGATTTGTAGACTAGCTTTACGATAGAAACACCAGTAAACAACTTTTATACTATTGAAAGGCTCTTTTTCCTACCTAAATGTTTTAATTGTACCATAGTGTTTTGCCCACTGAAGAAGCTTTTTATGGACCTTGCAACTTTGTTGCTAGCTTGAGGTTGATTATTGTGGTTGTATTGTTCACTGTGTGTAGAAATAGTATGAGTACAATTTAAATAGATTGTTCAGTTTTTAATATTAGCCATAGAACTGGTTAGTATCTCAGTAGTTTCATGAAACGTTTCCTGTATTCTAATCTATTTTGAGAAATTTTGTGGGTTTTTTTTAATTGTGTCTTACAGTTCAAGTTTGTAGATTTTAATAAGCAACAATTTTTAAAGATGCGGTAATCTTCCAGTTAATATTTATCTGCCTTTCATGGACCCACACACTGCATCTGCATCTTTAAATCCATAAATAAGTTTCCTTAAGTATCATACTTTCCTGGTCTTTCAAGCATAATGATAAGGGGGAAGCACAAGAAAAATTTCAGTAGAATACAGTTTTTATTTTGTAAACACTAATGTATTAAATTTGCTATACATTGAAGCAAATAATATATATTTTTATTTGAATTGTATATATGAATTGGATGTTATAACTAGTTGATTTTTTTCATTGTGTTAGAGGTATTTTCACTGAACAAGGTCAATTGGTTACCTCAGTATTACAGCCAATATAGTCCAAGGGACCATTTCTCCCCAAGTCTGTGTTGTACTTTATTATGTGAAGTCTGCGTTTCTGTGACTCTTAAATCTGTTGGTGAGGTGGGATGAGTGCACTTGCTTCCTGTGGCAATAAAGATTTTCTGTGCCTCACACATTTATGTGTATAGAACTTTCTGCAAAGCACTTTTCACAGTAAGTAATACTAGCCCCTCCCCCCCCCACTCCGCCTCCCCTTAATGGTTATTAGGGCTAGGCTTAGGTGTAAGGGGCCAGGCCCAGGACTTATTATGTCTGAAGTCAGGATGAAACATTATTATCAGCTACCTTCATTTCTAGAAAGTTATTTGGCAAACAGGTACTCTGTTGACTCTGGCCTTGTTGGGGGATACGGTTTGGTTTGGTTTGTGTCATTCTCACATTGAGAGAGGTTCACAAAGACATTGTAAAAGTGACCCACCATATCTAACCAACTAAATTAATAAAAGGAGGAATGTTAGGATTTAACATTTATCGTATACTAATATTTTTAAAGGGTTAATGTGATTTGGCCTCAGTATTACCACTAATGAAAAGATACTGAACTCACCTAGGATAGAGATTAGCAGAAGCTTTGCAATGAAGGTGGTTTTGTTTTGTTTTGTTTTGTTTTGTTTGAGAGAGTGAAGTCAGAGAGAGAGAGAGAAAACGCTGGGGAGAGGTGAGGGAGGGGCAGAGGGAGAAAATTTCAAGCAGGCCTCACCCCCAGTGTGGAGCCTGATGAGAGTTCAGGCTCGGCCTCACCACCTGAGATCACAACTCGAGCTGAAATCAACAGTTGAATGCTTTAACCCACCAAGCCACCCAAGCACCCCTGCAGTGAAGTTAATCGATGAGTTTAATAGATGAACTGAGGGCTTCACTGGTCCCTACACTGTGCTAGACGGTGGGATGCAGGCGGGGACCACAGAGGAAGCAAGGCGTGATCCTTGTCCCTTGTGAATCCCATACCTAGTTGAATGGGAACTAATACCACTCAGATAAAATGCAGATCCCAATGTGTTACAGAGTTGGAATGAATAAGGAGCTGACATGTAAGTGTATCTTGTGTGTTTAGTAGGTATTTTACAGGTGAAAGACTACTTAGACAAAAAAAAAAAGTTGTTTTTGATGCTGAATGCCAGTTAGATCTGCTTAGATCAGGATAAGAATTCTTTTTTGACAGTCCCATTGAACCTACAAAAGGCAGGGGGACATGTGCTTTTTCTTGCCCTTAATTAGTAAAACCACTTGGGTAAAAGCTTTAGGATTTGGTGATTATAAGGTTCCTCGCACCTACTGTACCTTTACAGTTACAGGTGGTGGTATTACAACCTACATAAGCGTGCAAGGAATTTTCTCACATATAGTCTGTTCACTTGGTTACTCAAATGTTAAAGTATTACTGACACAGTTGACCTCTTTTGCTTGAATTCTTGTAACTTCACTTAATACTGACTGCACTGAGTCTTCAAAAGAAAATCAACCGACATACTAACCTAATGAAACTAGGAGGAGGTCTATCTTTTATAGGAAATGAATTTGGTTAGTCAACAGCTAAAGTTAGAATTGAGTAAATGTTTTGTTTGTAACAGGTTACAGCATATAACCATATATGGTAGCTGCTACTTAACTAAAAACCACCTTATGGTCCAGCTGTGTGCATGGGTGTTGTTTCATGGAATCTAAGCTTTATTCATTATTATCTGTGAGTGTCCTCATAAATGAGATTCTCACATGGGCCTCCAAAATTAATAAAAGAATGATCCAATGTCCAGAAATATATTTTTATTGTGAATGTTTAATCTTAAACCAGAAACCTTACCGTTAACTATTTCCTGATTGACTCTGTAAGATAATTCTTATTTTACATAGAATTGATCAAAAGCTAAATGCTAGAGCTAGGGTTTTTTTTTTTTTCCTCAAAATAATATATTTATTCTCTAAGTTTTTATAATAAAAAATTTCAAACAAAAGTTTTTAAGAGAAGTACAATGAATAACCATATTCCTAACACTTAGATTTAATAATTATTAACAGTTTCTATATTTGCTTTACCTATTTATATATTTTTTTCTGAATCATTTTAAAATAAGCAGAAGACATCATGCAATCTTTACCCCCTATACATTTCACATGCTATCTTCTGAGAATACGGGCATTGTCCTATATAATATCATGTGTGTGCAGTTTGTATGTTTGTCATAGGTGGTGCAGCATTGATAGGTTAATACTGTGTATTTTTTCCATTTTATACATGTATTATAATTGGTTAAATTAGTTTCTTTAGATACTATAAACATCGGGTATGCTGGTAACTTTCATCTTCTGAGATTTTTGTAGGGCCAGGGCTTTTCTTACTTTTTTGAGTAGGCAATGGTTAAAGCTTTAAAACCTCTGACTTTGTGTCTGCCGACCTGTGAAAATTAAAAAAAAGTAAATACCTTGAATGTCTTTTTATCTTTTGTATGCAGAAAAAGCTAATCAGAACTTTATTTTTTAATTTGAACTTGTAAGTCTTTCTCTAAGTTTAACAAATTTTAACAAACACTTTTAAGGGAACTATGAACAATGATAGGTTCTTTTTACAGAATTGGTTAACTAAGCTCCTTTATTTCTTTATTCTTTCATATTCTCCCTGTCTTTTAAAGGCCACAAGATTTTCAAGTATGAAAACAACACAACATCCTATTGAATTGTAGGTCTCCTGGTTGTATCTATTTGGTCACAATTTCCAAGGTTATTTTTCTGACAGCTAAATTACTTCCAACATATCACTCCAGTAATGTTAAAGGTTTAGTCTTTACAAGTTCATCTTCAATTAAAAGGAATTTTTATAGCAATTGGTTAAAACTCTCAAGGAACATCAGAAATGAATCAGATAAAATCCTAGTCTTGGGGTTTTTTCAACATAAATATGAAATGTTTAATTATGATCCTTTTTCTTTCTTTTTTTTTTTTTTTAAGATTTTATTTATTTATTCATAGAGATGCAGAGAGAGAGAGAGAGGCAGAGACACAGGCAGAGGGAGAAGCAGGCTCCATGCAGGGAGCCCGACGTGGGACCCGATCCAGGGTCTCCAGGATCATGCCCTGGGCTGCAGGCGGCGCTAAACCTCTGCACCACCGGGGCTGCCCTTATGATCCTTTTTCTATTTTATTTTTTTCCCCATGTTATTATCGCCTGGTTCCAGACACTTCAGTGAGAAATTTCCTCTATTTAATTATTTTACTTTATTGTGCAACTGCTGTCTATTTAAGTTTTCCAGTGCAACTTCTCCAAAACATTGACTTCTTCACAAACTTAGAGTTAATTGAGTGCTGCCATCAAACATGTTGAAAATGCAGATGAAATAAATAGAACACTTGTTCGAGACAAGTTGGTAGTGCCACACAAGTGTTAACCTCAGCTGAGAATTTTCCTCATCAATTTATGAAAAGTGGCAAAGTTTGTGAGTGTCCTAGCAGTCCGAGCAATTTGGTAAACAGCCTAGTTTAGCTGTGGGTGAGCACCAATGATGGTGTTAAGTTAGATTGTGCTTCATATTTACACATTCTGAAACTTTATGAGTCATCTTTGCATTAAAAGTTTGCACCTCATAAATTTGTGTTTAAAGTGCCATGTTCAACACCCACACAAAATCCTAAGCAAGCAGGACCATTCTTTAATAACTGTCACAGATACCCTCTGCTGACAGGTCACTTGGGCTCAAGTATGTAGGAAGATAATTAAGTAGTACATACGTAGGTGGAGTCTTACCGGTAACTGGCTCAGCAGAAGCATTTTAAAATTTTCTGAGACTACGTACCACGTACCACTTTCAACTGTGAACTGTTAAACCAGACACCTGTGGTCTAGTCCCATACCCTGCTACTGATTATCCTTCCCAGAAGACAGTGATTTCTTTGGTAGCACAGTGTTATACTGTAGGGCCATTCAGAGTATCCTCATTTTAGTTATGGGTTTGTTTGTTTTTTAAGATTTTATTTATTCATGAGAAACAGAGAGAAAGGCAGAGACACAGGCAGAGGGAGAAGCAGGCTCCCTGCAGGGAGCTTGACACAGGACTCGATCCCGGGACCCCAGGGTCACGCCGTGGGCCGAAGGCAGGTGCTCAACCACTGAGCCACCCAGGGATCCCCTAGTTAGGTTTTTTAGAACACACTCTTTCTGCCTTCAGGTTCCCAATGACATAATGTAAGGATGTTTTCCACCAAAAGTTAAAATGGACTAGGTTGTCCTTTTTCTTTCTGAAGTCAGCCAGTTTTTCTGTCGTCAGAATGTGTCCATATATTTATTGGGTGGATTTTTTTGTATGCATTGGCTCTCAGTGTGGACCACATACATCTTTGATTTTTTTTGTTTTTTGGATGAGAAGACAAGACAACTTGTATGATGAGAAAAATACCACAGATATAGGTAGGTACTTAACTCCAACTGTTAGTATTAAAAAGGCATTTTGCACTTATTTTAAAAATTAGCATTTCAAGGTGAGATAGATTTGAGGTTACCTAATTTCAACTATTAGTATTAAAAAAGCATTTTACAGTTATTTTAAAAATTAGAATTTCAAGGTGAGATAGATTTGAGGTTACCTAATTTATTCTGAGAATAAAAAATTAATATGTTGTAATATTTAAAGGTGAGTAGAAAGATCTCATTTCCCAAGACCTTAAACAGGAGAAATAAATCACTTTCTCCTATGTCCCCTTATTAAAAAACAACTAGTTCTGCTTTGTAAAGCAAATGCTCTAAAACAGGCTTATTTAGCAGTTGTGTTACTGCCATGTATCAAATTTACCATTTCCCAGCATTGGACCAACTGCCCTACATTTAATCCTCTGCAAGTCCAGGAGGTTATTGTTGACCCATTTTGCAGATCACGCTGCTAGGAAGTAGTAACCTGGGCCAGTCTGATGGCAAAGTCCACATGTGCCCCCATCCTGCCACATTTCCTTTGAACCAAGTGGCTGGACTGTGCTGTTGTAAGCCTTTTGCTTTCTAACACAATAAACACTTTAAAATGCGGATGAAACTTCACTAAACACATAAACAACTAGGCTATGAGTATTGATCAGCTCTTTAGTTGTTAGTGGTGTTTAGATTCCAGCAGAAGCTTCCTAGACGTGAATATCAAGCCATTCTGAAGGCAGGCATTTAAGCAGAGAAGTAAAAGGACATTGCACTGCCTTGGGACAGGCCCAGATCTGGTAGTGGAAAAATCACATTCAGGTACCATTAGGAAATGTAAAGGACTGGAGCAAAGAATTCAAGCAAAATTTCTAGAGATGGAACATCTAGAAAAGAGGATGCCCATTAAATGAAATCTTTTGAAACTCATATGACATTCTCACTTAATTTGAAAAGTAACTAGAAGCTTTTCAGGAGGGTAGTTAAATAGTCCGAAAAAATGTTTGGAACACAAAAAGTAAAACAAATGGGATCCTTAAAAAATAAGGCGTTCCAAGGAGCCCCCAAGGGGGCTGATTCTGGCTCTGAGGTATGGAAGGAGTGACAGGTACTGTTGCAGGTGTCTGACACTCAGGTGGCCAAAGTGAGCAATGAGAATAAGGACCGAAGTGAACAAGAACGAAGGCCGCCCAGTCACGCAATAATTCATTCCTAGCAAACATTTGTTAAGCCATGTGCCTACAAATAACCAGGCACAATGTTAGGAGCTAGGAACACAAAGATCTTAAGACATTGTCCCTGCCTTTGTGGGGCACTTACTATCCAGGAGAGCAAGATAGCGATCGAGACCATTGATTATAAAGTGGCAGGACCTGTTAACAGACCAAACTAAATGTCTGGCTCCTGCTAAAGGAACTTACTGACCAAGTAGATGAAAAATATCCATGACCCTGGGAAAAGAAGGGAATAGTAGTGTCACTTTTCCAAAAAAGAATTTAGGAAAGAGTTTGGTGTTCGATGGCATTTTCTTCCACACGCGTTCTGTTTTGGAATTGTTGATATATGTGAGTAGGACTGCCATGCAAGCGATAAATATAAACAAAGGTAATGCAGAAAGTCCAAGCTGAGGTTAAGGATTCTTGAGAATTTGAAGTTGTTTTCCTAGAAAACTCCGCCAAGAGCAAAGCTTGTTATAGAAAACTGATAATCCACAAATAAACCTTAACACCATGATGGAAGGTTAAGGTGTATTTTTGGTATGTTGTTGAAAGGAAGAAGAAACGGGATTCAGTGAAAGAAACAAATTAGATTTAGAACCAGGGTTCATTTGACTTCATTTATATCTCCAAATTTCACCCACAAATTATTAATTACAAAGAGAAAAAGCTAATTTTACAATTGTGAAATCTAGTGTATTCTTTGCCGAACTGAGTGAAAAAAATTCTAGAAATAGCACTTAAAGCTTGTAGTTGTGACCTAATTAATCCTTTTTTTATCATTACAGTTGTGACCTAATTAATCCTTTTCACACCCTGCAAATTTGGAATTATTTTCCTTGTGAAAATAATTATGAAAGAAAAAACTGCTCCAAGAGATGTAGGAACTCATTGATACCTAGAGAAGGAATCTGTTTACAGGTAATAATTGCTTCTGCTTGGGTTTCTGTCCTTAACAAGGAAGGAAAATTAGACTGTACATTTAAAAAATGCAGGTTGCCTCCAGCTCCTCTATGTGAGCCAATGTGAGAGCTCTAATGAAACAATTATGGAAGGGTTGGGAAAGAAGCAGCATGGGCACTGATGGCTTAAGATAAATTCAAGATCCAATATGTAAGTATTGTACTTTATTTCTTAAATCAAAGGTCTTTTTCTGAGATAGAGAAATCATGTTTTGTTAAAACATTCTTTAAAAACTCAAAGGTAAAAAAAAAAACCTCAAAGGGTTTTCTAAATACAACAAAAATGACCATCATTGACAATTTTTAGGCACATCTAAGGACATAAGAACACATAAGAATAAATTAAGGTATAATTCTTATTCCAAACATTTATGACCTCAACAGTGTTATTCTGAACAAATGCAAGGAGTAAGAACTATAGACTGTGCCCACAACCCACACCCGTTCTCTACTGTCACTCAAGGGCATGAGGACCAAAACACGGATGTCACTGTGGGCCGTGGTGGCAGCTGCTTCCATGGTGAGCTCTGTTTGACGTGAATTTGAAGCCCTCACTTGGTCTTAGTGGAGCTATTTAGGATTTACCTGGAAACAAAAGCCGAGATACTGAATACTCTAGAGCTCAGGTCAAGACTGGTGTCATAGATTTGGGAGCTACTGGTGTCTCACAAATTCTGGTTGCAGCCATGAGAGTGGATGAGAGAAGGAACATAGAAGATAGTGAAAGATAATCGCTGGAATGACCAGAGCCACCAAAGAGAACCCCGAGCCAACAGCAGAACTAAGAGGATACTGTCCTAGGGGCCACCGGGTAGAGGTCAGCCATCGTGGCAGATTAGACAGGAGTCCCGTTGCTGAGAATGGGTTGAATTTGACTCTTGAGAAGCTGGTCACTGTTGACCTCTCAGTGCCACCAAGCAGGCTAATTGGGGGGATTAATGGATGCAACTCTTTATAATGCAATCCAAGTAAAACGCAACATGCTACTTAAACAGAGCATGAAGGTTACCAGCTGGCCAGATACAGGCATTTACTCAGATGGCAGGATCGCCAGTTCCTTGATAAACGCCGCGTCCTTCCCTCGTCACAGAGACTTAGATTTACTTCAAGCTGTTTGCCACAGCCAAGCGTCCTGTGCACCCAGAGTGCAGTGCTCCTGGGACCCGAAAGCTTCTATCCTCAGCTCTCGCCCAGAGTCTCCATCTCAAAAGGCTGAAGTAGAAATCTGGAACAACTCATTGGGAACCCCAAACTTTACAGCGGAACAGATTTGTGTAAAAGAAAACATTTGTTTTCTTTTTTCTATGTGTTTTATTCAGCAAAATAACATTTTAACAGTAAAATACTGATGAATCTCAATCAACCCATGATGCCAGGCCACCATCACAATCATCTGGCTTTTTATAATAATCTTGTGTTTGTTTTAAAGCACTTATTTTATCAAATGCTTATTTACAGTTTTTAAGGCCTCAAAACCAGGTAGCAAATATCAAAAGGGATGTTTAGAAGAAGACGGTAATACTTCACCAATGAATATATTTTTTTACAGATCTGAAATATGTTTTAACCTCTCAAATGTCCTTGTTTTCCTCATGCTAAAGGTAGCTTGGAGGTAGGATTAGAACACTCTAATAGCTGCAGTTCAGCCTAAACACACTGTCCCTCATCTCACAGAAATGATGAATCCTGATGACTTTAGTTCCATGAAAGGGAATCTGACACATCTGCTCTTGGCTTCTGACACCAAAGGGAGTGGAAGTGTACCTAATAGAGCTAAAAAGGAATATGTCCCCAACCACATCCTGGTAGTTTGGAAAGATGGGCCTGCCCAAACTCAAAGAAAATGAGAATCGAGAGTAAAGAGCTATAAAAATCCAAATTTTAGTAGTCTACAAGGTAATTAACTTTTAAAAAACCTCTGAGTTAAGGAAATTAGCCTTTTTGAAATTCGCTGTTTTTAACTTAATAAAAGCAGCTTTTACAATTCACTTGATTCTCTCAAAATTTCTCATGGGATGTCCATTTCATATTTGTCTGACTATGGGTTGGGCACCAGAATTCTAATATGGTGAGCGTTTCCTTGTGGGTGGTGGTACCCACGCACAGATGGAAGCATCTAGGGAACCCTTCCCATTGGAGGATGTACAGTGTTGAGATCACGTGCCCTGTTCTCAAAATAAACCTAGGCCCACCTGTTGAGTGACTTGTTAAAGGTCTCACAGCCCCCAAGTGACGGAGCCAGGGCGACACCCTCCCCGGTCTAGCGCTCTTTCCCCTGCACCACTTTGCTTCTCCACCAGGGAAGACTCGTCTTACTTCCCCCAACAAAAAACTTCTTACGATCGGTGGTTGGAAACAATTCAGGAAACATGAACCTGAGTCCTGGTGTATCTACCATTTATTTGACTTCCTACCACCAAGTCCCTTTTTATCTCGTATCTAAAGCTACATTATTGGGGTTCCTGGGTGGCTCAGTTAAGTGTCTGCCTTCGGCTCAGGTCATCAACCCCGGGATCGAGCCCTGGGAATCCCTGCTCAGCGGGGAATCTCCTCCTCTCTCTGCTCCCCCCACCCCGCCCCACTTGTGTTCTCTCTTACTCTCAAATAAATAAATAAATTAATTAATTAATAAAATAAATACCTTATAAAAAAAAGGCTACATTTCCCTTATCCAGAGAAGTTCAAAGCAGTTGGCAGTTCAAACCCAAGTGCTACAGATCGAAGGACTGGCTCCTTTTATAACTGGCTTTATCTTCAGGTGATGAGACTTTTAAACAAGTCATTAAAGCTTTTTGACCTTCAGTTTTCTCATTTGTAAAATGTAAACCCTAAGAGGTGCTCTCGAAATTCCAGGATTATGGTGAGATTATGTCATATTAAAAAACATAAAGGTGCTCTAAAGCAAAGGTGCTGGAAACCTTACGTGATTCCGTGACATCCTGATAATCCATGAGGTTGTCTTACAGTGTTTAAGCTATTGCTAATAGTTACTGAGGAAAAAGAATTCTTGGAGTCTGCAATTTTTCTTCCCATTAAAGAACATGCTTTAGTTTTTTGTTACAATCCTACTTTAAAAAATGAAGGGACTTTTTGAAAACGTAATAAAGGGACTTTTTAATTTGAATATTTAGGAGTTGCTGTGATGCAGCAAAAGAATATTGACTACGGTTCAGGACACCAAGATTCTAGTCCTTGGCTCTGCCATTGTCTTTATTATTTTTTTAATATTTCTTTTTTTTTTTAAGATTTTACTTATTCATTCATGAGACACAGAAAGAGAGAGGCAGAGACACAGGCAGAGGGAGAAGCAGGCTCCATCCAGGGAGCCCGACGTGGGACTCGATCCCAGGACTTGGGGTCACGGCCTGGGCCAAAGGCAGATGCCCAACCTCTGAGCCCCGCGGGTGTCCCTGCCATTGCCTTTATATGTGGCTCCCTGAGTCACATCTTTGCGATGCTGGAATTCCTCATCGTCTGTATAAAGAGGGTGGGCTTTCACGGGTTTCCCCAGCACGTGCCTTTGATAATCTGAAGTGTATCGACCCCGTCCTTGTACACAGGCCTTTTGCACAGATTTCAGTGGACTCAGCCTCACCCAATGCATAATGGACTCCAGGTTAAGAAGCCCAACCTCATTGATCTCTTCTAGCTTTAATCCTCCAGAAGGCTACAACGAAGCTGTCTGAAGCTATTTTGGACAAAGATGGCATTTCATTTCCAGCTATTTATTCATCAGAGTTCAACCTGAATCTTACATATGGCAGGAGATTTCTGGCACCAGGCCACCCCACAAACAGTGGAAATTTATAAGAAAATGATCTGATGGCCTCAGTATTATTAAAAATGAGAACTCCTGAATCTATCATCTCATATCTTAGGCATCGATCGATGACTTGGCTCGCACATCCAGGCCTACAACTAAAATAAAATGGCATTTGGTAAAACAAGGTCTTAAGCTCTGTTCACGTTGAAAAGCAAATTCAAGAAGCTGAAATACCTCTCGCTGCTTGAAAATGTACACGGGGGGACAGCTGGGTGGCCCAGGGGTTGGGCAGTCTCTGCACCAGGGCCCATTCAGGTCAGCATAAGCACATGGGAGGGGGTTTTCTGGAAGGGTACGAGGATATTTCAGGGAATCACAGACAGGAAGGCAGTGCAACTTCGGAAAGAACCGGAGCCTGGGAAGTTGGGAATCGGGCAAGCGTTCTCTTCTCTTGCTGTAGCACAGGAGCTAAGCGCTTCCCACTTGGCCCTTCCCTCCATGTGTCTGTCGTGAAAATGATGTGAAAGGACCCCCCCTCTCCTCCCCAAGGTGCCGCCCAGGCCCAGGCCCAGGCCTGCGCTACCAGGGGCTTCCTGCAGCCTTGGGGCCCGGGGCTCAGGGCCAGCCCTCATCCGGGGAAGGCAAGCCTGGCCAGCAACGCGGGGCCATGTGGAAGCTGGGTGTCCTCCTGTCCTCTCTGTCCCGACGGACGCCAACGCCGGAGGCTGCCCGCGGCCACCGCACCCCATGTCCTCGGCAGGAGGGTTGGCACAGTCACAGCACATGGCACAGGTTTTCGTGCTAGAAGTTCTGGGCCATGGAACCACCTATTAATCTCTATAGAGCTTTTCCAGGACAGTTGGGAAAATGTCGATTAGCTTTGCAACCGCAGAACTGTATTCGTCAGCGCCATCCTGGCTGCGGGACAGGTGAGCGCCCTTGGGCCACCTGAAGGGCAAGCAGAAGCCAGGTCAGAAGCTCGCTGGTGTTTTAAGGGCAGGAGGGCGACAGGCCTCTAGTTGGGCCTAAACCAGGAACCCCAACACCTGTCCCCCAGTCTTCTCGGCTCATCCTCACTATTGTCCCTGCATCACTTGCTCCAAGTTCACCGGGGGGCAAGGACTGCCAGCGACGGTGAGCGTACCCGCTTGGCCAGGTGGTTTCTTGAGCTACAAACTTGCATGTGTGTCCCTGCTGTGCCCTCCTGCGCCCCCGGAGCCGTCTGCATGGACTAAAAGGGAATGATTAGGGAACTTCCAGCCAGTGGGCAAAGATAAACAGTCAAAGCTTGCTTGCTTTTTCTTTTTTTCTATTTAAAAAGGAGGCTCTTTTGTAAAAGTCTATCAGAAGCAATAGTTCTGGAAGCCAAACTTTTTTTTTTTTTTAAAGAGCAGTTGAAGGTTCACAGCCAAATTAAGGGGAACTTACAGAGATTTCCCAGATCTTGCCGGCCCCACACATGCATAGAAGCCAAGGCTTTTGATCTGAATGAGGTGGGTTTTTATGGAGGAGAGAGAAGGATTGTGAGAAGTGAAAGGAAAGGCCTTCAAGGATGTAGGGCATAAAATTTGTGTTGTAATAATAATAATACACTGGAACGAGGGTGAAAGAAAACCCTGATGGTAATTACCCCCTTCGCAGGGAGAAGGAGGTGAGGTCTGGTGAAATCAGTAGAGCCAGGATGTTAGGGGAGCCACGTGGAGGGAGGCAGAGTTGGTCTAGGGAGGCTCTGGGTACCAACACCAGGGTTGGGAGCCAGGTGGGGAAGCCCATGGGGCCACTACGAGAGTAAGGCCCTGCTTGCCATGGTCCTCTGTGCCAGGGAGCCACGATGATCTGAGCTTAGTTGCCTTGCGACCTGTTGAAGCCCTTCCACTGATGGCAGCGAGCCCATCACATCCCCTGGCCCTTCCAGCAGAAGGGGCCCCCCGGACTCCGGAATTTGAGGACCTCCCTCTCAGCTTCCCATGTTGATAATTGGCCTTTCCGACAGAACAGGACATCTGTCCACCACGGAAGGTGGCTCCTGACCTCAGAGGTGGGTAGTGGTCTGGGCAAGGGTTGCCACTGGCCCTGTTCCTGGCTGGTACTAGACAGTGGAGAACGTGACCACAAGGCCACGGATTGTGGCCCTCTACCTCCAAGTCCAATTCCCAGTTGTCAGGGAAGGAGGTTCTAACTGGCTTAGCCTGGGTCTTGTGTACACACCAGTTCAACCAACTGTGGAAAGAGGAGCGGAGATTCATGTGCCTTAGGCGGTGGGATGTTGCAGGGGGATGTCACGGACAGGGTATATATTCCAGAGCGCTTTCATAAGAAACTCTTTACACAGTTGTAATTCGTACAATCGGATCATTACATGTATGTAGCTCTCAAACTAACAACATTTAATGAACTATTATATCATCTTGGATATGACATCTTTGTGCCCCAGTTTTTTTCACTTAAACCACAGACACTGGTAAAAGTATCTCGAATGCTTCTTAAACTCTTGATTTAAGGTTGTGTGATTCTTTTTATCTCACCATATGTGTAGAAGGCCACGGGCTGATCGTTCAGACAGCCAGGAAGAAAAAATCAAATCCTCTGCTAAAATAACCAACACCTTCTGTACATGCAAACACACGAGGTAGGTCCTCCCCACCGGCACACTGTGTCACTACCAACCCAGCCACCTGCCCACTCTCCCCACGCGCATGTACACTCATCTACCACAGGTTGCTCGTTCCCACTCTTCAGGATTAAAATCCTTGTCCTGAAACTGTGAGGGGAGAGAGGACGTTTTGTAGGACAGATGGGCTGAGGTAGAGGGAGGAGAGGCTGGAAAGGGCGGAGTCACGTCTCTCCTCTTGGCCTGATGTGAGGTCCTCTGTGCAGTGAGGAGTTGGAGGCTGGAGTGGAGTGAGTTAGTCAGGAAGACTCTGAAATTTTGAGTACAGGCAGAGCTGCTTCAGGATCCCAGGTGACGAGGGGCTGAGACACCCCAAAGACTGGCAGCAGGGGGAACAGACCCACAACCCTGGACCAAGACTCTGGAGCCCTTGCAGGCTGGTGGCCACAGTGAACCTTCTCCCTACCGCCTTCTGAGGAGCAGATGCCACCAAGCTGGAGCTAAAGCAAAAGAAGAGGAAGAAAGGATGCCATGGGTGCATGTCCAGCAGGGCGCTGGCATGGTTGGGGGTGCCACTTACTTGGGACTCACTTTCCCGGAAAGCCAATGTGTTGCATTGACTCAAAACTTTGTTTCCAGACATTACAGGGTGAGTTATATCCCCCTAAGAGGTCATATGTTGAAGTTTTAACTCCGCAGTACTTCAGAATGTAACCATATTTGGAGACAAGGTCTTGAAAGAGCTAATTAAATTAAAATGAGGTTCTATGGATGGGCCCTAATCTAATATGATCAGTGCCCTTACAGAAAGAGGAAATTTAGGCCACGGCACGTACAGAGGGCAGAAGAAGTGAAGACACAGGAAGAAGATGTCCCTGGACAAGACGATGAGAGAGGCTGGAACGGGTCCTTCCCTCACAGCCCTCAGAAGGAACCATCTCGATCTTGGACTTCTAGACTCTAGAATCGTAAGAAAATTAAGTTCTGTTTTTTAAGCCACTGGGTTCGTGGTACTTTGTTACAGCAGTCCTAGAAGAATAATACCGGGATGTTATTTTCCAAAGGAAGTGTCTTGATTTCTGCATTTTATAAACTTCTTAATAAAACAGACTAAAAGATTCATTGAAATATAACTGGTTTTTTGTTTTGTTTTGTTTTTTAGGAACACAGAGAAGACATTAATATTATCCATGTAAATAAAACATGTCACTGCAGAACAACAACAAAAGCTATCCCTTCAGCCCAGCTAGTGACTAATAACGTCACTAATAGTGAAACAGTCAGTTTCAAATGATTCCATAACAATGTTCTCTGAAAAAGACCAATGAACTGCTTCCATCATGGAGTCCCATGGAATTTCCCACAAAAGGAATTCTTTTAAACTCAGAGCTGGTTTAGAAGATGACTAGCCTGACGTTGCCTGTCCTGGTCCTCCAGGCTCTAGGAAGTCACATGGACACACTGGAGCGAACCGGGGGCATGGTGATGGGGAGCCGCCTACCAGGCTGGAAGGCAGTGGTTCTGCTCCTCTGGTGTTTGAGTAGAAATATCAAACAATCTCCAGTGAGTATCTCGCAACACATGAATGCCCTATTGTGTACTGCAATTTAGGGTGTTGAGTACCAAGCATGAGATCTGCTGCTGGTTTCCTGAAGTCTTGACCAGCTAAAATTATGACCCCCGGGGGCACCTGGGTGGTTCCACCAATTAAGCATCCAGCTCTTGGTTTCGGCTCAGGTTGTGATCTCAGGCTGGTGGGATTGAGCCTCCGTGTAGGGCTCGGGCCTTAGCACGGAGTCTGCTGAAGAATCTCTCCTTTGCCCCTCGCCTGGTACGCATTCTCTCTCAAATAAATAAATAAATAAATAAATAAATAAATAAATAAATAAATCTTTAAAAAATAAATAGAATAAAATTATGACACCAGGTATGACGAGGCATGATGCTATTTACTGGAAACAAGTAATTTGTCTTATTATCTACATTTTGAGCATTTACAGGGTTCCCATGAAGTTTCCTATTTCAAAAAACTGCAAAATAAAACCAAAAAAAGAGAAAGAGGAACAGAGAGAGAATTATACATAGGTTGTATCTTTTGGCCAAATTGCTTTAGTTTTCACTCTGGGCTAGAGGAGTTAATCTCTAAATGAAGGTGACTTCCTCTTATTTCTGTAAAAGTTTCTTGCACAGAATACATTTCACTTTCCAAGTCTGATATATAAAAAAAAATTAAATAGAACAGTTTTGGCTGTCTGCTGGGTCAGATAATTATGATTCTGTAGCTGAAAACTAATTGAAACTGAGGCAGTATTCTTTTCCAAATGAAGCAAATTCCAGTGGGTTCAGCAAAATAGAATTTGATTGATATTAGTGACAGCAGTGATAGAAAAACTGAAAAATGAAAATACTGTGTTACATTCAGGTCATGTAATAAGTCAAATATTTTGAACATAAAGAAGTATATGGCTTTCATTAATAAAATATCCGTTTATCCCCAACCGTATTAAACACATGTGGAACAATATTTAAAGAAGACTGGCTTGAATTTATGATATATTTGTTAGGTTCTGCTTGTATTATCTTTTCTATATCATTAGAAGAACTTTGTAATTAGGAAACAGTTGGGTTTCTCTTCTCAAATTACCTGATTCAAATATTTTTAGCCTATCAACTTTCATAAGATGAGCTGTTTTCACCAAAGTATGCTTAGGCAAAATTTGAAGGGGAGAACCAAGAAAGGGTAATTAGTCTGACTTCCGATTGGTGCCAATGGTTTTCTTTTACTCAAATTTGAAACCTGAGTCATTTTTGAAACTTCTTTTTCTCTATCCTTTATATTCGGACAGATACCAAGTCCTGTTAATTCTTCATTTGTATTTTCTCACACAGATATCCATTTCTTTCTAGCCTTATTGTTACTCTTTAGTTCAGTACATTTTCAACTCATGCAATTTCAACCTGTCTTTTCTATCCTCCAATCCATTCTGTATATTGTTTCCAGAATAATTCCCCCCAAAACTATTTTCCTCATTCATTGCCTTGCTAAAGAAAACACAACAATTTCAATGACTCTCTAGTGCTAATAGAACAAAATCCAAATTCCTTAGGCAAGCATTTTTTAGGCTAAGTCAGTACCATTAAGAATTCTCTCCCTATCTTAATGTCAATGCCCCTGACTCACTAAAAAAAAAACCAAAAAACACAAAACACAAAGTATATGCTTTGGCTTACATGACCTTACCATCTGGTACTTCAAATTTTTTATCATGTGTCTCATCACCAGATTTCTCATTGCCTGGCCCCTTCAGATTAATAGTGAGTTTGGATTCCTGCTTGGCTTTGGGTTGAACTTCTTCCTGAAAGGGGCTTCTGAAAGCTAGTGCAGCCAGTGATATCCTCTGACAAATCTGACTCAGCTGGGGAGCAACACCCTAGCCTTCACCAGCTGGGAAAAGGAGCTCAGATAGCCTTTAATGCTGTCTTCAATATGGCCTCCACATATGCCTTCTTTCCCTATGTAAATGATTTATTTCAGCAAAGAGTCCATTTATGGAACCCTAAATCTCTACTCATCCACTTTGAGTCCCCAACTATGAAAGTCCAAAGGGAGATTTCATATCAGAATCCCTATTACTCATAACCAGAGAATGATAAGGCCCCCCTCCTATTTGTTTTTTTTAGGATATCTTCTACTAACATGGATACAGTCTGGGAATCCAGCATGACCATCTCTATGTTTCATCTTGTTCTTTGTTTCTGTAGACAGTAGGTCTCCTCCTCATTGCCATTAACCAGGTATGACCAGCTCTAGTAATCTGCTTGAGGGCAGAGTCCCCTCCAGCTCTGTCTCTGCGTGATCCCTTGGCTTGCCATTCCCTACTTGATGAAATAAATAGAGCCTCAGTGAAATGGTTTTTTGGTGGTGGTAGTGGTGGTGTTATTGGTTTTTTTTTTTTTTTTTTCCCATGGGAGTGTCAGATCCCAGAATAGAGGGCAGTGTGAAAGAAACACTGACTGGGTTTCTATCCGAGGTATTCCCTTGTCCCATCTTAGAAAAAGCCCTTCCCAACTTGGGCTTTAAAGGAAAGATGTCGGGATCCCTGGGTGGTGCAGCGGTTTAGCGCCTGCCTTTGGCCCAGGGCGCGATCCTGGAGACCCGGGATCGAATCCCACATAGGGCTCCCGGTGCATGGAGCCTGCTTCTCCCTCTGCCTATGTCTCTGCCTCTCTCTCTCTCTGTGTGACTATCATAAATAAATAAAAAATTAAAAAAAAATAGGTGACTTCATAGTTAGAAAAGAAAAACCATTAAAGTAAATAATGTGCTAATATCACTTTAATATTTACCTTATTATTCATAATGGTTATTATGTATGTTTGAAGATCCATAAAATTGATTTTCTACCCACTGGGGAATAAATGGGCTATTTAAAACTAGAGGCTCACAAACAAATCTCCTGAGGTGCATGAGAGCACATTTCCCTCCTGATAATCACCCACAATTAGAACCGATTCTTGCAGATACATAAATTAAAGCAATAAAATGAGATAACTATAAATAGCGCTGCTTATTCACTCTGAAGGAATCGAGCTGTAAACTACAAATCTTTGCTCAAAATAACTTTGTTCTGTAGTTGCAAGGACTGATAAGAATAGGTTATGGAATCACCAGATGGGAAGAAATCCTAGTCTTTTCTTCCAAACTAGACTAGATCAAAGGCACAAGAATCTGCCCGGCTCTGATCAGCTGTATCGATGAGCATCCAGATTAGGCTGAAACAGCATTGAGAGTGCCAATGGGTGTTCTTACCTACTGCTCACACCTAACAGTATTCGTCTCTCAAGAGGTGAGACCTGGGCAGATGTCACATGCTGTGCCAGTGCTCAGGGACAGAGCATCCCTTCTTATCCAGGGGTGGGTTGGTTGAGAACCCTGTCCTGAAGAGGCTTCTGAGTTACTGTGTCTGAAATCAGGATACCCACGTGAATGTGTCTGTGGGGAGACCACGGGCCAAGGTACGGAACTATAGCAGGACAAAGATTCAAAATCAGCGATTCTGAAGGGCTTAGAGTGGATGGGTTGGGTCCCTTTAAAAGATTTGAAATGCAGTGGGCCACACTTCCATTCCTGGATATTAAGCACAGACACTATCTCCTCAGAGCAAGTTTCCTTAACATGAACTGCTTGAAAGACAATTGACTAATTAAAGAACATGTTTTGCATAACCCAAATTTCCTACAATTATAATCAAGAACTAGCACCAAAATAAGAAAAATGAAAATGCTATGGCTCACTCAGGCTAGGAATACATTGCTGCTTTGTGTGGCTGGCTGGTCATTTAAGTCTTGTTACACTAGTTTTGTGTTTTGTTTGTAATAACAATGAAAGTGATAATAATTGTGTTTAAGAGACTCTAGATGCTAACCCCATCTTCCATGGCATAGTCACATTTATAACAGATTTTTTTGATAATGTGAGCTTTCCATAGTAGTATAATTTATGCTCTATGGCAGAATAGATATGTTCATTTACATTCCCTTGCTTTAAATTTAATATTATTCATTTCAAAAATACATCTCCAAGGACTTTATAATACAGATTAGATAAGATCTACCCATTTCTCCAGCTATTCAATCAGCCACACTCCCCCCCAAAATTTCTTTAACTCTTTTAAATCATGTATTAGAACTATCAAATCTTAGAGGTGAAACAAAGTCGAAAATCATCTGGTTCCAACTATCCGTTCCCAAATGAAATATGAGAAATCATGAGTAAAGGAAGTGATGAGGCCATCAAAGGGCAGGGCAGGGAATGCCAATACCAGGCAAGATCTGGGCAGGAGACCCTGCGGGGCACTTCAGAGGTGGAGCCAGGATAAGGAAGAGCTTCCTTGCTAGTTTTATCTGGTGCTACAGAGAAGCCAATCTTTACTATGCTGAAGAGCTAATCATACTGAAGTTAGAATTCTCAGAAAAAAATTTTTTGCCAACTCCATGAGTAAATGCCATTTCTTTCAATGATGTGTTTTTGCAACCTGAATTATTATATGTTCCTTTGAGAAATGTGTTACTAAAATTCTGATGGCTTAAATATTTGATGAGGAAGCACAGGGTACAACTCTGCATGGTACATATATCAGTAAACTGTGCTCAAAAATTAAAAGAACTTTAGATTTTCATCTCAGAATTTCAACTGTAATGACATTCAGACATTTTTTGTGTGAGACGGTTTTACTTTAATATATATTTCTTTTCAATGACTGCAACAGGCTTGCAAAATCAAGATCACTGTAGAGAAGAAGACAGGGAAGTCCAGAGTGGGTGTAACCTGCCTGTGGTAAAACACAGCAGGTATCAGCCATGCAAGGATCTAAACTGGATCTGACCTAATGCAAAGTTGGGAAAAATTATGGGAGAAATAGTTGTTTCTTCAGCTTTTATACTCATTTTAAGATAATTTTTTTTATTTACTTATTTTTTATGTTCTTCAGCAGAGTCTTCAGGATCCTCACAATGAAACCCTGCTCAACTAACCTAATCATTTCTTATAAATTGAAACGCAATATTCCTGTTGTCTCAATATCACCCAGAGAGTATATTTTATGAAACCCTGCAAAAACAGAACATCTACAAAAAAAGAAATTTAATCTGTCTCCTTTTAAAAGATAACACTAAATTTATTAATTTAATCTTCTGACATTTCAAAACACAAATCATTTTTATTACAAAACAATATATTCACATTATATTTTAAAAGTATAGAAACAGAGATGAAAGAAATAAATTCTAAACTCCATTGGACTAAAAAGGCAACTGCTTGCATGTTGTCATGACTTTTAAATTTCATAGTTTTTTCTTATGCATATTATTAATATATTATTATGCCTATTATTAATATATAATTTTTAAATTTTTTATTCATTTTTATTTATTTATGAGAGACACAGAGACAGAGGCAGAGGGGGAAGCAAGCTCACTGCAGGGAATCTGATGTGGGACTCAGTCCCAGGACCCCGGGATCACGACCTGAGCCAAAGGCAAATGCTCAACCACTGAGCCACCCGGGCATCCCTTATTAATATATTATGAATTCAGAATATCCCCTTTTCACTTGTTAACCTTAATATCTAAGAATTGGTTGTTTAACCTTGACTCTTTTGTTAAAGCAAATAAGACTAGAAAGAGTGAGTAGAAAGAAAAAGAACAGAAAGAATGAATAAAAGCTTCCTTCAGCCCTTACTGTGTTGAATTCTAATTTTTTCTGAAGGCCTCATCCCATCCTCAAGTAGTAAGTGGGCATAAATATCTTAGTTATAAGCTCAGGTGGCTATAACAAAATGCCATAGACTGAATGGCTTCAACAGTATTTATTTCTCAGAGTTCTGGAGATGGGAAGTCCAAGATCCAGGGGCTGGCCGATTATTCTGTGTCTGGTGAGGACCTGCTTCCTGGGTTGCAGACCACCACCTGCATGGCCTTGATGCATGCACATGGAGAGAGGGAGCTCTCTGTCTTCCTCGTCTTATAAGGGCACTAATCTCATCATGGGGCCATTCCTTCATGGCTTCACCTAAACCTAATTACCTATTAAAGGCCTCATCTCCAAATATCATCACTTGGGAAATAGGCTTCAATATATGAATTTTGGGAGGACACAAATATTCAGCCCCAAATAAGAAAACTATAGTTTAACACAGTAAAAGCCCATCCTAGTGCTGGAAGCAGAGCCCAAAAAGTTCAACCAAGGAAAATGGGGCCAGTGTTACTGTGAGGTTAGTGAATGACCTGGGTGATGGGAAACCGTCACTAGTTACGTCACATCTGAACTTGAGCTATCCCAGGGCATGCTATCTTTCGGTTTTGAAGGACCCTTATAAGGATGGGTATAAAGAAAGGAAATGAGCTCGTGAAGATGATGCCCCTCGTCTTCCCTTGTTGGATATTATGATAGCCATTTTAAACTGTGTGTTTAAGGTTGATAAGTTCCATTTTCAACCTGCCAGCTCTAATGAGTTAGTGATGCCCACTTGAGCACTGCATTGAAGGGAAAGAAGAGGCCGTACCGATTCCGTACCTTGGAATCGAAAGCCTGATTGATTAGTATTGTCCAGAATGACTGTGGGAGGGAAGGATGTAGGTGTGCGTACTGTAAATTGGCCTTCCTGGGTTTCAGGCATGTCAGTTTTACTACTAATGAGGACATTCAGGGAGATCCTTCCAGAGAGGGTGAAGAAGAGAAGGAAAGTTGTCTGAAAGGATTGCCAGAGAATCTGAGAGAGTAAACAAAGCTGGTGACCTGAGTCAGGAAGAACATGATTATTCCATGGGCTCAGAATAAGCCAATCACGAATGCCCTATAAATATGAAGAACATTGCTCTCTCTCCAACTGGAAATTAGCGGGCAGTTTAAGAAGGGGCTGGAACAGGAAGTGTCTCAGGTCCACTGTGGTGATCTTTAAGAGCAGACAAGCCTGTGGAATAGATACCCACCATCAGTGCCACACAGCTGGGAGTGGGATGAAGCTGAGTGGTTGAACTTCACCTACTGCAGTAGCTCTCAGTGCTGACTGCATCTCAGATTTACCTGGGGAGCTTTACAACTATACGTCTGCCTGAGATTCACCCTAGAGAAGTGAAGTAATTATCTTCTGGGGGTATTTTAGCCCAGGTATTTTAGCTTAAGAGTGTCCTACAATATGTGGACCACTGGCCTAAAGGAAGAAGAACCAGTATACTGGAATTCCCAGTTATGGAGAAGGATCTGAAAGCTATTGTGGAAGAGAAGGATCAAGAATGGAGCATGGTGAAAATTTGAGAAGCCCTCCATCCTTCCTACCAACTTGTAGCCCACTGCACTCCATCTTGAGCTATACTGAGAGCTCTGGGGCCTAAGGGGAGGACTTCATTCAGTAGCTTCTCTACCAAGTCTGGAACTGAACGGAGAGAGTGAGCAGAAAGTAGGAGCTGGAAGAAGAATAGGAAAAAGGGAAAGAAAAACATGGAGAAAAGCAAGAAAGCCAAGAGTTCTCCCAGTCTTTAAAATGTTTGTAAAATTCTACTGAGGGTGTGATGTCTGAGAGAATCAGGCGCTTAGCTCAGAGGAAAGCAGCCACAGGGACCATGCTAACTGTGTTTAAATGTTTGAATGAAAAGTCCTAAGTGCCCGATTTTCTATTAAGCCAGCCATGTGCCAAATTCGGGAGTAAGCAACATCCAAAATTCTTGGCATGTAGAGAGGGTTAGACTTCCTTAATGTGGCTCTAAAAGCAAAATTAGGGTTGAGGGATTTAAAGTTCCAAGATGCAGAATTCAGCTTGACCACAGGAAGAACTTTCTATATGAGGGACATTTTATAAAGGTAAAAAGGACTTTAAAAGGGCTTTAATCTGATGCACAGAGTCTAAGTCCTGGGTCCACCACTATTAGCTGTGTGATCGTGAGAAATGTACTTAAGCTCTCTATTTCCTCGGCAACAAAATGTAGGCAATAATATAGTTTTGAGGCTCATATGTGATTACATTTATAAAGGCCAAAATATAACATACAGCATTGAGCAGGTAAACAGAAGATTCATGGGAAGTTTTCTTGTTGCCCTAACCCTAACTGGATCCAAAGATGAGGGCAAATATGTCAAAGACAAACAATAAATAATAAGTGAATAGGAATCAGACATTCCTTCCAAGATTTATCAAGAAGTGCGTGAACTGGGCTTGCTTCTCTAAACCTGCTCCCAGTCCCTGTAAGCAGGCAGGAGCCAGGGGGAGAGAATTCTGGAAAGTCCTTTATCCCGGGGAGAAGGGGGCTTACATTGTGATGGGAGTTTTTCCTGCTCCCTCCTCATTTACCAGCCAGGCCTGCGCTGCAGATGGGTTGGCCTCCCTCTGCCTAATGTGGTGAATGGAAAAGAGCATGGGAAGGAGGGCGGGAGCTTCTGTGACCAGGATCTAGCCCTTGGTGATGGATTGGTGATTTCAGCTGGGGTCAAAGCCTTGCTGTGGGGGGGGGGGGGCGGGCAGGCCTGAGCTGGTCTCCCCAACATCACACCCAGGAAGGGACCCTGGCCACAAGGAAGTGGCGGGAAGCACCAGGAGCAGGAGCACATGGTAGAAATGGTGAAGTGGGGGGCCTCCTCTGGGGCCCTGGGGGTTCCCGGAGACGTGGACATGGCCGCAGAGGGGGGCCACCACCAGGCCTTGCAGAGAGAAGCTCTCTGAGCTTCCTGCACGGGCTCACACAGGACGAGGCGTGTGCAGGAGCGGAGGGCAGCCCGGGCGGCTTGCAGCAGCGGTGGGCCTGGGCTGCCTTGGGAGGCCTGGGCACCCCGAGTTCGGCCCTGGGGCTGCAGCCGGGGCTCTGGGACCTGGACATGTGGGGACCCAACTCCCGGGGGGGGGCACCTCCAAGGCCTGGGGCACCCCAAGGTCAGGCTGCCGGCGGGACCCACTTCCCTGGAAGGGAGGGAGCTCCGGCTCCTTCCCTGGGCCCCCTTCCCTGTCATGGGCCCTGACATTCAGGAAGCTCCCATCAGCCTCTTGCCTGTTTTGCTTCTGGTGTCCTGAGGGTTAAGGGACCAGGTCTGCGGCCTCACCTGGAGCAAAGCAGCAGAGGGCAGGGCAGTGACCCCCGCTCCCCGGGGACTTGGCAGGGGCTCCGCGCCCCACAGGCCCTCTTAGGAGCCAGGTTCACAGATGAGGGACTGAGGCCTAGAAGTTATGGAAGCGGCCTGAGATCCTCAGGGCCAAGGAGCGCCAGAGGCGGCCTGTGACCATCCCCGGCCCCCAGGCCACAGGTGAGCAAGCCCAGTACACGGCCGGTTGGAGAGGCCGTGACCCGCCGATTGGTGATGCACATACGGCCCCTAACATGACGGAAGTGGAGGAGGGAAGGCGGAGGAGGTCAGGAGCGGCTTCCTACAGGCTGTGTGGTCACGACCGAGTCTTGGATGACGTGTGGGAGTGAGGAGAGGGCGGGAGCACAGGGGTGGATGAGAGGAGGCTGACATTCCAGACACGGGGGCCAGGGAAGTGATTCTCTCCCGAGGCTGGTTCAATAAATACCGTTTGAGAAGCTGAAGGACAGCGTGGACAAGCCAAGACAGAATACGGCTGTTAGGGGACAGCAGTGGGGACACTCTAAGCACGTCAGCAGGTCATGCACAGGGCCAGCAGGGCATGTCAGTGAGTCTACGGCTGTCCTGGAAGGCCATGAGCCTGATGGGGTGGAGGGGAGCAGCTGGGGCAGCGGAAATGTTAGGAGGTGGTTTTCCAAGAGTAGATTCTGGAATCTCTGGTTTCCGAGGCAGAGGACCTCGGGTGATGGGAAGGTGCAGGGGGCATGGGGTCACCGCAGCGGGGGCGGCTGCAATAACCCGGCGCTAAAGACCACTGGACTTTGAAGAACATCCCAGCATTCCGCAGCTCAGGGCATGCCTTGCGACATCAGGAATCTCTTGCCATTAGTCACCTGGCTTTTCCTGGGCTGAGGGTGTTTGCAAAGTGCTTTAGTATCATTGTGCAAAGGCCACTGCCTAATTAAAAGTTGCTGTTTCCTCGGCTTTCTCAAGTACACCGCCAGGGCGTTAGGTCAAAGCCTGTGCTTTTTGTGATAATTCCCAATTAAGCGTCTCAGGTTTGTGACGTGTGGACAGAGCGTTGATTTTGTGACCCTGACACCCCATAACCTGGTGCAATGAAAACACGGAGGTCCAGTGCACTGGTTTGCATGCAGCTTGGCCGGTCCACATATGCATGACCTTACGACACAAGCCATCCACAGAGGCTTAAGGGGAGAGCAAGCAGCCGAGCAGAGGGTGGCAAAAGCCTGAGCCGCCGAAGGCATCTCTGGTGTTTGTAGGAATCTTGAGCAGCTTCCACCCATCCTGTACCTCCTCTCCTCCAACCCCTGGCCGGTGTGCGAGGCTCAGGTGCTAACTCTCCACCTGACAAGTCGCATCTGCACGTGGTTACAGAAACAGAGCGCCTCCCAGCACGCGGGAGCTTTCAGGTCTGAGCTTGCGGAGGTTGGGACTCCTTGGCACATGAGCCCCTACCACACCTGCTGCTCTTCTGGTCACAAAAGCGACAAAGGTCCCAACAACGTCTGAGAAGCTGGTTTTAAAGGGTTCGCTGCCAACTGTAGACATTGACGCTTGCCTTTCCACTTCTCCCCGGTGAGAAGACAGCATAGACGCACACACACACATCATTTGAGTCAAACTGAGAAGACTAATTTTGATCATCAGAAGAGGCAACGTGGCAGAAATGGGAGATGGTCTTTGACAACCAGAGTGAAGACTGACTTTATCAACTGCTACCTGCTGCTTCATGCCTACAAGGCTTCTGGGGAAAAGATGGTTCTGGGCCTACAGAGTCCTCATAAGTCTATATTCTGGGTGAAACTCAAAGGGGTGGTCCCTACGGGATGCGATCCCTACTTGATCTCAGTCTTGGAGGTAGGACCCTGCACTGTGTGTGCGTCTCACGGCCACACTCCTTCCCTGCCGCTCACTGCGAAAGATCACGTGGATCTCAACTCCGTCATTTGAGAAAAAAATTCCCAACCTTAAAAAAAAAAAAAAAGAAAGAAAGGAAGGAAGAAAGAAAGAAAGAAAAAAAAGGCCTCACATTTCAGCTTATGAATTTTTATGGTTGACGTAGAAAGGGCTAAGGATGGAAGGGGGAGCATGGGAGGGTTGGAATGGAAATACTGACTGGTTCTGACTTTACTGATGCTGACAAGCATCTACAGCACTTAAATCTCACAGACACAAACACGAGTCTTGCACTTTGAGTTTCTTGCGGGGTTGTTGGGGAGACCGCACGCATGCTGACTTCACTGGAAATTCCCTGCTGGAAGGACCCTTGCTAATATTCTAAACAGTGGGCCTCGGGGCTCTGATCCTCTCACCACCGGGCAGAGTAACCAGCCCTGCCCAGCGTAGCAGAGACCAGAGAGAACAAATCCCCCTTAACCGCAGGACCCGCCAAGGAGGAGGAGGACG
This sequence comes from Vulpes lagopus, assembly GCF_018345385.1. NCBI lineage: Eukaryota > Metazoa > Chordata > Mammalia > Carnivora > Canidae > Vulpes > Vulpes lagopus. The sequence continues at coordinate 1,173,742 of NC_054845.1, forward strand.
GCCCTGCGGGCGCGAGCTCTCCCTGTGGGTGCCCAGGGACGCGGAAACGTCCAGGCCCGCCCAGGGCACAGTGAGGCCTCTACACTCAGCCTGCACTCCCGAGCATCTTCCGTCTTTACACAACATTTCTTGGAAACTTGGATTGAAAGGCCTCCATTATTTTGTTCCTTCAGGAAATGATTCACAGTATTTCCAAAACCAACAGAATCCCTCTCGTACAGCGGAATGTGTGAATTCCCAGAGCGGGAATTGCTCTCTGCAGGCCTCCACAGTCTCCTTACTCATTACGTGTGGGCCTGCTGGTCTTCCACGCTGATGACTCTGGCCCCTGAGTCCCAAACAAGATGAAGAATGTATCTTCTAAAGGTTAATTTTTTTTTTTTAAAGGTTAATTTTTTAATTAAAAAAAAAAAAAATCTCCAGTCTCCCTGAAGCACATCCAGGCTCTGGTTCTGTTTTCTAGGAGAGGGATTTTATGATGCAGAGGAGACGTGTGTGGGGTAGTGGAAAGAACACCGGAGATCAGACTCATCAGATCTCGGACCTGCATCTGTTACTTACTGGCAGTGGAGCTCTGGGCTCATCCTGTAACCCCTAAGCCTCAATTTCCTCAATTAGAAGAATTGTCACGCTGCCCGCTGGGGCTCGCATGAGATCAGAAGGCTTAGTGTTTGTAAAAAGAGATGCGAAGGACGAGATATCAAGCAAAATGATGTCTGAATATTGTGGCTCTTATTGTCTGAATGTTATTCTGAATATTATAATGACTTGGAGGCTGGACCCCTCCTCACTGAAGGGATCCGCTCTGTGTCTGCCCATGGGGCACATCCCAGAGCACAGGGGAAGGCACTGCCGCGCATGGTCCCTCCAAGTAGCTGGCAGCGCTGGCAGTAGGATTTAGGCCCATGTCAGCGCCTGGTCAGTAGAGCTCCCCGTCTGGTTTTCTGGAGAAAAGTCAGGGCTGCATTGAGGGCCCCGAGGTGCCAAGATGCTTTAGAAATATTCCATCCTGGGGATCCTGGGGAGCTCAACGGTTTGGCACCTGCCTTTGGCCTAGGGCATGATCCTGGAGTCCCGGGATCGAGTCCCACATCGGGCTCCCTGCACGGAGCCTGCTTCTCCCTCTGCCTATGTCTCTGCCTCTCTCTCTCTCTGTGTCTATCATGAATAAATAAATAATAAATCTTTAAAAAAAAAAGGAAATATTCCATCCTCTGTGCCCTATGAATTCTTACAGCTCGCCATATATACCTATGCATCCTTATTGCTTGAATTTAGACACCCTGGAACGTGAATTCCTGCCACTAGAATTCCAGCATCTTCAATGTGACTGGATCAAATTAGCCAGGAAGCAGGGGGGCCACTTATACCACAACTGCATGCATCACGCCCTCCTCCGAGGTAGGTGCTGAAGCACTCGCTGACCCAGCCCTTCTTCCTCACCACGAACTGCTCTCCCCCAAAGGAGCTGGATGCCTCGTCCATGAGGGCAGAGGGAGGTGTGGCCCCCTGGGCTCCATTTAGGGAATCTCTGAAGGACCACGGGCTCCAGAGCTCTCTGGGGAATTGCCCGAGGCCTTCGCTGCAACTGCTTCACAGGGCGGTGTGACTTCTCTCCCCACCCAGTCCTGCTTCCCTTCCCTCCTACAGGTCATGTCCCTCCCATGCAGAGGGAGCGAGCCGGGCAGCCCAAGGCTGTTCGCTTTTGAAACACCTGCTGGTAAGTGTGGCCCTTGGCTGGCCTGGGAACTTGGGTTTCAGTGGGCTTTACACCTTTCCCAGACTGAGAAGAGCAGCTCACGGTCCCCAAATTGTTATAAAAAGAATGTGATCTATGGTAGACGCCTCCTTTCCTTCTGGGAGTCCGGGGTCTGGTCTGTGGGAGGCCCGGGATACCTGTGACCAGTCTCCGGGAAAAGCCTGGCACCGAATCTCTAACATGCTTCCCTAGTGGATCCACCCTGCATGTGTGGCTCCAGGGGCAGCGGAGGCCCCGACGCTCGTGCGTGGTTTCTTCAGGCCTTCACCCCCCTGCTTTTCCCCCTCACTGGCTTTTCTTTAAATCCCTTCGTTGTAATAACATCTGTGAGTACAGCTATGTGCCAAGCCTGTAGGTCCTCCAGCGAAGCACCCAATGCCCTGAAAGACTTTCTGCATGCAGATCTCCGTTATCCCAGAAAACCTGGCCTAAGCAAGCCCCTTCCTCGCGACTCCCCAGGACCGACCTTTCCCAGCAGTTTTATCGATTTCAGTTGACTGTACCCCCGTTCTTCCAGGCTGCTGACCTCATGATCTCAGAATCAAAACTCTCCCATCCAACTGCCTGATTGTCCTTCCAGATACATCTCTGTTATCAAACATAATCTGCATATTCACATCCCCCGAGTGTGTCCTCTGCATTGTCACCACCATCACTGCCATCGTTTAGGCCATGGTATTTTCCATCTAGATAATCACATCAGTTCCCTAATTGTTCTCTTCCCAATCGCACTGGTACACATGGCTGCCCAGTTCATCTTTCTAATGTTAATCTTGGAATAAGTGAGCTTTTCACTCCTTTTTCTTTTTTAAAGATTTTATTTATCTATTTGAGAGAGAGAGAGAGAGAGCATGAGCTGGGGAGGGGCAGAGGGAGAGGGAGAAGCAGACCCCCGACTGAGCAGGGAGCTGGATGCAGGGCTCCATCCCAGGACCCCAGGATCATGACCTGAGCCGAAGGCAAATGCTTAACTGACTGAGCCACCCAGGCGTCCCCTCCATGTGAGTTTTTCACTCTGAAGCCAAACTAAAACAGAACAACTTCGGTTTTTTCTGACTTCGGAATACCGTTCCACTTCTTAGCAAGGCATTCAAGGCCCCAGGAAGCTGGCCTCAGCCACTCAGCAGGCCTCCTCCTTCCCCTCTCATCAGGCTACACCTTTTGGCCTTGCAGAACCTCACGCTGCCTTACTGAGCAAGCGTTGCCTTTTTGCCTCTTTCCCTTTGTTTATGCTCCTAACTCCGTCTCACAAGGTCCCTCACCTGTCTTCTCTCATCAAGGTCCTTGCACCATTTTAAATGCTGAACTTCTTTTGAGACCTCTGCTGTGCAGTCTTCCAGGCTGCCTCCTTAAGGCGAGTTCAAGTCTCCTCCTGGGCTCTTCTACAACAAAATAGCTTCCTGTGCCTCCGACCCCTCCGATGCGCGTCTCTGGCAGTAACACCAAGGCTTCTCCTCCCTCCTCCCTGAGCTGCATTGGGAGATCTGGCTCAACGAGGCCGAGAGCAGCGCTGAGCAAGAGCTGCTGTTCCTCACGGGGGACGGTATGCGGCCTAGAGACTCTGTGCCCTGGGCCAGTGGCCAGCCAAGGTTCTGGTTTATATGCCCCACACATTCGGGCAAGTATTTTCGACCTCAGATGCACCTGTGTGTGTCGTGTACGTGTACATTGTGCCAGCATCTTCTGGACCTCACAGAACGGGCATAAATAGTGATGCGCAAAGGATGAGATAAAAAGTAGGTGTAGAAGGTTCTGATGTTTCCACGCCACACCCGGGGACTCCTGATGCATGAGGTGTGTACACTCCTTGGAGGACCCTGCTTCCTGCTCCTGGGACTCTGTGCTTAGTTTCGCCTTTGAGACCTCTGCCTTGAATTAAAAGATCTTTTTTTTTTTTTTCCAGTTGCATTACAAGCAAAGCTAGGAAATATGATTTTTCTGTGGCTGCGGTGCAAAAGGTTTATCTTTTGCAAGCTAAAGATGGATTTCACCCGCAGTGAAGGTCTTGGTGGTTGAGCTGCCCTTCATAGCCAGAGATTATTCAAAGGATATCTGAGTCTTATTTTTATTAAAGGAGGTAGCTATTCACACAGTCCCTGAAGGCTTTTGGCTTTGTCGTTGTTGGGTGATTGTGTGTTCAAACCACACCTCTGATATGTTGTATGATTACAAAGTCTCGTTGGGCTTGCAGGCAGGTTGAGGCAATGTTTTTCCCTTTAGTAATGACAGATCCAGCTTGATAATGCACATCTTTAAGTGGCAGTGACCTTAAAAATGTGAAGCTCTCAGCTCACTTTGCTGTCACAACAGACTTTTGAGCAATCCAAGCAGGAAAAAAAAAAAACCAAAAACGCAAGTGCAAGAAATATGTAAAGGGAGTGTGTGGCATAAAAATAACCATAGAAAGTTTTTGGAAAATAGAGTCAAATGCATATTAGCATCAAGCATAAACTTGAGAATATGACACAGAGTGAGGTTCAAAAAACAAGCATAGTATAGAAGAACATTTCCGTAACTTTGAACTAGATAAGATCTTTGAACTTGAATTATTATGGAAAGAAAGCCTCAGAAGACAGAAAATTGCTGTTGTATGATAAATCTTTGGGCTGTTATTCTGGAAACTTTCTCCACATAACTCTAAAGTGATTGCATTAATATTGACATCACTTGAGACTTTTATAGTTACAAATGGACTCTCTCTCTGCTGCTAGAAAGAAGAGGCTTATTGGAAACAAGGCTTATTGGAAACCCCATCAGCGAAAGTCACTGAGACATAGTCCCCTACCACCATGACTCCAAATGGCAAGCTGAGCATCATTCATTGCCGCTTCACACACATCCCACGCACCCCGTGCAACAGGGGTCAGGATGGGACCTGCTGTCCACACTCCAGCTCTGAGTCTGATGTTTCAAATCCAATCACCAGTCTACCACGAGGAACGGACAGTTTGGGGTTTAAAGCAAAATGCACATTTCCCTGGGGAAGACTCATTTCATCGAAGGTCAAAATAAATGAGGCAGAAAGAGAATATAATTAATTACTTTCTTCTCCTCAGTTGGGCTGGTATATTCTCCATCCACCCGGTTCCCCGGGCATTAGACTTTGCTTCATACACCGCTCGGCCCTCACACTCTCCAGGGGAGGCAGGAGCACAATCACCCCAGTGCACCGTGATGTAGATGCTGACTCCGGGCCCCAGATGGAGGCTTCTAGGCTGTGGCCTTCTCCTACAGCAAAGCTGGGGTACACACCAACAAATGTACAGCAATTTGTGCAGGTAGTTAATAGTGTTGTACCTGCCTTTTCTGCAAGGACTTGAGGAATTTAAGAGTGAAATACAACTCATGCAACAGTTTATACAATAGTTGACGATTCTGGAAAAGCCACAGATATCTCGGAATGCAACTAGTCAATTAATACAGAAAAAGTCTAAAAAAGAAATGATTTTTATGTGTCTCTAGAGTGGAGGTTAGTGTGTATTTTAAGATCTTCTGTTCTGTTGATCTTAGATCAAATCCGGAATGAAGAAAGCACCTCACTTACTTAGTAGTGTGTGAACCAGGAGAAGGGACACACTGAAATTGATAAGTTTTTCCCTAATTCTAGGAAAATAGTAATATTTGATATTTGTAATTCAGGCTGTCTGGATAAATGGTTCGACATTCAATTTCCTAATAGGATGCAAAGCCGCTAATAATACCAAATAAGGAAACACCCAACAGAAGTATAAATTGTAACTGAGAGGTGAGATTGCAACTAAGAGAGACCAGCAATATGGAAATATTTTTTTCTGACACTAACATAAATTTTGGCACAGAAGTCCCCACCCAGCCGGTCAGAATTTGCTGGTGGCCCTTAAGGTCCAGTCGGTGGACCTTGCAAGCCATGTGTTGTCACTGCGCTGCCTTCGCTGCCTTCGTTATTCGCTACCCTGTCTCTGTGCCTTAGGGAAGAGGAGACGACTTAGAGGGCCATCTCTTCAAATACTCTTCAGGGATATACACTGGCCCAACTCAAGCTCCACCTCATCTTCCCCAGGGGCTGTTAGAGCCTTTGAGGAAAGAAAAGTAATTCCTCTTCACCAAAACTCCATTTACTATTCTGGTTTCAGTTGGAAAACAAAAACCGGGGTCAGTATGTCAAACACGAAGGATTTAATACAGGGAATTGCTTGTAAAGTGTCGGAAGGATGGGAGAAGAGGAGATTCGCAGAGTTCAGAAACTGAACAATCCAAGCAGAATTCTAAGGCTTCTAAGCTAACACTCTCCAGGACTGGACCCATCCAAAGCCTCCCTCCCTGACTAGGGCTGTACACAAAAGGGCTTCTGGTGAGGCCTGCAGCTGCGGCCCCTCCTGCTGGTGAGGGGTTTGGGCCTAGAACACTTCTCCCTTCCTCCAACCGCTGCTTGTCCCAGTGTCTGCCATTGGCAGATGCTGACAGGAAGGCCCAGCAGGGAGTCTGAGAAATGTAATTTGCTGACTCCAGGACCCAAGGAACTCAGAGCAGATTACAAAAGGTTAAGTATAAAGCTGAAAAACAAGAGAGAAATAATCCCCACAGTCACACAACTTACTCTAAACCAAAGCTTCCTAAACTTCCTTTCAGTTCATAGCATATGCAGAAATTGGGATAAACTGGAGGAGATTTGAGGGCCTCTGCATGGGGCTTGGTAAAACCATCCATTACATTTTATTTATTTTGTAATTATGATGAATAAGTACAATGCAAAGTATAAGGGAAGATATTAGATATTGAATTTGTCTGAAATTTAAATAAAATATGTTTAATTTGATAAAACAGGAGTTTGCCCCCTTAAAAATTTGTGATTTATGCTTGAAATGGCTACAGGTAATTCTTATCAATGCTCTTCATTTTTTTTTTTTTTTTAGATTTTTAAAAATTTTATTTATTCATTCATGATAGACAGAGAGAGAGAGAGGCAGAGACACAGGCAGAGGGAGAAGCAGGCTCGATGCCGGGAGCCTGATGCGGGACTGGATTCCAGGTCTCCAGGGTCACACCCTGGGCCAAAGGCAGGCCCCAAACCACTGAGCCACCCAGGGATCCCCCTATCAATGCTCTTCAATAAAGAGCTCTTCACTCTTTAATAGTGATAGTCACTATTAATAAATTGTTCGCAAATGGACACAAAATTTTTTTTTAAATTTAGAGTAACAATTCAGAAATTCACTACTGTTGAAAACTTAAAAACGAACAGCTCTTCCTTTTCTTCACTGACAAACACAATGTTAACATTTCTTCTGATGACATGGTTTTTGAATTCTATAAAAAAATTTCAAATTCCCCTCATGTGTTTCTAATCACACAAGCATTTTCAGTATAGTTACTCTGCAGCTAGCTTGGATGTCCCTAAAATGACACGTCGGTCGCAAATAGGAACATTAAATAAATGTGAAAATAGAAGTATAGGGCAAATGCCGGGTTGGGAGCTACACAGGTAAGAAGCCCCTGCCCTAGCTGCTCCATTCCACCTTCTCTGTCTCTTGGGCACCCACAGCACAAACTTCCCCAGCAGGATCAGAGCCTCTTCGTTCACGTTAGTCCATTTCGGTGTGCTCTATGTGGCCGACTGACGGAGGTGCCAGATGGTAAAGCACCACCCTGACTGCAATCCCTGCATCTTGGCAGAGTGGAGGTAGAAGATATTATTCTGCTTGCCATCTGCAGGAGTCTTGGGCACACTGTCACAGCCCCCTCCACTAAGGAACCAGTGTCTGAATATAATTAGATCCATTTGCAGGGCACAAATTAGGCGGCTCTATCCTCAAGACCAGGAAGAAACACATGGTTTTACCTACTGCGGGTTTCAAAAATTTATTTGAGTCTAGCTCTGCTTGGAACTCCTTTCCCTGATTCCTAAAAACCTACATTTATTCTCAATATACAGAGACATACGTTGACAAGAATTCTGGACAGATTTCTAGCAGAATTTTGCATTGCAGCTTTGAAATAAGAATGCTGGGAGACCATCCATTGGTTAGCTCTAACTTGGCTCCCAGTGGTCCCTCCTCCTATATTCATGCCTGTGGTTTGCTTCTAATGAATAGAATCAGCAAAGAATGATGGGATGTCACCACCAGGATTAGGCAACAACAAGACACTTGCTTGCATTTTGTTTTCTTTCTTTTGGTCTCTCACTTGCTCGGTCTGATTGAAACCAGGTGCTGTGTTATCAACTGCCCTAGGGGAGGCCCTTATGGCAAGAAACCAAGAGAGATCCCCAGTCAACAGCCTGAGAAGATCTGAGATGCTTGGTCCAAGAGCCTGGAGGAACTGAATCCAGTCAACAATCATGTGAGTGAATCTGGAAGTAGATCTTCCCCATTTGAACCTGGAAATGACTCTAGTCCTAGTTGATGACTTGAAGATTTGTAAGAAACCCTGAGCCAGGAGATCTGAACTAAGCTGTACCCAGATTCCTGACCATAGAAATTGTGAGATAATATTTGTTGCTTTAAATTGCTAAGTTTGGGAGGAGGCCCAAGACGGTGGAAGAGTAGGGTCCCCAGGTCACCGGTCCCCACCAAATTACCTACAAAACCTTCAAATCTTCCTGAAAATCTACGAATTCGGCCTGAGATTTAAAGAGAGACCAGCTGGAATGCTACAGTGAGAAGAGTTCGCGCTTCTATCAAGGTAGGAAGACGGGGAAAAAGAAATAAAGACACAAAAGGCCTCCAAGGGGGAGGGGCCCCGCGAGGAGCCGGGCTGAGGCTGGGGCGAGTGTCCCCAGGACAGGAGAGCCCCGTCCCGGAGGAGCAGGAGCTGCACCGACCTTCCCCGCGGAAAGGCCTCCCGGGGAATTGGAGCAGGATCCCCAGAAAGGCGGGGACGCCCTCGGGCTCCCGGGGACAGTAACAGAGGAACTGAGCCCCGGGAGATGCGCCGAGCTCCCTAAGGGCTGCAGCGCTCGGCGGACCCGGAGCAGCTCGGAGGGGCTCGGGCGGCGGCTCCGCGGAGGGGGCTGCGGGCGGGAGCGAATCCAACAGCACAGGCCCCGGAGCACAGGGCGCCGGGACACAGCCCAGGATCCGGCCTCCCCCGGGACAGGCAGAGGCCGGGAGGGCCCAGGAAGCAAGGAGACTCCTGCCCCGAGCTGAGCAGATCAGCGGCCCCGCCCCAGAGCCTCCAGGCCCTGCAGACGGAGAGCCCCGGAGCTACTGCGGGGGCTGACTCCAGGGCTGCAGAGCTGCCCCCGCCACTGTGGCTTCCTCCCGGGGCCTCCCGGGGCGAACAACCCCCACTAAGCCCTGCACCAGGCAGGGGCAGAGCAGCTCCCCCAAGTGCTAACACCTGAGAATCAGCACAGCAGGCCCCTCCCCCAGAAGACCAGCTAGAAGGACCAGGTCCAGGGAAGTCAAGGGACTTAAAGTATACAGAATCCGAAGATACATCCTCGAGTTTTTTTTTTTTTTCTCTTTGATTTCTGTTTGCCTCCCCCACCCTTTTTTTCCCTTTCTTTTTCTTTCTCTTTTTCTCCTCTTTTTTCTTTTTTCTTTTTCTCTTTTCTTTCCTTCTTTCTCTCTCTCTTTTTCTCCTTTTCCCAGTACAACTTGTTTTTGGCCACTCTGCACTGAGCAAAATGACTAGAAGGAAAACCTCACCTCAAAAGAAAGAATCAGAAACAGTCCTCTCTCCCACAGAGCCACAAAATCTGGATTACAGTTCAATGTCAGAAAGCCAATTCAGAAGCACTATTATACAGCTACTGGTGGTTCTAGAAAAAAGCATAAAGGACTCAAGAGACTTCATGACTGCAGAATTTAGGCAGAAATTAAAAATTAAAAATCAATTGAATGAGATGCAATCCAAACTAGGAGTCCTAATGACGAGGGTTAACGAGGTGGAAGAACAAGTGAGTGACATAGAAGACAAGTTGATGGCAAAGAGGGAAACTGAGGAAAAAAAGAGACAATTAAAAGACCATGAAGATAGATTAAGGGAAATAAATGACAGCCTGAGGAAGAAAAACCTACACTTAATTGGGGTTCCCGAGGGCGCCGAAAGGGACAGAGGGCCAGAATATGTATTTGAACAAATCCTAGCTGAAAACTTTCTTAATCTGGGAAGGGAAACAGGCTTTCAGATCCAGGAAATAGAGAGATCCCCCCCTAAAATCAATAAAAGCTGTTCAACACCTCGACATTTAATGGTTAAGCTTGCAAATTCCAAAGGTAAAGAGAAGATCCTTAAAGCAGCAAGAGACAAGAAATCTCTGACCTTGGGGAGAGTCTTAGGGGAGGAGTATTAGGGTAACAGCAGACCTCTCCACAGAGACCTGGCAGGCCAGAAAGGGCTGGCAGGATATATTCAGGGTCCTAAAGGAGAAGAACATGCAACCAGGAATACTTTATCCAGCAAGGCTCTCATTCAGAATGGAAGGAGAGATAAAAAGCTTCCAAGACAGGCAGGAACTGAAAGAATATGTGACCTCCAAACCAGCTCTGCAAGAAATTTTAAGGGGGACTTTTAAAATTCCCCTTTAAGAAGAAGTTCAGTGGAACAATCCACAAAAACAAGGACTGAATAGATATCATGATGACACTAAACTCATACCTTTCAATAGTAACTCTGAACGTGAACGGGCTTAATGACCCCATCAAAAGGCGCAGGGTTTCAGACTGGATAAAAAAGCAGGACGCATCTATTTGCTGTCTACAAGAGACTCATTTTAGACAGAAGGACACCTACAGCCTGAAAACAAAAGGCTGGAGAACCATTTACCATTCAAATGGTCCTCGAAAGAAAGCAGGGGTAGCCATTCTTATATCAGATAAACTAAAATTTACCCCGAAGACTGTAGTGAGAGATGAAGAGAGACACTATATCATACTTGAAGGATCTATCCAACAAGAGGACTTAACAATCCTCAATATATATGCCCCAAATGTGGGAGCTGCCAAATATATCAATCAATTAATAACCAAAGTGAAGAAATACTTAGATAATAATACACTTATACTTGGTGAATTCAATCTAGCACTTTCTACCCTCGATAGGTCTTCTAAGCACAACATCTCCAAAGAAACGAGAGCTTAAAATGATACACTGGACCAGATGGATTTCACAGATATCTACAGAACTTTACATCCAAACTGAACTGAATACACCTTCTTCTCAAGTGCACATGGAACTTTCTCCAGAATAGACCACATACTGGGTCACAAATCGGGTCTGAATCGATACCAAAAGATTGGGATCATCCCCTGCATATTCTCAGACCATAATGCCTTGAAATTAGAACTAAATCACAACAAGAAGTTTGGAAGGACCTCAAACATGTGGAGGTTAAGGACCATCCTGCTAAAAGATGAAAGGGTCAACCAGGAAATTAGGGAAGAATTAAAAAGATTCATGGAAACTAATGAGAATGAAGATACAACCGTTCAAAATCCTTGGGATGCAGCAAAAGCAGTCCTGAGGGGGAAATACATCACAATACAGCATCCATTCAAAAACTGGAAAGAACTCAAATACAGAAGCTAAACTTACACCTAAAGGAGCTAGAGGAAAAACAGCAAATAGATCCTACACCCAGCAGAAGAAGAGAGTTAATAAAGATTCGAGCAGCACTCAACGAAATCAAGACCAGAAGAACTGTGGAACAGATCAACAGAACCAGGAGTTGGTTCTTTGAAAGAATTAATAAGATAGACAAACCATTAGCCAACCTTATTAGAAAGAAGAGAGAGAAGACTCAAATTAATAAAATCACGAATGAGAAAGGAGAGATCACTACCAACACCAAGGAAATACAAATGATTTTAAAAACATATTATGAACAGCTCTACGCCAATAAACTAGGCAATCTAGAAGAAATGGACGCATTCCTGGAAAGCCACAAACTACCAAAACTGGAACAGGAAGAAATAGAAAACCTGAACAGGCCAATAACCAGGGAGGAAATTGAAGCAGTCATCAAAAACCTCCCAAGACACAAAAGTCCAGGGCCAGATGGCTTCCCAGGGAAATTCTATCAAACGTTTAAAGAAGAAACCATACCTATTCTACTAGAGCTGTTTGGAAACATAGAAAGAGATGGAGTACTTCCAAATTCGTTCTATGAGGCCAGCATCACCTTAATTCCAAAACCAGACAAAGACCCCACCAAAAAGGAAAATTACAGACCAATATCCCTGATGAACATGGATGCAAAAATTCTCAACAAGATACTAGCCAATAGGATCCAACAGTACATTAAGAAAATTATTCACTGTGACCAAGTAGGATTTATCCCCGGGACACAAAGCTTGTTCAACACTCATAAAACAATCAATGTGATTCATCATATCAGCAAGAGAAAAACCAAGAACCATATGATCCTCTGATTAGATGCAGAGAAAGCATTTGACAAAATACAGCATCCATTCCTGATCAAAACTCTTCAGAGGATAGAGGGATAGAGGGAACATTCCTCGACATCTTAAAAGCCATCTACGAAAAACCCACAGCAAATATCATTCTCAATGGGGAAACACTGGGAGCCTTTCCCCTAAGATCAGGAACAAGACAGGGATGTCCACTCTCACCACTGCTATTCAACATAGTACCGGAAGTCCTCACCTCAGCAATCAGACATCAAAAAGACATTCAAGGCATTCAAATTGGCAAAGAAGAAGTCAAACTCTCCCTTTTCGCCGATGACATGACACTCTACATATAAAACCCATAGAAAGCCTCTCCCCCAAGATTGCTAGAACTCATAGAGCAATTTGGTAGCGTGGCAGGATACAAAATCAATGCCCAGAAGTCAGTGGCATTTCTATACACTAACAATGAGACTGAAGAAAGAGAAATTAAGGAGTCAATCCCATTTACAATTGCACCCAAAAGCATAAGATACCTAGAAATAAACCTAACCAAAGAGGTAAAGGATCTATACCCTAAAAACTATAGAACACTTCTAAAAGAAATTAAGGAAGACACAAAGAGATGGAAAAATATTCCATGCTCGTGGACTGGCAGAATTAATATTGTGAAAATGTCAATGTTACCCAGGGCAATTTACACGTTTAATGCAATCCCTATCAAAATACCATGGACTTTCTTCAGAGAGTTGGAACAAATTATTTTAAGATTTGTATGGAATCAGAAAAGACCCCGAATAGCCAGGGGAATTTTAAAAAAGAAAACCATAGCTGGGGGCATCACAATGCCAGATTTCAGGTTGTACTACAAAGCTGTGGTCATCAAGACAGTGTGGTTCTGGCACAAAAACAGACACATAGACCAATGGAACAGAATAGAGAACCCAGAAGTGGACCCTGAACTTTATGGTCAACTAATATTCGATAAAGGAGGAAAGACTATCCACTGGAAGAAAGACAGTCTCTTCAATAAATGGTGCTGGGAAAATTGGACATCCACATGCAGAAGAATGAAACTGGACCACTCTCTTTCACCATACACAAAGATAAACTCAAAATGGATGAGAGATCTAAATGTGAGACAAGAGTCCATCAAAATCATAGAAGAGAACACAGGCAACACCCTCTTTGAACTCGGCCACAGTAACTTCTTGCAAGATACATGCACGAAGGCAAAAGAAATAAAAGCAAAAATGAACTATTGGGACTTCATCAAGATAAGAAGCTTTTGCACAGCAAAGGATACAGTCAACAAAACTACAAGACAACCTACAGAATGGGAGAAGATATTTGCAAATGACGTATCAGATAAAGGGCTAGTTTCCAAGATCTATAAAGAACTTCTTAAACTCAACATCAAAGAAACAGACAATCCAATCATGAAATGGGCAAAAGACGTGAACAGAAATCTCACAGAGGAAGACATAGACATGGCCAACATGCACATGAGAAAACGCTCCGTATCACTTGCCATCAGGGAAATACAAATCAAAACCACAATGAGACCCCACCTCACACCAGTGAGAATGGGGAACATTAACAAGGCAGGAAACAACAAATGTTGGAGAGGATGTGGAGAAAGGGGAACCCTCCTGCACTGTTGGTGGGAATGTGAACTGGTGCAGCCACCCTGGAAAACTGTGTGGAGGTTCCTCAAAGAGTTAAACCTGCCCTATGACCCAGCAATTGCACTGTTGGGTTTTACCCCAAAGATTCAGATGCAATGAAACGCCGGGACACCTGCACCCCGATGTTTATAGCAACAATGTCCACAATAGCCAAACTGTGAAAGGAGCCTCGGTGTCCATCGAAAGATGAATGGATAAAGAAGATGTGGTTTATGTATACAATGGAATATTACTCAGCCATTAGAAAGGATAAATACCCACCATTTGCTTCAACGTGGATGGAACTGGAGGGTATTATGCTGAGTGAAGTAAGTCAGTCGGAGAAGGACAAACATTGTATGTTCTCATTCATTTGGGGAATATAAATAATAGTGAAAGGGAATATAAGGGAAGGGAGAAGAAATCTGTGGGAAATATCAGGAAGGGAGACGGAACATAAAGACTCCTAACTCTGGGAAACGAACTAGGGGTGGTGGAAGCGGAGGAGGGTGGAGGGTGGTGGTGAATGGGCCCTGGGGGGGGGCACTTGACGGGATGAGCACTGGGTGTTATTCTATATGTTGGTAAATTGAACACCAATGAAAAATAAATTTATTTAAAAAAAATAAATTGCTAAGTTTGGGGCTCATTTGTTCCTCCACAGAGTAGTTGGGAAAGACATCTAGAAGAGCACCTATTTGCGGGGAAGGGCGTAATCAGTTTGTGAGTATACTTTCTCTTTGTCATGTCTCTTGCTCTTGGGTGAAAAGTATGCAGACCTGATGGTTAGAGTTCTGGCAACCATCTCCGAGCATACAGATGAGTGTCTCATTGTAAGAATGACATGAACATCATTTCTCAATATCATAATCATTCTAGTGCTTAAACACATGGAGTAGAATGGAAAACAGAATTACTCTCACTAAGTAAACCTTTCTTTCTTTGCCCCTTGCCCACTCTCTTATAGCTCGATTTGCATAAGCTAAAGGTACATTAAGATACCGCTCTCTGCATTTAACCTGCCTTCGTCTGACACCACTTTAGAAAGCCGTCAATTTCTATTCTATTCCTACCTGACCAGAGGTTTCTTTAAAACAGTTAAAAATTCCCAAAGCCAATGGTAATTTGCATGGTAGTCCTATGAATTAAGAGTATTTTTTTTTTTTGCACTTTATGTAGGATGTTTTCTTATGTGTGCTAGGCAGTGAAAGATAGAAGTAGGGAGGGGTTGCCTTACTACCAGTGGCTCTATCCATCCTTGAACTCCATAACTATTGGCTTCGATTCATGGAGTTTGCCAGGTTAATTCAACTGTGATAACCTGATCCAGCCATAGGTGAGTCATATTGTCCAGGTACATCCTGACACTAAGGGTACATTTAAGAGGCATAGCAAGTTATTTAAGCATCAGGTGACTGTTTAGGTAAAGCAAGAATGGTTCCGGAAGCATGAGACTGTGAGGAAAGGTGTCCCAGTCTCAAGCGAAAGTTGGGACTACCCACACAATGTTAGAACTCAGAGGCATCACTGAGAGAACATCTCAGAAGTGAGCAATATTTACTTGGGAATTCAAGGAATATAAAATAGTTTATAAGTTTCAGTTTCCCCCTTTCAAAATGAAAAGGTTTTTTTAGGTCTCATGGAGAAATGTAAAATCTTAGAACTTATATCACCCAGTTCATTGAATTGAAAAACATCAATCAGAGTGATACTGCTTTTTAGCCACTAAAATGTCGTCATAGGCATATTTAGGAAGCCACTCACTAAAGGCAGCTTTATAATTTTTCATCTTGAAATTATGCTTCAAGCTGTAGTGTAAAGATGGTAAGGACTCCTGGAATGGACCTAATTATCACTGAAGATGGTCATTTCATGAGGGGGAAACTGAGGATGAGAAAGACCCAGAGATTTGCCCAAGATCTTGGTGCCTGTTGATATTTCTAGGCCTGTAACCAACTCTCTTGACTCCCAAAGTCAAGGCTTCCCGGCACTGTTTTAGGAAATTTAGGAGGGGGTTAGCGTTGACTGGTTTAGAACTTAAGCGACTATTATTTGCCCATAAACTGTGTTGTACTGGACAATTGTTTTCACTTAATTGTGACAGCAACTACTGTTAATTCCCTTTTTAAAAATTAAGTTAAAACTGGTAAACATTAGGCTTTCATATGGTCTTCATTCCAACAGTCATGGGCTCAGAAGTTCCTAAGGAAGGAAGAAGAATGGACCTTGAAGATAACTCACTGTTTTTGCCACAACACACTTAGCTGTCTGGAATGTTTTTATTTCCTTCTCCGCTGAGCAAACTCTAGTTCATCCCTGTAGGTTTAGCTCAATTATCATCTTTCCTGCAAAGCCTTCTCTCTGTTTTCTCACTGGGTTTTATAAATCCTTCCATCTTGACACTTCCTTGTTATTCATTTAGCAAGTTTTAAGTCCCTCCATATGTTAGGCATTATTCTGGGAACTGGGGATTTAGCAGTGACCAAAACGAAGTCCTTTCCTTTGCAAAGCTTATTGCATCATAGTTATTTAGTATCCTTTGTACTCTAAGGCTATCTCAAATCGAGATAAGAAGGACAATGTTCAAACTTCAAGCATTTTTATTCCCAATTAAATGTATAAATCTATTATCCAGGATTAAGATAAAATAATTAGATAAGGCTTCAAAAGTACTTCAGATTCTTTCCTATTAACCACAAAGGGAGTATTTGTGATTTATAAATCATGTCTCTTTTAGAGAGTCATGGACCTTGAAAGGACTTTGGAGATTATTTAATTAACTACTTCAGTTCAGATGAGAAATCTGAGTATTGAGTCACAAGATTTTATTAGCTTAGGATTATGTGCCCAAGTCAACATCAGGGCTAGAAGTAGAATCTAAGAATATTGATTCTTATACAGGTTCCTTTGATGTGCTGCATTTTGTGAAAAGGTACCACACTGAAAAATATGATTTAATTATGTTTATAAAATTATGTTTATAAAATTTATAAAATTATCCTTTCCAAAAATTATAGCATTAAAATTCAGGTAAAAAAAAAAGCACTACAACAATCGGGATATGGTGGTGTGTGTGTGTGTGTGTGTGATAGTCTTAAGGACATTTTCTAGTTCCAATACATGGGGGAAAAAAGAGACATAAATAATCTGAATAAAAACATATTGGAGGGGATCCCTGGGTGGCGCAGTGGTTTGGCGCTTGCCTTTGGCCCAGGGCGCGATCCTGGAGACCGGGGATCGAATCCCACGTCAGGCTCCCGGTGCATGGAGCCTGTTTCTCCCTCTGCCTATGTCTCTGCCTCTCTCTCTGTCTCTCTGTGACTATCATAAATAATAAATAAAAATTTAAAAAAAACATATTGGAGAATGATAATACAGAGTTGAAAAATGTCAAGTTGCATTTTAAGTGTGACAAATGACATATCACATCAAGTTCTACATAGTCCTTTTCTAAAATTTTAAGGATTCCATTACAAATCTTCTTTATGTTAATTTGGGATCTGTGATAGTGCACACACACATTCAGAAACCTGAAAATCAGAGTTTTAATGGAAAACTGATAGAAAAATAAAGCCATTATGCACAGTTTTTAGCAACCACTGAATTCTAGCACACATTCTTGCTCTTTGAACCTTTGCTCTCACACACCAGCAGTCTAAGTCTAACCCCCCCCCCTTTCACACCTACACATTCAGCCACTCACCTGCCCCTCACACACAGTTCTGACACATTATTCCATCTCCTTTATCTTTGGGAGATAGTGTGAGGGAGAAACAAAAGTCAGGAGCACAGATGCATAATGTACAAATGTGTGCATTACACAAAGCCTGTGGAAAAAAGCTTTGAATGAAATAGTAATAATTTATTTCAGAATAATTAACTTTAGTAAAATCAGTGAAAATATAGCCAGCTCCTCCAGCTTAATTTCATAAGGTTAGAAAGGAAGATTGTGATTCAGAGTTTAATCCTCCATTTTTTATAACAATATATCTAAACAAATACATTGATAATTTCCCGAGGAAAAGGGCTTAAAACAGTACTATTAAATTAGTTTTAATCATCCTAAAAAGAAGAAAATAATAGCTCTATTTCTTCTTCTGAAGTTTTTTTGGGTTTTCTTATATCTTTTTTTTTTTTTTTTCATTGTAAATGTACTCAATCCTCATTTCCTGTTTCCAACATTCCCCACCCAACTCCCCTTTGGTAACCATCAATTTGTTCTTTATAGTCTAAGAGTCTGTTTCTTGGTTTGCTCGTTTCTTTCTCTTTTTTTCCCTTTCCTCATTTGTTTCACTTCTTAAATTCTGCATATAAGTGAAGTCAGATTATATTTGTCCTTCTCTGACTGACTTATTTCATTTAACATAATACTCTAGCTCCATCTCTGTTGTTGCAAATGGCAAGATCGTATTCTTTTATATGGCCAAATAATATTTCATTATATATATATATATATAATAATGCACTACCTCTTCTTTATCCATTCATCAGTTGATGGACATTTGGACTGCTTCTATAATTTGGCTATTATAAATAATGCTGCTAGGGTGTGTGTGTCCCTTTGAATTAATAATGTTTTTGTACTTTGGGGATAAATACCACTAGTGTGATTACTGGATAATAGAGTAGTTCTATTTTTAACTTTTTAAGGTACTTCCAACTGTTTTCCATAGTGGCTGCCATGGTTTGTAGTCCCACCAATAGTGCACGAGGGTTCCTTTTTCTCTAAACACTTGCTGTTTGAGTTTTTGATTTTAGTCATTCTGACAGGTATGAGGTGATATCTTATTATAGTTTTGATTTGCATTTCCCTGATGATGAGTGATGTTGAGCATCTTTTCATGTGTCTGTTGGCCATCTATCTATAGGTGTTCTTTGGAAAAATGTCTGTTCATGTCTTCTGCTCATTTTTAAATTGGATTATTTATTTTTGAGTATTGAGTTGTGTCAGTTATTAATATATTTCAGATAGAAACCCCTTTCTCGGATATGTCATTTGCAAATATCTTCTCCCATTCAGTAGATCTTTTAGTTTTGTTGGCTGTTTTCTTTGCTGTGCAGAGGCTTATTTTGATATAGTCCCAATAGTTTATTTTTCCTTTTATTTCCTTTGACTCAAGACATATATCTAGAAAAATGTTGCTACGGTCCTGTCAGAGATTACTGCTTGTGCTATCTTCAAGGATTTCTATAGTTTCAGGTCTCACTTTTAAGTATTTAATCCATTTTGGGTTTATGTTTGTTTATGGTGAAAGAAAGTGGTCCAGTATCATTTTTTTTGCGTGTAGCTATTCAGTTTTCCCAACACCACTTATTCGAAGACTGTCTTTTTCCAGTTGTATATTCATTCCTCCTTTGTTGAAGATTACTTGACCATACAGTTGTGGAATTATTTCTGGGTTTTCTGTTCTATTCTGTTGATCTATGTGTCTATTTTTATGCCAGTACCATACTGGTTTAATCACTACTTCTGTATAATATAACTTGAAATCTGGAATTGTAACACATCCAGTTTTTTTTTTCAAGGTTTCTTTGGCTAATTGAGGTCCTTTGTGGTTCCACACAAATTTGACGATTGTTTAGTTCTAGTTCTGTGAAAGATGCTATTGGTAATTTGATAGAGATTGCATTAAATCTGTAGATTGCTTTAGGTAGTATAGGCACTTCAACAATATTTGTTCTTCCAACCCATGAGCATAGAATGTCTTTCCATTGTCTTGATTTTTTTTCCATCAGTGTTTTATAGTTTTCAGAGTACAAGTCTTTCACCTTTTTTTTTTTTTTAAGATTTTTTATTTATTTATTCATGAGAGACACACAGAGAGAGGTAGAGACACAGGCAGAGAGAGAAGCAGACTCCATGCAGGGAGCCTGACATGAGACTTGATCCCAGGACTCCAGGACCACGACCTGGGCCGAAGGCAGATGCTTAACCATTGAGGCATCCAAGGATCCCCCTCTTTCACCTTTTGGATTAAGTTTATTCCTAGATATTTTATTGTATTTGGTGTAATTGTAAATGGAATTGTTTTCTTAATTTCACTTTCTGCTACTTTTATTATTAGTGTATAGGAATGCAACAGATTTCTGCACAATGATCTTGTATCCTGCAACTTTACTGAATTCATTTATTGGTTTTAATAGTTTTTTGGTGTGGTCTTTAGGATTTTCTATACCATATCCTGTCACCTGCAAGTAGTGAGTTTTACTTCTTCTTTAGCAATTTGGATGCCTTTTATTTCTTTAGGTTGTCTAATTGCTGTGGCTAGGACTTCCAGCAACATGTTGAATAAAAAGTGGTGAGAGTGGATATCCTTGTCTTGTTCCTGTCTTTAGGGGAAAAGCTCTCAGTTTTTCACCATTGAGTATGATGTTGGCTGTGGGTTTTTCATTTAAGGCCTTTATTATGTTGAGGTAAACCTACTTTGCTGAGTGTTTTTTTTATCATGAATGGATGTTGTACTGTGTCAAATGTTTTGTCTGCATCTATTGAAATGATCATATTTTTTGTATCCTTTCTCTTATTGATGTGACTTATATTGATTGTTTTGGGAATATTGAACCTCTGTTGCATCCTGGGAATACATCTCATTTGATTATGGTATATGATTTTTTTAATGTATTGTTGGATTCAGTTTGCTAATATTGATGATTTCTCCTTCTATAACCATGATATTGGCAAATATTTCTCTTTTTTTGTGGTGTCTTTATCTGGTATTGGTATCAGGATGATACTGGCCTCCTACAATGAATTTGGAAGTTTTCCTGACTCTTGTATTTTTTGGGATAGTTTGAGAAGAATAAGTATTAACTCTTCTTTCAATGTCTCGTAGAATTAACCTATGAACCTATCTGGTCCTGACTTTTGTTTTTTGGGTTTTTATTCTTAATTACTGATTCAATTGCATTGCTGGTAATTGGTCTGTTCAAATTCTCTTTCTCTTCCTGCTTTAGGTTTGGTAGTTTATATGTTTCTAGGAGTTTATCCACTTCTTCTAAGTTGTCCAATATGTTGGCATATTCGTTTTCATAAGATTCTGTTATAATTATTTATATTCCTTGCTGTTGGTTGTTATTTTTCCTGTTTTATTTGTGATTTTGTTTATTTAGGTCCTCTCTCTCTCTCTTTTTTTTTTTTTTAATTCGTCTGGCTAGAGGTTTATCAATTTTGTTGATCTTTTCCAAGGACCAGCTCCTAATTTCATTGATTTTTTTCTATTGTTTTTTAGTTTCTATATCATTTATTTCTGCTCTAATATTTATTATTTCCTTCCTTCTATTGGTCTTTGGGTTTTGTTTATTGTTCTTTTTCTAGCTCCTTTAGGTGTAAAGTTAGGTTGTTTATTTGAGATTTTTTTTGCTTCTTGAGGCAGGCCTGTATTTTTTTTTTAATTTTAAAGATTTTATTTATTCACTCATGAGAGAGACAGAGAGAGAGGCAGAGACACAGGTAGAGGGAGAAGCAGGCTCCTACCGGGATTCCAGGATCATGCCCTGGGCCAAAGGCAGGGGCCAAACCCCTGAGCCACCCAGGATGCCCGAGGTAGGCCTGTATTATGATAAACTTCCCTCTTAAAATCACTTTTGCTGCATCCCAAAGATTTGGGGCCATTGTGTTTTCATTTTCATTTGTTTCCATATAATTTTTTATTTCTTCTTTGATTTCTTGGTTGACCCATTCACTGTTAGTAACATACTACTTAATCTCCATTTATTTGTGGTTTTTCCAGATTTTTTCTTGTGGTTGGTTTCTAGTTTCATAGTATTGTGGTAAGAAAAGATGCATAGTATGACTTTGATTTTTAAAAATTTGTTGAAACTTGTTCAACAAATAAAGAAGTAAAAGTCATCCAAATTGCTAAGGAAGGGATCCCTGGGTGGTGCAGCGGTTTGGTGCCTGCCTTTGGCCCAGGGCGCGATCCTGGAGACCCGGGATCGAATCCCACGTCGGGCTCGCGGTGCATGGAGCCTGCTTCTCCCTCTGCCTGTGTCTCTGCACCCCTCTCTCTCTCTCTCTCTGTGACTATCATAAATAGATAAAAATTAAAAAAAAAATTGCTAAGGAAGAAGCAAATGTATTCTGGAGTGTTCCATGTGTACTTGAAAGGAATGTACATTCCGCTGTTTTAGGATGGAATATTCAGAATATGTCTGTTAAAACTATCTGGTCCAGTTAAAACTATCAAAGCCACTGTTTCCTCGATAATTTTCTGTTTGGATGATCTGTCCTTAATGTGAATGGGGTATTAAAGTTCCCTGTTCCCAGAAAAAAAAATAAAGTTCCCTGCTATTATTGTGTTACTATTGATTATTTCATTTCTGTTGTTTTTAGCTGTTTTATGTATTTGGCTGCTGCCATGTTGGGTGCATAAGTATTCACAATTGTTATATCCTCTTGTAGGATTGTTCCCTTTATAGAGCATCCTTCTTTGCCTCTTGTTACAGTCTTTGTTTTAAAGTCTATTTTGTCCAATATACTAAGTATTGCTACTCTGGCTTTCTTTTGACATCCATTTACGTGATAAATGTTTCTCTATCTCCTCACTTTCAATCTGCAAGTGACTTTAGGTCTGAAATGAGTCTCCTGTTGGCAGTATAGAGATGGGACTTGTTTTTTTTGGGGGGGGGGGACTTGTTTTTTTTAATCCATTCTGTCATCTTATGTCATTTTCTTTTTCTTTTCTTTTTTTTGAGAGAGAGAGAGAGAGAGAGAGAGAGCATGAGCAGGGGTGAGAGGCAGAGGGAAAAGAAGAGAAAGAATCTTAAGTAGGCTCCACACTCAGTGAAGGGTCCAGTGAGGGGCTCATTCCCACAACCCTGAGATCATGACCTGAGGTGAAATCAGGAACCTGATGCTTAACTGACTGAGCCACCCATGTGCCCCTGTCACCGCATGTCTTTTGATTGGAGCATTTAGTCCATTTACATTCACAGTAATTACTGAAAGTATATACTTATTGCCATTTTGTTATTTGTTTTGTGGCTATAGTTTTTCTCTTTTGCTTTTTCTCTTCTCTCACAGTTAGTTGGCTTTTGGTAGTGATAAACTTGGATTCCTTTCTCTTTACTTTTTGCAGTTTGGTTTTTACTTTTTGCAGACTGGTTTTTAATTTGTGGTTACCAGTAGGTTGTATATAACATCTTCTACAGATAGAGTCTATATTAAGTTGATGGTTGCTTAAGTTTAAACCCATTCTTTACTCCTCTCCCCCACCATGTTTTAGATGTGTGGTATCACATATTTTACATCCTTTTATGAATCTCTTGACTGATTTTTATAGAAATACTTATTTTTACTGCTTTTGTGTTTTTTTTTTCTTTTCATACTTTCACATTTGGTCTTTCCTTTCCACTCAAAGGGTCCCCTTTAATATTTCTTGTAGGGCTGGTTTAGTGGTCATGAAATCCTTTAGTTTTTGTTTGAGAAACTCTTTCTCTCTCCCATTCTGGGAGATAGCCTTGCAAGGTAGAGTACTCTTGGCTGCAGATTTTTCTTTCAGTACTTTTAATATATCATGCCACTCTCTTCTGGCCTGCAAAGTTTCTGCTAAATAATCTGCTGATAGCCTAATGGAGTTTCCCTCATACGTAACTATCTTTTCTCTTGCTTCTTTTAATTTTTTTCTTTATCACTACTTTTTTCCATTTTGATTACTTTGTATCTTGGTGTGGGCCTCTTTGTGCTGTTTTTGGTGGGATTTCTGTGCCTCCTCGGTCTGAATATCTATTTCCTTCCCCAAATTAGGGACATTTTCAGCTACTACCTCTTAAAATAAATTTTTTGTCCCCTTTTCTCTTTCTTCTTCTGAGATCTGTGTAACAGGAATGTTATTATGCTTGATGGAGTCACTGAGTTCCCTAAGACTATGATCAATTTGCATAATTTTCTTTCCTCTCATTTGTTCAGCTTGATTACTTTCCATTACTCTGTCTTCCAGGTTGTTAATTCATTCTTCTGCTTCATCTAGGCTGCTATTTATTCCATCAAATGTATTTTTAATTTCATTTATTGTGTTTTTAATCCCTTATTGGTTCTCTTAAGTGTGTTAAGGGTTTCACTGCTGTCTTCCATTCTTTTCTCAAGTCCAGTGAGTATCTTTATGAACATTACTTTAAATTTTCTACCAGGCATGTTACTTATATCCATTTTGCCTTAGGCTCTTGCTGTGATTTCGTTCTATTGTTTCATTTGGGAAATATTTCCCTGTCTCTCATTTTGTCTGACTTTCCACATCTGTCCCTGTGTGTTAGGAAAGTCAGCTGCTTCTCTTGCTCTTAATGATAATAGCCTCATGAAGAAGTTGTCCTGGTGGTGCAGGAAAACTCTAAATTTAACTTTCTACTTGTTTTGTCCTGCAGGCTGAACTCTTTCTGATTGTGTACTATATTTAGATTTAGGAAGATATAATTAGGTCAAATATTAAATTTTTAAAACACACAAATATGGTAAACCATCAATGCCAAAATTACCCAAGCCAGACACCATGGCAAATCCAAAACTACCAAGTAAAATAGATGTTATAAAATCTCTCTGAAAGTGGTGGCCTTTGACTCTGCATTACTGTCCCTGGCAAAGCATTTGTATTTTACATAATAAATTTTGTTTATCAAAAATCTTGGATGTTCTAGCAAGTAATACAATTAGGAACAATAGTATAGAAAGATGTATGCTTTCTCCAGAAATAGCTCACCTTCAGCACAGGTTGCAACTCTAAAAAATAAGTGGGATTCTTTTTGTTACTAGTGGCAGGAAAACTGACCCAATCTGGCCTAAAAGGAAACTTAATTGTTTTGTCTAACTAGAAAGCCCAAGTATAGGTCCCAAGGCTTCAAGAAGTAAAGCTGGATTCAAGCAAAACAATTCACTAGTGCTCCCGCCATTAATTCTCCTTCCACATGGTTCATGATCAGGTTCCATACAGTAGTGCTCTAGTCCTTCCATCCTCTTAGGTTCATGACGAAAAAGCAAGAGCAAGTTGGCTTCCCCAAGAACTCAAATTTACTGACTTGAGTCTCGTTTTCATCCCTGAGTCAATCACAGTGGCTAAGGGAAATGATGCACTGACTGGCTTAAGCCTAAGGAGTATGTTTCACTTTTAGGTAAGAACAGAGGTATAGCCTGCTCAAGCACATGGACTGAAGGGAGAGTAAGGAAAGACTAAAACTTAGTATGAAAATTGGGAGCTGTCGCTGGAAGATTGAATGGATGGGATTCCAGAATACAAGCCACATATGCCTATTTTATGAGGAACCTCAATTGTGGCCATGGAGATATAGTTTTACTGGCTCTATCAGTACCAATTAAAAAATGGTCTTACATCAAAGGTGATGATAAAAATGCATAGTGGGTCCACCATTTATAAGGCAGATGTGCCACTGGATTGTCAGTTTACATGGATGTACAAAGACAGTTTACCACTTACAACTCATTTTTTGGGTGAGGATTGATAAACCAATGCATGTGAAAACATAGGTGGTCAATTGTCTTCCCATTTTTCCTTGGACTCAAAATTTCTTTTCTTAGGTTTGGAATTATTCAAAATAGGAAGTATGCCTGATTCATTTTTTAAAAAAATCTTTAGAACCTAAGACAATAGCTTAGTATAGTAAAAACTTAACATGTGCTGAAAAACTAAATAGGTGTATTAGTTAGGTTATAGGATAGGCTGCTGTAACAGAGAACACAATATACAATGGAGCAAACAAGATAAATGTTTATTTCTCTCTCACAGAGCAGTCTGGAGCTTTTGGGCAGTTTTTGGTAGGAAGGCAGCTCTGCTCCTATAGATCATACGGCCTTCTTCTGTCTCATTTCATCTCTCCCTTGTTTTCTTTATGAGCAAGGTTGAGACTTGCTGACCGTCATCACCACTGTGTTCCAGCCCATGGGAAGTGGGAAGAAGATACAATGGGCAAAGAGCTTCCTTTTAAGAAAGTGATACAAATATTGTGCACATCTTTCTAGTCACATTCTCTCAGACATTAGTCATATGGCTACAGTGAGCTACAAAGAATGTTGAGAAGGATAGCTTCTAACAAGGCAATCATAAGCCAGCTAAGGGGTATCCATTACAAAAAAAAAAAAAAAAAGATGAGGAGATAAGAGATCAATGAGTGGCTTCTGTCACATGCAGCCATGTGAAGATCAGAGACACTGCAGCAGTGGGTACCCATTTTCTTGCAATGTCACTGACAATGAAAAAAGCAAAGGAAAGTCCACTTGGAGAGAACTGGGTGTCACAGTTTCAGAGTGTCTATGTAAATGTGCCTCTGTGTGTTAGAGCTAAAGATGGAAGTTAAATTAATGGAATTTTATGCTTAGCAAATTGACTAAGTATAATCTTAAATGAATTTTAGAAAGCACTCACTGTTTTTCATTCAGTTCACTTAATTTTTTTAGGTTCAAAGTATAAACACAGAATTTATTTATTGGATTTTACTGCTAAAGGGTTACTTTTCTAAGAATGATTCGCCCTCATTTAATCACTTCTCCATATGAAAGTTCTAAGGAATGTAGGAAGCATTATTTGAGCTAAGAATTATGCTTTTAACTAAAGATATATAAAAGAATCTTAATTGATGAATTACAGTCTGTTCCACTTTGAAGAGAGCTGTCCTAAATCAAATATGACGTATTTAGGCAATTAGATGTCCCAGAAAATCTGGGGCAGTCTAATTTTAGATATCTGGTGTTGTCACCAATTGTATAAAACATTTTTGAGCATATATCACCAATATATGTATATTTATATATCCGGGTGCTTATATATGAACTGACATGTGCATATTATAAAACATATCCCAAAAAAGAAAAAAATTTAGAAGATCTTATTTATTTAAGACAGACAGAGAGAGTGCACTTGAGTGAGGGGAGGGGTAGAAGGAGAGAATCTTAAGGAGACACCACACTGAACATGGAGCCTGATGTGGGGCCTAATCTCAAGACCTTGAGATCATAACTGGAGCCAAAACCAAGAATTGGATGCTTAACTGAGTGCCCCCCAAAAAAAATTTTTAAAAGATGAGCTAAACTAATTGCAAATAGAAGTTTTAATACTCACTTCTTATATCCTCCTAGGGCTCATGCATATACAACATGAAAATCATTGCCTAGTCAGTACTAGAGTCTAGACCAGAACCCAGGTCTAACTTATATAGTTCAGTGGTCTTTCCTCTTCACTGCATTACCTTTCATCTTTCTAATGTCCCATGTAACTAAAGTTCTGTTCCAGACAAGATGGAGTAAGTGTATCCCATTTTACACCTCCTGTTGATAACAACAATACCCAAAAAAAAACCCGAACAAAATATACAAGTCATTTACCAGAAGATCTGAAAAGTGGGGGAAAAGTGAATTAGCTAGACATCTTGAGACTTGAGGAATGACCTGGTAGTGAACTTCCTGTTTTTTTTTTTTCTTGCCCTCTATATATCCAGGTCTATATGCTAAAAATATCTGTAACCTGGAAACAACAGTGGGCAGAGACAAAAAACCAAAAAACAAATAAACAAAACAACAACAAAATAAGAAAACCTTATTTCTCTAGCCAAAGGACTGGGACAGGGGAAGCCCAGTGGAACAGAAACTTCTTAACTATATGTGGTAGGCAGAATTTTAAGTTGTACCTCCCGCCCCTCCCACCTCCCCCCAAGGTTCCTACCATTGAGTACATGCCCTGACCTAGAACTGTGAATTTGAAGGACATGATGTCTGTGGTTAGGCTATGTTATACGGCATGATGGAAAATCAGATATGGAGATTATCCAGGTGCTCCTGGTGTAATCACATGAGCCCTTTAGAAGTCAAGAGTTTTCTTTGCCTGGTAGTGGAAGGGGGAGAATTCAGAGAGACTGAAGTGTGAGAAGCATTTGACATTGAGGGTGGTCTTCTGTCGCTAAGATGGAGGAGTCTACATGGCAAAGATCTGAGAGTTTGGGAGCTGAGTGTAGACCCCTGCTGACAGGTAGTAAGACTCAGTGACCTCAGTCTAATGACCGGGAGGAAATAAATTCTGCCAGCGATGTGAAAGAGGTAGACGTGGAGCCTTCCCTAGTTGAACCTCCAGGAGGGGATGGAGTGGGCCTATATCTTGATTTTAGCCTTATGAGACATTGAGCTATGGGACTCTTAACTAAGGTGTCGCGTGCGCTGGGGGTGACAACCGTCCAGGGATGAGGGTAAGGGAATGAGGAAAAGAAAAGAGACATAAACAGAGTGGGAGCAGGAGGGACATATGGCTGGATTCAGCCACAATGCCAACTTTATTTGTATTATTCACTCTTTTATAAAGCAGGGTTGTTTAACAAGCAGGATATTTTAAGCTTAGTTCTCCAGACATGTCCTTTCACAGTAGATAGCAACAGTATGCGCCCTTGAATAGATAGCTATAGTATGCGTCCTTGAGCCACAAGCCTTCAACAACAAGGGTGAGACAGGTGGGCCGCGGTTGGAAGAGTCAACAGAGAGCCATTGCTCGATCCATTAACCCCTTCCTAGCACGCGGCTCCCAACACTAAGGAAACCTTGAGCTAATACATTTTTGTTGTTTTAAACCACTAAGTTATTGGTAATTTCCTTGTTCTCAAGACAAACCCTATGAAAAAGCCATGTACTCCCTCATCCCTACAGTGCTGCAGGAGTGGGGCTGGTTGTCAGAATTCTGACTTCCACCATGTATTAGTTTCCTGTTGCTATTATAAAAAATTCCCAAAAATTAGTGGCTTAAAACAGCACAATTTATTATCTTACAGTTCTGGAGATCAGAAGGCCAAATTGGCTCTTGCTGGCTAAAATCAAGGTATCCATAGAGCTGCCTTCTTTCTGGAAGCCTTTCTGAGGCTTTGGGGAGAATCCATTTCCTCTCCTTTTCCAGTTTTTAGAGGCTGCTTGCATGCCTTGGCTCACGGCCCCTTTCTCTATCTTTAAAGCATAACTCCAATCTCTACTTCTGTGATCACATCTCCCCTCTTCTTTTTGATCCTTTTGCCTTCTTTTTATAAAGACACTTGTGATTACATTGGGCTCACCTTGATAATCCAGGGTAATCTTCCCATATCAAGATCCTTAACTTAATCACATTTGCAAAGTCTCTTACCATGGAAGGTAACATATTCACAGGTTTGAAGGATTAGGTTGTAGACACTGGGGAGCGGGGGTGGTCATTGTTCTGTCACAGCAGCTCCCACTGAATAACACTGTAGAAGCTTTATAAACCAAATTGACATTTGAATCACAGCCACAAAAGTGGGCTAGAATTGCTCAATTAGGATATCTTTTTTCAGAGAGAGAGAGAGAGAGAAAAAGAGCAAGTGGGGGGGGGGGCAGAGTGCAAGGGAGAGAGAGAATCCCAAGCAAGCTCCACACCCAGTACAGAGCCCAACATGGAGCTATATCCTATAACCCTGAGATCATGACCCGAGCCAAAATTCAGAGTCAGACACCTAACCACCTGAGCCACCCAAGTGCCCCTCAATTAGGATATTTAAATAGGAATCAGAGTCTTATGATAGTCAACTGTCCAGGATATATAAATACAGAATTGCTCACCGTATTAGGCAAATTTCAACTCCAGTAAGAAAATATAATAAAAAAAAAGAGAGAAAGAAAGAAAGAAAGAAAGAAAGAAAGAAAGAAAGAAAATATAATCAACAGATGCCAACACCAAGATGACAAAGATGTTGGAATTATCAAACAAGGATTTTAAAAAGCTATTATAAAAGCGTTCCTTAAATAAACAATTACAAATACTCTTGAATGAAATAAAAATAAATAGAAAATCTTAGGAAAGATTTATAGAAGATATAAAGATAAACCCAATGGAAATTTTAGAATTTAAAAATATAAAACTGAAATAAAAAAATTCATTAGATGGGTGTTTCATTTTTTATTATTTATTTTTTTTAAAAGATTTTATTCGTGAGAGACACAGAGAGAGAGAGGCAGAGACACAGGCAGAGGGACAAGTAGGCTCCATGCAGGGAGCACGATGTGGGACTCGATCCCAAGACCCCAGGATCACACCCTGGGCTGAAGGCAGCATTAAACCACTGAGCCACCTAGGCTGCCCTAGATGGGTGTTTTAATTGAACCTATGATTTAATTTCTTTTTTTTTTTTCCTATGATTTAATTTCTAAAAGTGACTAAATGATAACATTGCCAGGTCAGTGCCATTGAAAGAAGGGTTTATTAAGAGGCATGCTGTACCATGCACAGCTACATGAGGAAGAACCAGGGTCAGTCCCGAGGCAGGAGGAGCGAGAGGAAAGCACAGCCACAAGCCTTTATTTGGAAACCAAAAGAAAGAATGGGTGAGGCAGGATAGTCAAGTTTGAGCAAGTTTAGGAATGAATAGTTTGAATAATTTCAGCAGGCTCTGAGCTATGGTGGTGATCTCTAGTTGTTCAGTACCTGACCCCACTGTGATTCGGAGCAGGGGAAATATTGGCTTGGTGTGTGAAAGTTAGTTAGAGTTGGTGGTTGAGGTAGAGCTCTGGATTGGTAGGTTTGTATGTAGTAGACAGAGTCATTTACTACCTCCGGGAATTAGTTAGCTCTGGGCGGGGCACTCTTTCCCTAGCCAGCAAGACTCCCAATATGTGAAAGCATCATAAATATGGAAAATAAAAACATAATTAAGATAATGAGTTCAATAGCAAAATCAACAAGCCAGAAGAGTCTGTGAACTTGAAGGTAGAGCAGTAGAAATTACCAATATGAACAACAGATGGAAAAGAGATATTTTAAAAAATGAATGGATCCCCAAGGACTTGTGGGATAGTAACAGAAGATTTAACATTCATATTATCAGTTTCAGAAGAAGGAAAAGAACACTGAGCTGAAAAACACCAGAAGAAATAATGGCTCAAGCTTCTCAACTTTGGTGAGAGACACAAACTTACAGATTCAAGAAACTGAATATATCCCCAAACAGAATAAGCTTAAAAGTTCACACGCAGACATGTTATAATCAAATCCCTGAAAAACAACACCAACCAACTTTCAAGAGCAGCCAGAGCCAGAGAGAAAGCAGGCATTACCAACTGGGAAACAACGAATCACATGCTAGCAGATTTCTCCTCAGAAACTCATTGAAGGACAGAAGAAAGAGGCAAACACTTTCCAAATCCTGAAAGAAAAGCACTGTCAACCCAGAGTTCTATATTCAGCAAAAAATATCCCTCAAGAAAGAAGGTGAAGATACCTTCACTCAGAGGATTTGTCACCCAGCATCTTGCTCTGAAAGAATGACTTAAAAAAGCTATTCAGACAGAAAGGAAATGACAATGAAAGGACTCTTGGGACATCATGAATGGAAAAAAAAAAAAAAAAAGCAGTGGAATTATATAGATTGCATACTATAGAACATTCTTGAAGTGACAAAATCGTACTGATGGAGACTAGGTTGGTGGTTGCATGGTTTGGGGCCAGGAAAAGGTGTGATTATTAAAGTGTAACACAAAGAAGTTTCTTTCTGGTGATATGGTGATAGAACTGCTTTGGATTCTCCTTGTGGTAACTGTTACAGGAATCCACACATGTGATAAGATTTCAAATTTCACCCTTAACAAGAATATATGTAAAGAAAGACTGGTGAAATCCAAATAAAATCTGTATCTGAAAGAACACCATTAAATTTCCTGGTTTTGACATTTTATTATGGTTATAGAAAATAGTATCCATGGGGCCAGTCTGGGTGCCCAGAAACTATATAACTATATATAACTATATAACTATATATATATTTTTTTTTTACAATTTCTTATCTTAACTAATTTCAAAATAAAATATTGTAATAAAAAATAGGACCTATTTTAGTTTTTTAAAATTTAATAATTGAGAAGGTAGGCTAAGAGCAGATAGATAAATGTGGGATTTGGGGAAAATTAGCTGAATTGGCAATTGGTGTAGGATAGATTTTGGTTGGTTCAGTGAGATCATTCTTTGCACACATGTCCACTGATCTATACACACATATGGGCATATGTACACTGACAGACACACACAAACGCAATTCTACTCACCTAGGTTTCAATGTTCCCCTATTATCCTTCTACCATTCTCTTTCCAGCGAGCTTAGATTTCTCTGTGCTTAGCATTAGGAAAGAGCTCTCTGGAGATCATCCCTCCTCCTGTTGGTGGTGTGACCCATTTAACTCCTCTGTGCACCCACTTCTGCTTCATCTCCTAACCCTTTTGGAGACCCTTTTAGTCCTTGTTGTCATGAAATTCTAGCTTCTGTCTCTAACAATTATGTTGCCATCAGTCTGCTTACCATCGCGGTGTTTGCCAAACCTTATTAGATATGACGGAGTGAGAAGACACAGACCTGACTCAGAGGCCTGGCTCAGCACTAAGTGAGGTCAAAGGAGTCACCATAGAGGTGCCACAGTCTCACCATCACATTCCTGAGGCCCATATGCCCTTTGGGGGGTACGGGTTGAAGGAGAACCGCTCCATAAAAGTCTGAGGAAAGCACAGCAGGTGAGTAGGAAGTTGGAGGAGAGGAAGAAAGCGGTGATAAGCTGGTTTATGTAGGAGAATGTTATCCAGCTCAATCTGATGATCATTCAGGGTAGGACTGAGAAAGGAGAAGTGAAGTCAAGAAAACAGAAGGGGCATAAACTTTCGGATAGCCAGACTCTATTCCCATATCGTTCTGAGGGAAAGGAATGGTCAAGGATGGTAGACCCAGGTCTGAGGCCACTGGGAGAGGGAATGGAGAGAGCTCAGTTGCTGTGGATGACTTTGCGGATCCAGTCTGTATAGCGGGAAACCTTGGTGTAGTAGCCGACATCACCTCTCAGAATGCACCCTGCTGACCAAGATAGGATGCCTTGGAGCTGATTTTGGCACAAGACTGGGGCAGCTGCTAATTCCTGTTAGAAGAAGAACAGATGGGGCAGGCAGGATAGCCAAAGCAAAGTGACCTTTGCTCAGTGCCTCATGCCAAGTCCCATGTGAGGAGTCCAGGATGGAAAGACTTAGGTGGTGGAAGGGGCGATTGGGGCACATCGGATCTGCCTAGGGGGTTAAAGAAAACAAAAGAAAGAAAGACTTAGGTGGTAAGGGCTGGGAGAAACGTCTGGAGGACATCTTGGGTCCATCCCACCACTCATTCCAGGGCACATCTGAGTTAGACGTAAAGAACTAAGAACACTCTAAGCTGCTTCTGCCCTAGCATCTATGTTCCTTCATTATTAGAAGGACACATTGTTTCCTGGATCCCATTGACCTTGATCTCATTTGCCTGGATCCCATTTACTATTGAATGTAGAGACAGGAAATTGGCTTGGTCGAGGAAGATTATGTGGACCCCAAAACAGTGTCCTAGACTGAACTCAAAGGGGGCAGAGGGAAAAGAGTTACCTTACACATGTGTTTGTTCTCCAGAGATGATCCTGCACAGAACATGTTCTCCGTGATTTGAACAGGAATTTGTCTCACAGGGGACTCCTTGCAGTCATCATTAGAGAACCAAAAGACGGTCTGGTTTATCTGGACGTCAGGCTCTGAGCCTGAGCACACGAGTGTATGTGTGCATGCGCACACACAGAAGGGGAGAGAGAGAGAGAAAAAAGGCTTTGTTTCTCTTTGATCCTCACATATTCATCTCCCTTTCTTCTTCCCTTCCCTCCCTCTTTTTCTGTTATTAACCTCTCCATCATTCAATGAAAGAAAAACACAAAATGAAAAGGAACCAGAGAAAAATAAACATAGTGAAATGAGAAAACCAAGGTCTGGTCCCAGTGTCATAAACTGCGTAACTTGGGCTTGTGTGTGCATGCTTTCATTAGTGAATGCTGGTCTCTCAGTTTCTGATGAATGAACCACACTCAGCATCCAGTGGGATTACCTGCAAACTCCCTCCCCACCCAGATATCTTTTCACCCTCACCTGGGGGAAAAGGGAGGCAAGAACACTGGATTTCAGGGATCTCCAGCCATAAACAGTCATGTTACCAGTTTGGGCCTCAATTTCCAAATTAATAAAACTAGAGGTTAAGCTATAAGTTCTCGGGCTTCTTCCAGTTCTCATGATCTACAATAATAATTGTGTGATAATCCTCTTTGAGTGGCTGCTTAAGGAGCACTAAGGTCTGTCTTGAGGGCCACTCACCGGAATCCTTCCATTCCCAGCCCCAGCCAGAGACAGTGCACTTTTCCCCTCTTCTGTCATCTGTGGTGTTGGGCAGGGCCACCAGCTTCACCTGATCGTTGAGCTTTTGGGGATGACTCAGCTTGATGAGCATGAGGTCATGCTCAGCAGAATCCCGGGTAAAATCTGGGTGTTGGACAGTAAGCATGGGCCTTAGGTTTTCAATCTTGTTTTGGAAACTGTCTTTTGAAGTAGCAATGTTTATCTCAAGAAATCTGGAACAGGCCACGAAGGATTAGTAGAGGCAGGAGATACCAGTCTATTGTCACCTTGTATCCTTTCTCCCCCAACTTGCTTTCTGACTTTGCATGAGTCCCTTCCATAACTTGCCAAGACCTCCATTTCTTTGTCTGGCAAGTGAGAAGTTTCTATTGCAGTTCTGTTACTCTGACCTGTACCACACTGGATATAGGCTTTTCTTCCCTATTGATTCATCCCCTGGTCTTCCGCTTCCCCAGTTCCCCTGTCTACATCACCCCGCCCAGAAATCTAACTCACAACCACT
The DNA here is from genome assembly GCF_018345385.1 of Vulpes lagopus. Lineage (NCBI taxonomy): Eukaryota > Metazoa > Chordata > Mammalia > Carnivora > Canidae > Vulpes > Vulpes lagopus. The sequence continues at coordinate 1,208,160 of NC_054845.1, forward strand.
TATTTCCTGATTCCTTCCAATCACTTCTCAGGCTTGAGAGCCCTTGGGCAAGTTTCTTTAGGGCTGGGCCTCAGTTCCCCTTAGCAATCCCAGGGACCAAGGGGGGAGTGCTTCTCCCGCTAGGACCCCCATTACTCACGGTAAGAAGCAGTGGGCTGCAGTGATAACCCACTGTTTGTGGATCAGGGTCCCCAGACAAGCCTCATATTCTGAGTTCAGGAAAACCAAAAAGGTTGGTGCCATTTTGCTGTATATCTGCCTGAACTGCTGGGCTAACTTTACTTGTGTCGGGGTTGCTTTTAGAGTTTTTGTTGTTACTACTGTCGGGAAAAGAGGACAGAATTTTAGAGACAGGCAGACATTCCAGAAGACAAAAGTCTGAAACATTTTATGTGGAAGTGCTTTGAGATGGTCAATGTGTTATTGATATTTGAGGTGTTGTTGAACCATTTTGGGGTCCTTCTGTTAATTTCCCCTTAGGCTTCCCTCTGTATTGGTAGCTTCCTTTTTTCCACTCCCCGTCTCCTTCCTTCCTTCAGCTTGATTCTTCTCTCTTTTCTTCAAGCTTCCTTCCTAGCTATATTAGCAAAATCACAAAATTTTGCCAATACCCACCATCCATTGTGTCAAGTCTTACTGTCCCAGTCTGCATCTTCTCTTGTAGCCATGCAGCCAGAGGAAAATCAGTGGGCTCTAGACACCTGAGTGTGCTAGGAAACTTCCAATCACCGGAATCCTAAAGTCTTATCTTTTTTATCTTTCTAATGTGCTCTCCACCCATCTTATCTAGACCCATTTACTACACTTTTCTCCAATATGACATTTTCAAAGTTTTAAGCCAAAAACGGGAACCTGCACTCACCAGCCACTGCCAGAATGCTGAAGGTTAGAAAGAGGTGGTTCATGTCTCTGATCTCCATGCCCTCTTGGAGGGGAGACCTGGAAAGGGAATAAACTACCAAAAAGCCTGATCTCCTGGAAGTTTTGCCAAGGGAGAAATATCAAGGTGGGGTGGGGATATTCAAAGGGGCCAAGTGCTCTGAACCAAGGGAGGATGGCGTCAAAGGGAGGAAGGACAGCCAGACCCCATCTCTCTAGATGTCTGCCCACCCATTGTAGTCTGGGAAATTTTTCTAAATGAAATGCCTGACCACAGAGGCATGTCCTATAAGCCAAGAGCTTTGCTCTCCTTATTAGCAAAGAGAAATCTCAAATGGCCAGCTGTGTCTGCCTTATTCCACAGTCAGCAGTAATATGTCAGCCCCGGCCCCATTCTGTTTACTCACCTGTCCTCACTCAGCGTGGCTGATCTTCACCCGTGTGTGACATTTACTGGCCTTCAACTTCAAAATAAACTCCCTCTTCTCTGGGCCACAGACCCCTCTCACCTAACAAACTGAGCCTTCCCCTATGTCACACTGACTCTTGCCCTAATGTCACACTGGCTCCACCGCATGGCATCCTCTCATGTCACACTGTCCCTAAATCATGTCATCATCCCTCTCACCCCCAGATACCACTGGTCTCTCCCTGAAACTTTGCAGAGGCACATGGAGACAGGGCTCAGCATGAAGTCCCTTGGGATGGAGTCAAAGGCATACCTAATAGAATATATCAGTTGGCTTCTGCTGCAGGGCAAATTTCCTCAAAACTTAGTGGCTTGAAATGGTAGCCAATTGTTTGGTCATAATTCTGCAGGTTGCCCATTTAGGATGGGCTTAGCTGGGCAGTTTTTCTCTCAGCAGGGCTCACTGATACAGCTGTGGTTCCACAAACATGTCCGGAGATTGGCTGGTTGTTGACTAGAGTGATGAGGATAACTAGGCCATAGTCTATCATCACGCAACAGGCTAGTCCAAGATCATCTATACGATGCTAATTGCAAAGTTCCCAAGATCAGAAAAATGGTAAATCCCAATGCCCAACTCTTCAAGCCTTTGCATACATCATATTTGTTAATGTCTCACACTGGCCAAATCAAGTTGCATGGTCAATTCAGATTCACAGAGCAGAAGAGACCCACTACCCGACAAGAGAATGTGTAAAATCATAATACAAGGGCCCAGGTAGAAAAAGGGGCATAGTTTTGGGTCATTTTTTCTTGCCATTGTATTGTATAAATTTTTAAACATACAAACAATTTAAAGGCACTATATGCACTGTGAATCCTGCCGTGGCCCACAACTGATTTTCTCCACCTAACGCTTGACTATATTTGTGTTATTATATAGTATCCACCTACAGTTGGGGCGCTTGTTAGTCTACCACAGAGGCAACCAGCTCATCATTTTCTTAATCTCCTACAACCCGACTTCCTCTCCCACCTCTCTGATAGCAACTGCTTTTCCCATAGCTGCCACCCGTCACCTGTAACCCGAGATGCTGTGACAGCTTTCCGAGTGGCCTTCTTTGACAAGCTCTCTTTCTCTATCTAATTTGACAGATTGATTTTTTTTTATTTGTTGTGCTTCTTGCTTAAAAGCTTGTAGTTGTTCTTCATGCCTATTACTTCATGCTTAAACTCCTCTGCTTGGCTTTGAAGGCCCCCAGTAATCTGCTACTAACACATGACTGTAGGAATATGACATAATGGGCAGAGTCAGTTCCTGGGCAATCGCAAAAGCAGCCTCTGTCCTTGAAAGATCTATTGATAAACTTATCTCTCTGACCCACTCTAGTCCCTGCGTGTCCTAACCTCTTTTAAAATTGGCTATAATCTTTGGCTTTTAGCCCTCTTAGCATGACCCCAGGTGAACATCTCCCATTAGCACCCCACAGGCACCGATTTCTGCTCTGACCTGGATATCTTCTTCTCCTTGGCTCCTTGTAAAAAATTCCTTGACTTTCACTCTTCTACCATCATCTGTGTCCCTACTGGTGAGTGAGGGCTGGCTCCTCCTTCCGGCATGTGGTCTAACAGTGGCCTTCTTCTGATTGGCTGTGGGTCCTTGGCTGTATTTCCTGGGTTCACATAAGAAAGGATTCCCATCCATCCTCTGCTCCCTATCTGTGTGAATCCTTGTCTGGCACCTACTGAGCTTCACTTGTTCAGACTGAATTGTAGGAGCCTCTCAGATTCCAGTTTGTGTCCACCGTCCCTCCCACCCAACTGTTTCCCAGTGCATTTTTTTTGTCTCTCTTCTCTACTGTAGACTTTTTGCTCTGAGCCAGCTACTTTCTTCGGTATTCTTCACGTTGATCATTTCCCTACATGCTTCCTTTCATTCTTTGGTTTACTCTACAGACATATTTGGGGGGAATCTATCTCACCTTAACCCTTGTCAGGAAGTCTGCTCCTAGCCCACAACCCTTGCTAAGTGACTCAAGCTTGGATGTCAAAGGGCCAGAATGTGGATCCTCAGAAACACCTCTTGGATCAATGTAACTATACTTCAATGCCCGAACCCGGCTGTCTGATCGAAGGCTGACCCTTCCATGTTCACAGCTCATCCTGTCAGACCCTCATGTGCTTCTGGATGGTCTCAGGCTTAAGAAGCTCCATTTACCTCCAAGTTTCATAACCCTGACTTCAGAGAGAATTTGCATCAGATTCAACTCTGTCTCCAGATCCTAAAATAATATCTGGCGCCACATAGTAGATATTACACACACACACACTCAGACATACAAATACAATTTTTTTCCCGATGAATGAGTGAATACCACTTATCTCCTGACTTAAAACTCCCAACAACCTGCCACATTCACCTGCCCTCCAGATGGCATAAGCTCCTTGGCTTGCTTCAGGTCACTCTCTTGTGAGTTAATGGGAATAGCATTTCCAGATTATGGTCTTTGAGCCCAGGGATTTGAGATTTAATCTTTTTTTTTCTTTTAAAAACTTAATTGAAGTATAATGACATACAATAAGTTGCACATTTTCAACATGTACAATTTGGTAAACTAATGAGCATATTCTCAAAAGATTCCTTATGCCCCTTTGTAATTCCTCCTCTTTCCTTCCAACCTGCTACCCTATCAGTAGGCAACCACTAATCTCTTTCTGTCACGATATATTAATTTGTATTTTCTAGAATATTAGATAAATAGAATCATGACAGTAAGTTTTCTTTTTTGGTCTGTCTACTTTCACTCAGTATAATTAATTTGGATTCATACATGTTGTTGTGTGACTCTAGAGTTCATTTATTTTCACTGCTGAGTAGTATTCTATTGTATTGATTTATGAAATTTGTTTACAGCTGAAGGACATTTGGGTTGTTTGCAGTTTTGGATTTTCTAAGTAGAGCTTCTGGGAACACTTTCTATATGTGGGTCTTTATGTAGGCACATCTGTGATATATGTCTTTATGTTAACATCTGCTTCCTTTTTTCTTGGGTAAATGACTAGAGATGAAATGGCCGAATTATATCTAGTAAGTATACATGTAACTTGTAAAGAAACTGCCAACTTGTTTTCCAAAGTATTTCACGTTCTTGGGAGCCCCTGGGTGACACAGTCAGTTGAGCTTCCAACTCTTGGTTTTGGCCCAGGTCATGATCTCAGGGTTGTGAGACTAAACCCCTCATCAGGCTCTAAGCTCAACAAAGAGTCTGCTAAAATTCCTCTTTCCCTCTCCCTCTGCCCCTCTCCATTCTCTTTTTCTAAAGTTAATAAATAAATCTTTTTTTTAAAAAGTATTTTACATTCTCACCAGAAATCCGAGAACCAGAACGAGTTTCAGTTCCTCTATATCTTCACCAACATTTGGCATGCTTGGTCTTTTAAAAATTTTTAAAATTGAGATATAATTGACATATTGTATTAATTTTAGGTGTACAGTGTGTTCAGTCTTTTTAATTTCAACTATTCTCCTAACCACAAAATAGTGTTTCAGTTTGGTTTTAATTTGCATTTCTCAATGCCTAATGATGTTGAACATCTTCTCGTGTGCTTACTTGTCATCCATATATCTTCTTTGATAAAGTGTTCAAATCTTTTGCCCATTTTTAAATTGAGTTATTTCATTCCTTGTAATTGAGATGTGAAGGGTTTCTAATATAATCTGGATAGGAGTTCTGCAATACTTCAGGAGCTGGAGGAATGGACTCCCATAAGTCTATCCACATGCCTCTTCTCTAGACCTGCTTGTTCCCAATTTTTGAATCTTTCTCCTTCCAAACCCCTGACTAACCAGCTACACTATTCATCACACAAGTCTTATATTTTTATTTCAGGCTACTTTTCTTTCCATACAATGTAGATGACCAGACGTACCACCAATGTTCTTCCCATCACTGCTGTCTCCCACGGCCATCTTTGGTTGGGGATTATAATATAGTGGTTCATTTCTGGCTTCACCACATACCAAGCTGATCCAGTTGTGTATCGAGACAGGTTTTTTTCCTTTTCCATGAGTTGATTATAAGGGAACTTGCCTGTGCCCCCCCAACTCCCCTTTGCTCCCAAAACCACAAATGTAAGCTGGAGAGGCAGGCAATGGTGCCACAGTGGTGGATGAAAGAGGAGTCTAAGCCACCTACACATGCAGCTTGCTTGTCCTCTAATATGCCACTTCCATCTCACAGTGGACTTCTGTTAGGCTCACGTGACCTTACGACTTAGTGGATCTGAAAGATCACAAACAGTGCCGGCTGCATAGCCCCTGGATGTCCCAGGATCAAGTGGTCTGCATCTACCAGGGCCTCGTAGCACGTCAGGATCTATATTTTGAATGGTATCTGCAATAGATCGTGTAACATTGTCCAGAATGCTAACCCCTACAGATTCTCTTACCAGGGCTGCTGTACTCCAGGAAGCGTCTTTCATCATCACAGAGGCCTCCAACAGCATAGGTCGGCCAGGGAGTTCAGCTGAGGTCTCTTAGGAGCTTAGAGGCAAGATGCTGTCCAGGGCTGCAGTCATCTGGAGGCTTGACGAGGGCTGCAGGGTCTGCTTCTGAGATGGCTCCTTCACGTGGCTTTTGGCAGGAGGCCTCTGCGCCTTTCCACATCAATCTCTCTGAAAGAGCTGCTTCAGTCCCCCCTCACAGTCGGTGATCCAAGAGAGAGCAAGGAGTGAAGCTGTAATGTCTTAGAAGTCCTATATCATCACCTCTGCAATGTTCTATTTGTTACAAGTAAGTCACTAAGGCCAGTCCACACTCAAGGGGACAGGAATTGAGCTCTGTCTCTTGAAGGAAGAAATTTCAAAGAATTTGTGGGCATACTTAAAGACCACCACACATGGTATCTTCAATATAGTGGATCATTGTGATGATGCGTAGAATGGTCAGGCAGTCTAGGGTCCTTTCGGTTACATAATGACAGGGCCAAAGACTTAATCCTGCTCAAGATTGTAAACTTCTGTGTCATTCACATACTCCCATTCCCTTTCCTTGATAGGGATGGAAACGAATGCATTTGCTCATCAATGCAAGGTACCTGAGGCCATTTTAATCTTTTCCAGCAGACATTACTTCTGGCATAGTCATTGCAATCAGGGCAACTGTTTGTTTGACTTTATTATTTCCCAGTATCAGGCATTTTTGTAAGGGCCAGACTGGTGAATTAAATGGGGATAAATGAGGGCCACCACCCCATAACCTTTAGGTCTTTTTTTTTCCTTTAGGTCTTAAATGGTGGCACCACACTCTGCCACTTGCCCCAGGACATGCTACTGTTTTTCATTTACTGTCATGTGAAGGGGCAAATCGATCTCAGATATTTCACTTTGTCTTCCCCACTTATACAGCTTTTATCCCATAGTACTAGAAACCAGTGTGGAAGGTCTGCCAGTTAGCAAGTATTTCCATTCCAGTTACACATTAGGGGACCAGAGATATTACTCTATCCCAGTTTAGTTTTCTCCATAGTACTTATCACCATCTATTAATAGTATTTATTAAATATAACTTAATATACTTAATTAATTTTAATATACCTAATGTACTTATTCATTATATTATTTGTCTCCCCAATGAATCTAATTTCCATAAGGATGAGCCTTTTTTTTCTTTTTTAAAAAAACGGATATATTTCCAATGCCTACAAATTGCCTAAGACATCCCAGAAACAGTTCTAGCACACAACAGGCATTCGGTAAATACTCGTTAAGTGAAAGAATAAATAGTGCCTGATTCTCAACATAAGTTTATTATTGTTATTGTTATAATTACTCTAAGATTTTTCCATCAGTCCCAGCAAGTATGAATTCAAGTGTGAAGCATTCACTCTAGAGCAAGTCGGGGAAATGTTTCTGTAAGAGGATCAGGATGACTGATATACCTCAAGTGTCCTATGATACAGTAGGTGTGTTGGTGGTTGGCTGAGAGGCCGAAGGCCCACCATGAGGGAAACCACTTCCAGATTCTCAGCACCTCTGATCTCTCTCCCCTTCTCTAATGTGAAGTACATATATTTAATCTCTCAGCCTTCCAGTGGTAATTGTTGGTGTTTTTGGCCTCTTAAAATGGAATTTCTTGTTTTTAAAGCACTGAGCCATAAAATATTTAAATATTTTCAGGCTTTCTCTTGAAGAGTTGAAAGATGGCTATTGCCATATGTACTGGTGCCTAGAAGTGGATTCTTATCTCAAAGAGGGCATGTGCCTTTCTATTTTATCACACTCTTCACCACTCTTCATTGCTTCTCTCACATGAAGGCTAAGGGACAGTTATCAGTCACCAGTGTATGAATCAGACCATTTTTTTTAAAAGCGAAGAAAAAGTGATATCATTTTTATATCCAAGTCCATATAAAAATTGGGAAGAATAAAATGTAAACAGAGAGAAATACACATTTCAAGAAAAATGGGAAGAGTATTTTGGGGAGGCAAGAGAGAACAAAGATCATTCCTAAGCATTTAAAATGTAATATGCAAACAAAGTATGACTAGACACATAGGGTGTAATTCAAGATATAAGGACCTGAGTTTGCAACCCTTCCTCTAATCCAGTGAAGAGGAATACACAATATATTCTACTTACTGTATAATTTGCAAGGTACTTATTTCCTTTTTTTTTTTTTTTAAATCTGTAATTCACATTTTCATGCTTGACAATTTTAGGGTTTTTTTTCATATTGACTTCTTACCCCCAAGATACATACTGTGCTCAAGATACAACTCCCAAATTTTTCCCTTTAGGAATGGAAATAGAGATTCATTACTAATTCATATGTTTCATCACTGTGGCTTCCTCATTTACATAAAAGTTCTGTAATTCTAGCTGAAGAAAGATTTAATTAAAATCTTAACTAAGGACCTCATTCTTTTCAATTTAAATATGAGGAAGGGTAATTTATTCTTCCAGTTGCTTTTAGTTGATGGTTTTAGGATCCAATAACTGTAATTACTACAGTAAAAGTAAAATTGCATATTATAATTTGGATTCTGGGGTGTCCTTAAGCTAACAAATACACATGATGACTAAAAAAAGTAGCAACATCAGGTATAATCATCTGGATGTTTTTTAAAACGCCAAACACAAATCCATCACAATCCCAACATTAAGCTAAGTTCAAATGGTAGTTAGGGTATTGGTGCATATTTGTCAAACTATGGTAAGGAACCAAGAACATTCTTATGTTTATCATAACGTCTTTCTCCCTCTACCACCTTTCTCATCTTCATTCAAGCCAATTATTAAAATAAGGCAGCTACTGAGCCCAATATTCACTGATAGCCAAGCAGGAAGCTTCTGGGTGTGAACCAGACTGGGAATGACTCATTGAAAGCCAAATGTTTGTATGGAAAGCTCCCCCTAAAATGGCACAAAAGCAAATATTTATAAACACGTTAAAAAATCATTTTGGAACTCTTGGAAGGAGGGGTTAAAATATTGCCATCCATTCCTAATTACACCATTTTGATAAAACATTGCTTTGCTACCATTGTGCTGACCCAGGTTCTAAGCCTTTCGGGAACAGAGTTGCTATAATTGGTAGGACTGTCCTGACTCACAGTATTTCTTTTTGTTTTTTTCACATATTTCTTATTTTGAAATATGATTCTATTTTGATAACTTCAGTCCAATCTGTATTTTGAATGCATCAGAAATTCATGTGCAACTTGTGAGAATTGTGAGTTTCCTATAGCTATGTCTCAATTGCAACCTATACAGAGTTCCTGAGAAAAGAGTGGTTACAAATGGAAATTTGTTTCTTGCTGAGTAAACTTTGACCTCAAATGGTTTAAGCATATTTTTAATTCTGTACCCTAATGTTATCTATTGTTTTAAACATCCTTCTCTACCCCTCAAGCAAATAAGAAATGGTTGTTTTCATTCTGACAGATATTTTTGGTGCACATCAGTTTCTGCTTAGACTTAATCAGGCCTTTGCTTGATAAGCCCATGACTGAGACTATTCAGGGCCTGGGGGAAGTCAGCTCCTATTAGAAACTATGTCTGAAAATGAGGTGATGGTAGTGGTGGAAGTTTGGTGCTTTTTTCCATCTGGTCCAGGCTTGAAAAGGAATGGGGTGGGGGTGGGGGACAGGAAGTGGTCAGGCCAAAAGGTCAGCACAGCCCTCCTGCTCAATCAAGCTTCCTAACTCTTTTTCTGTGACACTCTACAGGTGTTGTTAGGTTTGTTGGCTGATTTTATTTTATTTTATTTTATTTTATTTTATTTTATTTTATTTTATTTTATTTTATTTTATTTCATTTCATTTCATTTCATTTTATTATTTTATTTTATTTTATTTTATTTTATTTTATTTTATTTTTTGAATATGGAACACTCCACAAATTTGTGTCTTCCTTGTGCAGGAGCCATGCTAATCTGTTCTGTATCATTCCAATTTTAGTGTATGTGCTGCTGAAGGGTGCACTTGTTGGCATATTTTAAAAAGGATGTTGAGCCATAGGCATCGATGACTGAACTCATTGAGCTAAGCAGCTGTACTCCTTTAGAATTTTGTCTTGTATCCAAAAAACCAATGAGAAGAAGTTAGAATAGTGGCTATAGAGAGATGTGAATAGAAAGGCTAGTATCAAGGAGAGATAATATCCTCTTTGACCTCCATTTTGGAACTGGTGTTATCTTTTTCTGTAGCAAAAATATCCTGACCAGATTAGTGTATAGGGACTGAGTTATAGATATAGCCCTGCTTCTTTTAGCAGAGATCATAAGAAAATAGTTTCTCCAGATAAATGAATTTCCTAGATTTCTGGAGTTTCCCCCATTAAGTACCAAATGTAAAAAAAAAAAAAAAAATTCAACTACAGGAAATGGAGGGACTTCTGTGGAATTTGATTGAAGGGGTAGGAGCAGTTATGTGAAAGTTTTTATTTCTCTCTTTATGCTATTCTAATAAAGAGAACATTTTTAAATAAAATTAATACATATTATTTTATTTTTTTAAAGATTTACTTGCAACTGTTTTTATACAAATAAATGGGTTACATATTTTGACCTCTCAGAGCCAAACTGAGTTTTCTTGTGATGATTATCATCATTAAAAAACTCCATTCTTCTCCGTACTACAATACCCTCAGGTAGTCCTGGCATGTTCTAAATGGTTTATTCCTACAAAATGTCCTCAGATTTCATATTTATTTCTCAGAAATGTTTTGCTGAGATTGTTAGCTGTCATTCATATTGACAGAACTCCATCTATCTTTAGCAGATAGATAGCAGATAACTCCATCTCTCTTTTGAATTTGTTGTCCTAATTTGATGCTCTCCAATTGGCTGACTGGTTGGTAAGTCAGATAAACAAACTTGTTAATAGTCTATGTAAAATTAAATCAAATGAGCATAGAGTGTATGCTCAAGGGTCACTCCTATGAGCAATGTACAAAAAAAAAAGCTTTAGTACATTTATTTGGAGATTTGTCTTATCCTTTATATTTGGATCCCAGCTGTGATTCAGATTCAGATATTAGATGACACTGGATAAAATAGTTCTATATCTAAGCGAAATGATGGTCTGCTGTCATGGAATAAAATGAGTTGCATCCTTTTTTCCTTCCCTTGTGAAATTGCTTAATAGCAATCCAGGTAGATGCTTATGATATTAAGTTGTAGTTATTCTCTTTCTTCAGGCTAATTGAAATGACAGCCCTACACATGTTGCCAGTTCTAGAATAATATTTTAAATTAGAAATAATTGCTAGAATTTGGATAAGAATTCATTTATAGTAAATGTTCCCAAATGTGATACTGTACATTTGGTCTTTGTCTCTGGTTCCTGACACAGAGCTTCTACCCTTCGAATTTCCTGAAAGAGTGTTAGGGGCACCTTCTTTCTCATTCATAATCAGACCCTTTCAATCACATCAGAATTGTATATGCTAAGAAGACTGTGGGTGGGCCCCTAGGTAGCTTTAGGACATGGGCTGGTTGCCAGAGGAGCCAACCTTGTTAGTGAGTTAGAACTTCCAGCCCCATTCTCCCAAATTCCCCGGAGTGGGGAGGTGGGGGGTTGGGGAGTGGGGGGAGAAGCTGGAGATTGACTTAATCACCAATGGTCAATGATTTACTCACTCATGCCTATGTGAGGCAACCACCTTAAAAATCTCTAAATGATGAGGTTCAGAGAGCTTCCTGGTGGGCGAACATGTCGAGGTGTTGGGAGGCTGATACGCCCGAAGAGGCATGGGAGCTCTTTGCCCCCATCCCACTTATATTTTGCTCAAACAGCCTTTTGTCTGTTCCTGAGTTGTATCCTTTGTAAAAACCAGTAAATATTAAGTAAACTGTTTCTGAGTTCTGTGAGCCATTCTAACAATTTATGGAACCTGAGAAGAGGGGGTCATGGGAACCATTAATTTATAACCTGTCCATCAGAAATATGGTTGGCCTGGGATTTGTGATTGGTGTCTGAAGTGGGGGCAGTTTCATGGGAAGGAGCCCTTAACCTATCTACCAACCGTGGGAGTTGGTGCCAGAATTGAATTGTAGGACACACAGTTGGTGCCTGGGGAGTTGTAAGATTGGTCGGTATGAGGAAAAAGCCCACACATTTGATGTCAAAAGTGTTAGGAGTAAAAAACTGCTCACCAGGCTTTTAGGATCCCAAATGCTTGAATATGTATCAGGTTTGCCAAATCCATATTGAAAAAAACATACATGTAGGCTCTCGTCTACTGGGTAGATGAGACAAGACTCAGCTGACTCACAGATACATGGAAATAGATCAAACGAGTAGCATGTGTTTGAAAGGAACATTTTAGTTAGACAGGGAGTGGGGATTTTTTGACAATCCTTCTGAATGTGAGTCAGAGTAGGTTTGCGTGGGTGAGTGGGGGTGGATGCATCTGTAGGTGTCAGAAAGAGGCAGCCAGAGCTACATGGCTGGAGTTTCGGAGCTAGTAAAATGACAGTAATAGTAAAGTAAATGTAAAGACAGAGAGCTTCATGGAGGCTTTAAAACAGTTTTAGCTAAATTGGATTTAAATAAAATAAAACAAATAGTTTTAGCTAAACAATGTCAACAGAAGGTTTATTCAAAAGGCCAATCGCTTCCCACAAAGAGTTTAAATTACCTTACACAGTAACAGGAAATTTTCATTTACCACTTACTTGAAATTTGGTTTATCACAAATGAAATCTTATATTCCTGGTAGCCAAAACTTTTTAAAAATGGGAAAATTGAAATAAATTGGCTGAATTGCTTATCTAGAAAATGACCTTCAGCTGTGCATAGAATAAGGAATGAGAGCAAATAACTTGCAAAGGAAAAAGGAGCCAAAATGCTCCTTTTGTTAATAGGATAACAAAATTTTATCTACAGCTGCAACAAGATGATTTCTGATATACTTATCTACAAGCAGTAATTGGGCAATACCAAAGTATGAAAAGATAGGGAATTGGTATTATAATTGCTTGCTTGGTTTTATCCAGGAGAGTAATGATGCCAGTAAAGTGGAGTCTATGCATAGAGGTTTCTGTTTAACAAGAAATTCAGATCATATTTTTGGCAATTCCATTATTTCACCCCTGGATCCTGCTAAGTGTCACCTTATGGGCAAGTCCAGAGCCCACAAAGCTGTTTGGAATATCACTTGAACCTAAAACGAATAATTCCAGAATGAAAGAGATGATGGACAAATATTCACAGCGTAGGTAGGGTCATTCAATATGCAGCTCACATATTTGAGCCTCTAGGATGTGCCTCCTCGCTGAAATTACAGCTCTGCATCTGCCCTCCGGAAAGCTCAGCCCTTGAATTACACAGTTAAAGAAACTGAGAAGCGTTGTGTTAGCTGCTGTTACCTACAAGTCACGGAGGAAAGTTATTAATTCTTCATTCACTAACGGTGATTTTTCTTTCCAAAATAGAAACACATTTTTCTAATTATAAAAATAATATAAGTTCGTTATAAGAAAATTCAGATAGGATAGAAAAGTACCATTCATTGATGTAAGGAGATTCATTTAAAGCTATTAGACGCCAAAGGAGCAAAGGGTCTGTGCTTCATTTTATAGTCTCTCTTTGTAAACTAACTTCTCAACTCCTTACCATGTATCGCTTTTCATTATCAACTAGTGGAAAATAAGTGATACATGTGCTTGCCCAGCAGGGCAAGAAACCTGACTTCCTCTTTGTCATTACTACCTTTATGTCTATACACCATTATTGGTGTTCACATAGTGTGAGTGTAATTTAAATTTATTTCATAAGCTACTTGGGACCAGAAAAAAAAAAGCAAACCCTATATCTGCCCCTTATTAGTGTTGGTAAGACCTCTCCTGCACCACAAGAAGGAAACTCTTCCCTCTCTCTAAAGTCCTATTCTTTACCTCACCTTTTCCTTCATAACTGGAAAGTCAAATCCCATGTAACCAGTCTGAGGATGATTAATGGTAGCTTTGAGCTGCTGATGTGGAGGGTGCAGAGAATTGTGTGAGCCTTGTTTTAGGACAAGATGGGTTAATAGTGCTGCTATCCAATTAACCTGAAATCCCAGTACTTAACGCAAGAAAGGTTGGATTCTTGCTTGGGCCACACACATATGCATTACAGAGGAAGAGGATGATGGTGGCTGCACCAGCCCCCTGGTAACTGCAACAGGGTCACGGACGAGAGAATCTCAGGTGGGCTTTTCACTGCTTTCCCCCAGAAGAAATACCTGGGGCTTCTGCTCACACTTCTGCCTAACTTCGAAGGAGCTAGGAATTTGGGGAACAGATGGAATGACTGGTTACAACTGTGGCTCCCTTAAATGGAAGTGTGCATTTCTGACCACAGGCTGACATCATCCAAAATCAAAGAAGATTAAGTTATTTACTTAAGTTAATTTCCTACCCCTTTGGCATGAATATTTACATGGGAGACTTATGTAGAGAAGAATACACCTTACACATAAACACAGTTTTCTATGTACATATATAATCACTGTATACATAAGAGCTTATTATTTTCCACAGCAGGTATCTAAAAAGGAGGATGATATTGTGAAAGAGAAAATAATTCCAAGCCCTAATTTTTTTTACCACTAATTCCAATGTGGGTTGACTAAAAGCAGCAACATGTCTGGATTTGTCAGGGTAGACTGCTTTCTGTAACAATTAGTTAACCTCTGGGCTTTAGAATCTGGGTAATTTTTTCTTTTGTTTATCTGAATTTTACTGTTTTTCTATACTCTCGGTGGTTTAAGACAACAGAATTTATTAATTGCATATGTTAATAATTTGGTGTTGGGGTTTGACAAATGGCCTTCCGTGCGGTGATTTAGGGACGTGGGCTCCTCCTTCCTGAGACTTTGCCGTCCTCCAAGGTTTCAGAGGCCTCAGCGTTGAGCAAAGGAGGAGAATGGCAGGGAGGATCAGGGGCCAGGCTCCACAGCATATTATCATTCCACCCACATGGCGTTAGCCAAAAAAAATCACAATCACGTTTAGCCTCAGGGGGCCTGGGATATGTAGTCTTGTTGTGTGCAGAGGAAGAAAAGAAATCAATTTGGCGAGTGTCTACTACAACGTCCCTCACATGACCTGAATAAATACATACGGGGAAGAAAAACTAGGCAATCTGATTAGAGTTAGAGGTATCTGGGGGAAAAATATTATTTCTCTTGCCTTATCCTTATTTCCTTCATTTATAGTTTTATGTTGCTCTCCACAAGCTCTTCATCTTATTTTTTTAAAAACCAGTTTTTAAGAACTTTAATATTCTGCTTTGTTGAGAGTATACAGAAGTGAACATGATAACACTCAGCTGGTTGGAATGTAAGCTGATAACCTCCTGAAGGGAAATTTATCTAAATGAATCAAAACCTTAAAAAAAGTATAGTTAATAATTCTACTTCTAGAATTTTAGCCAGGAGAAATAAACAGATATTATAAACAGACACCGGGTACAAGTGTCTTTAGCATAGCATTGCTAATAATGGTGAAACACTTCTATGACATGTGTCCAGCAATGGAAGGTAACTTAATACTACTTCTAATAAAATATCATGTGGCCAAGAATGATGCCGTAAATGTCTATATAGTAGTATCAAACAATGTCCCGTATACATTCAAAAATATCAGTTTATAAATCTCTATGTCTTGGACACAGAGACCCATTTTGATTTTTTTTAAATGATTATATACACACACACTATATATTAAATCAAAATCAAAATGGAAATATTTGAGGCATAGGTTTATAAACTGACGATTTTATATATACAAAATTGTTTTGCTTATGTTCTCTATTTTTCCAACATAAACAAGTGATATTCTCTAAAAAAGAAATTTAGTTTTTATCTTATTTACTTTCTAAAAGATTTATTTATTTGAGAGAGAGAAAGAGAGCTCGCAGGAGTAGGGGGAGGCGAAGAGGGAGAAGGAGAGACAGAAGCAGGGAGCAGTAAGCAGGGAGCCTATGTGGGGCTAATCCCAGGACCCTGGGATCATGACCTGAGCTGAAGGCAAATAATTGACTGAGCCACCGAGGTGCCCCTAGATTTTTTATTTTATAGCAAAAAAATGAAAACCCCTAATATTTAAAACAGAAACACAGGTGTAGTTTTTATCCATGTACATCTCAAAGAAAAAAAACAAAACAAAATGCCACCTGGTTACCCACACGGGCTCTATCTTCAGGCCCCCAAGCCTGAGCACCTGGAGCAGTCCTAGCTCTCAGGGTGGGGGGTGGGTGGGTACGGGGTTGGGGAACCAAGTTCTGGGTAGGCCCTTGTCTCAGTGCTCGGCTTAGACAAACCGTGGAGTCCACGCATAGCTGCTGCTCTTCATTCCTCACCTCCCTCTTCTGACAATGGTCTGCTTTCTTTCCTCTGAGTAGGAAACCTGCAGAGGCAGCTGGCTTGTGATATTTTGTGTAGGCATGTGAGTTATATGCAAATCACATGGAAAGACAGTCAGAATCTTTTCTCAGATGGTCCAAGTCAAGAATATTTGTCTAGTTGCCTGGAGTCTGTATTATACCTAAAAGAGGCCACGTACTTCTGATATTTCGCCTACTTAATTTCTTCCAGAATTAAGTTGCTGTCAGAAGAGGTTCCAGCTTTTTGCAGTTCACTATTCATTTTGGAGTTATCCATGCATGCATGCTTACGAAAGTTAAATTATTTTCAAAGATAGAGTAATTTTTCTACCACAATTGAATTCAGAATAAGTGAAGAGCCAGAACATGATAATTTCATCCAAGAATCAAAATCTTTATCTTCA
Organism: Vulpes lagopus; assembly: GCF_018345385.1. Taxonomy (NCBI): domain Eukaryota; kingdom Metazoa; phylum Chordata; class Mammalia; order Carnivora; family Canidae; genus Vulpes; species Vulpes lagopus. The sequence continues at coordinate 1,224,726 of NC_054845.1, forward strand.
AATAATTTGTAATATGGACTTATATAACAGCCAAGTGACAAAAACATTTGTAATTACTTCAGGTATTGAGAATAGTGATTTTATGAACTGTAGACTTCACTCAGTAAAGTCATGTATCTCTGTCACAGACACACATCCCAAATATTATTAATATCTGTTAAAATTATAGCAGTTATACTTAAAGATTAATCGAAAGCAGTGTACTTTTTAAAACTATAATACCTATAATCAAACATCAAAGCCAATCTTGGTTTTCTATTAAAGACCAACGTCTGGGATGTCTGGGTGGCTCAGTGGTTGAGCGTCTGCCTTTGGCTCCAGATGTGATCCTGGGGTCCCGGGATCGAGTTCTGCATCAGGCTCCCCGCATGGAGCCTGCTTCTCCCTCTGTCTGCGTCTCTGCCTCTCTCTCTCTCCATGTGTCTCTCATGAATGGATGAATGAAATCTTAAAAAAAAAAAAAAAACCCCAAACTTTAATTCAATCAGTAAGTTTACTCTCTTCGGAAATCACTGTATTATGGAACTCAGGAAAAAACAGAACACACCAAGATGTCCCTTGGTTTGCTAAACGGTAACATCTTGTGCCAGCCTAGGCTATTTTATGGTTTTTCAAAAACAGGTTGAAAAAGGGGAAGTACTGATAATTCCATGTTACACATTCTGACTTTACTGGTTGGCAGTGAGAATTCTCTTTCCTGACAGAGAAGAGGAAGATGTTAACTCTCACAGTCATTCAGGATTCTCATGGGAGGTAAAAGGGAATTAGCCCCCCAACGGGAGAGAGAATAAAGAGCTAGTGCTGAGGTGGAAAGGCCCAGGGAGGAGACTAGAGACAGGGCCCCTCTGCCTCCTCTGGGAGCTCCCTGGTGGACTCCTGCCAAGTGTTGCCATAAGCCACTGTCTGCTAAGGTGCAGCTTTTGCAACCACAAAGGACACCAGGAGCAACCCAAAAGATATGTCCTGGGGGAGACCTTGCACTCGGTCCTCAATGTTCCTGCTCCCCTTGAAGATCTTGTCTGTCTCCTCATCACTGGCTATGCCCTTGGGAGAACCTGCTCTAAATGCTGATCATTGGCTCCTGACTCACCATGCCCAGCATCTCACTTCCTCAGCTTGATCATTGGTCAAAAGATGTTGGTCAGCCTGGGACTTCCTTCCCCAACCACAGTCCCCAGCCCCGGGCCAATGGGCACAGTACCTTCCCTGTTGAACTCAGAGTGTGAGGAGGATCACTGTATTGGGGCCGGAAGAAGACACAGAAAGAAGCTCACTGAACTCACCTGAGAATTCCCCTAGAATTGTGTTGGAAGCAGCTGGAAGGGCTGGTGTAATTACAAGGCAATCGAGTGTATAGCATGTTCTCTAATAACCAGAGATCATACAGTAAAAGGTGAGAGAAAAGTAAAATTTGGCAACTCAAGCTTGTTTTGATTTGAATCTCTTTGACAAAGAAACTGTATGATGGTTTCTTATGACAGCCATCATGTTCCCACCCGCTCATTTCACCCATCCTCTAATGTCTTCCCTTCCGGACAACTCTTAGCTTCCAACATTTACCTTGTTGCTCTTACCCTGATTCTCTCACCTATCAATCAGTGAATCCATTTACATGCCCTTGAACCCGTTCACTGTTACATCAGGCACCATGGTTTCTGCGGGGTGTCTCTGTGTGTGTAGGTATGTAGAACATGCATTTCAGTAGGTGAACAGGTTCTTTGGTCAACCTGCGTAGCTATATTATCACATGATGTACTGTGTAGGTGCGTGCACCTCTACTGTGTGGATGGTTGAATTCTGATGGTGGTTGAAAATCAACCATCTTTATATACAAAGTACAGACTGTAGGTTTGTAGGTGTGTATATACCAAGAGGTAGGTAACACTTGCCATTATCTGGGTATCTGTGTTTAGGTACCTGGGTTGTGTTTATGCATGTATAAGTCTACATCTGCATACATCTGCATGCATGTCTCAAGGCACAGCCAATGGCTTCCCATAAAGGAAGCTGTCTCCAAATCTTCCTGCCTAGCTATGTCACCTTCTAATTTTGGTGGGGGAGGGGGAAAGGGATTTCTATTATGGTTAAAATATATGTAACATAACATTTACCATTTCAATCGATTTTAAGTGTACCATTCAGTGGCATTAATTACATTCACACCATCAGACAAATAATCACCACTTCCTATTCCCTCCATTTTTCACCCAAACAGAAACTCTATGACCATTAATCAATAACTCCCTTCTCTCAACCCTGATAACTTCTAATCTATTTTCTGTCTCTTTGAATTTGCTTATTCTAGATATTTCATATTCTTACATAAAGTGGACAATTATATAATTTTTGTGCCTGGCTTATGTTACTTAGCATAACGTTTTCTTTTTTTTTCGCGGCAAAAACATTTATTCACTTTTGTGCTGCACAAGGGTAAGAACCACATTATCTAGATTCACTTTAGGTAACAATAATTTAAAAGACAGCCACTGGCTCTCTTCCTCTTCGGAGGCGGAGAGCCCGTTTGCGCAAACGTCCAATAAACCCTCTTGCTAATTGCATCTGCCTGTCTGGGGTCTGAGTCTCTGGGGCGTCCGCCGGGACACGTTGGCACCCGTGAGCCAGGGTCCAACATTTGGGGGCTCGTCCGGGATCCGAGTCGCCCCAGGCTCAATCCTAAGACCGGTAGGAGGTAAGACCGAGCTCGCTAAATGTCATATCTGTCTCGTCCGTCTGTCTGACTGGACGGGTCTGTGCCGGGTCTGTATTGTGCCTGCAGGACGCTGTACTCTGTATTTGGACCAGCGGGGGAGGCAGACATGCCCTGAGACCCCTGGTCCCCCTCCGGAGTCGGACTCCCGAGTGGTCTGGAAGAGGGAGGGAGCCCGGCACTCCCTCCTCTTCGGGGAGGGTCGTTGTTGGCAACCGCTCCCGTCTGAATCCACCGAGCCGGTCCTGTCATCTGTGTGCATCTGTCTGTTCTGTGTCTTTCTTCCTGTCCTCTTCCTCCCCGCTCACCTCTTCTCTACACCCGCGGGGCAAACTGTAACCACCCCTTTAAGCCTCGCTCTAGATCACTGGAAAGAAGTCGCCGGCGAGCACACAACCTGTCGGTCGAAGTCAGAAGACGAAGATGGGTCACCTTCTGCTCCTCAGAGTGGCCGACTCTCAACGTCAGGTGGCCCAGGAATGGAACTTTGGAACTTTTAATATTGATATTATCTTGCAGGTGAAGGCCCCGGTCTCTCAGCCAGGACCCCATGGACACCCTGATCAGCTCCTGCAGACTCTCCTCACCACGGAGGAGAGACCCCGCGTCTACAGAAAAACGTCCCCGGGGCGGATGGGAGGCCGCCCCAGCTGCCTAATGAAATTGAGGACGTTTTCCCCTTGGTTCGCCCGACCTGGGACTACGACACTGCTGCTGGGAGGGAGCGGCTCCGTCTCTATCGCCAGGTACTCCTAGCGGGTCTCAGAGGGGCAGGGCGACGCCCCACCAATTTGGCAAAGGTACGTGCTATAGTGCAGGTTTTCTGGAAAGATTAATGGAAGGCTACCGTATGTATACTTAGAGAGAGAGAAGAGAGAGAGAGAGAGAGAGACAGAGACAAAATAAAAGAGATAAAGGAAACGCAATAAAGAACTGACTGGGATACTGGCCACCGTAGTACAGGGCTCAGGGCAGAGTACAGAGTAAGGACCTGGGAGACAAAAGAAGACCACGGGTTGAACGAGACCAGCGTGCCTACTGCAAGGAAAAAGGACATTGGGTTAAAGATTGTCCAAAGAAGGGCCAAACGCAGGGACCTAAGAAGAAGCCCATTCCCGTACTGTCCCTAGAGGATGAAGATTAGGGATGTCAGGGCCAGGAGCCCCCCCCCCCCCGAGCCTCGGATAACCCTTAAAGTGGGGGGGGTCAACCAGTGACCTTCCTGGTTGCTACGGGAGCTCAACATTCAGTTTTAACTGAGGCAGAAGGACCCTTGAGCTCTATCTAGAAGATGCATTCTTTTGCCTAAAGTTAAGCTCTCAAAGCCAGCCTATTTTTGCCTTTAAATGGAAAGATCCTGAGACGGGATTCTCAGGACAACTCACTTGGACAAAGCTACCACAGGGATTCAAAAACTCCCCCACCTTGTTCAACGAAGCCTTGCATCAGGACTTGGCAGAATTCGGAGTTGGCCATCCGGACCTCGTTCTCCTGCAGTACATGGATGATTTGCTCATAGCGGCTAAGACAGAACAGGATTGTGTAAAAGGTACGGGGGCCCTGCTCGAGAGACTGGGAGGACTGGGGTATAGGGCCTCCGCCAAAAAGGCCCAAATAGGCCAGAGACGAGTGACCTATCTGGGATATCTCCTGGAAGGAGGCCAGAGGTGGCTGACGGAGGGCCGCAAAAAGGCTGTAGCCCTGATCCCAGCACCCACTAGTGCCAGAGGGCTACGAGAGTTCCTCGGCAGTGCTGGGTTCTGCCACCTCTGGGTACCCGGGTTTGCAGAGCTGGCGGCTCCCCTATATCCTCTCACGAAATCCAACACCCCCTACCACTGGGGAAAGGAGCAACAATTGGCTTTTGACAAAATAAAAAGGGCCTTATTGACCGCCCCTGCCCTGAGCCTCCCAGATGTAACCAAGCCATTTGCGCTATATGCTGATGAACACCAAGGAATACCCAAAGGGGTCCTAACTCAGAAACTGGGACCCTGGAAAAGGCCCGTGGCATACTTTTCAAAAGAAAATTAGACAGAGTGGCTGCAGGATGGCCCCCATGTCTCCGAATAATAGTGGCTGTGGCAGTCCTGGTAAAAGACTCAGATAAGTTGGCCTTCAGCCAACCCCTCACTGTGGTGGCCCCCCCATGCCATAGAGACAGTCATCCGCCAGCCCCCTGATCGATGGCTCTCAAACGCCGGGTCACCCATTATCAGGCCATGTTACTGAATTCCGAGCGGATACGGTTCGGAACGGCTACATCCCTAAACCCGGCCACCTTGCTTCCAGAAGCCGAGTCCCCCTCCCTGGTAATGCATGATTGCCACCAGATCCTAGCTGAGGTCCATGGCACCAGAAGGGACTTGACGGACCAGCCTTTGCCAGATGCTGAAGCAACCTGGTACACCGAGGGGAGTAGCTTTCTATGAAATGGTGAACGTAAAGCCGGGGCGGCCGTGGTAGATAATTCACTGTCCGGGGCATCAGCAAGGCAACGACCCAGTAGCAGAGGGGAACAGGATGGCCGATGAAACAGCACGGGCCGCTGCACTAGGCCCACAGGAGGATGGACAGAAGCCTTCCTCACCAAACGAGAAACTGCCCAGGTGGTTGTCAAGAAAATCCTAGAAGAAATTTTCCCCTGGTTTGGACTGCCCAAGGTAATAGGGTCGGACAACAGCCCTGCCTTTGTCTCCCAGGTAAGTCAGTTGGTGGCCAGATTACTGGGGATAAATTAAAAATTACATTGTGCATACAGACCCCAGAGCTCAGGGCAGGTAGAAAGAATAAATAGAACAATTAAAGAGACCCTAACCAAATTGACATTGGAGACTGGCACTAGAGACTGGGTCCAACTCCTCCCTATGGTTCTGTTCCGAGTCCGGAACACTCCCGCGCGCCATGGGCTAACTCCTTACGAGCTTCTCTATGGAGGTCCCCCACCAGTAACGGACTTGCTAGATTCTGCTATTGACCCTCTTGCTAACACTCCCGGTTTACAGGACAGGCTAAAGGCGCTCCAGATTATCCAGCGCCAGATCTGGAAACCCCTTGCGGCTGTCTACCGCCCCGGAGACACAACCGACCCACACCCGTTCCAGATCGGTGACTCCGTCTACATCAGGAAACATCAGTCCAGGACGCTTGAGCCCCACTGGAAGGGCCCATACACTGTACTACTGACCACCCCAACCGCCTTAAAGGTAGACGGCATTGCTGCTTGGGTCCACGCCTGACACATCAAGCGCGCCCCATCAACGAGCACCGCTGACGCCAGCCAGGCGGACCGGACGAGCCACTCCAATGGAAGCTCCACTGCACCCAAAACCCGCTCAAGATAAGACTTTCAAAAAATTGTTCAATGACAGTTGTTATATTCCTACCTCTCCTAGCGCTCTTCACCTCCGCCAAAGGTGACCCTCATGCCCTCAAAAGGTTAACCTGGCAGGTACTAACGTCTGGGGGTGACGAGGTCTGGTCTATAACTAAGACCGCCCCTATGGGAACCTGGTGGCCTAACCTATATCCTGACCTATGCAAGCTAACCATAGGGGCCCCTAGCCCATGGGACCTAGAGGGATACTTGGACACCTCTAGAGCCCCTAACCGAGAAAGCCCTCCAGGGCGACTGGGATTAGACCCATGGGGAGGATGTGGCACGCCTGACAGAAGGGCCATGCTCAGCACTCTTCCCTTTTATGTCTGTCCCGGGTACCACAGAGATCGCAGGCTAAATCCCACCTGTGGAGGAGGGGAATACTTCTATTGTAAAAATTGGGGGTGCGAGACTAGGGAGACACAGGATGAGAGGCCCTCCTCCTCCTGGGATTACATCACTGTCAAGGCTAACTATACTCACCCGGGGTTACCAGGAACTCTGCAATACTACCGCCCCGATTTTAGGGACTGACTCTTACCTGGAGCCCCAGCCGGGAACTTGGTGGGCATGCAACAAAGTCCTCACCCCCTGTGTGTCAGCTAAGGTTCTAAATAGCTCAAACGACTTCTGTGTCATGGTGCAGATCATACCCAGGGTGTTCTATCACCCTGCTGAAACTCTAGAAAATCAGTATAATGAACATCCCACCCGTTTTTGGCGCGAACCTGTCTCCCTAACCCTAGCCGTTATGTTGGGACTAGGGGTCGCTACTGGGGTGGGTACTGGCGCAGCTGCTCTGATCCAGGGCTCACGATGTTATATAGAACTCCAGGCAGCTGTAGAGGAGGATCTACGGGCACTGGAGCAGTCCGTTTCTAAGTTAGAACAGTCCCTCACCTCACTCTCAGAAGTAGGACTCCAAAACAGGAGAGGCTTGGATTTACTATTCCTGAAAGAGGGAGGACTGTGCAGCCCTAGGAGAAAAATGCTGTTTCTATGCAGGCCATTCTGGAGTCATCAGAGACTCCATGGCCAAACTCAGGGAAAGGTTAAATAAAAGACAAAGGGACCGGGAGGCCCAGCAGGGCTGGTTTGAAAGCTGGTTTAATCAGTCTCCCTGGTTAACCACCCTAATCTCTACCATTATGGGCCCTCTAGTTATCCTGCTCTAGCTGCTAACTTTCAGCCCCTGAGTCCTCAACTGGCCGCTCCATTTCGTCCGAGAAAGATTGTCTATTACCCAAGCTCTGGTATTAACTCAGCAATGTCGGGCCCTCCAAACTGAAGAAATAAATGTTCCCTAAGATTTTAAGGTTAAAATCAGCCCAAACAAGAGGAGGGAATGAAGAAACCTCCCCCCTTGTAAGTAGGGCCAGCCCTAATCCAGAGGCAGCCCATCCAGGCATCTTCCTGAAATTTTAGCAACTAAAAGCATTCTGTTTACAATAAGAAAACCATTTCCCCCCACACCCTGATTGGAATGTCCCTGAATAGGTTCATGTTGACCCTCTGTGAAATCAATAACCTGAATGCTATGCAACTCCCGAGGTTCTTTTGTCTTTAAGCGGTTTTTTTTTCCTTTTGCCTTTAAAAGATACCTGTAATTGCTAATCGGAGCTCTCTTCCTCTTCGGAGGCGGAGAGCCCGTTTGCGCAAACGTCCAATAAACCCTCTTGCTAATTGCAAAAAATAAAAAAATAAAAAAAAAAAATAAAAGACAGCCACCGTTACAGAAATTTTTAAATGGACTATTTGACAATTTATACAATAAGTGAAGAAAACTGACAAAAGAACAGGTCAGTGATCACCCAACACAAAAAGACAGGTTAACATATGTGGCCAAAGGATCAGTGCGTATCATCCACCACCTTCTCGTAACCTCCTGGCTGTTTTTTTTTTTTTTTTTTTTTTTGATGGGGAGGGAGAAAGCAGGGGTAACACAAAGGCAGGTTGATTCAAACTAATCCTATTAAGTATATTATTTTATACTTCTTTCTAAAATTACTGTGTAAACAGAACATGTATTAATATAGCTCATGCAATTCTAGTTTTCTACTGCAGGTCAGGAATCCAACAAGGTAATGCTCAGATTGAGGCAAATGCTGGAAGTAAGTGCCCTGAAGACTATCTGCTCCAATCATGAACTGCACTAACTGAGCAATTATTTCAAAATATGAACCAGATATAAAAGAACAAAAACAGAAAAAATATCTAATTGAAAAAACATGTAGTAGACACAAATGGATTAGGTCAACATTACCTACTTACAAATTAGACCAAATCAGAGAAAATGCTCAACTTTCCGGGGAATCAATTTCAGTTCTGGTTGTGCCACTTAATTGGAGCAAGATCCTAAGTGCGTCAATTCGTGCAAGGATGATTTCAAAATCGATTTACAATATTATCTCAGACCCCATAGCTAAGGATCTAAGGATCTTCTATAAGAACTCAAGGTGAGGGAAAATGTGATTTGATAAATAAAAGGATGCTGCTCCTCACACACCCCCAGGCGACCAGCAGTCAGCCTACATCACACTTCAAGCTCTAATGATTTAAGAATTAGAACCTCCTTTCCCCTCTTATTCCACAATACTTGACCTGGCCTCCAAAATATAAAATGCAACCTGCGTTTCTTCATGGCACCAAGTGGCTAATACCTAGGTATATGAAGGATTTACTTTAAAGTTGATTAAAGAGAACATCAATTCATTATAGAAAATAAACAGAAATAACATGCTTGATTCACACAGGTTTGACGGACTTTTTGGTTACCTAGTAAATTGCAGACTGGCTCCCATTAGTGGTCCATAGAATGCTCTGCATTTGGGCTAGAAACCAGATTAAGTTAAATCAAGCCTTTATTTCAACAGTACAAACTATGTTTATTTGTGTGTAAAGTGCCAGTTTTATATAAAAATCGGTACGTAAACTTAAAAATCTGCTTTGAAGCACAGAGGCTGACACCGCCCAAGGGCCTTAGAGTAACTGATTAATCGTGCTAGATCAGACTCACTTGAGTCCCCACACTTTTGAGACCTGACTGCCACCGAGAGCCACTGTGAAGTCAGTGGACAGCCAGCCTGCCCGCAAAAGCCAAACACAGCCAATATCTTTCATTAAGAATCCGAGTAGCTTTTTGTCTATGCTTCTTTCTGGGTGAGACGACTAGCATTAACTGATCAACAGGCTTGCTTATGAGGTAGCTACACAGTTTTAACAATACTATTAATGAACGTTATGGATGATTCATGGTGTAGCTGGTTTGATACACTTCAAGTAGCTGATTTTTTTTTTTTTTTTTTTGGATGAGAAAGGGGGAAAAATCAGCAAAGAGCACATCTTCATTCTCTTAGAAGTCAGCATCCAAGGTAAAAGAATTCTCTGTTGGACTTGACATCACTCCTATCCTCTGATACTCGCCTACTCTCTTCTCAAAGAAGTTAGTCTTCCCTTCCAGTGAAATATTCTCCATAAAGTCAAATGGATTTTCTACTCTGAAAACCTTGCTAAAACCGAGCTCCAGCATAAGTCGGTCTGCCACGAATTCAATATACTGCTTCATTAACGTGCAATTCATCCCAATGAGCTTCACTGGCAAGGCCTCCGTGAGGAACTCCTGTTCTATCCTAACGGCATTGATAATTTATTTCCTTCACCCTCTGCTCTGAAGGTTTGTGGACCAGGTGTTTGAACATCAGGCAGGCAAAGTCACAGTGTAAACCCTCATCTCTGCTAATAAGTTCATTGGAAAACGTAAGGCCAGGCATCAGGCCCCGTTTCTTGAGCCAGAATATCGACGCAAAAGAACCTGAAAAGAAGATTCCTTCCATGGCAGCAAAGGCCACAACCCGTTCTCCATAGGTAGCTTCTTTGTCCCCAATCCAATGCAAGGCCCAATCTGCCTTCTTCTTTACACAAGGCATCGTCTCGATGGCATTGAAGAGAAATTCCCTTTCTTTGGAATCTTTAATAGAAGTGTCAATGAGGAGACTATACATCTCAGAGTGGATGTTTTCCATGGCAATTTGGAAGACATAGAAACAGCGGGCTTCTGTAATCTGAACTTCTTGGCTAAACCACTCCACCAAGTACTTGTTTCTACTTTTTAGCTATTGTAATAATACTGCAATGAACATTGGCATACAAATATTTATTCAAGTCCCTGTTTTTAACTCTTTACTGTATATACCTACAAAAGGAATGGTTGAGTCATACAGCAACTTTATGTTTTGCTTTTTGAGGAACCACTGAACTGTTTCCATAGTGGCCGCACCATTTTACATCACTACCAGCAATGGATGAAGCTTCCAATTTCTCTACATCCTTGCCAATGGTTGTTATTTTCCTTTTTTGACAATAGGCATATAAATGAGTGTGAGGAATGGTGTCTTATTGTGGTTTTCATTTACATTTCCCTAATGATCAGTGATGTTGAGCATCTTTTCATGTGCTTATTGGTCATCTGTATTTCTTCTTTGGAGAATTTCCTATTCAAGTTCTTTGCCCATTTTTTAATTGGGTTGTTTTTTATTGTTGAGTTGTAGGAATTACTTTATTAATATTAAATTAATATCAAATATAATGCCTCACCAGATATGTGATCTGCAAATATATTTTCCCATTCTGTAGGTTGGTTTTTCACTTTCTTGATTATGTCCTTTGATGCACAAATTTTCTTTTTTTTTGATGAAATCCAATTTATTTATTTTTTCTTTTGTTGCTCACACTTTTGGTGTCATACTTAAGAATCCATTGCCAAATTCAAGGTCATGAAGACTTAACCCTATTTCCTTGTAAGAGTTTTATGGTTTTAGTGCTTATGGTTAGTTCACTTACTCATTTTGAGTTAATTTTTATATAATATGTAAGGTGGGGGTCCAACTTCATTCTTTTTACATGTGGAAATCCAGTTGTCCTAGCACTTTTTGTTAAAGAAACTGGTCTTTTACCATTAAATGGACTTGGCACCCTTGTCAAAAATCAATTGGCCATAGATTCATGGGTTTATTTCTGAACTCTCAGTTCTATTCTATTGGTCCATCTGTCTATCTTTATGATAGTACCATATTATTTTGATTATTGTAGCTTTATAGTAAGCTTTGAAATCAAGAAATGTGAATCCTCTTACTAGTCTTCCTTTTAAGACTGTTTTGGCTATTTAAGGCCCCTTGCAATTCTATATAAATTTGAAGACTGGCTTTTCTGTTTCTACAAAAAAGGTGGTTGGAAGTTTTGATGGAGATTGTATTGAATCTGTAGATGCTTTGAGTACTATTTCCATCATAACAATATTAAGTCTTGCCACCCATGAACATGGGTGTCTTTCCATTCCTTTAAGTCTTTAGTTTCTTTCAGCAATGTTTTGTAGTTTTCGGTGGATAGGTCTTTCACTTTTTGTTTAAACTTATTCCTAGGTATTCCTTTTATTTATCCTCTCCTTTTAATTGACTTGAAATCCTCCCCCATTGTAATTACTAGACTATCATGTATCCAAAGTGCCTAACACATAGCAGACATTGAACAAATGCTAACTGGATATTAGAATCTCCAAAATTATAGGCTCTTGGAACTTACGGAAACAAACACTAATGCTTTCTCAAAATGAGGAATGATGTTCAGAGAGGCTAAGTGAATTACTCTCAAAAGGACAGTTAGCTTGTGGTAGAACCAGAAATTCGTATCTCCTGAGAATTTTCTGTGAATCAAACCGTAATCATTATTTGCCAAGATTCTGTCTGCTGGAGTAAATAAATGGATGTGTTTATGAACTTGGGTGCTTATGTGTGGATTTGGAGGTTTTTCACCTTCTAATTCTCTACTCTCTGAAATGAATCTTAAATAATTGGGGTACCTACAAAAGTAGCTTACATTTAAGACCAAAGAATAATGAAATGAATAGTGTCTGTATTTCACAAATGAGGTTATTCAAATGGACATGTAGCTGAGTTAATGATTACTTGGAGATATGAGGGTGTCCCATATGAAAGTCTTTATGAGTGTGTGTGTGTGTGTGTGCGTGTGTGTGTGTGTGTGTGTTAGATGAGATGGCTGAATGTCACCGTTTTGGAAATGAATTTAGCCCATTAGAGCTTTCCATGCTGAGAACAGATGATCTTCTACTAGACTTTATTTCCTAAGGAAGTTTTTTTCATTATAGAATTATGTCCACTTAGAGAAAAAAATGGAGAAAAGAGAAAAGATATGATAAGAACTGTGTCTTTGTTAATAAACTAAGGCATTCCTTGATGTGTGTGTGTGTGTGTGTGTGTGTGTGTGTGTGTGTGTGTTTTCTTAAAAAAAGAACTGCTTATTAGCTCTTTGGCTCTCTGCTGAGATAAGGGTCAATCAGCCTGGAACAATGTTTAGTCTTGCTTTATTCTGGCCCTTTTCCAAAGTTGGTCAGACCCTCTGTTACTCTCTTACCTCTCCTGATATAGGATCCTCCAAGGACCTCCCAAAGATGGTCAATAGTCATGGATCTGAGAATTGTCTCTGAGTCAATGGTGCAAGACCAACAATTCTCTGGCTCTGGAATTTGGGAGCTGTGGAAGAGAATTGTTAGTGCCTACTCAATAGCCTTTTCCTTATTAATAGCTCCCCAATTTTGTTGTGGGCAATAAGGTACTTAGGAAAAACAAACAGAAAGCTCCAAATGAACAAAAACTACATTTCCCATTTTTCCTTGCAGCTAGAGATTATCACTCACCCAGCTCTGAATTAGGCATAAGCAAAAGTTTTTGGATGGGGCTTTCAGTAAAGATCTTTAAAATGAAGTTGGCAGCTAACAAATGCCTTTTGCCCTGTGTACTCTGTCCTTCTTCCTGGCTGAATTCTAGAAGTAATGTTAGAAGCCCTCTTATAACTATGGCAGCCGTAAGGGAAAGGTTAAGATGTCACAGAGGTATAAATACGGATATCACTTTGCTGCTGCACCAGTGCTCACTATCATCTACCTCTTTTTACACAAGAAAAACCCCTAATTTGTTTAAGCCATTGGCCTTGGAGTCTCCTCAACCAGCGGCCCAACTGAATTCTCACTGATACAGAAGCTTCAAGATGAAATAATTTGAGCCAATGGACTTCTACATTGGTACTTCTACATCTTGTTGGTAAATTATATTTAGAGTAAATATTATAAAGGAATTCTAGGTGGCCAACATAACAGTGGTGGTATAAATCTGAATCTCCCACCTTACTCCCCCACAGAAAACACAAAGAACAAGATCAAATAACACTATATAATGCCTATGTCTTCACAATAACTAGAAAACATAGAATGTCTAAATTTCAAATTAACTGTAAATAGAAAAACAAACACTGAACCCCAGCAAGCTGCCCCCACATTCCTGATGCAAGTCCCTCTCAGAGAAACAAAGTATGAGAAAAACTGTACAGAATATAGAAAAGGGGAGCTAGTGGTGGACTTAAGATTGATCTAAAACCACCACCTGAAAGAGGAAGTCCACCCTAATTTTGAAAATACTGAAAAAACGTGCTGGTAGATCAGAACACTTACAACAGGAAAGGTACTTAGCCACGTGTGTGAGGTGCAAGGAGGCAGTCTTGGGAAGATAAAGTTTTGGGCAGAGGGGTGAAAATACCGTAGAGGTGACTCTCAGAAATTATGCACAATAAATAAGACGTGAGGGGCAAATTTAGGAACCTATCAGATCCTCTAGCCCTCTAAAATGGAAGTAAATAAATAAATAAATAAATTGAAGGAAGCATAATCTCTTTTCCTATAATTCCTCTTCCATAAATAATAATTAATTAATCATTAAAAAGAAAAAAGAAAATCATACTTTACTACACTGACAGAAGAGGGCACTCTTGATCCAGAAATCTTTCAACCACCCCACACCATTCAGCCCTGTCCATGGAAATGCAGATCAGTCTTCATCCAAGCAAAATCATTAAAATAAAAATAAAAATAAAAGGAATCTAAAAAACAAATCAACTAAATAAATAAAGGAATCCAAACAATTCAACTCATTAAAAACTCCTCTTGCAAATAATGGCAAAGTGGGAGAAAACTCACCAACTGTCCAAACTGAATTATATATTCTCAAGCAAGTATTTGGGAATATGAGAAATGTCTTGAATCATGAATTCAAAAACTATGTACAGGAACAGACGAAAATCCAGGAAGAAATGAGATGAGAGTTGACTGAACTCAGGAAAGAAACAGAATAAGCATTACACTGTGTTACCTATAAGATTTGAGAATACTAAGATATTTTATATATGTACATACATATACATCCATCCTTCAGGGTACATTCTGGTGATTTCTCCACTGTTTAGCTTTTCAGAATTCATCCTGGTTGGGCATGACCTTTGAGACATGCAATAAATTGTGTCTGCTATTATTGCTGTTATCATCATTATTGGCAATTGATTGCTTAAGAACAGCAGGGGAGGGGAGGGAATCCTAAGAAATATGTCCAGGGCAAAATTGTAGAGTTTATCATACTCTAGTGCCCACTGAGGCGTAGGCTTGACTTTACGGATGAGAAGACTGAGATTTAGGGAGGTTTTCAGAGTGGCCTGAAGCTGTTGGTGACAGGGCAATGGAAAAAGCCTTCCTTTCCTCCTCTCTCCTCTTTTCTTCCTCTTGCTTCAGAAGAAAAAAAGGACTGCCTCCTCTCTGAATCCACCTTCCAACACCCTCCAGATGCTAGGACCTCATCCTTTAAAGCAGGATCTCTCTTTTATATTCACTTTCTCCTTTTCCTCTGACCCATCACCCCAAACTGAAGCTAAGTTGGTTTAAGCATCCAACTCCTGATTTTGGCTCGGGTCATGATCTCAGGGTCATGGGATTGAGCCCTGTGTTGTCCTCTGTGCTCAGCACAGAGTTTGCTTGAGAGTCTCTCCCTCTCCCTCTCCCATAGCCCCTCCCCTGCTCATGCACACACACTCTCTCTCTAAAATAAATAAAAATAAAATCTTTAAAACTTCCAAAAGTGAACAATACTACAATACTAGCTATCAGTTCTTCCCCCTACTCACTCCTAAAACTCTTACTCTCTGTTTCTCACCTCATTCTCTCTGAAAACTATCTTGTTCAACAACCATTAGCTACTCTCTTTTAGACACTCTTATTCTCTGCCTTCTTGGATCCACAATCTTCTTTCTCTAGGCAATTCTACAACTAGTCATTCTCCTTTTCTGGCTTGTCTTCCTCTTACATGTAAGCATTACCGAAGGTTCTCCACTACCTTCCTTTTCTGCCCTCACAGCTACAAATTGCAAATAAACCTTTCCAGGCTCATCAACTTCTTGGGTGCCTCTCCCAAGTGACCTACTAGACATCATCCCTGGGTTCCAGGAGGTACCTGGAGCTCAACATGTCTGAATCTAAATTTTGTAGCTTCTTCAATTCTGGACCTCCTCCCAATCTCCAATCCAGCCTCAAGTGGCTCATATCATCCTTTCCTCTATCTTCCGCACTAAACCATTCACAAATTCAACTAAAAACACTGAATATTTAGTACATGCAGGCACTGGTTATGGGACTGGGGCTAGAAAGTGAATAAACACACTTTCTACAATTGTGCTTAAAGACTCAGTGAAAACCTGTCCAATGAGCATATACAACTTTCCTTCCATCCTCACTGTCATCCTTTTCACCTCCATTGTCACCCTTCAAGATCAAATTAGCATCACCTCTTTCCTACACTAATAAATCAGCCCCTCTGAAACCCAGCCTTAGTTGAGTTGAGTTGATCTCTGTACTCCTTGTACATTTTTTTAGTTTAACATATCTAGTCCTGTTTCGATGTTTCCCTCTAGATAGAATGTTCCCCTTGATCTCTCCATGATATGCCTTATCTGTCTTTTAAGGCCCATTTCAAATTCCAGGCACTCTTTGATGCTTTCCTTGACTTCCTGAGATGGGGTTATCTTCCTCTGAACTCATGCGGACTTGCTCTCTGTACCTATGCCTTGCCAGCCAGGCCTCTTGCCTAAGCTGCTTGCCCTACAAATTATGATTAGAATGCAGAAACCTGCTTTATGTGATAGGAACGTACATCAGGATTGAGCCCTGATCAACTGAGTGATCAACTTCAAGAGTAATTATTCCACCATTAGTTTATTTATATGATTTTTTTTTTTCTGGAGATTTGACTACTACCAGAGAAGCTGAATGTGGTAGGGTCGCTTTTGTCTAGTGCCTCAAAGGAAATAATGTGGGACTTCAAGAAAGTCACGTGAGTTCTCTGGACCTCAGTTTTATTATCTAGAAAATAGAAAACCTGTACTAGATGATTTTCAGTGCTCTTTCAGATCTAATATTCTATAATTAAGGCTTTGAGGGGATTTGACTAGGGGAACAGTCTGTTGATAGACTAATCCAACATCTATTCCCAGCCCCTCTCCTTTTCTTATCTTCTCTATAGAAGTTGGAAAAGCCAGATGTCCTCTTTACCAGCCTTCCTTGCAGTTAGTAACGGCTATGTAACCTAGTTCTGGCCAATGAGTCGTAAGCAGAACTCTAGTATGGGGAAATCTAAGAAGCCATTTGCTTTTCGAAGGAAAGAAGTGACATCACTCCTGTGGTAGGCAGAGTTCTCAGATGGCCTCTGGTGTGCACGCCCTGTAGGATCCCCTCCCTTGAGTATGGGTAGAACCTCCATGATTATGTTACTAATCGGTTGACTTTGAGTCAATCAAAAAAGATTATCCTGGTGGGCCTACCTAATCAGGCAAACTTTTCAAAAGAGATCATTTCCTGCTGGCCTCTTAAAAGAAAGCAGCCAGCAATGTTTTGAACCACTGCAGAGCATTCTCTAGCGGGTGAGAGCCTCAGCCAGAGGAACTGAACTCTACCAACTATCAGTGAGCTTCAGAGAGGACCCTGGGCCTCCGAATGACAGGCCCCAGCTGACATCTTGACTGCAGTTTGATGACTCCTTGAGCAGAGAATTCAATTAACCACTGACCAGACTCTTGACCCATAGAAACTGTGAGATAACAAATTTGTGTTAAGTTCCTATGTTTGTGGTAATTTGTAACCCAACAAAAGAAAACTAATACAACTCCTTTCCACTTAATCTCAAAAGCTGAGCATTTAAAAAACCATCTCGTTATCATAAAGAAAAGTCAAATACGTCACAGAATCTCTGGCCTAGACCTCTTGCCTGTCTATACCATGGTCAGTAGCCGCTTTTCTCCAAACCTTTTTTTATACCAGAAAAAGAAATGTCTACTTGTATAAGCCAATACAAGTTACCAAGGCATTTTTTTTTACTTGCATTTGAAATCATTTCCAACTAATACAGCAAACTTCTGAAAGTAGTATGAGCAAATTTTTATTGGTTACATAATCAATAAAAATTGGCAAACATTTATAAGGACTCTATAATGTTATGGATAGAAAACACACACACACCAGAAATTAAAAAAAAAACAAAACACTTTGCTCTCAGTAGGCTCATAACTTAGTGTTGGAGGAGGGGGTGGTGAGGAACAGCAGGAGGGGGTGGACAGAGAAATCTGGGTACAATTAAAATACAGAGTGATTTAGGTGAGTTAGGCTATGATAAGTGTAAGAAGGTATTTGGAAAGCTCAAAGAAGGGATACCTAGGATAGACTTTAGGGCTGGCCTGGGAGGGAAGCCCTGGAGCTGGAGGTTCAGAACATGAAGCAGAACTATGAGGGGTGAGTGCATGTCCCTCAGGAGGGAAATCCTAGGAGTAGAGGTCAGTCGGTCAAATAATTGACAGCTACCAAGTACCTAGTGTGAGGCTGGGGAATGTGCCAGATGCTCTAGGCAAATAGAGACATGGAGCACATGGTGCTGGCCCCAGGTCAGTGTAACCATACCTCATTCCCTGATGGAGCAGCATGAGAGCCCTCCCTTGTCCAAGGAAATGGAAATGACACCTGATACTGCATCCTGGCGTCTGCTCCTCAGGTTAGTGCCTTTGGCAGCTGCCCCAGATCTAACCACATCCAGAGAGCAGCTTACCCTCAGAAGAAATGGGGACAAGTTTCTTCAGGAATGTGTTGTGCACAGAGAATTCAAGAAAATAGATATGGGTTTGACAGGGAAGACAAGCCCTCCAGCTTTCGAAGTAGAATCTTGGAGGTGTTCAGGCTTCATCAAACCACATCATCTCTCCTCTCAACTTATGCTTCTTACAGCTTAGGATTTTGCTTGGAAATTAGACAGCCCCTATAAATATCCTTTAAATAAGTAAAAGAATATGTCAAAATAATAAAATGTGAATTCTGAAATAGGGCCTAGAGAAAAACACTGGAAGTAAAAAGACTTAAGGCAGATACCGTTGTAGGAAGTTGAGAAGAGCAACAAAACAAATCTTATTTCATCCTTGACCTGTTTTCATCATGTTTGAGGAGCAAAGATGATTTGGAATGTTAAAATAAGAGGTAACTCAGGGGCAAGGGGAACTATGTGTTTTTATCTGGGAGGACATCCAGTCAAGCCTCCCCTGGTTTTCTTAGGATGCTGAGGAAGCTTCCTGTGTGGCAGCAGGTAAGGAGCTTGCCTGGGGCCTAGAGGTTTGATTTTTTTTTTTTCAATTTTTTAAAATATCAGATTGACTGAGGTTTAATATATATAAAAATATATTGTATATACATATGTAATATATAATACAATAAGATTCATCCTTTTTGTGTGTATGTACTGTTTGATGATATTTGACAAATGTGTACCGTAATGTAATCCGCCATGAAGAAGACAGAGGACATTACCATCACCCCACAAAGCTCCCTCCTGCACCTTTGTAGTCAGCTACCCCCATCATAACCTCCAACCCTACAACTATGGACTTAATTTCTATCCATATAGTTTCGTCTTTTCCAGAATGTCTTACAAATGGAATCATACAGTGTATGGCCTTGTATGTCTGGCTTACTTACTTACTTACTTACTTAGCATAATGCAAGGCCAATCTTTAAAAGCTTTAATGTTGTCTGCCAAGGTCATCTTTCCTTGTGATCTAAGACTAAGTGGGTAAGCATCAATGTGCACACTTGCCTTAACAAATTCACTGGAGTATGACTGTAGGCCCTGAATCAAACCTGCGGAATACCAAGCTGTTTCTCTTTGTTATCTATTTGGATGTGTGTCAGCTACACTTTTACAGTGCAAACACTATGGTGGCAGTGAATTTATACACTAATGTTGCTCTACTTATTAGCATTTAGAAACACATAATTGCATGTTAATCAGTCAAGAGCATGTATAGGCCTATCCTATTGGCCTCAAGGAACTTGCAAAGATAATTAAAAAGATAGCATATAACTGAATCTACAGAATTTTATTGTTGAAAGTTTTAGGGATCATCTAGTCAGAGCACCACAGAATTTCACAGGTGGCAGTGACCTTTAAGTTCTCCCAGACCCATCCATCGTCTCAGATTTGAATTTCCTCCAGGGCAGCAAAGTCTAAGAGCAATCAAATAATGTGAATGTGTGAAACTAACAGTAGAGAGTATGGGGCTTGAGAAGAAGGCATGGTAGGAGCTGTGGTCATTCAAATTCAATTTAAAAAAATCAACACTGAAAAACCAATCACTATACATCTCTCTGTTTGAGTCAGTCCTTGGGTTGTCATATTGCAGTCTCTTCTCTACCACAGCTTCTCAAATTTTTAGCTAGTGTAACCTAGTGGGACCCTGACATATTCTCATTCTTACCAGTTCATTGTGTGTCAGCCTGGCTTTCAACTACCAGCCTAGCACCAGATAGGCAGAAAGTGGCAGAGGACTAATGGTTTCCTGGAGTAGTTTTCAACCTCAACTGATGGAAATTTGTGTATGAATATCCCAGCTCTCAGTTTGTTGGAAGGATAAATGAGGTGAGTATTTTACACTAGCCTCCAGAATTTCCAAGTGCAATTAGAGTTCCTGTTTCTACATTAGACTCTTATGTGAACAGTATATCCTTCACTTCCAGCATCCTTTTCTTGTCTTACATCCATATTTCCTGTCACTCTTTCCTGGGAATAC
Organism: Vulpes lagopus; assembly: GCF_018345385.1. NCBI lineage: Eukaryota > Metazoa > Chordata > Mammalia > Carnivora > Canidae > Vulpes > Vulpes lagopus. The sequence goes on from NC_054845.1 coordinate 1,244,798, forward strand.
CCACTGGATAAGCTACTCATGTGGATCCTCATCTTAGGGTCTACTTCTATAAGAAAATCTCAAGTTAATGTAGCCAGTAAATACTCAAACACCTCCAGAGATGAGGGACTCACTGCATCCCCAGACTCTTGAGACTGTCTTGGGAAATCTCTGACCCACAGAAATATCTTCCCCTTACTAAAGTAAACTGTCTTTCTAGGACCAGCTAATGGTTCATTCATGGGACGAGAAATATTCCTCTTTAGAAAAAAACCATTCGACCCAATTCTTAAATTGTTTAAGTATTCTTGAATATATTCTACATTTCACTCATTTATCTATGAAAAAAAAATTGTTAATTGGTATAGAAAACCAGGAGTAAGAATCTGGAGTGAAAAATGCCCAGGAGGGGGAAGGTTGGAAGAAGATAATGGACTTTCCTTATTACATGAGATGGAAACTAGATCCATAGTTAGTTAAATGTTAAAGGAATCTAGAAGACTGGAGAACATGAGATCCTTTGTTTACATGGATAGCACATGTATTAGATATAATTTATGGTCTTAGTTTTTCACTTGGGGAAGGGTCATGAAAAATGTGCTATGTCTTCATGTTCACCCTGACAGTTCTCAGGCACTGAAATTCGTTTCCCAGTCAAATGTCTGTTTGTTCCCATATGTAGTACCTAGTAGGACATCGAACACTTGGTAAAGGTGCTTGTGTGGCATTAAGTTCTCACCTTCCTTCCAAGAGGAATCTTTTGGGTTTAAAAGGTAGGTTTTGAATTGTCTGATAGCATCTCCCTATTCCTTCCCACCTTAAGAGAGAAAGGAAGAGCTTCAGGAGAGCAAGGAGCTAGGTGAAATGGGGTGCAAAAGACTTCAGCACCCTGATGAACATCCCTTCTGACATTCTGTTTTTGAAATAAAATGCTTCCTGAAGAGTTCAATGTATCAGTTTACAAAGCTTGAGAGTACTTTGAGGACATACATGGCCATGTTTTCACAATCGATTTCTGGGATACACTGAAAGGACCGATCACTTGTTAATATGCTTTTTCTTATACAAGACTATTCTGTGAATATGCATTCCTGAGTGTTTATGAATAGTTTTTCTTTGAAATTTTTCAAGGAGAGATAAACAAGTAATTACTGAATTCAAGGCTACACCTATTCCTCCCACTTCTCCATCTGATATAATTACAATAAGTCTGGGTTGCGCATATCTGAACATTTTCTGGGTTTGATTGTCAAGCAATCAAACAGCATTTCTCGCCCCCATTCAGACCCATAATTTAGAAGCTTCTCTACAGTGACACTTGGTGCGGTTTAATTATAATGCTCTTCAATCCAGAAAGCTATTTAAAGGACGATGGAAGCTGTGCATTTTCAGTCCTTTCTCTTAAAAACGATTCAGAAATGTATGTGTAGCTAATCCCAAATTGAAACTTGATACTCGTGTTGTGCATGACTTTGAGCAGCACTGCTTTTTCCTTTATGGAATGGCTGATATTTTAAAATACATGTTCCTTTCCACGAAGGAGTACCCCGCACAGTTATATCATTTTGAAACTTCTTCACCACAACAACTAGAAGCAAGCATGTAAAATTTCAAATTAATCTTCTGCATTCTGTTTTCAGCAAATACTTTTTCATTTCAAAATGAAATTCTCAAGCCCCAAATGGGTAGGTGTTTTAATTCAGCATTAAAATAAAGAACTGCTTTTTCTGGACATATTCTCTTCCCTTCCCTGGCAGTTACTGGTACCAACTTGCTCTTAATTATCTCCCATTCAAATGCTAGTCATAACTGCCCGCCTACTTCATACTCGGTCAGGCCCGCCCACAGTACTCACCCCAGCCCCCTCCAGCTGAATCATCTTCTTCCACCCACGTCCTTTCCCACTGCCATTTCCTTTCTCACTTCAGTGCTCTTTTCAGAGGGACATTCTTGCTTTTCCAAAGCTTTTTTTCTTCATTCTATGTTATGTCCCCATTATATTCTAGAAAACCACAACTTGAAGGGACTTTTCTTCCCATCACTGAAGACAAATCATGCTTATTACATCATAGAATCAATGCTTATTAGCTACCTATTAATTCTTGCGCACCTTAGAGAAAAGGAGGATTTGACATTCATTACCTCTAACATGCAAAAGATAAAACAGAGACAGTTTGGGAAGTGTCTACCTTCGCAAAGACAAAGGAAATCCCAGGCCTGGGCAATTTAAGCAGTCACCCTACATTTGACATTCCTGTTTTCAATACTCAACTCTCACTGATTTTTTTTTTTTTTTGATTCTACACTAAAGTCCTTTCAAATCATTAACTCTCAAGTCTCCATTTTTTTGTTAGGCATAAATGCTGACTGAATGGCTTCTATAAAGTGTGGGAACCTGGAGGCACAAGGATTTGATACCTGAAGATATCCAAGCTCTGACCAACTGACAGAAACTTTGTGTTTATACTAGCCCAGACCATGAAAGCACAATTAAATGTTTCATCTGCATGTATTACCTACTTAGGAATCTCAACATTTTTTAGGAGGTATCCATGCATGAAGATAAATCCTGGGTATGTACAAGGACAAGTCACTTGCCATTATCTCACAAAGGTTCCTAACACAGATGCTGCAGTGACCCAACAAGCAAAGGGAGAAAAGAGGAAGCCAAGGTCAAATGCTCAGTGATGGCCTCATCAGGGGGTCCCTATTCATTAAGCAGTTTACAGTTAAAAGAGATACCCTTGGCCCAACTCCTCATTTTATACGAGAAAAATGAGCTTCAAAGGCCTGACTTGTCCAAAGACATTAGGGAATTAGTTCAAAAAAAAAAAAAAATTAGAAATAGGACCCAAGAATTGCCACTGACAAAAGGAAATCTGTCTCTGGAGAGCCTGGCACAGTGCCTTTCCCTTTTATCATTTCACCAAATCCTCACAATTACCCCACAGAAAGGCATCATTATCCCCATTTGACAGATAAAAAACCGAGAGTCAAGAAGGTAATTATCCCAAGTTCACACGCACACCGGGTGCCACTTCTTGCCCAAGCTCACAGCTTGTGTGTGCTCACCCGGGAGAGCCAGGCTCACCATATCCTCTGTGTGAAGGCTCACAGCCCCTCCTGCACTGTTATTCATGTGTTGATAACGTTATCATCTCTGTCTCCATAACTGAGAGCATGGGATTTTAGCCTTCTTTTGTGCCTTTTCTGCTATTTTGTTGTTGTCATTATTTTTTATTTCCTTTGTCTCTTTAGACACAAAGACCATTCCAAAAAACAGATGGCAAACGGGTCCTTTCACATGTTATTGCCTGGAGTCCAACTGCCAGTGTGTTTTAGGAGACAAGAAAGTAATCCTGCTCTTAAAACCCTTAGCATTTTCCCCTAAGGACTGAATGGAAAGTCTTTCTTTTTCTTTTTCTTCTTTTTCTTCTTTTTCTTTTTCTTTTTTTTAGAGATTCATTCATTTATTTGAGAGAGAGTGGAGGAGGGGGCCAAGGGAGAGCCAGAGAATCCTCAAGCAGGCTCCACACTCAGCATGGAGCCCAACATGGGGCTTGATCCCATGACCCTGAGATCATGACCTGAGCTGAAATCAGGAGTCAGCTGCTTAACCAAGGGAGCCTCCCAGGAACCTCAATGAATGGAAAGTATTTATGAGGGAAGATGGATGAGGAATCAAAGATGGCAGCCCTGCCAGCAGGAAATGAACTGGGAGGAGGTGCTTAAGATTTTGGTTCTTACTCTAGGTTTGATTGGGTGGGAAAACCAAGATGAGGAGAAATGTGCTTTTATTAGTTTAATTTATCTGCAGTCACACACAGTGGAATTCTAACTCAGAAAATAAAGGAATCTACATTTAAATAAAGTTCTGACTTGTGTCACTAACAACCTCTGCATCAAAAACTAGGTAGGGAAAATGAAGAGATACAGATAATAAAAACAATAACATTTTCATTTGTAGTTTCTTTGAATATTTGTGAAAAGACCTTCTAAATCACAATAATATATTTTAGATGTGCACACATTAACCTGGTACTCACTTTACTCAGTCATCCCCCTCTGTCTGTGAACCTTCTCGATGCCCCACCCAGATGCCTTGAACACATTCCCCTTCTCAGCTCTATGAGCTCACGCCTTTCCAATTGTTCAGTCATCCCTAAAATTATTACCTTTCAAGATGTTTTTTTTTGTACTAACAGAAGTGTGGTGGTGACTTCCTTTGGACTATCTGTCTGAAACAACCTTTTATTCACTATAAAATGAAAGTCATTAGATTATCATTAAGGTGTCTTCCAGGTCTTAAATTTTATGTTTCTAGTGTAATAATGTATTAGATCAACTAGCACGTATTGAGCACCTACTAAATGTCAGGCCCTGTACCAGAAATTGGGGGAATCAGGATGTGGTCCATCAACCACCTTATTCTCTGGCAAGGGAGAGGGGATCAGAAATGACTACTTACCACTCAATATTACAAATGATAAAATCAAGGTATGTGCACAGGGACCCAGTGGCTAATTCTGTCTGGATGGTTGGTTAAGTAAAACACAGAGGAGATGGCATCTGAGCTGAACCTTGAGAAATGAGTTAATAGGTCCAGACAAGAAGGAAGGAACAGCTTGGGCGATAGAAACATGTGAATATCTGGGTAGAGCAAAGGGAGCATAGGTGAGCATACTTGGGGGGCAGGAGGACTAAGACCATATGCTCTGAGAAGTCCGTTATCCAGTATATTAGTAATTTAGGGCTGCCGTACAAAGTACTACAGACGGAGTGGCTTAAATAACAAAAATTTATTTCCTCACAGTTCTGGAGGCTGGAAGTCCAACATCAAGGTGTTGGCAGGTCTGGTTTCTCCCCAGGCCTTTCTCCCTGGCTTGCACACACCCGCCTTCTTGCTGCATCCTCTTGTAACTTTCTTCCGTGTGCACACCCCTATTGTTTCTTCCTTTATTTCTTTCTTTTAGAGAGCACAAGTGGGGAGAGGAGCGGAGGGAGAGGGGGAGGAGGAGGAAGCATCTCAAGCACACTCCATACGAGTGCGGAGCCTCATGTAGGGCTCAATCTCAAGACCCCAAGATCATAACCTGAGCCGAAATTAAGAGTCAGGTACTAGGAATCCCTGGGTGGCGCAGCGGTTTGGCGCCTGCCTTTGGCTCAGGGCGCGATCCTGGAGACCCGGGATTGAATCCCATGTTGGGCTCCCGGTGCATGGAGCCTGCTTCTCTCTCTGCCTCTCTCTCTCTCTCTGTGACTATCATAAATAAAATAAAATAATTTAAAAAAATACTCTGAAAGCTTTTAAAAAAAAAATAAGAGTCAGGTACTTATCCAACTGAGCCACCTAGGCACCCCTCTTCCTTTTCTTAAAGAACTCCAGTAGGAATGGATTAGAACTCTACCCTTATGACCTCATTTAGCCTTAATTACCTCCTTAAAGGCCCTAACTCCAAATAGTCACACTGGGGGTTAGGGCTTCAATGTACAAATTTGGGAGGGAGCACGATTCAGTCCATAATGTCCAACCACCTGCACTATAGGCATATCTCATTTTATTGCACTTTGCTTTCTTGTGTTTTGCAGATTACTTTTTTTTTTTTTATGATTTGAAGGTTTTCCAGGTACCCTGCATTGTGCAAATCTATTGGTACCATTTTCCCAGCAGCTCTTGCTTACTTGATTGGTACTTCTTACAATAGTTCAAATATTTTCATTATTATGCTATGTATTTGTTATAGTGACCTGTGATCGGTGATTATGACTTGCTGAAAGCTCAGATGATGGTATTGTTTAGCAATAAAGTCTTTTTAAATTAAGGTACGCACAACTGTTTTTTTAGACATAATGATATTGGACACCTAACAGACTAAAATATAGTTTAAATATACTTTTATATATACTGAGAAACCAAAAAAATTAATTTGACTTGCTTTATTGCAATGGTCTGGAACCAAACCCACAATATCTTTGAGGTATGCCTGTATTTAGAAAATGGTGTTGGCAGGTCTGGTTTCTCCCCAGGCCTTTCTCCCCAGGCCTTTCTCCCCAGACAGCTGCCTTCTTGCTGCATCCTCCCATGGCCTCATAGCAGCCGGGTAGCTGACCTGACCAGCTACCTCAGGTCAGTGTACTAAAACTCAGTCACCCCATTCATAAGAGAACCTTTAGGCTTCACCCAAATGACTGCATAATCTGATTTTACATTTAATTTTTAAAAGATGGTTTTCTGTTTTGCTACTTTAGAACTGAAACTGTACACTAATTATGTGGGAATCCTAGAGGGAGAAGATACTGTCGATAGCAGTAACAAGTGGTTGCTGACAGACTGTGTTTTCCAAAGATGGGGTCTCTCCCATCCCTCATGTTCTCTTCCCGTGTAACCTTGCCATGGCCCCATCAAGAAGTGGAGTCTAAGTCTCGTCCCCTTGAATCTGCGGCTGACCTTAGGACTCACTTGTTACTAATACAATGGCACTGCATGATTTCTGAGGCCATGAGATAAGGCCATGAAACTTGCACTTGTTCCTCTTGGAACACTCGCCTCCTGGGAGCCCCTCCTTGGGACCTTCGCTCTCAGAACGCCATCACTAGGCTGTGAACAGCGCAAGCCATGTGAAGAGGCCCTGTGTTGGTGTTCTGGTCAATGATCCCAGTTCAACCCAGCCTTGAGGTGTTCAAGCCCAGGCGCCAGACAGTGAATGAGATGCCATCATGAAACTAGATCCTCCAGTCCCAGATATTCCAGATGTGATCTATTGAAGTCACTCCTGCTCATCTGAGTCTTCCTAGCTGAGCGGCCAGACAGAGCAAATAAGAGCTGTCCTTACTTGCTTATACCTAATTCCTGACCCACAGAATCTAACAGCATAATAAAACGATCTTTTCCATGCTGCTAGGTTTGGGGTGACTTATTACATAGCAGTTGTAACTGACTCAGACAGTTAAACCACAAAGGGAACAAGATTTTTGAAAAAATACTTAGAATTGTCAAATAACTGTATTGTACATCCCAATATTGTTCCTGAAAAGTTCCTTATTTATAATACAGCATGCTATTTGATGTTCACAATAATATCCCAGTCTCATTAAGAAAATGTTAAATTTGGTTTGGGATACATACTTTTAGAAGAGAAGAGAAATAGATCATACATTTTAGAACGATATAGCCTAAATTGGTTAGTATTTAAAATGCTTCGATGTTTTAAAAGGAATTAAGTTTCCATTATCAGGAAAATTAAAATGCCTAAACATTTTATTTCCTCCAGAATATGGAAAAATTAGGCTTTACTATAATTTTAATTGAATGTATTTCATATTTATTGGTGTTTGTTTTGTTTGTCAAGAGTAAGTCTTGGGAACTAGCATATTATTATTTATGTATATACATTCTCTTTTTCAACAAAAGGTCTGAGCAGGCTTTGATATTTGCTTAGCTAGCTTCATCCCCCATTAGGCATACCACATATGATAGAATCACCATTAAGAAATACACTTTGACGATGGCAATGATGTTAAATTATTACTTCTCTAGAGACCAGGGACCATGCACTATTATTCATTTGTGTATCTCTGACATCGCCTTAGCTCAGTGCTTTGTATGTAATAGAAGCTCAGAAGCAATTTAATGAATTAAATTAATTTGACATGATTATGATGAGATCTTTAAATCACTTATGTCTAAAATTTTTCTCCAGAACAATATAGAGACATCAGAAAAAGATCTGAAATAATTATTCTCAAGTAATACAAAATAGCATGTAAAGTACCACCCGCTTCTAAAATGGATATACTCATGCATAACAATAAACACACTGCATGACAGATTTCTCTAATTTTACTTCCACACACTTTCACACCATTAACGTGGTATTATAAAGAACCCAACTGCAGTCCAGGCCAGGACTAACATTGAATGAGGATTGTGCATATGGTTACATATGGTTGTGTATATGTGTATGTATGTGTGCCTGTGTGGGTATGTTTAGAAGAAGAGCAGATTTATTTAGCAGAAATAGAACTTCAGGTCTCATAATCCCTTCACAAATATTCTTTGCAAAGAGCAGACAGTGATCGGCGCAAAACAGGGTCTGTGGATGGCTGTAAGGAGGCACAGGGCGCAAGCAACACGTTAACATCAAGAGTGCTAGCTTTCCTCCTGGAGACCAGCAAAGCCAAAGTACTCTTACCACCACCACCACCACCACCACCACCACCACCACCACCACCCTTTTTTTTTTTTTTTAAGATTTTGTTTATTTATTCATGAGAGACAGAGAGAGAGAGAGGCAGAGACACAGGCAGAGGGAGAGGCAGGCTTCTCTCAGGGGGCCCGATGTGGTACTCGATCCCAGGACCCTGGGATCACGTCCTGAGCTGAAGGAAGATGCTCAACCACTGAGCCACCCAGGCATCCCTCTTACCACCCCTTGAAGGCCTCACCCTGAAGCTCAGTATAGGAGCCCCACCAGCATTCATCCTAGGAGACCTGGGCTCCTAACTAGAGACAAATCAGGTAGAGGTTCCCTCTCAGCTGTTCTGTTGTACAACTCAATATTGCAGGGAGAAACTGTTGACTGAAATTTTATCTTTGCTGGTAATTTAACTGCATGCAGACAATATAATTGCAGTGGGAATGCAGTTAAAATTCAACTCAAAATATATGGTCCCCATCCTCCAGAATTTATAATCCAATGAGAAAGATAGGCTCAGACATTCTGGCTAGCTCTAGTCATTTCTAGCTGTAGAAGTAGATGCTAGTCTATGAAATTAGTAACGTGCTACATGGGGAATCTGAGGAGGGAAGCTATAGCCCCTGATATTGTGGAGAAAGATACAGAAATCACTTGACCCTCACTTTTGGTAAATGGTTCTGATTAAAGCAACTAGCACTATGAATTTGTAAAATACTTTTAATAAAACAATAAAATCATTTAATTTAATCAATATATACAAAGTCCAAGATATTAGCATGGTGCTATGCACTCAACTGCATTCCTCATTTTATTTTATTTTTATTTATTTATTTTTTAAAAAACATTCCTCATTTTAGACCTAGAAGTAAGTACTGTTATTATCCTTATTCACAAATAAAGGAACTGGAGTTTAGAGAATCACCTTACCTAAGGTCATGACAGAAAATGACAGAGCCAGGACAGCAGTCCACACCATTCTGACCCCAGAGCTCAAGATTTAATTACCATGAAATGTATATCTTTTTCCTCCTCCCTGGTCCCCACACCTACACATGCATGTGTGTGAATTTTATTTTATAAATGAAGAAACTGAGATTGGCAAAAGTCAAATAACTTCCCTATTTATCACTAGAATTTTTGACAAAGAAAGCCAAAAGACACTAAACAAAAAACATAGAACATATAATCTTCATGGATTATATTCACAGAGATCAGGGAATTTCAAACTAAATTTTGCACTGCTCAGTATCCGTAAAATATCTGTGATCTTTGTCACCACAATATATGATTGATGTTCAAAAATATTTCTGTGTTCTGATTTTCCCTTGCCCTTAAGAAAGAAAAGAAATTTAATACAGGACTTAATTTGTAACTCAAGATTTTATCTGCATTTATCTACCCAAGAGTATTATTTGTCTCACAGCTTTTCCAGTTATTTCTTAATTAATTATATATTTCAAGTTGTTTGTAATATGTCTCTTTAAAAGAGTAGGGAGATTTATTGGCAGGTTACAATTATAAGATTATGCAACTCCCACAACTAATTTAAAAGTAATTAATGAATTCTCAAGTTTCAAAATGGCAGGAACAATATTTCAAAAATGTTACTTTCCAGCTCACTGGGGGCAGCAAGAACCTCTTCCAATATTTATCTTCAAAAGTATCAACATTTCCTATACCAAAATACATAGACCACAATTTTTGAAAAAGGTTTCTTTGGCATTCTAGTGGCATAATGAGTTGTATATACTATATCAACCATTCTACCCACCTGGAATAGGAGCAAGAAAATTTCTGTTGCTTGTGTTATTCCCTTTGAAGCCCAGGAGGCCATAATTCCTATCCACTTGAGAACAGAATTAGAGGCTTCAACCAGGAAATTAGTTTGTCAACAGATCCCTGGTTTACAAATTAATCAAAAAGTATACAAGTAGGGCACAATGCTAAAGAAAATGTACAGGGGCACCTGGGTGGCTTAGTTGGCTAAGAGATCATGACCTGACTGGCCTGACATCATGACCTGATTTTGGCTCCTAGAATCGAGCCCATGTCTGACTTCGTGCTCATCGGAGAGTCTGTTCTGAAGATTCTCTCTCCCTTTGCCCCCCCCCCTGCTCATGCTCTTTCTTTCTCTCTCTCCCTTTCAAAGAAATCTTGATAAAGAAATGCATAAAATAAACCTAAAAAAAAAAGAAAATGTATAAATGGACACTTGGTATCCCAGATTGGAATAAGCAAAGAGGAAACTTAAGCATGTGCTTAGGATACCACAAAATGCCAAAACAGGTTATAAGTAGTCATTAGGGGGTGAAAGTAGCTTTAATGAACTACATTACGCTGACTTATCAAATCATACAAAAAACTTTTTTGAATATGTACATGAGAGGTTGAGGGGTGGGGAAGGCATCATGACCTTTTCAGTGGTTGGGCAAACAATCCTTCTTTATATCTCAAAATAGAACAGTTTCATATAATGTACAATTGATTAGCAAGAATTCTCAACCAAGTCTTTATTTGTGACAAATATTGGAAACTTTTAATTCAGTTCATAAAACGTTTCTAGTCAACAACAGAGCCTATTTCTAAGTTATTGTCCTCATGTGACTGTTTCAACAATGAGTTGTTTAAACTGAGGTTTCAGTACAGATTGCAGACATACTTCAGTGGATGTTTACTGAATGCATAAATGAGCAAATGAACTAGGAGCAATGAACGTAGATTCAAAACTCACTTTTTTTTTTCATTTCTAATCTGTGACCTTGGTTCACTTACCTTGAGCTTAGGTTTCCACAACCATAAAATAAAAATCACATGCTATATATACTTCATGGATCTATATATCCATCATTGTTGAGATGATTAAATGATAAACTACCTCATTAATGTAGTTAGATCTCTTATATAGGTATTGGAGAATTAAAAATGAGATACCTATTTGAGTATTAAAATCCTTCATAACCTTCCCATACTCATCCATTCATCAGATAGATATAGAATACTACAGGCATGGTATTAGGTACAGAGAGGATTTTGTGATAAAGCCTCAGGAAATAAGATGTTTTATGTCCATTTTGACATAGTCTACACACTATGTAGTCTTTGACATAGTCTACAACAAATCATTGTACTTTCAACCTAGCCACCTCTCCCAGGTACCCTTCCATCTTTGAGAATAAGAGAGGAGGAGAGAGTGCCTGTTTTACAAATTGCCTAGTGATTTTCAAAAATTGATGTTTAATGGTTTGGGTTTTTTTAGAGTCATGAAATAGGTGTGAATGTCAAAACTGCCCAACCAAAAGGTCACGTCCTCCATGACCCTGCAACCAAAATGTCATCCCCTCCATTGCCTCACAACCAAAATGTCACCTGCTCTTGAAGGCACCCTCCTCCTCTCTGGTCTCTAGGATTTCACAAATGTTGTTCTATCTGTCTGGATCACTGTGTCCTGGCCTCCCTGCTCCAGCTTACTTGACTCCTAACCTACCTTTGGCATTGTCTTCAGTCATTCCCCATGCTGGACAGCTTCTCCATCCACACTCCCTCCTGCCTCCAGTCTAGATAAGGGGCCTTTCTCACCCTTGGAGTAGGGTATTCAATGAAATCAAGTTTGGTTTTTTTCTTAACTGGAAAGACATCTCAATGTGTTAGTGGAAGCATTAATTCACCTTTGGAGCAGATTCTTTTGCTTTAGTAAATTCACCAGAATACTTTTATAAACACAACAACCACCTATTATTCTTAGAGAAAAATGTTAAGTCACCATTAATCTGAAAGCTAGCACTTCAGACAAACAGGTTAAATCTGCCATTGATCAATGTACATTGTGCTATCTTTAGCATTAAAACACCTTTGCAGAGACAGAGACAGAATTTTTTTTCCCTGAATACAGATTTAGTCTTTGCCTGAAAATTGCCCTTCTCCCTTTGGAAGATATGAATGTCTTTTTGTCTTTTTTTTTTTTTTATGAATCTCTTTTATACAAGACTTTTCTCATAGATTGGTTTAGAATAGTCTATATCAGGAGCTAGGTCTTACTTTCCCTTAATATCTTGCTGCAGTGAAAACCTAGAATGGCCTTGGAACAGTTTTACCCTGGCTGAACTGTTGGCAACCCACCCATGGATTTTTTTTAATGACCCAGATTTTGAAGTATGTCTTTTAAACAGTTACTATCACCTTGCCTATTTTCCTAAGGTGTAGACATGGTGGATGACATCGGAGGAATTGGACGTTTCCATGGTCAATCATCCAAGGGTGAGGCAAGCCCTGTGAATGGACTTGAAGAGGGTAGATTTCTTCCTAGTTACAGACAAAGGAGAGGTTTAAGTATAAGAATTCTACATGCAAAGATGCCTGGAGGACCTGCCACATGGAACACTCTCCAACACACAATGTCAGTTTATTTACATTTAATATTAATGGAAGAACCTAAGAGTAGCAAGTAACTTTTAGGGGCAGCTGAGTTACAAGGTACTTTCTGTATGGTGTTTGAGTTATCCTGAAGCCTTCAGTTAAGTCTTAAGTGTCATGATGGGCTTGGCTGTGCTCTAGGAATTTTTTTTTTTTTTAATCAAGACTCTTTGAGGCTAAATCTTTTTTTTTTTTTTTTTTTTTAATTTATGATAGTCAGAGAGAGAGAGAGAGAGAGAGAGGCAGAGACACAGGCAGAGGGAGAAGCAGGCTCCATGCACCGGGAGCCCAATGTGGGATTCGATCCCAGGTCTCCAGAATCGCGCCCTGGGCCAAAGGCAGGCGCTAAACCGCTGCGCCACCCAGGGATCCCTGTGCTCTAGGAACTAATGAAAAACTCCGTGTGTACATCTAGTATGAAATAGAAAAGAGCAACAACAGGATGGAAAGACATTCACAAGACATCAAAAAAACAAGTTGTAAGATCTGAAGCTATAACATCTAGATCAGGATGGCTGGTCAGTTGATCAGTGACCGCTTGGATAGACTGTGGGACATGGAAGTTATCTTTGGGGATTTATAGAAATTGTTCAGGAAGTGAATCCAGTAACAGATTTCTCACAATTTTGAGGGCTATTACTATTGTTTTGGAGATAATTGATGCAAGAGCATGTGCCTCTTAAAGGTTAAAAGAATTTGGATTCCATTTTCAAATTCACTTTGTCTCTTTTTTACAAAACCATCAGCTTGTTGATAATAAGGACTGTGTCTTCTTTGCCTTTGCATCATCACAGTTTTTAGAACAGTGTCTAGAACACAATAGTTGCTCAAAAAATGTTTGCTGAGTTACACATGGAAAAAGTCTTACACTACATTGTCTTCAACTTGATGATCTGACTTAAGTCAATAGTCTTATTTAAAACTGGTTATGAAAAATACACTGAAATAGAATTAGTAAGATGCCCTGATCTTCTTTATTGCTATAAATTTAAAGTTGGAAAATATGTTTTAGGCACAGATTCCTATAAAAGATCTGTACAATCATATTGCTAGATAACCAGGAAAACCAGTGGTGACCTGAAGGTCATGTGTTTCCTTTCACTTTACACACAAGGAAATCAAAGCCCCAGGTGATAAAGTAACTTGCCCAATGTCACACACCTCACAAACTATGAATAAGGGCTAGGATGTACCTGTTCTGACTCATCGCTCTTCTTAGTACTACATCATATGCTTTCACTAAATTCCATCATTCATAGGTCTGTTACTCTGAAACAATCGTTCGTATAGAGATTTTTTTCTCATCATACTTTGCTTAATTTTATGAGCATCACAGATCTTAAAAATCTGCAAAAAGACTATGCTGGGATCCTACCCTAAGCCAACAGGACTCGAACACTGGTATTAAAAACAACTAACATAGTTTGTTCAATGTCCTTATCTATTTTCCAAGACCTTTGTCCACCTCTCCCAATTTCTCCTTCACACTACACTCTATGATTAACTAGGAGACACAGAATGCACAGTCCTCATTCTGGGTTTCACTACTGACCGGTAGGAGTTTCCTAAATTAGTTAAGTTCAATGCTAAAAATATTTAATTTTACATTAAACACAAAAAACATCACCACATGTGTCGGACAACATGGTATTGCATTATTTTAGAGAATAGGCTTTCATAGAATCATGCCAGCGAGAAGAATATAATTCATATTTCAGTCACCAGGGAAATCTTTACCAATAGATATATGTCCTCTTTGTTAAAAGTCTTCAAGGAGAAGAATTCCATATTTTCCTTCGTCATTCTTAGCCACACTGCCAAGAATGTTTTTTATTTAACCAATTTAAGCTGCTGTCTTTAGTGGCAATGAAGAACAACAAATAAATCGCCTCTTTACTTATCTTTTGTTTAGTTGTAGACTCGAATTCACAACTTAGCCTTTTTTCCTTCAGACTAATAGTAAATAACGTAACCTGTCATTATGGCCTATATTTTACAATCACTTAATTTTTCATTCTTCTTCTCTGAACATAATCAGACCACTGTATGATACAGTATTTACCTGTACTTTGACGTGTCATTTGAAGGTGAAAAATGCAATGAGGTCATCATTTTTTTTAAAGATTTATTTATTTATTTTAGAGAGAGAGAGAGAGAGAGAGAGAGTTCATATGAGTGGGGAGGGGCGGGGAGAGGCAAAAGGGAGAGAATCTCAAGAAGAGTTCTGCTGAGCTTGGAGAGCCTGATGGGTGCGGGGCTCAATCTCAGGACCCATGAGATCATGACCTGAGCTGAAAATAAGAGTCTGACACTTAACCCACTGAGTCACCCAGATGCCCCTAGCAATGAGGTCATCATTTTTAGGTATTATTACATTCATACTCCAGCACTTTCCATTTTCCCCCTTATTTTTCAGTTTTAAGACATAATATATAGTCACCAGGTCATAAATTACAATTACCTTGCTTTGTGTCTGAAAGCAGAATGCAAACATAACGCTTTCTTCCCTTGGTAATTTCTATAATTTACACATAGCATTAATAAGGCTCTGGGTAAAATTCAAATGTACAGATTGCATTCACAATGCCATAAACATACGCTTTTCTCAGAGCAAACTGTCACTGAAGCACCGACTCAAATAACAGAATTAGTCATGAACTCTTCAAGCAGACTTTACATTTTCTTTATGGAATATTTTCTATGCCCGTCGTAATATTGTGCCATTTTTACCAACTAGTTAAGATTTCATTGTATAAACAGTAGCTGAATATATTCATGTCAAAGATAATCATTCCTTTAAAAGGTTTCTTTGTCAGGTATTCATTAAAGTAGGTTTCACTTCAAAATGATAGTCACTAATATAGGGCAAACATCTTATCCATTTGGCAGGTTTTTAAAAAATAATTTAATTTTATTAGCATTGTTATCAAATCCTCGGCCCATACGAGGCCTCCTATATTAACAGCACAGAGATTTGTTCTATGAATGCACGCAACTGATGGGCATACAAAGGGAGATAATCTGTGTATCATATTAAAACCCCAAAACAGGAAGCCACAAAAGAGACAATGTTCCTGGGTACGTCAGAAATTAATGAGTGTACATACAAATGCACCAACACTATACTTTGTAAGCAGTGCTTCCACTTTCTTATATTGGCCTTCAGAAATTCATTTTGTGATCAATTCCCTAAATAAAAGCTTCTCCCCAGCTGATGTTTACCATCCAGGCTGCAGGAAGCACTGGCATTTAGCTTCAAGACAGGAGGTAACAGGAATAAATACAGTGCCAGCTACGTTTCCTCCAGATCAGATATGTGAATGTTATGAGCATTGTAATGGGTAGCGTGGGTGACACAGAATTTCACAGAAGCGCCTACACAGAGAGCAGCCCTTCTTCAGAAGGCACAGAAGACACCATTTTGTCTCATTCCAAAGCAGTTCACAGTCTTCTCCAGGTTTTCAGTTGAAGCTTTCAGATACAGTTTTTTTTTTTAAATCTAAACCTGATATAATATCATGAAGGCAATTTTTAGGAAGGAATTTGATTTCCAGAGAGTGGGAGAGGGAATAGAAACGTATAAGAATTGAGGCCACGGCTTGTAAATATATCTGAATTTTCTGAAGGAGTAAATGGAAGGGGGTGTAGCCTTATGGACACTCACATGGACACTGAGAATCATTAAATTAAAACCAGTATAAAAAATAAACTTCCATCCTTAGATTACTTCATAGGAGAAATCCGTATAGGCCTGGGCCTCGGTGACAGGGGTGGGGCAGGGAAGTTAGGGTTAGGAACCCCACTCCCAGACAGGAGAAACCAGCTGCGCACAGCTGCTAGGAGGCCACACCCCATGAGCTGACCTACTGGGACTCGGCCTACCCGTGAATGCAGCGCTCTAGCTGTTTATCAGGAGATTTAGGTGATCATTAACTCTGTGCGCTTTTGTGGTTTTTTGTGGGGGAGGAGGTTGTTGTTGATTTGTTGTTGTGTTGGCAAGCCAAAGCGTCTATCTAAATCAAAGTTGGCTTTCAACATTGTAACTTGACATTTTACCAGGTTTAGTGTCACCTCTTAAACTATTTTGGGGTATATACTTTAGAATTCCCTCCAGCACCAGTGGCACATTCTTTTCCACATCCTCATCCCTTGAGGGAACATTTTATTCTACTTAATTGTGTGTCTGTGTTATGTATACACATAAAATTTACCATTTTAAAGCATACAATTCAGTGGTATTCACAATGTTGTACGACCATTATCACAATCTAGTCCAGGAACATTTTCATCATTCTAATTTTTTTTTTTTTTTTTGCACTTTCATATTGAACTTTTTGGGTTTTTTTTCCCCAATTTTTTATTTAAATTCTCATTAGTTAACATGTAAGGTGATATTTGTTGCAGGAGTAGAATTTAGTGATTCATGACTTACATGTAACACTCAGTGCTCATCACAACAAGTGCCTTCCTTACTACCCATCACCCATTTAGCCTATTTCCCACCCAACATTTTCATCATTTTAAAATGAAACCCCCTACTCATTAAACAGTCAGTCTACATTACCTCCTCTCCCAGGCCCTCTCAACCAGTAATCTGCTTTCTATTTCGATGTATTTGCCTATTCTGGTGGATATTTCATATAAGTGGAACCGTACAACATGTGTCCTTTTGTGTCTGACTTCTTTCACTTACAGTGTTTACCAGCATCATCCATGTTGTATCTGTATCTATTTTGAGGCAACAGAAAGTCATTTGGAGCCTAGTCTAGTTAATAAGCTAGATATATATTATTTGAAAAAAGTATAAGTGATATTATAAAGCAATGATATTAATTTTCCTATGTGTCTCACATTTTGTTTTTGTCTTTGAGTATACAGGTTCTATCTACACTAAAGAAAGTACACACAATAAACATGACAAAACATTATTACCTATACTCAGAGTATAAGTCTTGCTTGGTTATTGTCAAGTAGACTTGTACAGGGTTCTCTTCACAGGAGGCAGGGGTTGGCTAAAGGATGTTACACTGAAGGTGTTATACTGGAACTATGACATCTCCCTAATGATAATGGGAGGCATCCATAAATCATATCTCAGAGGAAAAGCATTAGGCTTTTGTAGTCTCTCTTTGTAACATCCCTCCTGTTTATTCCCTTATCTAGATCTCCTACAAAGGTGAAGTACCTAGTTAACAAAAAATATTTAAAATATTTATGACTTAATGAACTTAGAAACTAATGGAAATAACCTTACTTATTCTTTAAAATTAATTGACTTCTGAGGAAGAAGTAGAGAAAAATATTGAGAGCACTATCTTTCCTAGTCCTCTCAAATCATACCATATGGACCAGTGTGGTCCTCAAACTTCTATGTGTCTAAGAATCACTGAGATATTCATAAAAAAATATAAATTTCTGGGCCCCAGGGATTCTGATTCAATCTGGGTGAGGATCCGAAATCTACATTATTTTTAGGGATGCCTGGGGGGCTCAGCCATTGACCCCATTGCCTTTGGCTCAATGTGTGATCACGTGGTGCGAGATTGAGTCCCACCTAGGGCTCCCTGCAGGGATCCTAGGAGCTTCTCCCTCTTTCTGTGTCTCTGCCTCTCTCTGTGTCTCTCATGAATAAATAAATAAAATCTTTTTTAAAAAGAGAAATCTACAGTTTTTTTAAAAAAAAGATGTATTTATTTGAGAGAGCAAGCACTTGAGTGCATGTGCAGAAGCAGGGGGAGGGACAGAAAAAGAGAGAATCTCAAAAGACTCCCCGCTGAGCTCAGAGCCCAATGCAGTGCTTGATCTCAGGAACTTGAGATCATGACCTGAGTCAAAATCAAGTGTAGGCTGCTCAACCTACTGAGCCACCCAGGCACTCCAGAAATCTACATGTTTAATAACCATCCTAAATTGGTGGTTTCCAGACTTCAGTGTGCCTCAGAATCACCCTGAGGACCAGTTAAAACACAGATTTCTGGACTCTACTCCCAGAGGTTTTGATTTAGTAGGTCTGGAGCTGCACCTGTGAATTTACCTAACAAGATCCCAAATGATGTTGTGCTGCATGTTGGGGACCATATTTTGTGAATCACTGTCTTTGATGATTCTCAAATAACTGTGCCTTGGCACACCTGGAGACATACTGATAAACTAATCATCCTTCGGTAAATCAGGCTGAGCTGTGTGGCAGCCTGTGATAACATAGCATGACTCTCATGACGATGGAATAAAATAAAGCTCTGTCCCTGGCTGGGAAGCACCAATACGTTTCACAAACAATTTTAATATGGTACTATTTTTTTTTTTTTATGATACTCACAGAGAGAGAGAGAGAGAGAGGCAGAGACACAGGCAGAGGGAGAAGCAGGCTCCATGCACCGGGAGCCCGACGTGGGACTCGATCCCGGGTCTCAGGATCGCGCCCTGGGCCAAAGGCAGGCGCCAAACCGCTGCGCCACCCAGAGATCCCTGGTACTATTTTAATATTAAAAATCAGTTAAGGACCAAAAACATGGTCCAAAAACATGAGAAGCAATATTTTTTATGTTCATGTGCACATATAGAAAATTTTAAATTATTGTAGATTTCACGTAATACATCCAAGAAACACCTGAAGCTCTAACAAAGTCACTGATGGCTTTCAGTTTCAACTAGAAAACTGATTCAGGAGTACAACCTACTGGATGTTTCTGATATTGCAAAGGAAAAAACTGTCATGAAACTTTTAATATTTAATATCTTTCTTTTATGTATTAATTTCTTTTTCTGTTTCTTTATAAGCATGGTATAATGGAAATGAACTTTGTAAGGTTCAAAATCTTCCTTTGCCTTGTGAGCTTCTTTGCTATGTCACCTTGAGCAAATTATTTAAGCTTTAGGTTCCTACTCTGTATAACAGGGTAACATAATAACTACCACTCAGCAGAACAGTTGTGAAGATCAGTGGAATAAAAAATTTAAATACCCAGTACAATGCTGGACTTGTTTTGGAACCTATGACCTTTATACAGATACCCGTATACATGTGTATATGTATATATCACCAAACAGAAAAGATTTGTTTAAAAATCCCTTTCTGATTTTTCTATATAAGTTCCCCAAACTTAATTCTACCTCAAAGCAACAACTTTTACTGGGACATGTGGGGACTCCATGTCAGTGCTTCTCTGCATTTTGATTCCTGATAGTTGTACGCATTAATGAATTAGGGCAGACGAGGCCCTGGTAAAGTCACATTATTTTTACTGGTATTAAAACTTAATAGTGAAGTGGAGCATTCCAGATAACTTCTTATTAATAAGTTATTTAAGTAGAATCCATACACAGTGCCTTCAGTCAATTAATTCTCTGATGTTTCCCTAGGAGAAGACATTTGTAAGCTGTCCTTAGCTAAGATAAGCAGTAAGAAATGACATCACATTGACGTCAAGGCCCCAAGTGTGATGTCTCAAGCCCCTCGTTGTGTTTAGGAACTTATTACATCTTGAGACCCCCTTATCTATCTCCCTTTCGGTTCATAGAGTGTCCATGGTGGTTTCAGATGTGCTTGGCAATTGTTCCATTCATGCTTTCTGCTGTAACCTCCCGGCCAGGAAATCCAGAGGTATGATTCGGTGACCAACAGTAGGGCTCCAGGATATTCATTAAAAACAAGTGATTCAGGAGATTCGGGTGAAAGGCATCCAAGGGGTTATACGATGCAGAAAAAAAAAAAATCCTACATTGAGAGCATTGCTCTAGGAACCAGCAGGAGTTGATTTCTGCTTCTGCTTGCTGTAAGTTTTGGAATAGAGTCAAGCAGTACTTCTACATTCAATAAGGATTCTCATTATTTGAATAGAGTATCAGTTATGATTACCAGGGGGCACTGTGTTTCAAGTTAAGTGTCCTTTTGATCCTAGTGTTGCAAACCACCATGATTTATGAGGCAATAAAAGAGCATTACTGAAAGTGATACTATTCTTGCCTCCTTAACTGCTGTCCCAATATTACAGTCAGATTGTTAAAGCTAGCTCAGGGCCCAGCCCAGAATGTGGCACAAAGAAGGCACTCAATAAATACGTGTTGAATGTAATCCGTGTGGTGCCCCAGTGCCAGTTACGTCAAAGATTGGGGCTTATTCGGAAGATATATTTATCTGGCTCAGTATTTATGATTAAACAGTCTTTCCAAGCACTGGGTGCCTATCCAATGTAGCTCTAACTCGGGGATTTGGGGAAGTTCAAGTCCTGGTGTGCCCAGAAAAGATGAACTACATAGATAGCTCTGGCTCCCCATCATTCATTTATGGGAGCTAATAAAAAAATCACAGTCCTTCAACTTTCTTAAAATAGAGTTAGACTAGGCTTGTATGAAGTTCACATGGAGAAAAAATTGTGACTCAAGGTTTTGAATAATTAACATGGGGATTAGACGGGTTCTGTTATTAAAGGTCAAGTGTTAGCATCCAGCTGCCTGTATGGAGCCTGCTTCTCCCTCTGCCTGTGTCTCTGCCTGTGTGTGTGTGTGTGTGTGTGTGTGTGTATGTGTATGTGTGTGTGTGTCCCATGAATAAATAAAATCTTTAAAAAAATAAAGGTCAGGTGTTAGACAAGTAAGTAGGATTTCTTTATGCCTTGGGCAATACTTATTTGTGTTCTTAAAGTAATGTGGATTTACTTACACAGGTCACATGATAGTTTCCTGTTACTCCTAATCAGTAAATATGGATTCCTTCCTTTTTAATTGCTCTATAAAATCTGTGGCTGGTAGATGACTAGACTTTGTGCCTTGTCTACCTGGGTCACAAGAATACAGAATTATTAACCTTTATTTCCTTCCCCAAGTCAGGAATCTCTGAGAGTGGTATCACTAAGATAAACCCTTAATTGGGCTCTCCAAGACCCTATATGGAAAAAGCCTGGAAAAATTAAAAATGAACAAAAAGTAGCTTGATGAAAAAAGAATGGTTTTAATCTGTTGAAGAAAGAGTTTAATAAATTCTCACCGTAGTCTTCTATTTACTACGAATTTTAAACCACACACATTTATTACTGCTTTAAAATAAATCATTGTTAAAAAAGAAACATAATTACAAAATTATTACTTATAGAGTATTTGCTTTTAATAGAAAATACTCAGAATCAGGCTATAGAAATAGAAACTCCTCTTTATTGTGTCTAACATGAGAATTAGGTATTATGTTATTCTAGGTTCTTCCTATGCCATCTAGTGGGAGATTCAAATGGTTTTATGTGAGTTTTGTGTAGATTATTTACCATCATTTTTTTCAACTTTTCATTAGTAGCAAATCAACCTCATTATACCTAGTGAACAGTACATGTCAAATTACAGATTGAAAATGAAACTAAAGCAGATAAAACAGTGTAAACCCTGCCTTATGTTACAAATAACTTTACGATAGAATATGCTCAAGTTTCCAGCTCACATCACTAACGATACCAACAAGAGATTCTATGGGTACAATACGGGCCGTTACCGTTGTTGGTAAATCATCATATCCTGGTGTTGTGATGCATTCTGATTTATTCAGCCAAGAATATCCTCAGGACACAATTCTACTTAGAGTATAAAGCCTTTTCACATGCTTTTTCCTGTCTTTCCTCTCCTCAGCCTTTCTCCCTTCACTGCATGATGAAATCTTACCCATCCTTCAAGATCGCTCTGATATCATGTCCTCTGCAAAATTTGTCCTTTGTCAAGTCTGCCCGCGTACACGCAGACATAAACACTCAAGAGACCTGTGAGACTAATTGGTCCTCCTGTTGTATCTAGAGTTCTTTGTTCTCACACTTCTTTTATCCCATTAACTTGTATTTTTATTTTTACAAATAGAGCTCCCTGAGGACAAGGGCTATATCTTTTTCATCTTTGGATCAGACACCATGAATGAATGAATCAGTGAATGAATGAATGAATGAATGAAAACAAACGCATAGAGTCATCACTACTGCTCATTTCTCTCACCCAGTTGGTTGCAGAAACCACTCATATTCAATTCCCACTTACTGGGCTGGAAACAGATGGAGAATTGTAAGGTGTGTGTGAAGGCATGGCTGGGGGGGAGAGTGGGAACTGATGGATCTACAAGAATAGCTTTTCAAGGGATATGTAATGAACGCTCCCCTTCTCCCTTCACCCTCAGTCCCCTTCTCCCCTAAGACTGAAGAGACACCTCACAGCTGGGGAGTTGGCTTAGTTCCACCGATGCACACTTACGGATGGCAGTGAGAGTCACAGAAAACTCAAGTGCTAATAGTGACAGTTCAGTTGGAAGGGAAGGAAAAAGACCACAGTACTTCCCCTAAACCATTATGCATATTCCTAGGCAAAGCCTACCTCTTGAGTCTGGCCTTACCTTTCTGGAGATTTCCTTCTGCTTGCCCCAAATAGACACTAGAGCTTCTCCTACGACCTTGTTTGAGGAAATAACCACCTCTCCGGGGAGCCAAAGGGAGAATCACCACTGGGTGACCACTGTAGCCTGAGCAGGTTCATCTCCAACCCCTACAGCGCTTAGAGAATCTTGCCCTGGAGATACCGTGACTCCCAGTGGACTCGCATTCAGAGGACACAGAGAGGAAAAGAAGCAATAAACATAACTCTCACCAGAACTAGATGGTTACAAGGTGTTTGTAACTGTACACCAGATCAAGGTCAGCCCAGAACTATGGAAACTTGTAATTAAGATCATCGCCTTTTGGCAGGCGATGATCTTAATTACAGACATAATTGCAGACATAAAATATACAACCCTTCTTATTCTGTCCTCTAACTTGGTGACAATGAGAAAAGCAACTTAAATCCATCTGAGGTTAAAATTGCCATTTTTCATATTTATGACTTTCATTTTATCAGATGTTCAGGCTGAGAGACTGTAGGCCAAGTTTTTTTCTGAGCATTAACATGTGAAGTACATACAGGATCTGTAGCAGATGGATGAGGTCACAAGTGATGAATAATGGGGTCTAAGGGCCACAGCTAAGAGATCATTGAGGACGAATGGAGCTAACTGGGGGAACTGCAGTTAAGGGACGATTTTGAATGTCCTGGTCTCCATCTCAGAAAATGGCAGTGAGTTCAAGCCAAACATCTCGCAGTCCCTGATTTCTCTCCCCTGTCACCCTCAGCATCCACTGCATTCGTGTGTCTTGCTGGTTTCATTAAAAAAATTTCCCAAGTATATCTAGTATGTCTACTTCACGGCACTCCAGTGTCACTAACCTAATCTAAGACACAATCAACCCCATTAGAACCACCTAACTGGTTTTCCTGCTCCTATCCTTGCTGCCACCTCCTTCCACCAGTGTAGACGATTGTCCACACTGTAGCTGACATGATCTCAGCAAAGCATAAGTCATATGACTTGCATCATTTAAGGTAACAGTAGCTACTGTAACAAAGAAACCCCCATATCTGAGTAATATGGAGTTTACTTCTCACTTGCCTAATAGTCCCATATAGGGGATTCTTTGTCAGGGCCAGACTAGCACAGGGTAAAGCCTAGTTATCTTTAATACGTGCAGTTAACACCCATCTAGCTGACAGAAGGGGGAAGAAAAAGTGAGGCTGGCACATCTCTTTCTCTGGTACTTTTGCCCAAGAGGGACACATAAATGACTCCTTCTCACATTCCAATTGCAAAAATTCATCCATGGCCTCTCTTGATGCAAGGAGATGCCCTGGCTGGACAGCTGTGTCCCTGAGACAACTCCACAACTCTACAACTCTTAAGTAGGCAGCTGCCATCTGTTAAAATGTAAGCCAGAGCTTATTCATCTGCTTACAACTGTACTAGAGCGTCCTATCTAACTGTATCCAATGCTTGGAGATCCTCATGATTGGACCCTTTCTACCCCCTCTGGTCTCACCATGCTCCAGCGTCCTAGCTTTTATTCTGATCCTTGCTTTATTATCATCTCAGCATTTGTTGTTCTCTTTGTCTAGAAGATTCTTTCATTAGATCTTCATATAACTGATTCCTTTTCATCATTTACATAGATGTGTGGTGAGACTCGGGAATCTGCACTTTAAATGGCACCCAGGTGACTCTGGTGCAGGTGGTCAACGGCCTAAATTCTGAGAAACATGGGACAGTGGTTGACAATATGGATTCTGAGAACAGAGATACCTAGTTCAAACATTCCTGAGATCCTTGCCAAGCCTATAACTTTGGGCCACTTACTCAGGTCAAACTAAGTACATAGCATGGAGTCTGAGACATAGTAAGTGGCGCGAAGGAGTGGTTGTAAATGCATCATGCAGTTTTAGAAAAAGCAGGGATAGAATTGGACAAAAGGGGATTTGAGCAAGTGAATCTTAAATAAGGAAATGATGTGACTCCTGGAAAAGGGTTTGGATGGGTTTGTGGGATTATGCAAGGCTCCTACAGGGTCGTAAGAGGTGCAGTGATATCTGGTGAGTGGCTTGAGATGCCCACGTTTACAGTCACTCTGGGCAGTAATCAAGGAAGGTCAGATCTGGAGGACAGAGCCTGATCAAGCCATGTACCCCTGCTCTGGGTAAAAGAAGACCCTACTGTATGGACTGAGCAGGGAAATGGATTAGAGAGAGGAGAAAACAGAAAGAAGGAGCAAAGGAGGTTTGGCAACGTGAAAGCCAAGGAGAAAAGATGAAAGGGAGACATGTGTGATCTCAGTATGGGCAGAGCTAATCTAATAAGGCAGTGATTCTGAGCCTAGATTACACACACGAGAAAAAAGACTAAGGAACTCCAATAGACACAGAAACTGGTAAAATGCAATCCTCAAAGCAAAGGATCCCATAGAGGCCAGGGGTCAGAGGTCACGCTAGTCACAGCTGAAAGGAGAACTGGTGCACCGGTAAGGCGCCAAGTCGGAAAGTGCAATGACGACGCTGGGAATTGTCCTTTGACTTTTCCATGGGGTTGCAATATTCTAGCAGAGGGGCAGCTTCGAGGGGTGAGAGGGGTGTAGAGGGAAGGGAAATGAGGTTGGTGAAGTAGACCCCGAGCCCGAGATGATGTTAAGAGGTAGGTACATCTCATATAAAGTGTGTGTTCAAGGAACACCACTGCGGAGAGAGATGGAGCAGCAGCCACAAGGTGGCAAAGACTAAACTTCGGTTTCTTTTCTTTTTTTTTTTTTTTTTTACTTTTTTTTAAACTTCCCTTTCTTGATGCCTGTTTGCTAGTAGATAGGAGCCATTCTTTTATTCACAGAAACAACCTACACGGGTGCTCTTTCTCTCTCGTGAATAAACTTTCCACTGTTAACACGTAAAATCCCTTTTATTCTCCTTTCCAAAGCCATTCGCACTCTTACATTCTGAACGGACTGCTGACCTCGTTTGAGAATAATGAAAATTCCACGTAGGTAAGGTGCGTCCAGGTTTTGCGAGGGCTAACGCTTGTCTTACTTGGTTGATCCTTCTTCAGAAGGAGAATATAGAATATAAAATACAAAGTTAGGTATGAAAAAAAAGCAATATTTATTAAGGATAAGGAGAGGATTCATGACAAATTACCTTGGAGTTTTGGGGAGGCCAGACCTCTTTCTTGTGACACTTTCCTAGTAAATTTACTAGAAATGCTTACAAAGAAGTACAATCTGGGGACACCTGGGTGGCTCAGGGGTTGGGCATCTGCCTTCAGCCCAGGCCGTGATCCTGGGGTCCTGAAGTCGAGTCCTGTGTCGGGTCCCTGCATGGAGCCTGCTTCTCCCTCTGCCTGTGTCTCTGCCTCTCTCTCTGTCTCTGATGAATAAATAAATAAAATCTTTTAAAAAAAAGTACAATCTGACTTCCCTCCCCACTTAGAACATCCTACAATTCCCAGAAACTCCCAACATTCACAGAGATCCCAGAAAGTAAAAGGGCCCCAAAGCTTCCAGTACTTGGCAGCAAGACGGCCTTTCCGTATAGATGTTTCTCTCTCTGCTCCAAGCCAGGGGAGCTTGAATACCGAACCAAAATGAAGGCCTTCTACATGTCCTCGTTTTAATAATGTTACTCGCTATGCTTTCCTTGAAAGTGGAGGGGACTAAACGTGGCCCCTGGAGGAACCCTGCAGAGAGCCGGGACCGGCAGGGTCCGAGGCTCCAGGCTCCTCCTCCCCGACGCACACATACTGCTCAAGCCACATCCCTTAGGGATGGATTTGCTTTTTGTGGTTTCTTCCATTAGCCTCTCCGGACTCTCTCCTCCCAGTTCTGTGTGGCCTTGTGCCCCAGGAGGGTGACCCACGGTGTCAGCGGACTCCCCTCGTGCCAGCTCATGGTCAGGTCTGGCAGCAAGAGGCACCAGCGGAAGAAAAGTGAGGTTAGGTTATTTTCCCCTGGCTCTCTTGCTGCATGTTGGCCACAGGTTCTCCTTTCAGGCAGGCCTCTCCTACGACTACTCTCTCCAGGACCTGGAAACAGCCCCGTATCTTCCATCTTCAGGCCTGGGGTAGCATGTGTCCCCATCACAAGCCCTGGGAGACGGTGCCATCCCTTGTTGGTTTCTGTAAACACTGTCCCCACCTTTGTGAGCTGTTCCTTTATTAACTCTCCTCGAATTACTCAGTTTGAATGCGTATCTGTTTTCTGCTTGGACTCTGACTGGTTTCATGTTCTAATTAACAAAGAGAAAAAGCCTTCAAAAACTTTTCTTTGGGGGTCTAGAATTAATAACAAGAAGCAGCAAAAATCAGTAGCTGACCCTGAATGTATCAGCCAGTAGATTGTGCCAAAAGGATGGTCACCGAAGTCTGTCTGGCTTCCCTTCCTCTTGGCAGGGGGGGTGTTGGGGAAGCAGCTCCCCCGTCGAAGATCAAAGTGCAGCATCCGAGCTTTGTGCAGCATCAAAGTGCACCTGAGTCCACTGCCTGCAAATCACGGGTTCCTCCCGGCAAAAAGGGCCTTATAAGGCAAAAGAAACCATTCGATTAGCTGGTCTAGTTATTGAATATTTTCCACTCGAATTCTTGCAAAGATGGGAGGCGTCACTCAACAACGGCCCTTCCGTGGCGGGGGCATGTCTACTTGTCAGAACATTACGGTACAAGCGCAACCTGCCTCCCTTTACCTTTCCTTAGGTCTAGTTCTTTCTTTCAAACAATATAGAGCCAAATGCGATTTTTCTTCCTTATGGGGGACCTATGGATATCTGAGGAGAGCTGCCATTTCTCACCAGCCTGATGTCTTGACCGGCCTCTAGTTCATCGGGCTCCGGTGAAAGTATGGTGTCCAAAAATGGATATAATACACTATGTGGAATCTTGCTTGAAATAGCCATATAACACCCAACTAGGCTTTGCTCATCAGCCTTTCCCCATCCCTTAAAAATATTTCTTTTACTTCTGGGACACATTTAAAATTAATCCTCTCTCTTAGCACCCATAGCTGCTACTTCCTTTAACTGTACTAAAATTATCTTCTCATCTCACATCATTTCCTATTTCAAATGCCTCTTTTATAACTACCAATGGCTTTTTCCATCATATTCAAGTTTCTTGATTTTACTGGTACTGACTGACCCCAATCATTATTTTTACTGCTTGCTGATTTTCTTTTTCTCCTTTCTCCCCCACATCTTTGTTCTCCGTCACCTCTACTGAATATACTACTGATTTCACACTGAACTTTGTTTGAAATGTTCAGCCCACTTTTGTCATCCTTTTCTATTTTAGAAGTCCCTTTTATGTAACCACCTCATAAAAATAGAGAAAAATATACACATAGATACTAAATCCAAATGATCTTTTATTCCTTCAAAGTTCATGAGCACCCTCATTTTATCTTATTTTTATTTTTCAAGAGAGGGAGGGGGAGGAGTAGAAGAGGAGGAAGGAGAGACAGAATCTTACGCAGGCTCCATGTATAGCACAGAGCCTGATGCAGCTCAATCCCACAACCCTGAGATCACGATCTGAGTCGAAATCAAGAGTCAGTTGCTTAACTAACTGAGCCACCCGGGCACCCCATGAGAATCCTCATTTTAGTGTCTTGATCTCATTCTCTGAATTAAATACTGGTGTCAAGAATAAACTGTTAGAAACAAAGTCATATCTTAGAGTGTGCCATTAAAATGTTAAGCCCTTTATAATTACATGAAGCCTATAGAAACTGAAGTAACATAGGAATAACACTTGAAATAAGACTGATTGACAATCATTTCATTGAAAGACGCATGATATCAATGACTCAAACTATGCATAAAGTTCTCATTAAATTTGTCACACAAGACCCACCTATACTTAGCTTTACTTCTCATTGTGAGGGAGGCTCACAGTTCAGGTCCCTGAGCTCTGAAGAAAACCTACTCCCTGCCTTTATTTCAAAGGAAGGGATTGAGTTAAATTCCCAGTACTGAGCATCTTCTATCTATAACCATGCATACTTCTGGACACAAGCCCAGTTAAAAAAAAAATCTGGATATAGATAACAGAGACTGATACACAATCTTGCAATGTTTGTCTACCAGAATTCCTTTGGTTATGTTTATACATTTTTATCGAAGGAGCTCAAAGTCCTCTCCAGATAGTATCTTTAGAATCCTCATAACATATTCTTTAAACAAGAAGAAATCAGAGAGGATTGCTTTTTTTTTTTTTTTTTTTTTTTTTTTAGAATAGTCCTTTAAGTGGAGGCAGCAGGGCTTTACTCCTGGGGTCATTCCTCTTGACAAGTTGATGGCTAGCCTTAGATCAAGGTCACACATTAAGGTACTTAGTTCTTAGAACTAAGAAAAGAATTCTAGTTTAATGATCCACCCACAAGATCTGGCTGACTTCCATATGTCCAAAGTCAGTCCTAAAACACTGCAGAGTAAGATATTGACTAAAGCTCTGTCTATGAAATGCACTACATTTTCTATTAAAACATTTCTGGAAGAAGAATCAAACTTACCGGTAATATATGAGTGCTTGTCACATAGTCATGACCCCTCCGGCCCCATCCTTCTATGGTATTAAGCTCTCATGGATTCTCTACCTTCTCCGCTCTAGACTTCTGAATACGTACCCTCATCTTACTATTCTATTAACTTTGGACTTAGCTTTTCCTTGGGCTACCAGTGTTTGCCCAGAATGAGTCTGAATGTGCTACTCTCTTGTTAGGACTTGCTCTTGGAAAGCTAACCTTCTCCATGAGTACTGCAGCCACCATCCCCACTTGGCTCAAGGTCCTGTTAATTTCTTACTAACCCCTCTTTCTCCTGACTTGCTTCCTCTTCCTCCCTGCTCTCCAAATGCCCTGTCACAAGTGCCAGAAAAGCATATTGTACTTCCTGCTGATGGGCCGGAGAGTTGCCCCCCATATTATGCATGGTGGGCTATTCATGCACTGCAAGTGGTGCTCCCTTAGCCAAAGTTTATAAAGAACCATGGCTGGGCAAGAGCCTTTGCCCCAGAATGAGCCTCATAATTCAGCATTCTCATGGCTGACATGTTGCCCTACGTTACTCAGTAGCCTGGATTTGGGACCTCTTGTCTCCTTTGAACTCAGGTATTTCCTACTTAAGAACTGCTTCTTTACTGGGGAAAAAAAGATTTTCAAAATACATACCTGACAAAGGACTTCTATCAAGAATATTTAAAGAACCCATAGCTTAATAAAGGCAAAGAACCCAATTAAGAAATGGACAAGAGCCCAGATGTCCACCAACAGATGAATGGATAAAGATGTGGCAGATTTGCTCACTGATTCCCCTTTTTTCAGAATATACTCTTTTTTTTTAAGATTTTATTTATTTTTTCATAGAGAGAGAGAGAGAGAGAGAGAGAGGCAGAGTCACAGGCAGAGGGAGAAGCAGGCTCCATGCAGGGAGCCCGACATGGGACTCGATCCCGGATCTCAGGACCACACCCCGGGCTGCAGGTGGCTCTAAACTGCTGTGCCACCAGGGCTGCCCTCAGGATATACTCTTAATGACACTTGAGCAAAAATCCACTTCACAATTATATTTGTAGGGATTAATATAACCTTTTTTCCTCAACACTTCCTTGGACTATCTGCATGTATACAATGGAATATTACTTAGCCAAAAAAAAAAAAAAAGAATGAAATCTTGCCATTTGCAATGATGTGGATGGAACTAGAGGGTATTATGCTAAGTGAAATAAATCAGTCAGAGAAAGACAAATACCATATGATTTTACTCATACGTGGAATTTAAGAAACAAAACAGATGAACAAAGGGGAAGGGAAAGAAAAATAAAACAAAATGAAAACAGAGGGAGACAAACCATAAAAGATGCTTAACTCTAGGAAATAAACCGAGGGCTGCTGGAGGGGAAGTGGGTGGGGGGATGGGGTAACTGGGTGATGGGCATTAAAGAGGGCAGTGGATGTAATGAGCACTGGGTGTTACATGAAACTAATAATACACAGGATACCCTGAGTTTGGCACCTGCCTTCGGCCCAGGGTGTGATCCCCAAGTCCCAGGTTTGAGTCCCACGTAGAGCTCCCTGCATGGAGCCTGCTTCTCCCTCTGCCTGTGTCTCTGCCTCTCTCTCTGTCTCTATCTCTCATGAATAAATAAATAAAATCTTTATTAAAAAAAGAAACTAATAATACAATGTATGTTAACCAAATTGAATTTAAATTAAAAAAATTTTAAGAATAAATGGACTAATGAATAGATTTCACAAAAGAAGATATTCAAATGTAAAATAAGTATATAAAAAAGACGCTCAAGGTCCTTAGTCATTAGGGAAATGCAAATTAAAACCACAATGAGGTGCCACGATACATGCATCAGAATGCCTAAGTTAAAAGACAAAAAATACTGAGTCTTGTCAATGATGCAGAGTCTTTGGAACTCTCACACATTGCTGTGGAAATGCAAAATGGTGCGACTACTTTGGAAAACAATTTGACAACTTCATGTAAGATTAAACATGCATGTAATACATGAGCTAGAAATCTCACTCTTAGGTATCTATTCAAGGTAAAAGAAAAAAATATGTTCCATGTCAAGATTTGTACTCCAATGCTCACAGTAGCTTTATTCACAATAGCCCCAAACTAGAAACAATCCAAACCCTCATTAATTGGTGAATGGACAAATCAGTTGCGGCATAGCCATTTCTTGGTATACTAACACAGCAATAAAGAGCAATGAGCTGTTGATACAAGCAACAAAATCAGTTAATCTCAAAAAGTGTAATTATGCTCATTGCAAAAAGCCAGAAAGAAAAGATCACATACAATTTATATGAAATTCTAGAATAGGCAAAACTTTAGTGATGGAAAGCTGACCAGCAGTTTCCAGGAGGCAGATGGGGAGAATGGGATTGGCTGTAAGGGGATACGAGGAAATTCTTTTAGGTAACATAAATGCTCTATATTGTGATTGTGGTGGTAGTTTTTAACAGGGTTTTCATTTTTTGTTTTACAAAACTCAACTCAATTTTATACTTAAAATTGGTGAATTTTATTGAAGGTAAATTATATTTCAATAAAGATTTTTTTAAAAAAACAAAATACATCAAATAAGATGAATAGATGGTGTTTAAATTTAGTTTTTTTTTTAAATTATTATTCAGGTATGATGAGGCCAATAATGAAATCAATGAGGTCAATGATGAGATCAAGAAATGGTTGCCACTAAAAAGATAGTTTGCTCCTCACAGTTCCTAAGAGGGAGGGACATCCTTGCCACAGAAGGCACATGGAGAAGTACCAGGGCTTGTTAGGAGGCAGAGAGAACCAGGGGGAAATGTGGGCAAGAGCTTTTATTGTGGCTTCCATGGGATGGCAAGGCAAGGTGAGGGTAAACAGGTTTAGGACTGGCTAGTGTGAGTAATTTCAGCAGGTTCTAAGGTATAGAATTCTCTTCAGTTGCCTGATACATGGCCTTGGGGTGATTACAACAGAGAAATAGTGGCCCTGAGTGTGAAAGCCCCTTAGCAAGGGAAGTGGGGATGTGGGCTCTGGAACGATTAGGCAGCAAATGAAAGGCATGTTTGCAGGCAAGTCACTTACTATCTCTAGGATTGGCTAGCCCTGGGAGGAGCAGTCTCTCCAGGGTCAGCAAGGTATACCCCATATGCCAAAACATCAGAAAATATAAAATAAAAAGGCACATATGTGATAAGATATGTGATAAAATAAATATACCAAAATGTTCATCATAGAGTCTAGGTATTGTGTTTATAGGTGTTTGCTGTATAATTCTTTCAAGTTTTCAGTTTACCTAAACATTTTCATAATAAAAGTTGAGGGCGAAAAAAAGGTGCTTCATTAGGTATCTGATCTCTTACCTCGTCATGGCTTCTAAGAGCCTGTTTCTCCACCTTTGTCTTACCCGCCTACATTCTTGACTTCCTGCTTGGTCTGAACATTACTGTTGCCTGACTCTTAGTTATGAAATTCAGCTGATTCTCCTTATCAGCCAACTTTTTTGAGTCTAGAAGTCACACCTGAACTAGCCAAGACTTCTTTTTTTAAAAAAAGATTTATTTATTTATTTATTTATTTAATTATTTATTTATTTATTTATTTATGATAGACCTAGAGAGAGAGAGAGAGGCAGAGACACAGGCAGAGGGAGAAGCAGGCCCCATGCCGGGAGCCCGATGTGGAACCCGATCCCGGGACTCCAGGATCGCGCCCTGGGCCAAAGGCAGGCGCCAAACCGCTGAGCCACCCAGGGATCCCCCTAGCCAAGACTTCTTAATGCACAAAGTCCCTAAATAGGCAAGGCCAGCCCAGGGCACAATGTGAATTAGATAAGTTCTATTTTCAAGCGCCTTATATACTTTCTTCCTCAGACCCCTGCCCGACACAAACACACAGCTCTGTTATAGATTGAACTGTATCCCTCCCTACATTCATATGATGGAGTCTTTACCCCTGTCCCTCAGAATGTGACCTAATTTATGAAGACAAGAGCTATAGAAGTAATCGAGTAAAACAAGTTCATTATTAGGTTAGGGCCTAATCCAACATGACTGGCATCATTGTAAAAATTGGAAATTTGGACACAGAGATACAAAAGGAAGATGATATGAAGAGGATAGGGAGAGATAGAGACCTATAATCTAGGGGACACCTGAGGATACCAGAAGCTCGAACAGAGCCCAG
This sequence comes from Vulpes lagopus, assembly GCF_018345385.1. Classification (NCBI taxonomy): domain Eukaryota; kingdom Metazoa; phylum Chordata; class Mammalia; order Carnivora; family Canidae; genus Vulpes; species Vulpes lagopus. Next base: position 1,278,433 of record NC_054845.1, read on the forward strand.
AACAGATGCACCCCGAGCATCTTCTGAAGACTGCACGGTCTTGTCAACACCTTGATTTTAAACTCTGTCTTCCAGAACTGTGAGACAAATAACGTTTTGTACTAGCCACCCGGTTGTGGCCGTTTTGTTATTGCAGTGCTAGAAAACTAATCCAACAGCTATGGCTCTCTTCCTCTTTTCCTAGTCACCCAGTGCCCTTGTATCCTCAAAGGTGCCTCACCCAGACTTGCAGTAATGGGCAGTGTCTCAAGTACCCACTCATAAAAACTCTAATTTCCAAAGTGCCTGTACCATGGAAAGTTACCAGGGAAGAACTAAGATCTGATAAGCTAAAGTGAGGCCGAAGAGTGTGGACACCGTTACAAAGTGCCATAGCTCTGTGGGGATTGGTCCAGAGGCTTGTTAATTCATCGGAATAAATCTGTAAAGACACACTCTCAGGCAATATGAGAGGTGGGCAAGGTGTAGGAAGCATATCGGAGTTTCTCAAATCACACCAGTTAGATGGCCATGCATTTTTACTCGGAAGTGTCCATGCTGACAAAGAGACAACTTCTCACCCAGAAAAAATGTGCAGGTTAATGCACAGGTCAACAAATTAAATGCCTGATTGCCTACAGGGTGGCGCACAGTGTGCAAAGGTATTCTAATCTGTGGTAAACCATCCAAAAAATCCATATTGTCATTAGCCAACCTCTTACCCCCTTTGCTTGTATGCTAACACTGGAAACGCTGAGACCAGAATGGCAAGTGTAAAGATGCTTTTCCGGTTCTATTTGCCAAGGGAAGGGGAAAGTCAAAGGACTGATTTTGTCTCAGCTTGCAGAGAGCTGAAAAATGTCTGCACGGAGGATTGGGGACACATTTGTCACACATGGCCAAGAGAAAGCATTTGGCAGAAACAAGCAAAAAAAGTGAGAAAATATAGAAATGACTGTTTTCTGTAGATTAAAAAAAATTAGTGAGGACTGACATCCAATCTCAGAGAAAGTACCCATCATTTCCAATTTAAAAAAAATTGTTGGGGGGGGGGGATCCCTGGGTGGCTCAGCGGTTTGGCGCCTGCCTTTGGCCCAGGGCACGATCCTGGATTCCCGGGATCAAGTCCCACGTCGGGCTCCCGGCATGGAGCCTGCTTCTCCCTCTGCCTGTGTCTCTGCCTCTCTCTCTCTCTCTGTATGTCTATCATAAATAAATAAATAAATCTTTAAAAAAAAATTTTTAAAGCAATGCTTTAGTTAAAGAAACATGGTGAGTTTTTAATCTACCACAATGCTTCAATCAAGGGGTTTGCCCTTTTGGCTAAGTGCGGAGAGAATAAAAGGCAATTCTTGGTCATTTGGGTAGCCATATTATATTTGGATATTGGCTTTTATGGGTTCCCAGGACAGATCTGTGAATGAGACATGTTATGGTCTAAGAAGAGCGAAAGGAAGACATGTTGAAAGAATATGGCTAGATTTAATTAATCTAAGTATGTTGTTTCCATCATTAATCCCTTTGCTTTTTCAACACCTCATCATTTAAACAAACATTATTCAACACTTTAATGTTTTCAAGATAAGAGTTTTGTCATTTCAGTAATCTTATTGTTTAATTTTACACCAACTTATATTTGACACTATTCTCCTCGTTGAGGATATAGTGTCAACTCACAACGGAAAGGTAATTTGTTGATCATTTGCATGCATTCTTTTGTTACTCATTAGATGTGACCACATTCCATTCTAAATGAAGTGCAGAACTTGGGTGCTTGTAATTCAATGAGGTCACCAAGAGTGATCAACCAGAGGTCAGTCGGCATTTCTGTCCTTTCTCACTAGAGATCAGAATGACTGGCTTCTCTCTTCCTTCCATGCTTCTTCCCTCTCTCATTTCAGTTTGTGCCTGGCATGGGAATATGTGATCATGTAAGACACAAAGTCCCTGCTTTATAATCACTTATTGTTTGAGCTTCCAATCCACCCCCAGAATTTAGTTAAAAGAGTTCAGTCTTTCTCCCCAACTTCATGTGTTGCAATCCTACCCTACCTTCAGCGTCCTTTCAAGTTAAGCTAAAAGCTAAAGGTTTTTCTTCCCCACCTAAGTTCCCCTTGGAACAATGAAAGCTAAAAGTTTTTCTTCCCCACCTAAGTTCCCCTTGGAACAATGATGGTTACTAGTTGTATTACTTTGTACCATCATCTACTCTTGTGTCTTGTTTTGCAGTTTTTAATCTTGTCTCTCATACTTACATTGAGCTCCTAGGGGACAAGATTCATCTTCAGATCCTCCCAATGGCTATTATATTTCTTTCTGCATGGTAGGTGTTTAAGAATACTTTTGAATGATTGCATCCATCCAAAAATTAAGTATTGGAAAACAGCATATAATTTTTTTGATAGACTACATTTTTAAAAAAGATTTTATTTATTTATTCATGAGAGACACACAGAGAGAGGCAGAGACATAGGCAGAAGGGGAAGCAGGCTCCCTGCAGGGAGCCCAATGTAGGACTCAGTCACAGGGCCCCAGGAATACGGCCTGAGCCAAAGGCAGACGCTCAACCAGTGAGTCACCCAGGCGTCCAGATAGATTACATCTTTTGTCCAACAATTTGCTCATTCCTAGAAGTCCCTGAATGAAAAGTACCAGGTAAAAAAAGGTTTCTTACTATTGGTGTATAGCAATTTCAATGCCAACAAAAGTCCAGTACTTTGGGTTCACTTTCTGGAATTGGGTCAACTATGGAGCTCTTGAGCTCCTGAGCAGGGATGGAGAGTCGTAAAATTCAAACTTGGAGTGATTCAGGTCAGTGTAAATGTAGTCTTCTAAAAATCAATACTTAACTAAGACTAGTTTCCAGACATAATAGTGAGAAACATATTTGATTATAAGAAGTTCTTCAAAGTCACTCAATCCTAACAAAGTTTTAGTTATTCCTTTATTCTTCAGAGAATAATGTTTCAGTTAACAGATCAAACTTAGCATTATGCTTTACTAGTTAAACCTTAAGCTCTTTTCATTAAAGACAAATTTATACAATATTATCCTGCTGCTAAATATTTTGCTAATCCAGCAACAGGAAGCACATTGTATTCCGTTGCATAGTTAACTCTGGCGAACAAAGATGAAGTTTAGTGTTTAAGCCTCATAGACTCTGGAGCCTTGTTGCTTGGATTCATATCCTGCTCTCCAGTCCTCCAGGTCTGTAATCTTTATAATCTAGTTAGCCTCTCTGTCTCAATCTCTTCATGTTTAAAATAGACATAATTATCTGTCAACCTGTGCCGAAGATTAAGTGAGTTTATGTAGCTAAAGCTCTTGGAGCAGTGCTGGAGCATAGTAAACACCGTGTGAGTTAGTGTTCAAGGGCTAGACAGCAAGGATTTGAATCCCTTCTCTTTCAATTGGAGGGATGATTCCGACGAAGCTGAATCTCATTTTAGGGTAGGTTAGTGGCCTTTGGTTAGGCTTTATCCTTTTTCTGACATCTGAGCAAAGCTACCCCTAAGGCCTAAAAGCTATTTCAGCCAATGGAAGTCTCATCACTGGTATCTTTCCCTACTTCCTTTTAGCCCTCTCTATGACACCTCTGTTCAGAGTGCTGTGCTCCCCCAGGGAACATAAATTTGTGTCCAGAGGAAGCAGAACTTCAGTATCACATACCAGTCTTTAAACCTACGTAACATCTTACCTCCCTGGTCTCCTGTGACTCCCCTTCATAGGTGAAGAACAAAATTGTAGCTACTTCTTGATTAGAAATACTCATAGGGCTTAAGTGGAATTAGCAGGATCTTTTAATATTCCAACAATCCACTCCATATGTTTGGCATATAAAAAGAAGCAAATTAATGGCAATATTAACTAACTTTAAAAAGATTAAATAAAGAGGTTTAGAGATAGAAGTAACAGATGGCAACCAAGGTGTCTATCATAGTTTATGGGCACAGGACAGAAAAGGGCCCCTGATTTCTTATGGGTGACTAGTTTCCAGAGACTGCCAGTGTTTTTCAATTGCTTGGCATGCTTCTGTAAAATGTTGATTCCCAGGGCTCACCCATGCAAATAGGATTCCTGGAGGTAGGACCTAGCTTCTCCATTTAAAACATGTTCCCCCCAAGGAAAATGTTTTTAGTGCCCCTCAGCTCTCCTGCTGCTGCCTCATTTCTCAGAGTGATGAATAGGACACAAGAAATTTGGGATAAGAGGAGGTCTTGGAGGTTATCTAGGGTACCTCCCCTTCATACAGGACAAGGAGGTTCATAGAAGTCAAAGGACTGGTCCAGTGTTGTTCAGATTGAATATTGTTAGCATTTCTGAAGGGTTCCAAGAACTAAAGAATTGTGCACTCACAAAACCTGATTGAAGTGCGAATTATTTGTTTTGCTAACACGCATACCGTTTCCCAAAATAGCAAGACAATAATGTTGTTTTAAGAGACTGCCACTGCCATGCATATATCTACGTAATTCAGACCTCCCATAACTCGTATGTCTTAGGAGTTTTCTAATTAGCTTTCTTTCCTTTTTTTAAAAATCAACATAATTTTATACTCTCTTTTGTTTTCTATATGTCAGGATTGTGGGGAGGGTTCACGTGGATAACTCAGGATCAGTGTCTATCTTTTCAAAAATATCTTTATTGAAATGTAATTCACATATCATAAAATTCAGACATTTAAAGTATAATTTCAATGGTTTTTTATGTATCCACCAAAATGTGCAAGAATCACCACAATCTAAGTTTACATTTTCAACATCTCAAAAGGAAGCCCTATATCCATTAAGTCAGAACCCATTCCTCCCCAACCCATCCCATATCCCCAACCTTATGACCCTCTACCATGTCCTAGGAAACCACTAATTTACTTTCTGTTTCTACAGATTTGTCTATTCTGGGCATGTCATATAGATAGAATCATACAATATGTGGCCTTTTATAACTGGCTTCTTTCACTTAGCATAACATTTCCTTGTCTTTTTTTTAAGATTATTCATTTATTCATGAGAGACACAGAGAGAGGCAGAGACACAGGCAGAGGGAGAAGCAGGCTCCCGGCAGGGAGCCCGATGTGGGACTCGATCCCAGAACCCCAGGATCACACCCTGAGCTGAAGGCAGATGCTCAACCACTGAGCCACCCAGGCGTCCCAAGCATAGCATTTTCAAGGGTTATCCATGTTGTAGCATGCATCAGTACTTCATTTCTATGGTTTAATAATATACCATTGTATGGATGTACTACATTTTGCTTATTTACCCATTATTTGATGAACACTTGGCTTGTTTCCATCTTTTGGCTATTTTGAATAATGCTGCTATTATTTGTTTAAACATCCATTTTCAGGGGCACCTGGGTGGCTCAGTTATTTAAGTGTCCTACTCTTGATTTTGGTTGAGGTCATGATCTCAAGGTTGTGAGATGAAGCTTCACGTCGGGCTCACACTGGGCGTGGAGCTTGAGATTCTCTCTCTCTCTTCCCCTGCCCCTACCCCCTTCAAAAAAAATAAACACTGTTTTTCAGTTCTCTTGGGTATATACCTAACAGAGGAATTACCAAGTCAGATGGTAACTGGATAACATTTTGAGGGACTGCCAAATTATTTCTCTAAAAGACTGCACTTCACATTCCACGTTCTCACCAGTGTTTATTATTATTGGTGTTTCCATTATACCAGATGTAATTTTCATTAGGGTTGCTGTAAAAAAGTACCATACAGTGGCTAAAACAGAAATTCTCTCACAGTTCTGGAGGCTAGAATTTTAAGATCAAGGTGTCCACAGGACCATGCTGCCTCTGAGGATCCTAGAGAATTATCTGTTCCAGACCTTTCTTCTAGCTTCTGGCAGGTCCTTGGTTAGTGGAAGTATATATCTAATTTTCACATGGTGTTTTCCCTGTGTGCATGTCTGTGTCTAAATTTCCCCTTTTTATAAGGACTTTGGCCATATTGGATTTGGGGCCATTCTATCCTAGGATGATCTTATCTAAACTAACTACATCTACATTGACCCTACTTCCAAATAAGGTCATATTCTGGGGTTAGGACTTCAACGTAGAATTTTAGGGGGACACAATTCAACCCATAACACCATACTCATAGATCTGAAAGGATATTTAATTGTGGTTTTGATTTACATTTTCCTATGACTAATAATATTGAACATCTTTCTATGGGCTTATTTGCTACTTGTGTATTTTCCTCGGAGAAATGTCTGCTCAAATCTTCTGTTCATTTAAAAAACTGGATTATTTATCTTCTTATTATTGAGTTTCAAGAATGCTTTATAAATTCTGGATATAAAACTGGTCTATGACTTGGAAAGATTTCTCAGGTATATATTTGCAAAGATTTTTTCCTATTCTGTAGGTCTTTTCATTTTCTTGATAGTATCTGTTCATGTAGAAAAGATTTTAATTTCAATGAAATTCAGTTTACCTTTTGTTGTTTGTGCTTTTGGAGTCATTTATAAGAAATCTGCTAAATCCAAAGATCCTAAGATTTTTCCTGGGTTTTATTCTAAGACTTTTATAGTCTTAGCATTTTAGTTTTCATTCTGAGTTAATTTTTATATGTGGTGTGAGGTAGGAGTCCAACTTCTTTCTTTTACTTGTGATTTCTAGTTGTGCCAGCACATTTGACGAAAAGGCTATTATTCTTTCTCCCATTTAATTATCTTGATATGCTTGTTGAAAAAGAACCACAAAATAAAGATTAATTTCTGGCCTCTCATTTCTATTCCAAAGATCTATATTCTATGTTTATGTCACATTGTCTTGATTACTGTCGCTTTGTAGTATGTCCTCTATTTTTTTGTTTTTTCTTAAGATTGCTTTGGCTATTTTGGGCTTCTTCGATTCCCATATGAATTTTAGGATCACGTGGTCAATTTCTGCATGAAATTTACAGAGATTGGATTGAATCTGTGGACAATTTGGAGAGTATTGCCACTGTAACAATAGGTTTATGATACAGGAAAATGAATTGTCTATATTTATTTTAGATTTTCCTTAATCTCTTTCAACAAGTTTTTGCAGTTTTTAGTGTACAAGCCTTGCACTTAACTTTGTTAAATTCATAATTTTCTTATTGTTATTGATGCTATTGCAAATGGAATTGTTTTCTTAATTTCCTTTTCAGATTATTTATTGCTACTATGTAGAAATTAAATTTATTTTTAATATTAATCTTGTATCCTGAAACTCTACTAAACTTTTTTAATTCTAATGGTCTTTTGATGGATTACTAATGTGGATATAATAAAAATATATGTATTTGGCCTTTGCCCCTGGTTCTCGGTACAGAGCTCAAAAACTCACAGAATTTCCTGTGTGATAGGAGTGTCTTCTATTATTCATAATTATATCTGAGTTTATGATAACAAGGTGGCTCATGGTGGGCCCTCAGATAGTTTCAAGGAAGGAGCTGGCCACACACAATTAGAAGGTTGGAACTTTCAGCCCACTCCCCAATATCTGGAGACAGGACAGAGGCTGGTCATTGAATTCAATCATGTGGCCAATGATTTAATCAACCGTGCCAACATAATGAAACCTCAATAAAAATTATTGAATAATGAGATCTGGAAAGGCTCTGGATTCACAAAAACGTTGATGTGCTGGGCAGGTGGTGCTCCTGCCAAGAGCATGGAAGCTCTCTATCCCCATTTCCATACTTTGTCTAATGCATCCTTTCCATTTGTGAGTTATATCATTTATAACAAAAGCATAATTATAAGTATAGTGCTTTTCTGAGTTCTGTGAGAGTTGTTCTAGCAAATTATTAAACCTGAGTGGGGGTCATGGTAACCCCCACATTTTCATCTTCTGGGCACAAGTGTATGTAGTCTGAAGCCCCCCTTAGGGCTGGTGTCTAAAGTAGGCGCAGTCCTGTGGGAGTGAGCTGTTAACTTGTGAAGTTTGCACTAATTCTGGTTAGTTAGTGCCAGTATTGAATTAAATTGTTGGATGCTCAGTTCATGTCAGGGAATGATTACAGGAAGAATGTACCTATTAAACTTGTTAATTCTAAGTTTTTTAATGGATTCCATTGGATTTTCTACATTTAAGATCATGTGATTTGCAGATACAGATAGTTTTACTGCTTCCTTTCCAATCTGGATGTCTTTTTTTTTTTCTTGCCTAATTGCTTTATATAGAACCTCCAGTGCAATGTTCAATGGAAGTGGCAAGAGTGGACATCCTTATCTTTTTCCAAATCAGAGTATGATGCTAGCTGTAGGATTTTTGAGGAAACCCTTAATCAGGTGGAGAACATTCATTTTTATTCCAACTTTATCATTAAAAGATGCTGGCTTTGTAAAATGCTTTTTCTGCATCTATTGAGATGATTGATTTTTGTCCTTCATTCTATTGCTATCATGTATTACACTAATTGATATTCAGATGTTAAACCACCCATACCTGAAATAAATCTCACTTGGTCATGGGGTGTAATTATTTTTATGTGTCACTGGGCTTGGTTTGCTGGTATTCTGTGAGGACTTTAGTGACTACATTCATAAGGAATATTGATAAGCAGTTTTCTTTTTGTGTAGTTGTGGGACCCAGGAAATTTAACAAAAATCCCCTACCCCAGGACAAGCAGAGCAAGACTGATTCCATTTTGTGCTACACCTGCCACTCCTGTATGACCCCCACATAACCTGCTTATTGCTTAAGGCGCTGCCCCACCCTCGTCAGGCCGCTGGGCACACCCTAATCGGAGATCGGCTCATAACAATGTGACCCTGCTTTGTGCCCGCCAAATCCGTGCGCCAATTCTGACCGAAGTAATAGGCCAGCTCAGGTGGATACTATAGGGTAAGGTGTAATTCCATCGGCCACCTGCGTGTGCACCGACATGACGGTGCAACTTTCTGCGTATCCCATGGGCCACTGGCCCCTATAAAGCTGCTGCGCCTCTAGGTCTCGGGTCCGAGTCCCTGCTCCGCCGTGTCGGGCGCACCTGGACCCGAGCCCGAGCTTGTAATAAACCCTCGTGTGTTTGCATCGGTGTCGGCTCCTCGTGGTTTCTCGGATTCGCGATCTTGGGCACAACATAGTATCTTCCTCTATGTTTGTTATTAGGCTAAAACTGGCTCCATACAGTTATTTGGGATGTATCCCCTCATCTTTCTTTTTTGGAAGTGTATATGAGGGATTAGCATTAATCCTGTTATAAATGTTTAGTAGTACTTACTGGCAAAGCTATCTGGTTCTGAACTTTCCTTTGTGGAAAGTTTTTTTATAACTAATGCAATATTTTCTTATAGATCTATTCAGATTTTCAATTTCTACTTAAGATAGTTTCAGTAGTTTGTGTCTTTTCATTTGTTACCTAATTTGTTGGCATATGCTTGTTCATAGTTTGATTTTCATTGTTCTCAAAGTATTTTCTCACTACCTTTGTGATTACTCTCTTGACTCATTCGTTATTTAGGAGTGTGTTATTTAGTGTCCACATATTTATGAATTTCCCAAATTTCCTTGCTATTGATTCCTAATTTCTAGTTTCATTTCGCTTCGGTTGGAGAACATACTTTGTGTGATTTTAATCCTTTTACGTTTATTGAGCCTTATTTTATGGTCTACCATATACTATATCTTAGAAAATGTTCCATGTGCCCTTAAGGAAAAAAAAACATCTGTTGTTGGATAGAATGTTCTATAGACTCATTCATATTCATGCTTATATTTTATGTTAGATATGTTTAGATTCACATCTACAACTGTGCTTTCTTTTTTAAATTTCATTTGTCTTTCTGTTCCTCTCTTCCTCCTTATTGTTTTCTTTTGTATTAAGTGGATATGTTTATAATATAACATTTTAATTCCTTTAATGACTTTTTAAATTATATTTTTGAGTTATTTCTTAATGGTTATTCCACAGATTACAACATACTTCTTAAAATCTACTTCAGATTTTTACTAAACAAATTCTAGTTAATAAGAAAATGTGCTGTCATTACTACTATATAGCTTCATGCCCCACCCCTTTTTTGCACTATTATTTATAGCTATTGTGTTTGCTTGTTAATACCAGTGTCACGGGGCTGAAAGCACCTCTCTCTTTTTTCCCCCAAAAATAAATAAGTACTTATTTATTTATTTTACATTTTTAAATTTAAATTCAATTTGCCAACATATAGTATAACACCCAGTGCTCATCCCTTCAAGTGCCCTCCTCAGTGCCTGTCCCCCAGTTACACCATCTTCCCACCTACCCCCCATTTCTGCAACCCTTTGTTTCCCAGAGTTAGAGGTCTCTCATGGTTTGTCTCCCTCTTTAATTTTCCCCCTGAGTTTCCCTCCTTTCCCTTTTAGTCCCTTTCACTATTTCTTATATTCCCCTTATGAGTGAGACCATATGATGATTGTCCTTCTCCGACTTACTCACTTCACTCAGCATCATACCCTAAGTTCCATCCACGTCAAAGCAAATGGTGGGGATTTGTCCTTCCTGATGGCTGAGGAATATTCCATTGTATATAGACCACATCTTCTTTATCCATTCATCTGACAGTACCTTCTCAATTGTTCTCCACAAAAATCTTCTTTGTTTTGGACAATATCCTTAAGCATGGAATTTCTGCATTCTGTTCCAAATAAATTCAGTCCCCTCAGGCAGAGATGTGGGGCCCTTTGTCCTTATGGCTCGTCTCTCCTCATGAACAGAATCTCTGAACCACTGCACAGTAGCTGGGAGCAGGGACAGTGCCTGATTCTCCCAGAATGACATCCAACAATATGTGCAAATGCTGGACATGAGGGGTGGTAGCCTCTGGTCTTTGCCCTTGCCAGTGTGGAACCTCTCTAGGAGTGGTTCAAGTAGCAGAGCCAAGAGTAAGCAAGGGCCCAGTATTTTGGGCTTGCCAAACCTAGGTTAAAGGTTCTGCCCTTAGGAAAATTTCAAGAGATATTAGATGATTTTTAAAAATGATTTTCACTAGTTATATAGTTGTTTTCTTGGAGAGAGAGTTTGCAGAGCTCCTCATTCTGGAAGTCCCAATCCCTAATTTGCTTTTTTTTTTTTTTAAGATTATTTATTCATTTAAGGGGGGTGGTGTGCACACATGAATGGGAGGAGGACCAAAGGAAGAAGGAGAGAAAGCTCCACAAGAGACTCCCTGCTGAGTATGGAACCCAACACCGGCTCAATCCCAGGACCCTGAGACCATGATCTGAGCTGAAATCAAGAGTCTGCCACTCAATCTACTCAGCCACCCAGGTACACACACCCACACCTCCCCTGCCAATTTGCTTTATATATATATATATATTTTTTTTTATTTATTTATTTATGATAGTCACAGAGAGAGAGAGAGAGGCAGAGACACAGGCGGAGGGAGAAGCAGGCTCCATGCACCGGGAGCCTGACGTGGGATTCGATCCCGGGTCTCCAGGATCGCGCCCTGGGCCAAAGGCAGGCACCAAACCGCTGCGCCACCCAGGGATCCCTCCAATTTGCTTTTAAAGAGGTACATTTCACACCTTCATTAGCCTGGGAAGTTTCTCCTATATCCTATACTCTTCCAACAACATTTACTACAAATCTTATAAAATAACACCATTGAGCAGAAAAAAATATTACCTGCACTTAGGAGGAGAGGGAGAATTGGCTAAGGCCCGGGGTGGGCCATTGCCCCTGGGGACACATCAGGCATCATGAAGAAGAATCCAACTGCAAATAAGTGAATAACTATCTAGGTAGAACATGATGTAGAGTATAGTGAAAAGCAACAGGAGATAACCCAAATATGGTTTAGTATCAGAGTAGTCCCAAGACGTACATGTGTGAAATGATCTAAGAATAAGTAATTTGTGCAAATCCAAAAAAGAAAATATTATGTAGCAGCAGTACCCATAGACACATGAGAGGCAGGGTTCTAGAAGAAGAAAAGAAGGAAAGAAGGATAAGATGGGGCACTTTGTGTTGGGAAAAAGATAGAAGTCAAGTTTTTGGAATTGAAGAATGAGGTAAGAACCAGCAAAGTCAGTGTGCTCTGAACCAGAAGTCATTTTAATTCTAAGCTTAAATTATTCCCAAGCCATGTGCAGTGCTTAGTCCCTGGCTGCGCATTAGAATCATCAGGGGAGATTTAAAAACATCCCAATCACAAACCAATTACTTCAGAACTCCTGGAGTAGGCCACAGGAATGAGTAGTTTTAAAGATCTCCAGATTATTTCAATGTACAGCCAGTTTAAGAATTACTATATGTGGGTAGGCAGGGAGATCAGCTGCAATCAAAGGAGTATTAGAATGGGAGGGAGACTGGCAAATATTACGTGGTTTTTTTCTTTTTGAAAATCTCACCCAAGGATTGTCTGAATTTCCTGCTTTAGATTAATAAATTTCTATGTATGTATGCCAGCCTTCTAAGTTGATTGTGTACTTACCTTATATCTCATAGTCTGCTTATTTTGAATATTTACTTTTCCATTAGACCACAAGCTATAATTTCTAACATTGTAATTTTCATTTCAAATAATTGTGACTTTATTATGTACATATTTTATTGACATACCCTACCATACAGCTATCCAGCAAGGATTTCAGAAGAAATTTAGGCATATATGGAGATGGCTGTTAAATCAGTGAGGATGGCCTACGCCAACAAATTGGACAACCTAGAAGAAATGGATAAATTTCTAGAAACATACAATCTCCCAAAACTGAATCAGGAAGAAATAGTAAATCTGAACAGATCAATTACTAGTAACAGAATTGAATTGGTAATTAAAAAGCCACCGAAAAACCTAAGTTCAGGACTAGATGGATTGACAGGTGAATTTCACCAAACATTTAAAGAAGAGTTAATATTTATTCTCCTCAAACTATTCTAAAAAATAGAAGAGGAAGGAAATATTCTAAATACATTATATAAGGCCAGTATTATTACCCTGATATAAAAACCAGACAAAGGCACCACATACCCACACAAATCTATAAGCCAGAATCCCTGATAAACATAGATGTAAAATTTTTTTACAAAATATTAGCAAATCACATTCAACAATACATTAAAAGGGTCATTTACCGTGATCAAATGAGATTTATTCAGAGATACAAGGGTGGTTCAATATTCATAAAGTAATGTGATACGGGACACCTGGATGGCTCAGCGGTTAAGCTCTGCTTTTGGCTCAGGGCCTGATCCTGGAGACCTGGGATGGAGTCCCACATCAGGCTCCCTGAGGGGAGCCTCCTTCTCCCTCTCCCTCTGCCTATGTCTCTGCCTCTCCCTCTCTGTCATGAATAAATAAATAGAACCTTAAAAAAAATTAATGTGATACACCACATAAGCAAAACAAATGATAAAAATCATATGATCATTTAAATAGATGAAGAAAAAGCATTTGAATAAATTCAACATCCGTTCATGATAAAAACTCTAAACAAAGTGGGATTAGAGGGGACATATTTCAATGTAATAAAGTCCATATTTGAAACCCACAGCATCATATTCAATGGTGAAAAACTAAGCCTTTCCTGTAATATCAGAAGCAAGACAACGATGTCTACTTTCACCACTTTTATTCATCATAGTATAGAAGTTCTAGCTCCAGCAATGAGACAAGAAAAGAAAAGCATCTTTATTAGTAAGAAAGAAGTTAATCTATCACCATTTGCAGATGATATGATACTATACATAGAAATCCTAAAGACTCCATATAAAACCTATTAGAAGTTATTACTTCTAATATTAGAAACTGCACACAGTGAGAGAGAGAGAGAAGCAGAGACATAGGCAGAGGGAGAAGCAGGCTCCATGCACCGGGAGCCCGACGTGGGATTCGATCCCGGGTCTCCAGGATCGCGCCCCGGGCCAAAGGCAGGCGCCAAACCGCTGCGCCACCCAGGGATCCCAAAAGGACCTTTCTCAATGCAGATTCCAACACTTGCTTCTTTCCTCTGTGTCTGCTCCTCCACACCGGCTGATCCTCTTTGACAGAAACTTTGTTTTGGGACTTACTGGCAAAATGTTACTTCTGACTGTGCACCATCCCACCGCAGGCAGGTGTAAACAATGCAGAAGCAGTAGCAGATCTCTGAGTGGCAGCATGGCTGCTATTATGACGGTAAAATTAGAATGGGAGATGAATTCTACCCTTCACTGAAACTTTTTTTTTAGCCTCTATGTAAAACAGGTGCACTGCAATTCCAAGCAGTTACTTGCTGAGCATCCCTGTCATTCTTTGTCAATGGCTCTGTTACCTTCCTTAAGTGACTGTACACTGTACTTAAAATACTCTTCAGGTTATTTTTAATGACAATGTTCTTTCAGGAGACTTTTATCTAGTAGCCACCTGTTACATTGCTCTTTGTTTTGAAGCTCAATATGCATTCAAGAGGGCTTTTTTTTCTACTCTAAGGTAAAGTCACTCATGCTTGGTTTTTGGCTAGTACCACAGATGAGATTATAAGTGAACTTCCATAAATCGTCCTCTGCTCACCCAATTCCACAACTGATTCTTCCCTCTGAAACCTCTTCTAAGTGATGAGATAAACAGGTTTATCTTCTTCAAAAAAAAAAAAAAAAAACAGCTACTTTTTAGGTTATAAAGACCAAGCCTGTGCTGTTCTAGCTAGTAACCCACTCTTGTAGTGGGTGATGACAGTAAGCATACAGGATCAGCCTTGGCACCACATATGGCAATAGCATTGAGAGGAAACTCTAGAAGAGAAACTAAGGAGAGACTGACAACTTCAGGAAACTTCTGGTTGACCTTCTGCTGCTATGGCCACTGGAGGCCCTTTGTTGGCCAATGGCCCCTCTTCAGCCACCTGACTCACCACAGACGACCCCCCGCCCCTGCCGACCACAGCCCACTTCACCCACCTCTGAAGCCAAACAAACAAAAAAATGAAGATGGAAGAGACTTCTATTTTCTTTTTTCTTTTCTTTTCTTTTCTTTTCTTTTCTTTTCTTTTCTTTTCTTTTTTCTTTTCTTTTCTTTTCTTTTCTCTTTTCTTTCTTTCTTTCTTTCTTTCTTTTTTCCTTTCTTTCTTTCTTTCTTTTTTTCTTTCTTTCTTTCTTTCTTTCTTTCTTTCTTTCTTTCTTTCTTTCTTTCTTTCTTTTTTCTTTCTTCCTTCCCTTATTTTTTGACTTCTATTTTCAAGAGATTTTCATCCTAATGGGGAATTGTATTAATCAGGGGTGGAGGGCAACGTGTAATAAAAGCGAGGGCACGTGCAAAAAAAAAAAAAAAAGTCATTTATTAATGACTTCAGTAAAATTGCAGAATAAAAAATCAATATGCAGAAATTGGTTGCATTTCTGTATATTAATAACAGCACAAAGAGAAATCAAGAAAACAATTCCATTTACAGTTGCACCAAAAATAATGAAATATCTAGGAATAAACTTAGTCAAAAGAATAAGGGGCTTGTACCCTGAAAACTAAAAAACATTGATGAAAGAAATTGAAGACAACATACCCATACCATGCTCATGGATTGGAAGAAATAATATTGTCAAAATGTCCGGATCCAAAGCAATCTACAAGTTTAATGCAATCCCTACCAAAATACCAACAGGATATTTCACAGAACTAGAACGAATAATACTAAAACTTGTATTTGGTCATAAAAGACGTGAATACCAAAGTAATTTTGAGAAGGAAGAACAAAGCTAGAGGTATCACAATTCCAGATTTAAGATACAACATAAAGCTGTAGTAATCAAATCACCTATGGTACTGGCACAAAAATAGACACACAGATCAATAGAACAGAATAGAAACCCCAGAAATAAACCTGAAATTATATGATCATTTAATATACAATAAATGAGGCAAGAATATACAAGGCAAAGAAGACAGTCTCTTTAATAAGTACTGCTGAGAAAACTAAACAGCTCTATGCAAAAGAATGAACCTGGAGCCCTTTCTTATACCACACACAAAAATAAATCCAAAATGGATTAAAGATCTACACATGATAGTTGAAACCATAAGACTAAGGCAGTAATTTCTTTGACATTGGACATAGTAACATTTTTCTAGAGAAAGGGAAACGAAAACGAAAACAAAAACAAACTATTGGGACTGCACGAAGATAAAAAGCTATTGCACAGTGAAGGATACCAACAACAAAACAAAAAGGCAACCTGAATGGGAGAAGATATTTGCAAATAATACATCCAATAATAGGTTAATAACCAAAATATATAAAAGACTTACTTATACAACTCAACACCAAAAAAACAAAAACAACCCCCCCCAAAAAAAACCAATTAAAAATGGGCAGATAACCTAAATAGACATTTTTCCAAAGGAGACATAAAATGGCAAACAGATAAATGAAAAGATACTCAATATCACTTATCATCAGGGAAATGCAAATCAAAACCACAAGGAGATAGCACCTTACACCTGTCAGAATGGCTAGGATAAACAGACAAGAAATAACAAATGTTAGTGAGGATGTGGAGAAAGAGGAACCCTTCAGGCAATGTTGGTGGGAATGTAAATTGGTGTAGCCATTGTGGAGGTTCCTCAGTATGGAGGTTCCTCAAAAAATTAAAAGATAGAAATAACTGTATGATCTAGTATTCACTGGGTATTTACCCCCCCAAAATGAAAACACTAATTAGAAAAGATATATGCAGCCCTATGCTTATTGCAGCATTATTTACAATAAATGAGACATAGAAGTAACACAAGTGCTCACTGATAAAAGAATGGATAAAGAATATGTGCTGTATATACAATGGAATATTACTTGATCATAAAAAAAGAATAAGATTTTACCATTTGTAACAACAGGGAAGAACCTAGAGGGTATTTTGGTAAGTAAAATAAGTCAGATAGAGGAAGAAAAACACCATATGATTTCACATATATGTGGAATCTAAAAAGCAAAACAAGCAAACAAAAAAGCAGAAATTAGACACATAATTAAGGAGAATGAACTGATGGTTGCCAGAAGGGAGGCCAGGCCAGCAGAGGGATGGGAAAAATTGTTGAAGGGAAATGGGAAACAGGCTTCCAGCTATGAAATCAATAAGTCATGAGAATTAAAAAAGAGAGAATAAAAGGTACAGTCTAGGGAATATAGTCGATGATATAGTAATAGTGTTGTGTGATGATAGATGGGAGGTAACCTTGTGGTGAGCACAGCATAATGTATGAACTTGTCTAATTAATATGTTGCACCTGAAACTAATGCCATATTGTGTGACGACTACACTTCAATAAAAAAAATTGGTGAGGGGGCTCCCTGGGTGGCTCAGTGGTTTGGCGCCTGCCTTCGGCCCAAGGCATAATCCTGGAGTCCCGGGATCAAGTCCCGCATCGGGCTCCCTGCATGGAGCTGCTTCTCCCTCTGCCTATGTCTCTGCCTCTCTCTCTCTCTCTCTCTCCCTGTGTCTATCATGAATAAATAAATAATTTTTTTAATTGGTGAGGATGGTCTAAATGAAGTCTGCTCAAGGGGAGTAAGAATTTCTTGGAGAGAGCCTACCCTTAGCAAGGAAATGCTGTGGGTAAATTTAAATATTAAATATTGACATATTTGTTAGTATTTGATATGTAAATATGTCTTGAAAATTAAAGATTGAATACCCCAATCTAAATGGCCCAAACATATGAACAGGCAGATTACAGAATTAAATTGGAAATGTCTAAAAAATTTTTAAAATTCCAACTAAGGAAAGAATGAAGAATCATTTTTTAAGCCTTTAAGCCTGGCAAAGATAAAAAAAAAAAAAAGTTGTAATATGGACATTACTTAATGAAGGTGAGGGAAAATAGCTAGCCTTATTTACATCTGACAGAGAGTCTCAGGCCTTCCTAACCAGTCCTCCACACTGGTACAAACTCTAGACAATTCTCTCTTGTATCCATCAAAATCATAATGTTTATTCACCATTGATTCACCAATTCTTCTAAGAATTTCTCCTAAGGAACTAGTAGATGCATGTACAAGATGTTTGCAATAGCATTGTTTATATTAGGCAACTATAAACAACATAGAAGTCCATTAAAAATGATCTGGCTAATTAAGTTATGGCATATTCAACAGCAGAATAACAGAATACTATGACCATGCAAAAAATAGTAAGTATACTTTAATTTGAGATAAGTTTATGAAATATGATGATTCCATTTATACAAAAACTATAAATACATGTTTTTATAGACACTTAAGTGTGTGCCACATTATTAATCTATTTTCACTATATTAATGTTTTTTCTATGTTCACATATAATCAGCAAAAAGGAGTAATGAGGGAAGAGGTGATTCTGAGCCATTTAACCCCGGCCAAGGCACTCGGATTCCCATCTATTAAAGCTGAGAAGAGTTTTTTCACTAACTGACAGTATGACATTCAGACACAGGCAGCTCCTTCTCATACAAAAGGGTCAGGTAAGATAAAGAGAGGTGTCCTCCCCTACTTTGCTCCAGATCATGGTGTAAATCTGATCTCTTGTGGGAAGAAAACTGAATTAGTCTGTGTTCTCCAGAGAAACAGAACCAATAAGATATAGTCAGATATACATGAGAAGACTTATTGTGGAAATTGGTTCATGCAGTTATGGAGGCTGGGAAGTCCCACAGTCTGTAAGCTACAACAGGGAAAGCCAATGGTATATTTTACTCTGAGTCTGAAGACCCAAGAACTAGGAACTCAGGAGTCCAAGGGCAGTAGAGGATGGATAATCTCAGCTCAAGGAGAGAGAGCATGAATTTGCCCTTCTATTTAAAATCTCAGTGGATTGGATGATGCCCCACTTTGGTGAGGGTGGATGCTCTTTATTCATTCTAATTCAAATGCAAATTTCCATAGACACCCTCAGAGACACATCCAGAAATCATGTTTCACCAGCTCTTTAGGTATCCTTTAGCCCAATCGAGTTGACACATAAAATAACCATCACAGAGACTCAGGTGCTGACCAGGAAGTGGTGGTGCAATGGAGAAGCAGTGGTGGAAATTGGCCATGAGTGGCAGAGAATGAGGCAACACCAATGGAAACAGCCATCCTGCCCAGAGGAAGAACCCAGCAGAAGAATGCCTTATAGCTGATCAGATGCAGTATAGATTCTCAGAGATTCTTTAGAAGAAACCTTTCAGGAATCTGAGATCCTACATGACCTATTGGGGTAAATATTGAGTACTATACTTTTAAAAATGCAGAATGTACTTTTAATTTAATTCCATTTGTATATACTACAGGCAGGTAAAGCCTGCAGCAATTTAAGTTGTAGATGACTATGTGGTTAAATAAATAGATTTTTAAAAATCCATGCACCAGTCAACACATTCCTAATAAAACAAGTTCCTTTTACCTTGTAATTCATAAGATAAATTGTTATTTATCAAATATAAAAAAAGTTATCGAAGTTATCAATCTTCCTAAATTCTTTCATGTCTTTCTAACTTCCACCTCTGACTCCTGACTTGGCATACAGGCTTTCAAAGGCTGAATCCATTTATAGATAAATTATGGTATCAAACAATGCCAGGAGCTAACCCTCAACTTGGTCCATGTCTACACATAAGGTTACAAACATCTGTCCTTTGAAATAAACAATAAGCAGAAAGGATCCACTCCATTCAATGTCCCCCATCTCCTCTCTCTATGTTTAAGATTCCATTATCCAAACTATGGAAGGAGCCAACAGTTTCACCCACTATCTCCTGTAGTAGAGTCCCTTACAAACTTCGATGTCTTTAAGTTTGGAAGGGCAACACTGACTTACCCTGCCTGTGCTTAAAGAGTGACTTCCTCTGTGAGCAATGTCAAAACAACCAAGGTCTGATGGTAAGAACTATAGCTTCCTAGGAAAGGGATATGGGAGGATACAGACCCTTAGAGAAAGGCCAAAGAAAGAAACCAAGAAAACAAAAGGGAAACAGGGGGGAAATGAAGGATGGAAAAGGAGGGAAAGAAGGATGGAAGATGGAAGGAGCAAAAAAGAGGAGCAGAGAGAGAGAATATTTAAAGAAATAGAAATGTAGGGACAAACAAATCTTCATATTACACCAGCATATAGATATTATTCCCATTTCCAAACCCAGACATTTGGAACTTCTTCCTTGGAGCCAATATTTAAAAGTCCAACCCTGTAGTTCAGTCTTTTTCTGAATTGCTTTAGTTCCCTCAGCTATATAACCCCAGGTAAGAACTTTAAATATATCAATTATAGAAGTAGTATATGTGCTTGTCGGAAAATGATAAAACACTGACAAAACAGTGAAAACATAATATTCTATTAAAGTATACACTTTAAAACCTAAAACTCTGTGTATCCTGTTTGTAAAAAAAATTATTAAGATAAAATTCACATAACATAACAGTCACCATTTTAGCAATTTTCAAGTGTTAGATTCAGTGACTTTTAGCACATTCACAATATTGTGTAACCAACACCACTAATTCCAATACTTCCATTGCCCCAAAAAGAAACCCAATGATTCCAAATATTTTTCTTTCCCCATCCTTTGGCAACATAATCTACTTTCTGTTTCTATGACTTTACCTGTTCTGGACGCATAATATAAATGGAATCATACAATATGTAATCTTTTGGTTTTGTATCTGTCTTTTTTCACATAGCATGATGTTTTCAAGGTTCATTCATGTTGTATGGATCAGCATATATCAGCACTTGTTACATTTAATCATTGAATAATATTGCATTGCACCACATTGTGTTTATCCATTCATCAACTGATGGACATTTGATTTGTTTTCACTTTTTGGCTATTATGAGTAATGTTGACATGAACATTCTTATATACACTTTTATTTATTTATTTATTTATTTTATTTTTTTTTTTTTTAAAGATTTTTTTTTTTTATAAATTTTTTTTTAAATTTTTTTATTTATTTATGATAGTCACAGAGAGAGAGAGAGAGGCAGAGACACAGGCAGAGGGAGAAGCAGGCTCCATGCACCGGGAGCCTGATGTGGGATTCGATCCCGGGTCTCCAGGATCGCGCCCTGGGCCAAAGGCAGGCGCCAAACCGCTGTGCCACCCAGGGATCCCCTATTTATTTATTTATTTTAATTTTTATTTATTTATGATAGTCACACACAGAGGGAGAGAGAGGCAGAGACACAGGCAGAGGGAGAAGCAGGCTCCATGCACCGGGAGCCCGACGTGGGACTCGATCCGGGTCTCCAGGATCGCGCCCTACGCCAAAGGCAGGTGCCAAACCGCTGCGCCACCCAGGGATCCCTTATATACACTTTTTTAAGTGAACAAAAGTTTTCAGTTATCTAGAGTATATATCTAGGAGTGGAATTGCTGGTTCACATGATAACTGGATCTTTGAGAAACTGGCAAATTGTTTTCCACAAATGTATGAGGATTCCAATTTTTCTACATCCTCATCAACCCTTGTTATTTTCCATTTAAAAAAATTACATTCAGGCAGCCCCAGTGGCCCATTGGTTTGGTGCGGCCTGCAGCTTCGGGTGTGATCCTGGAGACCCAGGATTGAGTCTCACGTCGGGGTCCCTGCATGGAGCCTGCTTCTCCCTCTGCCTGTGTCTCTGCTTCTCTCTCTCTCTCTCTCTCTCTCTGTGTGTGTGTCTCTCATGAATAAATAAATAAAATCTTTAAAAAAGGACACATAGTTATCAAAATGGCAAAAAGTAGAAATAAAGAAAAAAACTTTAAAAGCAGCAAGAGAAAAGAAGACAGTTACGTACAATGGAAACTCCATAAGGCTATCAGCAGATTTTTCAGGAGGGATTTTTGCAGGCCAGAAGGGAGTGACATGATACATTTTAAAGTGCTGAAAGGGAAAATTCTGCAGCCAAGAATACTCTATCTAGCAAGGCTATCATTCAGAATAGAAGGAGAGATAAATAATTTCTCAAACAAAAATGAAAGGAATTCATGACCACTAAACCAGTCCTACAAGAAATATGAAAGGAGACTCTGAGTGGAAAGAAAGGCCTGAGAATATGAAAAGTAGGACACACATATGCAGGAAAAATAAGTATTTCTGCAAAAAGTCAAAGTACTCACAAAATAAAAGAATGTAAATATGATAACATATACCTAAAAAGTGTCAGGGGCAGAGAAAGAGAGTCTTAAAGAATGGATTTAAACTTAAGCAACCATTAATTTAGTATAGACTGCTATGTGCAGAAATATGTGATATAAAATCTAACAGTAACCACAAATCAAAAAACACTAATAGATATGCAAAGAATAAAGAAACAGGAATCCAAGTATATCATTAAAGAAAACTGGCAAACCATGAAAGAGAAGAAAGAAGAAAGGATCAGGAAAAAAATGACAGAAACCATCACAAAACAAACAACAAAATGGCAATAAATACATTTCTATCGATAATTATTTTGAGTGTAAATGGACTAGATGCTCCAATCAAAAGACATAGAGTGACAGAATGGATGAAAAAAACAAGACCCATCTATATGCTGCCTAAAAGAGACTCATCTCAGACCTACAGACACTTGCAGATTGAAAATGAGGGGATAGAGAAATATTTATTATGCAAATGGATGTCAAAATAAAGCCAACGTACAGAAATGCCACTGATTTCTGTGCATTGATTTTGTATCCTGCCACACTGCTGAATTGCTGTAAGAGTTCTAGCAATCTTGGGGGCTATGCTACCCAGGGCAATTTACACATTCAGTGCAATTCCTATCAAAATACCATGAACTTTCTTCACAGAGTTGGAACAAGTAATCTTAAGATTTGTGTGGAATCAGAAAAGATCCCAAACAACCAGGGGCATCACAATGCCAGATTTCAAGCTGTATTATAAAGCTGTGATCATCAAGACAGTGTGGTACTGGTGCAAAAACAGACACATAGATCAATGGAACAGAAGAGAGAACCCAGAAGTGGACCCACAACTTTATGGCTAATATTCGACAAAGCAGGAAAGACTATCCACTGGAAAAAGGACAGTCTCTTCAATAAATGGTGCTGGGAAAGTTGGACAGCCACGTGCAGAATGAAACTAGACCATTCTCTTACACCAGACACAAAGATAAACTCAAAATGGATGAAAGATCTAAATGTGAGACAAGAATCCATTAAAATCCTAGAGGAGAACACAGGCAACACCCTTTTTGAAATCGGCCACAGCAACTTCTTGCAAGATACATCCATGAAGGCAAGAGAAACAAAAGCAAAAATGAACTATTGGGACTTCATCAAGATAAGAAGCTTTTGCACAGCAAAGGATACAGTCAACAAAACTAAAAGACAACCTACAGAATGGGAGAAGATATTTGCAAATGACCTATCAGATAAAGGGCTAGTATCCAAGACCTATAAAGAACTTATTAAACTCAACAGCAAAGAAACAAACAATCCAGTCATGAAATGGGCAAAAGACATGAACAGAAATCTCATAGAGGAAGACATAGACATGGCCAACATGCACATGAGAAAATGCTCCGCATCACTTGCCATCAGGGAAATACAAATCAAAACCACAATGAGATCCCACCTCACCCCAGTGAGAATGGGGAAAATTAACAAGACAGGAAACAACACATGTTGGAGAGAATGTGGAAAAAGGGGAACCCTCCTGCAGTGTTGGTGGGAATGTGAACTGGTGCAGCCACTCTGGAAAACTGTGTGGAGGTTCCTCAAAGAGTTAAAAATAAACCTGCTCTACCACCCAGCAATTGCACTGCTGAGGATTTACCCCAAAGATACAGATGCAGTGAAACCCCGGGACACCTACACCCCGATGTTTATAGCAGCAATATCCACAATAGCTAAACTGTGGGAGGAGCCTCGGTGTCCATCAACAGATGATGGATAGAGAAGCTGTGGTCTAGGTATACAGTGGAATATTCCTCAACCATCAGAAAAGACAAATACCCACCATTTGCTTCGACGTGGATGGAACTGGAGGGTATGATGCTGAGTGAAGTAAGTCAATCAGAGAAGGACAATCATCATATGGTTTTACTCATACGGGGAATATAAGAAATAGTGAAAGGGATTATAGGGAAAAGGAGAGAAAATGAGTGGGAAAAATTAGAGAGGGTGGCAAACCATGAGAGACTGCTAACTCTGGGAAACAAACAAAGGGTTGCCAAAGGGGAAGTGGGTGGGGAGATAGGGTAACTTAGTGACAGGCACTGAGATGGGCACTTGATGGGATGAGCACTGGGTGTTATACTATATGTTGGCAAATTGAACTTAGATAGAAGGAAAGAAAAGAAAGAGAAAGAAAGAAAGAAAGAAAGAAAGAAAGAAAGAAAGAAAGAAAGAAAGAAAGAAAGAAAGAAAGAAAGAAAGCCAAGGTTGTAACACTTCTATTGGACAAAAAAGACTTTAAAGCAAAGACTGTAACAGGAGACAAAAAGGATGCTCTATAAAGGGGACAATCCAATGAGAGGATATACCAACTGTAATTATCTGTGCATCTTATATGAGATACATACATATCAAATACATAAAACAGTTAATAACAAAGAAAGGAAATAATTGATAGTAATACAATAATAGTGGAGACTTTAACATCCTACTTACATCATTGGTAGATAACCCAAACAGAAAATTAACTAGTAAACAGTGGTTTTGAATGATACACTAGACCAAGTGGATTTAACAGATATATTCAGAACATTCCATCCTACAACAACAGAATACATATTCTTTTCAAGTGCACACAGAACACTCTTTGGTATAGATCACGTTAGGCCACAAAACGTATCTCAAAAATATGAAAAGATTCAAGTCATATCATGCATCTTTTCTCATCATAATGCTATGAAACTAGAAATTAACCACAAGAAAAAATCTGAAAAGACCACCAATACATGGAGGTTAAATAGCTTGCTATTAAACAATGAATGAGGGCAGCCCCGGTGGCTCAGCGGTTTAACGCCCTCTTCAGCCCAGGCCGTGATCCTGGAGTCCCAGGATGGAGTCTCGCATCAGGTTCCCTGCATGAAGCCTGCTTCTCCCTCTGCCTGTGTCTCTGCCTCTCTCTCTCTCTCTCTCTCTCTCTCTCTCTCTTTCTGTGTGTGTGTGTGTGTCTCTCATGAATAAATAAATAAAATCTTCTTTTTTTAAAAAAAGAATGACTTAAACAATTAATGAATGAGTCAACCAAGAAATCAAAGAAATCAAAAAGTACATGGGAACAAATGGAAAATGAAAACAAAATGGTTCAAAACCTTTCGAAGTAATAAAAACAGTTCTAAGAGGGGCAAAACAAAAAAAGCAAGAAAAATCTCAAATAAACAACCTAATCTTACACCTAAAGGATCTATAAAAAGGGCAACAAGCAAAACCCAAAAACAGCAGAAGGAAGGAAATAATGAAGATTAGAGCAGAAATAAGTGGTACAGAAACACACACACACACACACACACACATACAAAACAAAAAACAATAAAATAGATCAATGAAATAAGGAGCTGGTTCTTTAAAAAGATCAACAAAATTGATCAAGCTATAGACATAAAAAGAGGAGAGAGAAAGGACCCAAATAAACAATAGGACAAATGAAAGAGGAGAAATAACAACCAATACTACAGAAATACAAACAATTGTAAGAGAACATTATGAAAAAATATATGCCTACAAATTAGACAGTCTAGAGGAAAATAGTTAAATTCCTAGAAACATATAGCTTACTAAAACTGAAGCAGAAACAGGAAATTTGAACAGACTGTTTACTACCAAGGAGATTGAATCAGTAATCAAAAAACTCCCAAAAAACAAAAGTCCAGGGCAAGATGGCTTCACAGGCAAATTCTACTAAACAATTAAAGAAGAGTAGTGCCTATCCTTAAACCATTCCAAAAAATAAAAGAAGGGAAACCCTCAAATTCATTCTTTGAGGTATCACCCTGATAACAAAACCAGATGAAGACACCACAAAAAAGGTAACTATAGACAAATACCTCTGATGAACATAGATGCAAAAATCCACAAAATATAGCAAAATGAATATAGCAAACAGAATCCAACAACCCATTTAAAGAAATCACTCACCACCATCAAATGGGATTTATTCCTGGGATGCAAGTGTGGCTTAGTATTCACAAATCAGCAAGTGTGGCTTAGTATTCACAAATCAATCAACATAATATATGACATCAATAAGAGAAAGGATAAAAACCATATGATCATTTCAGTAGAGGTAGAAAAAGCGTTTGACAAAGTATAACTTCCATTTGATAAAAGCCCTCAACAATGTAGGTTTAGAGGGAACATATCTCAACATAATAAAAGCCATGTATGAAAAATCCACAACCAACATAATACTCAATGGTGAAAAACTGAGAGCTTCTCCCTTAAGGACAGGAAAAAGGTAAGGATATCCACTCTTACCACTTTTATTGGACATATTATTGGAAGTCCTAGCCACAGCAATCAGAAAACAAAAAGAAATAAAATGCATCTAAATTGGTAAGGAAGAAATAAAACTTTTACTATTTGCAGATGACATTGATACTCTATACAGAAAGCCCTAAAGAAGTCACCAAAAAACTACTGGAATTGATAAATGAATTCAGTAAAGTCACAGCAGGATACAAAATCTGTTTGATTTTGCAAAAATCTGTTTCATTTCTATACAATAATAATGAAGTAGCAGAAAGAGAGATTAAGAAAACAAACATATTTACAATTGCACCAAAAATAATAAAGTATCGAGGAATCAAGCTAACTAAAGAGGTGAAAATCATGTACTCTGAAAACTATAAAACATTGATGAAAGAAATTGAAGACAACACAAAGTAATGGAAAGACATTCCATGCTCATGGGCTCGAAGAACAAATACTGTTAAAATGTCTGTACTACCCAAAGCAACCTAAAGATTTAATGCAATCTCTATCAAATTACCAATAGCATCCTTCACAGAACTAAAACAAACAATTCTAAAATTTGTATGGACCACAAAAGACCTCGAATAGCCAAAGCAATCCTGAAAAAGGAAACAAAGATGGAGATATCACAATTCTGGACATCAAGTGATATTACAAAGCTAAAGTATGGTAATGGCACAAAAGTAGGCACATGGACATGTAGAACAGAAAATCCAGAAACAAATCCACAATTATATGGTCAATTAAGCTTCAGCAAAGTAGGAAAGAATATGCAATGGGAAAAAGACAGTCTTTTCCACAAGTGATGTTGGGAAAACTGAACAGCTACAGGCAAAAGAATGAAACTGGACCACTTTTTACACCACACCACAGAAATTAACTCAAAATGAATTAATCACATTATGTGATGAATTAATCACATAAATGTGATACCTAAACCCATAAAATTCCTAGAAAAGAGCACAGGCGATAATGTCTCTGACATTGGCCATAGCAGTATGTCTCCTGAGGCAAGGAAAATAAAAGCAAAAATAAACTATTGGAACTATATCAAAATAAAAAGTTTCCACACAATGAAGAAAACAACAAAACTAAAAGGCAACCCACTGAATGGGAGGAGATATTTGCAAATGACATATCCAATAAAGGGCTAGTATCCAAAATATATAAAGAACTGATTAATTCAATACCCAAAAAAACAAATGATCCAATAAAAAAATGGACAGAAGACGTGAACAGACATTTCTTTTTTTTAACAATAAATTTATTTTTTATTGGGGTTCAATTTGCCAACATACAGAATAACACCCAGTGCTCATCCTGTCAAGTGCCCCCTCAGTGCCTGTCACCCATTCACCCCCACCCCCCGCCCTCCTCCCCTTCCACCACCCCTAGTTTGTTTCCCAGAGTTAGGAGTCTTCATGTTCTGTCTCCCTTTCTGATATTTCCTACCCATTTCTTCTCCCTTCCCTTCAATTCCCTTTCACTATTATTTATATTCCCCAAATGAATGAGAACATACACTGTTTGTCCTTCTCCGATTGACTTATTTCACTCAGCATAATACCCTCCAGTTCCATCCACGTTGAAGCTAATGGTGGGTATTTGTCGTTTCTAATGGCTGAGGAATATTCCATTGTATACAGAGACCACATCTTCTTTATCCATTCATCTTTCGATGGACACCGAGGCTCCTTCCACAGTTTAGCTATTGTGGACATTGCTGCTAGAAACATCGGGGTGCAGGTGTCCCGGCGTTTCATTGCATCTGTATCTTTGGGGTAAATCCCCAACAGTGCAATTGC
This sequence comes from Vulpes lagopus, assembly GCF_018345385.1. NCBI lineage: Eukaryota > Metazoa > Chordata > Mammalia > Carnivora > Canidae > Vulpes > Vulpes lagopus. The sequence goes on from NC_054845.1 coordinate 1,306,522, forward strand.
TGGGTCGTAGGGCAGGTTTATTTTTAATTCTTTGAGGAACCTCCACACAGTTCTCCAGAGTGGCTGCACCAGTTCACATTCCCACCAACAGTGCAGGAGGGTTCCCTTTTCTCCGCATCCTCTCCAACATTTGTGCTTTCCTGCCTTGTTAATTTTCCCCATTCTCACTGGTGTGAGGTGGGATCTCATTGTGGTTTTGATTTGTATTTCCCTGATGGCAAGTGATGCGGAGCATTTTCTCATGTGCATGTTGGCCATGTCTATGTCTTCCTCTATGAGATTTCTCTTCATGTCTTTTGTCCATTTCATGATTGGATTGTTTGTTTCTTTGCTGTTGAGTTTACTAAGTTCTTTATAGATCTTGGAAACTAGCCCTTTATCTGATAGGTCATTTGCAAATATCTTCTCCCATTCTGTAGGTTGTCTTGTAGTTTTGTTGACTGTATCCTTTGCTGTGCAAAAGCTACTTATCTTGATTAAGTCCCAATAGTTCATTTTTGCTTTTATTTCTTTTGCCTTCGTGGATGTATCTTGCAAGAAGTTACTGTGGCCGATTTCAAAAAGGGTGTTGCCTGTGTTCTCCTCTAGGATTTTGATGGAATCTTGTCTCACATTTAGATCTTTCATCCATTTTGAGTTTATCTTTGTGTCTGGTGCAAGAGAGTGGTCTAGTTTCATTCTTCTGCATGTGGATGTCCATTTCTCCCAGCACCATTTATTGAAGAGACTGTCTTTCTTCCAGTGGATAGTCTTTCCTCCTTTATCGAATATTAGTTGACCATAAAGTTCAGGGTCCACTTCTGGGTTCTCTATTCTGTTCCATTGGTCTATGTGTCTGTTTTTGTGCCAGGACCACACTGTCTTGATGACCACAGCTTTGTAGTACAACCTGAAATCTGGCATTGTGATGCCCCCAGCTATGGTTTTCTTTTTTAAAATTCCCCTGGCTATTTGGGGTCTTTTCTGATTCCACACAAATCTTGAAATAATTAGTTCTAACTCTCTGAAGAAAGTCCATGGTATTTTGATAGGGATTGCATTAAACGTGTAAATTGCCCTGGGTAACATTGACATTTTCACAATATTTTTTTTTCATTTTCACAATATTAATTCTTCCAATCCATGAGCACGGAATATTTTTCCATCTCTTTGTGTTTTCCTCAATTTCTTTCAGAAGTGTTCTATAGTTTTTAGGGTATAGATCCTTTACCTCTTTGGTTAGGTTTATTCCTAGGTATCTTATGCTTTTGGGTGCAATTGTAAATGGGATTGACTCCTTAATTTCTCTTTCTTCAGTCTCATTGTTAGTGTATAGAAATGCCACTGACTTCTGGACATTGATTTTGTATCCTGCCACACTACCAAATTGCTGTATGAGTTCTAGCAATCTTGGGGGGGAGGCTTTCTATGGGTTTTCTATGTAGAGTATCATGTCATCGGCGAAGAGGGAGAGTTTGACTTCTTCTTTGCCAATTTGAATGCCTTGAATGTCTTTTTGATGTCTGATTGCTGAGGCTAGGACTTCTAGTACTATGTTGAATAGCAGTGGTGAGAGTGGACATCCCTGTCTTGTTCCTGATCTTAGGGAAAAGGCTCCCAGTGCTTCCCCATTAAGAATTATATTTGCTGTGGGCTTTTCGTAGATGGTTTTTAAGATACTGAGGAAAGTTCCCTCTATCCCTACACTCTGAAGAGTTTTGATCAGGAATGGATGCTGTATTTTGTCAAATGCTTTCTCTGCATCTATTGAGAGGATCATATGGTTCTTGGTTTTTCTCTTGCTGATATGATGAATCACATTGATTGTTTTATGAGTGTTGAACCAGCCTTGTGTCCCGGGAATAAATCCTACTTGGTCATGGTGAATAATTTTCTTAATGTATTGTTGGATCCTATTGGCTAGTATCTTGTTGAGAATTTTTGCATCCATTGAACAGACATTTCTCCAAAGAAGACATACACATGGTCACAAACATATGAAAAGATGCTCAACATCACTGGTCATCAGAGAAATGCAAATTAAAACAACAATGAGATATCACTTCACACCTGTCCTCATGGCTAAAATAAAAAACTCAAGATACAATAAGTATTGGGAGGATGTAGAGAAAAAAGGAATCCTTGTGTGCTGTTAGTGGGAATGCAAACTGGTGACGCCACCGTGGAAAACAGTATGAAGTTTCCTCAGTCCTACCCTATGGTCCAGTAACTGAGTATTTTACCCAAGAAATACAGAAACACTAATTCAAAGGGATATATGCACTCTAATGTTTATAGCAACATTATTCACAATAGCCAAATTATGGAAGCAGTTGTGTCCATTGATCGATGAATGGATAAAAGAGAAATAGTACATATTTGTGTGTGTATGCATATATTCATTCAGCTATAAAAAAAAGAATGAAATCTTGCCATTTGCACTGACATAGATGGGGCTAGAGAATATATTAAATGAAATAAGTCAGTCAGAGAAAGACAAATAGCATATGATTTTACTCATATGTGGAATTCAAGAAACAAAACCATCAAGCCAAGGGAAACAAAAGAAAGGAGGAAACAAACCAAGAAACAGACTCTTAACAACAGAGAACAAATAGATGCTTATCAGGGGGGAGGTGGGTGGGGAAGTGAGTGAAATAGGAAATGGGTATTAGACCAGGAACGCGCTCTTTAACCAGATGGCTACGTAACCGAGTTCCAGGGCACGTCTTAGCTTCATCTTCCGATGCCACACCTGTGTTGAGGGGCCGTTCACAGCAGGCCGCGAGGATGCCCCGCCTCGGACCTGCTGGCTCCACACCAGGAAGCTCTCCTTTGAAATTTGTGCACTGACCCCACTGACCCCAATTTGATCAAATTATGTATAAAATTCTTTTTACAAGAGACGGCTCATCAACAGGGAGGAGACCGCTGTACTGCAGTGTAAGACTAGCCTTAGGCGTTTAGCTTTTTTTATATATATGATAGGGAGGACCAGCCATCGCCGGGTGTGAAACCCGAGGACACAACGTGGTGTCCGTCGTCAGTCTTTTTTTTTTTTTTTTGTCAGAGTCTTTTAGCAATGATCTCTCTTCAGAAGTCTTGCTTCCACATCTAGAGAAGGGTTCGTTTTCTTATTTCAAATCGATTAAATACTCTGGATGAAACAAGTCACTCATTTGCCTATGACCTTTAGAAAAGTTGTTTTGTTAAAAAAAACTGTAGCTGTTATTAATCTGGATTTGCATTGACTATGTTTTAGTGTATTTTTAAATGGTGAACTCAGTTTCTGAAATTAAACTTTTTATTTGCAATTTTCTAAAAAAAAAAAAAAAGGAAATGGGTATTAAGGAGTGTCCTTGTCCTACTGGCGATGTGTGGGATTGTTGAGTTACTATATTGTACACCTAAAACTAATATAACACTGTATGTTAATTATATTGGAATTAAAGTTTAAAAAAGGAAAATAATCTGTTTGGTGTTAATCTGGCAATATAGGAATGTCTAGTCATCCATCGACTATTCTAATGGTATTAGCAAATAATTTTACTCATCATCATCATCAAGCAGTTGCCTGGTCTATAAAATGGGCTTAGATAAGATCATCTTAAAGATCGCTTTAAGCTTCAATGTAATTTTATTCTCTAAAAGAGTCTAAATGTCAACTTTATTTGAATCAAGCCATACCCTTTTTTCAGTTTTATTGACAAATAATTGACATACATAGACTGCTGTGTAAGTTTGAGGTATACAGCATGATGGATTCATTTTTATATATTGTGAAATGATTACAATAGGTTTAACATCCATCATCTCATAGAAATAAAATAAAAAGAAAAGCCTTAAAAATCTCCTTATGATGAGAACTCTGAGGGTCAACTCTCATAACTTCCTCTATGAACTACAGTCATATCGTACATTACATCTCTAGTACAGATTTGCTTTATAAGTAGATGTCTGTGCCTTTTGACTGCCTTCTTTCAATCCCTCCAAACACAAATTTGTCTCTTTTCCTATTAGTTTTTTTGTTTTTGTTTGTTTTGATTCTACGTATAAATGCGATCGTACAGTAGTCTGACATTTTATTCAGCATACTGCCTTCAAGGTCCATCCGTGTTGCCACAAATGGTAGGATTTTTATCATTTTTTATCACTGAATTGTATTCCATTGGCTATTATAAATAATGCAGCTATGACCATGAGGGTGCAGATATCTTTTCCAGTTACTGTTTTCATTTCCTTTGAATATATTCCCAGAAGTGGTGTTTCTGGATCATTTAGTAGTTCTAAGTTTAATTATTTGAGGAACTTCTATACCGTTTTCTACACTGACTGTACCAATTTGCAATCCCAACGATAGTGCAAAAGGGTTCTCTTTTTTACACATCCATACAAACATTTGTTACCACTTGTTTTTTGATGATGGCCATTCCAACAGTAATGCCATACCTTCTTTTCGTCTGCAGTCAAAAAACAAGACTGTTGCTTCAAATGACTATTCAGACCACTTCAAATGACCACTCAGTGAGACAGTTTCACATTTTAAGGTCATGGCACTAAACACTTGTGGCAACAACGCCAACCTCGGGAAAAATGTGAAAAGCTGCCTTTTTCGAATGTCAGCATTACGACAGATAGAGAATTTGTCAGGATTTTCCTGGAGCATTAAAAATATTTTGAAGGAAGAAGAAGGGAGAAGACTACAGAGAGAAAAATAGCTGTTCTAAGAACTTAGAGGCGTGGACCTAGACCAAAGAAAACAGACCTAGTCTCTGCAGAATTAAGAGCACTGGATGGAATTTAAGGGCAGGGAGATATCAGGCCAATGTAAAGAAGCTCTCTCTAAAATTCAAGCTGTCCAAATTGAAGCAGGCTGCTGCCTGTGAGTAAGACAGCTCCCATGCCTGGAAGGGTTCCAACAGAGTCTAGTGAGCCATCATTTGGAAATGTGCGAACAAGATTCCTGTATTTAGTCAAAGGTAGGACTAAACAGTATCTAAGCCTCTTTCTATTCCAAGAGACCTGGGATCATCTTCATCTTCTTCCACATTATTAAGCTCTAACTATCATTTCACTTCTTCAACATCTCTCATATTTTCATTTTTCCCTTTGTTACCACTGAAGCTAAAAATCTACTAGACCTTTTCATGAGCTCCGTGCTCAAGGAAAACTTTACTAGAGTCAGTGCTCATGCCTCCCTCTTTGTTGTGAATTCCATTATTTCCCATCACTCAGCTCAAAATCTCTTCCCCAGTGAGCTTTTCCTACCCCAGCCTAGCAGAATCCTTGACTACCATTTAACAAAATGATAGTTTACACATATTCCATTATGCACTTATCATTCTATATTACAATCTTATATTTACACAACGGGTTTCCCTACTAGATGATAACCTCCTCCAGGGCCAAGATCATGCCTTACCTTGTATTACCAGCACTTGGAAGAGTCTTTCCCCTAGAAGTTGCTCAACAAATATTTAGTAAGTAGATCAATGAATTAATAATCATTGAGATTCCATATTTCTGTTAAGAGTTCTTAAGAATGAAAATAGAATGTTTGGTAATTGAAATCAGTATTTTTATATCTAAAGTAGTACCTTTCAGCTTTAAAATTTTTATGTTCTTCATCTTTCCTTCTGAAGGAGTGAGTTTTGTTACAGATGACTAAAGGGAAGTACTGACTACAACGTGAAGAGAAAAGTGAAAAGTTATTGCCATAAACTTTTGGCTCTGACAATATCCCACCTGAAGGGTTAATTAACATTGATGAGGAAGAGGTGAACTCAGGAGGTAGAAAGAAGAAAGGAAAAGGAAAGGAAGAAAAGGAAGACAGTGAAGAACACACATGGGCAGGAAAATGTCACCATTGGAGGACAGAGTGAATGAACCACAATTTTGGATTATATATATCAGTGCCATTTGTGACACTCTGCTTAAAAAGTGATGCTTGGAAGATCCTGGAAGTCCTCAGTCTGTGGTCAAGAATAGAGCAGAAAGGAGTACAACACTGCTCCTGGGAAGGTTTATGATGGCAAATGAAGATGAACCTAGAGCTATGTGTGATGTTCAGCCTCCCAATGCGGGGTCTTTCCTCCCTGTAGCATGAGAGCTGCTTGTTGGCTCTCTTGGCTAGCACCAGCCTGAGGGAAATTTGAGAAGTAGACCAAATTTGACATTTATCCACTCTCTTATTACAGTGTCTTCCTTTTTATACCCCCTGCCATTATCTCCAGTTCTCTATTTCCCCATTGCCTCTTGCTTGCATGTGCCTATCCGACCCTCTCCCCCACCTGTGACACCCCATCAGGGCACCCCAGTTATTTCATTCTCTGGGTTTGTTCTCCCAAGGCAGCCATAATACCATGTCCATTCTCTCTGGCAAAACTGAGTGGCCAGTCTGAGCTAAACGGTTAATGGCTGACAATTGATTGACTTTGATTCCCAATATGTTGCTCTCCCCACACATAGATTCTGTTAGAGATTTTTAGTGGCTTAATCAAAAGGTAGAGTAAATATTAAATACTAAATAAAGGAAACCATTTAAAACGAGAGCCCACACTATGCCTCAAAATGAAGGTCTCATCCTCAAGAAGCTTGAGATCCTTAAGAAATGGATTTTGTATTTCACTGAAATAAACAGGACACACAGTACTTAAGACTTTCATTTCATGCTAGTGATTTTTGATAGCAGCTGTTGTTAATAAGGGAGGAGTATATTTGTCAAAGCAGCTAAGCATCTTGTATTAAAAAAAAAACAAAAACCCAGAATGTAACCGGAATTTGGAAATCTGCCCAGTATGCTTTTTGAAAAATGGATGGCAATGGTTGACATCTCTTTTTTGTGCGTCTTCCAGACTCTCCCTCACAGGGGCACACCCTGCCTATTCTTGGGGTGACTCTAAAGACAATGTTGTCTAATACTTTAATGACACAGAAATGTGTTGTCTCCAAACTACACTGAAGGAGAATCAAATGAGGCAACTATAAATTATTAATGGCTGCTCTTATCAACCTGTTCTTCAAGAATACTGGTTGCTTTTATTTGTGCCTAAAAATTCTTTCCTCTGTGTTAAAAGCAAAAGAAAAAAAAAAGAGGAAGAGGAGGGAAACAATGAGAGAAGGAATGTCCCAGCTCTTTCCTGATGTACAGTTCTACATCTTTGAGATGTCAACATTTTTTTTTAAGATTTTATTTTTTTGGGAGAAAGGGTGAGAGAGAGAGAGAGAGAGAGAGAGAGAGAGAAAGAACATGAGCAGAGAGAGAGGGAGAGGGAGAAGCAGACTCCTTACTGAGCCAGATGCGGGGCCCAATCCCAGGATCCTGAGATCATGACCTGAGCTGAAGGCAGATGTTTTGCCAACTAAGCCACCCAGGCACACAGAACTGTCAACATTTTGAAATGAAAGGTTCTTGGAATATTTATTTTTATTCCCAAGATTTTGCTAACATGGGTTTTGATTAGAAGTACATGCTTACTTTATTTCCTATATATTTTTCAATAATTATGTACATATTTCCATGTTTCATTTTATCCTTTGCAGTGACTCTGGGTTGGACATCTGAAATAACTATTTCGAGTATTTGTTTTTCCTCTCTAATGAAGGATATTTCCAATTTTGTTTTGCTTTTGCCCACATTCTTTTGACATTAAAAAGAAGACGTGATAAAGAGCTTTTGAGGAGATGAACCTCAGAAATGGCCTAGGATTCAGGGGTCAGGATGTTATGCCCACAAACCAAAGTAGCTGGCTGCCTGTCTTACAAATAGCTTTATTGGGGGGATCCCTGGGTGGCTCAGCAGTTTGGCCCCTGCCCTTGGCCCAGGTCGCAATCCTGGAGTCCGGGGATCGAGTCCCACGTCGGGCTCCCGGTATGGAGCCTGCTTCTCCCTCCTCCTGTGTCTCTGCCTCTCTCTCTCTCTCTCTCTCTCTCTCTCTCTATGTCTATCATAAATAAATAAATAAATAAATCTTAAAAAAAAATAGCTTTATTGGAACGACCCCATTCATTTATATATCATCTACGGTGGCTTCCTTGCTCTAATGACAAAGTTGACAGAGACTATATGATCCTAAATTTTTTATTACCTGGCCCTTTACGTAATAAAAGATTTGTTGACTTCTAAGCCTTAGTTCTTGCTACCAGAAGCTTGGTTCACAGACTGCAACTGGAAACCAAGTATGTCATTATACACACTATTGAATTCAGCTGTTGTCTTTTTTGCAGACAGTCTTTCTTATTGGAGGAAGTAGTGTATAGATTTACATTCTGGCGCAAACTCTGTAGATGAGCATATTCAGTGGCAGTGGCTTAGGTGACTCTATAAAACTTTAGCTTACTTTGAAGAAGTATTTTATTTTGTAACATTTTTTAACTGTGTGACTCCTAGAGATATGCACAACTACCAGTTAGCTTTTGCTGCTTAATAAATTACCCCCCAAACTTTGTGACTTAAGTTGTAGGTTGGCAGTTTGGGTAGAGCTCAGCTGATAGGACAGTTGAGCTTGCCCATGTGTCTATGGTCAGCTGGTGGGTCAGCTGGGGTTGGCTGGTCTAAGATGATTCAAATAGAAAAGCCTTCTGCAGGGCCCCCGGGTGGCTCAGCGGTTGAGCGTCTGTCTTTGGCTCAGGTCGTGATCCGGGAGTCCTGAGATCGATCCCTGCATTGGGATCTCTGTTCAGCAGGGAATCTGCTTCTTCCTCTCCTCCCCACTTGTGCTATCTCAGCTGCTCTCTCTCTCTCTCTCTCTCTCATAAATAAATCTTAAAAAAAAAAATGGTGATGGAGAAAGAGCCTCAACTCACCCCCTCTCCTCCCTCAGACACAAGTCGATAGCTACACATGGAACAACTTCCCCTGGAGAAAACCTAAAGGCTGGCTGAGCAACTACCACACATCAGGCAAATGAGAAGAAAACCATATCGAAAGGGGCAGGAGAGGCCAGAACACAATCTCACCGTAAATCCCAGTCCCAGCACAGTGACCCATATTGGAAAGGAACTCAAAACACAGAGCTTCTCCCTGAGGAGTGAGGGCTTTGAACGCCACATCAGGCACCCCCAACTTTTAAGACCTGCACCTGAGAGATGAGCCTCCAAAACATCTAGCTTTGAAAACCAACAAGGCTTGCATCCATGAGACCCACAAGACGGTAGCCATCTGAGGAAGAGTTTTTCAAGGACTCTTGTGGTGGGACTCATCTGCCCCCGGACCCAGCCCAAGGGCAGCATTCTGCTCAGACTTTAAGGGAAAGAGCCTCATTTGCATATTTTGAAGTGTAGGCCGGAGGGGCAAGTATGTAACTTAACATGCACACCTAAGAGCCTGCAGAAACACTCTGGGGCAGAGGTGACTGTAGCTGCCACCTTCATGCTCTCCTTGGCGTTGCTCTAGCCAAAAGGTGCCATCTCTCACTTTTTTCTTAAAATAAATTTTCCAGTGGGTGCCATCTTTATGCCCCCTTCTTCCTTGATACAGCCAAAGGGCCTTCTCGTGCTGGCCATCTGCAGTGCTCCAGGATGCCAGTATCTCCCACGGGGAGCTCGTCCATGTATCTTGTATCCTTTTTTTTTTTTGTCTGGTGTCCTAGTTTTTGCAGCTGCTGCTCAGGGGATGTTCCTCCACCGCCTGGCTCTGATGGCCATGTGGGGCTGTGTTCTGGATCCCACAGTCCTATAGCAATGGGAGATTAGTTCTTGGTAGCTGCCACCCCCAGGGCACTGCACGGAAAGTGGATTGAAGCACATGCCCAGTCTTTCTGTGAAAGAGGCCCATTTGCATGTGCAGGAGTTTTGGCCCAAGGGACAGGCTTTCGGATGGTGCACACTTAGGGGTCTACTGAGTTGTTCTCAGGGAATATAGGCCAATAATGCAATCCTTGGGCTCTCCCTCTACCTTACTACAGCTGGGTGTTATCTTCCAGAAAAGAGCTTATGCACTTGTCTGGAGTCCTGATTTTTGCCGCCCAGGGGACACCTCCAGGTCATCTGGTTCCGGTCGCCATCAGGGCTTATGCTTGTGATTTCACAGGACTGTATACATTTGCAAACTTAAAAAATTGGTGCCTGAGGGTCTGTTTCCAGGCGACCCGAATGAGTGTAAGTGCTGACTGAGATTCTCTCCTTTGGGACACTGACAGGTCTTAGCACATCCTCAACTACTGGGAGCTATCAAAAATATCATAGGCTACTTAGACAATCACAAGGTTTAAGAGACAACCAAGAACTAGGGCAGGGTTGAATGATATGATTCATTTCCCACCCAAGCCCAACCCTTTAAGATTGGGGGAGGTAGCTGTTTTATCTAGTGCGTAGACAGGCAAAATGAAGAAACAGAGGAATATATTCCAGATGAAGGAACAGATAAAACTTTAGGAAAAAAACCTTAATGAAGTGGAGATTACTAATTTCCCTGAAAAGGAGTTTCAAGTAAAGGTCATAAAGATGTTCGCTGAATTTAGGAGAATGGATGAACACAGTGAGAACTTCAACAAAGAGACAGAAAACATAAGAAAGTACCACTCCACCCAAAGACATTCAAAAAGGTCACTCCTGATTCCCCAGATAATTATAATTTCTCTCTTTTATAATCCTTCTTGAAGCCCGTGTATCATTTGACTCTATTGATCTTCTTTCTATAAACTTTTTCCTTCACTGGCTTCTGAGACCACTACCTCTCTGACTTCTATCCCTTGGCTTAATACTCTGACTTAATTGATTTAAAAAAGGCCAGGAGGAGGAGCAAGTCTCACCTCTATTTAAGTGTTAAAGATGAATTTACCATGGAGTGTAAGATCCCTGAAAATTTTCACAAACTTGACATATTGATAGAAAACATTTTATTTCATTAAGGGGAAATCATCTGGGTGATATGCTTGGCTTCTTTGAGGGTAAAATTAAATATCTTAATGAGAGCATGCCAATAAATGTGTTTGTATTAGTCTTTGATAAAATTCTATACTAAAAACTCTTAATAAAAAATCATCACACAAAAAAATTTATGGGTAAAGAACTGCTCTAAAAGTCCTAAATAAAAGATAGGGATTAAAGGCCACTTGCATTTATAATTGGTGCATCGAATAAGCCCTGCCTTATAGGATGTACTCAGAAAAACAACTTTTTCTCTTTCATTGTCCACTTATATTTACTCAATGGGTCTGGTCCTTCCCCTGCTTCTCTGAAAAAACTGAGTTTTCTTCTTACCCTTACATAAGAAAAGTTTATTTTGCTGGTTTAATTTAAGATTCACTCTTGACTTGAGATAAAGAAGGTGGGGTTGATACTTCACAACTCTCTCGAAAAGAAAAGAAGAAAAAAGAAAAGAATAGAAAAGAAAAGAAAAAGAAAGAAAAAAAATAAATTCTTCAAATGCCCAGTAAAACCCCCTTTATGCCCCTGACATGGGTAAGGATGCTAAGAGCATTGTAACTCTAAAATCAGTAAGTTTGCGCTTAGCTTAGGCACCTGATACCTTAGAATATCGGCTGAAACTTTGACTTAACATTCCATTCCCCTTGAATGAAGGGATTTAAACGGTGAGGTACACCAGGGATTGGCCCTAAGGCATTCTTATGAATCAGTTTGGTAAATGATTCAGAGGTGAGCATATGTGTCAAAGCTCCAAAATGGCATATGACATGAAACTTCCAGTTAGTAAAATGCCATGTGCAGGATAACCTACAGGAAGACAGCACCAGCCTGGGCAAGTGGGCAGAGAACTGGCAGATGGATAGTAAAGGATAAGGTAGAAGACGCTTTCAGGACAAATAATTCAAGTGCCATTCTCAGGTGGTCTCCAGGGTATCAGCCATGACCCCCTGGAAGGACGGCCTTCAGAAAGGTACAAACCTGGACACAAAATGAAGCTCCTATTTACAGTTCTTAAGTTACTGCAATCTTTTGCATGTTTCAACTAAGGTTTTTTTTTTTATAATCATTAAAGTCCTTTTTTTCAGTGAAAGACAAGGTGCTTGAATTGTGAAATTGAATTTCAAACTGCATTGGATAGCAGGAATTTGCTTTGGTCTATATTTCCATATATATTTGTAATTAATATAGGGCTCTAAAACCTAAATTCAGGGATCCCTGGGTGGCGCAGCGGTTTGGCGCCTGCCTTTGGCCCAGGGCGCGATCCTGGAGACCCGGGATCGAATCCCACGTCGGGCTCCCGGTGCATGGAGCCTGCTTCTCCCTCTGCCTGTGTCTCTGCCTCTCTCTCTATCTCTCTATGACTATCATAAATAAATAAAAATTAAAAAAAAAAAACAAAAACCTAAATTCAATCTTCTTCATGTATAACTACATAGAAGATCTTTATTATGAATGTCCTAATACATTTCTTTTTGTCTATGTGAAGATGTGTTTGTATATCTTTATCCACATAGTTTCTGTTGTGCATGTGTGTATGTACATTCTGTAATGCAAGTATGTAATTACTTGAATTGTAATTAAAAGTCTTTAGGAGACTCTCTCAAGATCTTTTTTTTTTCTCCACTGAGAAGTTGAGGCATTGGATAGCTGTACAATTTCCACTATTAAAAATAAATGCCCTTCAGACAGGAATTAGATAAGCAGGTTGTTTCTGCAAGAGTTGAACAGCAGCCAGTTTCACACTAACTCATTTCATAAATATTTCTCTCTTCCAAAAAAAAAAAAATTGAGAAGATGGATGGATTAAAAATTTTCCAGGAAGGTGCTAAGGATTCTGCTCAGGATTATCTCAGGGGGAAGCTTCCATCTGTTCTCTCTAATAGGTTAACTTGCTCTGCTCTAAATTTCTTTAACAGGACTTTGGAGCTTCTGCATAAGATCAGATATTTTTCTCATTTTCCCGTTTTTATTAAAACACATTAATCTGAAAAATCATTACCCTGCTCTATTGCTTATAGTATTACCTTAGGGTAGAGAAAATATTTTGTCAAGGAGAAAGATTTCATGACATTCCTATGGCTGCATAAATACTTACGTATCTTTTTAAGTGCCTTGATTGATTTTAGATTGTCTCAGATTCCATCACATTTCTCTGCCTCCGTAATCATCCTTCTTCAATCCCTGGATAACTTCCTATTTAATCCTGCTCGTTGGCCCACAAAGGTCATGTTCAAAATCTTAATCACCAATCTTATCACATACAAACCCTAACCTTCCCTAAATTATTTCAATATGAACGTGACCATAAACCAATGTGAATAATTTTCAAAGTGAACAGGATTTTAAAATAGTTCAATAAGAGGAATTCCACAAATCCTAGCATTAGAACAAGCACAGAACTTTTTTCTGCTGAGTCCTTTGAATATATAAGTGCTGGAATGTTTATCTATAAAGTCATTCACACTGTTTATACTCTCACTTTGTATTTGGTATTAATATGCTATACTGTGTATTCTCTTCTTGCTTTAATATTCATGTTAATAGCTCTCAAAACAGAAGTGGGTAGATTTTAATTTTTAGCAGTGCTTTTTTATCTTTAATACATTCTCACATTTAAATATGAAAAAGACATGAAAGTGAATGTCTAAAGATTTTTTAATTACAGGAATTTCTTGTATTATATTTGTTTGCCAAAAAACTCTTGGGTCGAATAAATTCACAGTTTTAAATATTTGTTTGGAACCTTAGGGACTTTTCTACTGTTTCAGTCTCCCAATTAAAAAAAAAGAAGAAGAAGTAAGCAAAGTCCATATGAAGGCACTCACCACTCCCCTGTGAAAGGTAGTACTTTATAATAATACCTTCCTCATGGACTCCTGTAATTTTCCATCACAAATTAGTATTCAAGTTCCTTTCAAGCAGATACTACTGTAATGTGCTCTAACACATGGTTGACTTTGGGGTAGAAATGGAAACTGCCCCAAATCACATTGTACTCTCCCACTTTCTGCTCCAAACACTTTTATATGGGAACATCGAGTTAAAAGCAATTAACCTTAGAAGAGAATGAGGAAGCCCCAGAAAAGCCACACCCAGTCTGGGCAGAGGGTGAACATAGAAGATAAGACAGTCTTACCTACCTGCCTTGCTGACCAAGGGTATGGCAGTAGATTGGACACTACATTCATGTATAAGAAATACCCTCCCTGAAGTGTGCTGAGAACACGGAGTTTTTATAGCTCTATAAGGCAGGTAGTATTATTATCCCCATATTTTACAGATGAGAAAACTATCTTTTAGGTCATTTTTAGCACCAGTTGGGGAATTGGCTAACTGCCTGACTGAGTCATGGTCCAGATGCTCAATCCTACAACCATGAGAGCCTAAGACGATTACCCAGTGTTTTTGGCACTCTTTGCTTTAGCTGTGCCCAGCACACACTCTGAATATTTGATAGTATGTGCTTAAAAAATAACTCCACGTTGCACTGATGATCATTCAAATCTGTGTTAACAAATACTTATTTTCAGTATTTGAATCATCAACTCGCATTTCAATACTAATTTTCACCTTGGCCATTTGCGCCAATATAAGGGAGCATTGGCATAGTTATTGGAAGTGGGCAATTTGCCCACTCAGCAGGACCACGCTCTTCACACAAATGAGCCAAACACTGATATTCACTGTCACTTCATTCCTTAAAATTAAAGCTAGAATTGAGGAAAGCTACCACCAGGGGGCAATAAATATCTTATCATGTGGTCAGAACCAGCAGCCATATTTTGTTAAAATGACATGGCAGCATCAAGGAATACAATAATTGAGCACCAATACAGAGATCAACATAATTTTAAATGACAAAATCTTAGATTTAACTAGATATATTTTTAGACTAATGCTTAACTACTTTAAATTAGCTTATTCTAACTCAGTTCTTATCATTTAGCTGAAACAGAAATTTGAATATTTGTCCTAAATCCACATCCTGAAGGGATCAGGTCCTTTCTAGAGAGGCTATACATTTTGTTACTTCAAACAAATTTGGTATCTGCTCATTCTCTTCTTCTTATTATTATTTTTTATTTTGCTCATTCTCTTAGTTGCAGGTACAAGCAAGAATTGTATAGTTGCCATGAGAAACTTGCTTAGATGGAGTTTCCCAACTTTTTACTCATCTTGTTCTCTCTTTAGCAGGTGCAAGAAACTGCTGGAGGGGATAAGAAAGACACCCTCCTCTTCCTTTCTTGTTTTCTCACTCTTTTGTGAGTCATTCACAATCAGAACAGGCAGAGAGAGCAACTGATGGTCCCCAAGGTCAAGGATGGCTTTGGCTGTGATGATATTTCTCACTTCAGACTCCTAGACTGTTATCCTTGTTCAGAGTCAAACTTTCTGGTATTGTAGAGAAATTATTATTGCTCTCTAGAGGCAGTTGGGGGTGGCAGACAGAACTCTAGCTTTGGGAGAGAAATGCTTGATTTGAGTTATTGCTCTATCACTCACTGAGTATCCTTTACTATTTACTGTAGTCTGTGGCTCTCAATTTTCTTGACTGTAAGAGGTGGATAATATTATTTGCCCTTATAATTCCTCCCCTCATGTTTTTTTTTTTTTCCCCTCATGTTTTTGTAAAGAATCAAACAAATCCACGTGATGAAAACAAAGTATAGAACACCATATAATACAAGGTATTAAAATTTTGAAAATGCCTGCGAGGCAAACTGACCAAAGATGGCTATTTCTATAATCCTGAGGCGAGAGTCATTGGGGAAGACAGCAGAATATAAAGTATAGAAATCTGTCTCCCCACCTAGAAAACAATTGCACTTACACGATATGTCTGATGTAACTATTTTGAAATTCTAAAATCTATTGAAGGCTTACAAATTCCAGGGGAAGGCTTGGATGATAAATTGTGGTTGATTTCAGACAACTTCAGATCTTAGCACAGTCGCAGCTTCCCATCTTCCACCCCTCAGACCTGTGGCAGGCAACTGTACACATGTTCTAGAATAGCTTGTGTGAAGCTTGCCAGAGCCAGCCTGGGGGGAATAAAAAACAAACAAATCATGTCCTCCAAATATGTGGGATCTGTTGTCTGATTGCTGGTTGCTGTTTCTGACCAGGCACAAGCAAAGAGGCAGTGATCATTGTTGCTACACCTCCCTCATTTTTGCAAGTCTCTCTCACTTCAGTTGAAGGGACTTCTGGGGATTTAAAGAACTGACACCCCCTTTTTCCCTTCATTTTTCTCTTTTCCCCCTTTCAGAACCATACACTAAAGACTAGGATATTCAAAAGCAGCCACATATTTAGGAGAAATTAAAAAGTCAACACACATACCTAGGCAGAGGTACAGGCTCAGAAAAGACCTGAAAAGACCTTACATTTACATGTCAGACTGATTTCCCAGCACAGACATAGCCTACAACAGACCAAAATAGCAAACCTTGCAGGAGATGAGGGACAATCTTATTTTCCAGAGTTACCAAATTATTAGATTCTAATGTCCATTTTTCAACAACAAAAAAATCACAAAGTATACAAAGAAACAGGAAAGTATGGCCCATTCAAAGGAAAAATTAAACCAACAGAAGCTGTCCTTGGAAAAGAAGTGATGGTGGATCTATTAGATAAAGACTTTAAAACAACTGTCTTAATAATGCTCAAAGAACTAAAGGAAGATGTAGAGAAGGTTAAGAAAATGACATATGATAAAATGGAAATATTAATCAAGAGAAAACCTAAAAGAAACAGAAAAGAAACTCTGGAGCTGAAAAGTATAATAACTGAAATGGAAAATTCACTACAGGGATTCAAAGGCATTTTTGAGCAGCAGAAGAATCAGCAAACTTGAAAATAGGACAATGGAAATTATTGAGCCTGAGGTACATAAAGAAAAAGATTGAAGAAAGTGAACAGGGTGTAAGGGACCCATGAGATACCATCAAGCAGACCAACCTACAAAGAGTGGAAGTCCCAGAAGGAGTAGAAAGAGACAAAGGGGCAGAGACAATACTTGAAGAAATAATGTCCCCAAACTCATCAAATTTGGTGAAAGACATGAACATAAACATCCAAGAAGTTCCAAGACCCAAGTAGGATGAATTCAGAGATGCACACTGAGACACGTTATAATTAAACTGTTGAAGGCCAAAGACATATTTTCGAAAGCAGCAAGAAAGAAGCAACTCTTCAGAAACTTTGGAGACCAGAAGACAGTGGCCTGATATATTCAAAGTGCTAAAGAAAAAAAAAGTCAACCAAGAATACTATATTTGGCAAAACTCCTTCAAAAGTGAGAAAGAAATTAAGACATTCCTAGATAAACGAAAGCTGAAGGAGTTCATGACCACTACACTTAACCTGCAAGAAATGTTCTAGGGAATGCTGCAAATTGAAATGAATAAACACTAGATGGTAACCTGAAGCCAAATGGGGAAATAAACATGTCAGTAAAGGTAAATACGTGGGCAATTATGAAAACTGGTGCTATTGTTGCAATGATTTGTAACTCCACCTTTTTCTACATTGTTTAAGAGACTAATTAATATACTTTTAAAATGTTTAAATTTATGTTTTAAAAACATAATGTTTAAAGATATAATTTTGTGAAATCAGCAACTGAAAGGCGTGGAGATGGAAATGTAAAGAAGAGCCACTGTATGTTATTGAAGTTAAACTAGCATAAATCCAAATTAGAGTGTTATAACTAGAATACTAAAGGTAATCCCTATGGTAACTACAAATAAAATGATGTAGAATATATATAAAAGGAAATGAGGAAGGAATTTAAACACTTCATTACAAAAAAATCAACTAAACACAAAAGAAGCTAGTAACGCAGGATATGAGGCACACACACCCAAAAGCCATAAAGCATATAGAAGGCAAGTAGCAAAATGACACAGTAAGTCCCTTATCAATCAGCCTTAAAAAAACTTCTGACACATGCTACAGCACGGGTGAAACTTGGGGACACTATGCTAAGTAACATAAGCCAGTCATAAAAGGACAAACATGATTATTTTGTTCATTTCTCTATATATTTATTGATGTTTCTACCTCCGTACAGTGTAAGCTCTGTAAGAGTGGGATCTTTCTGTTTTGGTGACTGCTGTTTCTGTACCATAGAGAACATAATGGCATATGATAGAGTTCAAATAATTATTTGCTGATGAATAAATGGAAATTTTTTTTTTAATTTGAGAGAGAGAGAGAGAGAGCACAAGCAAGCAAGCAAGCAGGGGAGAGGCAGAGGGAGATGGAGAGAGAGAATCTCATGTAGACTCCATGCCGAGTGCAAGGCCTGACATGGCTCTGTCTCAGGATTTTGGGATCATTACCTGAGCTGAACCAAGAACTGGACACCCCACTGACTGAGCCACCCAAGCGCTCCATGACAACAGAATTTGATGCTGTTTTTAAGATGTAATATCTCTCAATGTCATCCAAAACTTAAAGACCGGACTCCTAGGTGGCTCAGCAGTTGAGCATCTGCCTTCAGCTCCGGGAGTGATCCCAGGGTCCCAGGATCGAGTCCAGCATCGGGCTCCCTGCCTGGAGCCTGCTTCTCCCTCTGCCTGCGTCTCTGCCTCTCTCTTTGTGTGTGTCTCTCATGAATAAATAAATAAAATCTTAAAAAATAAAAAAACACTTAAAGACCCAATGACTGACTCGTCACTTTGTTCTCTATTCTTGGTTTAGGGTTAAAAAAAAGTGTTTTATAACAAATCCGTATTTTACCAAATCCCATATATTTTTATATTAAAATCCTTTACTTATAGTCCCAGCCTCCATATAACATTTTTAATCAACTACTGGCTCTTCCAATTTATTGATTATGAACCTATGAAATACTTGAAAGAAAAATACAAAAAGCATCCATACCGGGACACCTGCACCCCGATGTTTCTAGCAGCAATGTCCATAATAGCCAAACTGTGGAAGGAGCCTCGGTGTCCTTCGACAGATGAATGGATAAAGAAGATGTGGTTTATGTATACAATGGAATATTACTCAGCCATTAGAAACGACAAATACCCACCATTAGCTTCAACGTAGATGGAACTGGAGGGTATTATGCTGAGTGAAGTAAGTCAATCGGAGAAGGACAAACAGTGTATGTTCTCATTCATTTGAGGAATATAAATAATAGTGAAAGGGAATATAAGGGAAGGGAGAAGAAATGTGTGGGAAATATCAGGAAGGGAGACAGAACATAAAGACTCCTAACTCTGGGAAATGAACTAGGGGTGGTGGAAGGGGAGGAGGGCGGGGGGTGGAGGGGAATGGGTGACGGGCACTGAGGGGGACACTTGACGGGATGAGCACTAGGTGTTATTCTATATGTTGGTAAATTGAACACCAATAAAAATTAATTTATTTTTAAAAAAAGCATCATATACTCTTCGTGTAGACTCAATACTTTTTAATATCTTGTCATATTTGCAATCTCTCCCTGTCTCCATACACACACACACACACACACAGCCCTCTAAATAAGTTATTACAGTGATAACTATAAAATGTTAACTTTCTTTTTCTATCATTCCTTGCATATTTATTACCTAGTATTTGTCATAACCAAAAACTTCTTGACACTGGATCATATGAGGGGATATTTGTATTAACAGTGAAGTAGATTCAGAAAAAATATTTTAGTGGTCTTGATGTACTTTTGAGTCAACCCCATTTAGTGTAGTCCCCAAACAGAGAAAGTATGAAATTCTGAAATATTCATTTTCCCTCTTTCGGTACAAGTGTAAAAGTGTCCCTGTATTATTGTTTTGTTATTGTCATTGAACCATCTAATCCACAGACATTTTAAACTATTTTGCTATTAACATTAAACCAAAAGGAAATAAATTGATGATATGTGTTTGAGATGTGAGAAACATTTTGAAATTTCAAGAAAGCTCATTCTAAATGTGTATAACATTTCCAAATGGACCCAGAGAATTAGAGAGGAAAATTCAGAGCCAACACTTATTGACACCAATTCTGTGAGGCACTATTGCATTATTGCCATGATGCAGTCCAATTATTCCCAACGTAATTTCTTTTTTTTTTTAATTTTTATTTATTTATTTATTTATTTATTTATTTATTTATTTATTTATTTTTAATATATGATAGTCACAGAGAGAGAGAGAGAGAGGCAGAGACACAGGCAGAGGGAAAAGCAGGCTCCATTCACCGGGAGCCCGATGTGGGATTCGATCCCGGGTCTCCAGGATCACGCCCTGGGCCAAAGGCAGGTGCCAAACCGCTGCGCCACCCAGGGATCCCTGTAATTTCTTAAGTTTAATTATATTAAATGGAATTTTTCCTCCAGCAGTTTGATTAACTAGTTTTTATGGGTTACTATTGCAACTAGTTTGATGGAGGAGGTGGTCTGGAAGAGGAGTCAGGAAAAAGCAGTTTGGAATTTGAATCCTCTACATGTAATCTACAAGAATAGTATGAAAATTACTTATTTTCAGGGTTTGCCACTAGTCAAATTACATGAACCTTAACTGGTGAGATAATATTTAGTTCTAAAATGTATTCATTCATTTGTGTACTCATCAAACATTAGCAGAGTTCCTCTGCGTGCTAGCTACATGCTAGATCCTGGGAATCCCTGGGTGAACACAGCTCCTGCCATCAACTGTCATCAGTCTCCTCGGGCTCTAAGGAAGTATCTCTTTGGGGAAGAAGGTGGAAGTAAGTGTAAAAAAGGATAAAAGGGGGACGGAAGGGGCCCCTGGATGACTCAGGCAGTTAAGCAAATAAGCCTCTGCCTTGGGCTCAGGTCATGATCCCAGGAGCCTCGCATGAGGATTAACCTCAGAGGTGAGCAGTCTTGAAGTGAGAGGTAAGTAGGGCTTGCCACAGACAGCTCTGTAGTCTGGGCGTCATGCAGACGCTGGATGGAGAGCCCAGGCCAACTGAAACCCAGACTCAGTTTCACTTGTCAAACTTCATGCTTGGGAAGGCAAGGGAAGGACTTGATCTGCCCCTAAAAACAGGCAACTTTTTCCAATTTACAAAGAGACACTATATAAGCTATCTAGTCCTTGGATCCAAAGTCGTGCCTTTAAAACTAAAAATATTAAAGAGAGTGACAGTTGGCAGTGCTGATGCTCTGTACTCAATCAAGTGTCTTCCTAACAATTTTCTCATGTGTACAGCATTCAACTGTATATTTTCAAGACGTCTAGCTGTACGTCTTGGGCTTATAATAAGCTCTGGTGATAGATTTCCTCACATGAAGCTTAAGTTCTTCATCTACTTTAGGAGTATAGCTTAAGAATATTTGATATGTAATATGTTAAAACAAAATACTCATGCATGTTTACTTTTGTATTATAACATTTTAAGAATCATCTTGTTACTACTATTATTATATAACTCAAGAAAAACTCAAGTTTCAGTGTAAACCATGGTCATTTGCTATCTGAACAAGATTATTTTCATTTATGTTACTTCAAATCTTAAAACTTGTGGTTCTATATAAAAGAAGAGGAAGTGGTCTAATCTTTTAAAATATAGGATGTTGACATGGAGTTTAAAGTCTATTTTTATCCAATTTCAATTTTCTCTGAAACACCTAGAAAAATTCCTTGTGCTTAAAGAAAATACGTACTCATGCTCTTAAAAATTGTACTGTGAACCTAAAACACAAAACAAAACGTTGTGTACAAATACACAGCCATTGTGTCGGTGTGTATTTTATTGGGCCTAGAATCTAATAGCTTCTAGGCAAGTCAATCTAAGACATAGTATTTTAGATTCCTTACGTGTCAAAAATTATTAAGAGTTCACTGTGCAAAGCTTCATGGAATTAAGCAGATAATAGAAAAGGTACTGTTTCTGCCTGTTTCTGCCTTTAAAGGGATCAGGTGAGGGATGCCTGGGTGGCTCAGCAGTTGAGCATCTGCCTTTGGCTCAGGACATGATCCCGAAGTTCCAGGATTGAGGCCCCCATCGGGCTCCTGCAGGGAGCCTGCTTCTTCCTCTGCCTGTGTCTCTGCCTCTCTCTCTGTGTCTCTCACGAATAAATGAAATCCTTAAAAAACAAAGATAAGGTTATTTTGGCATTGCAATATTTCTTTTCAGAACGATGATAGCAGTAGCTATCATCAGTACCCATATCAATATGGGTCGAATATGGGCAAAATTGTGTGGGTGATGTCTCCTGTTTTAATCTCTCCTTGAGGCACCCAGTTGTTCTCTTGGTCTCTCAGAGTCCTTTGTGCTTCACCTCTGGAAATTCTCCCCTTTCCAATTCCTTCTTTTTTATGGCTATATCAAAATTATTTGCTTATGATCTATTTTCTTAGGAATTAGTTGCCACAGTGACAGCTAACCTCATGAACTAATCCATGCTAAGGTATGTTCTAGTTTTATCCATTTGGGTAACATATTTATGTTTTACTCTCATTTTAGAGACAATACCTTAATGCATAAAAGTGACTTTACTGGTCAGGATTTCTACACGTATTATGGGTTTTTTGGTGTCTCTGAAATAAATCATTTGAGGAGCTGCCAACATCGTTTCCCTGTCCTGAGGGTGGAGGGAAAAAAATGGGCTAAGTCTTTGAATTGCTTGGAGGAGGTCCTAATGACATGCTTACCAAAACCCATGAGGAGCAGGTGGTTTCTTCCCCACCTTTGTGGGACCCTCTGTTTCAACAAGCTCGGCCCAGTTTCCCACAATTTCTATTGGAAGAAAATATATTTCTCAAAATAAGGGTGCAAGTGGCATTCCGGACAGGACAATTCTTTGTATTATAGAATGGTATTGTATGTGGCAGGAAATGTTAGCATCCCTGGTCCCAACCCACTAGCATCTCTGCCCTGCTACCCCACCTGCCCCGTCATGTGACAACAAACATGCCTCTAACATATTTCAAAATGTGTGGAAAAGCACCGGTGATGGCTTTTAGCCAACCCTCTTAGAGCCATTAGAACCTTCCCTGCAGAAGGCACAACATACTCTATCAGCCACACCCTCACGGGAGGGGAGCAGCCTTGAACCTGTACCGACCATATCTCTGTTCAGGAGTACAGTGTATGAATGGGAAAAGGCAGACGTGAACTTTCCCCTCAACATCCTCAAACTAATTCCAGTCAACTGTCTTACTGAAGTCAGGAAGTCAGACTAAAAGGATGGGATATTTTTCTGAAAGTAAAGGCTTTCTTCAGATGGCAGGTTAATAAGGAATCATTTGGCAGTTTGATGTTGAGCTTTCTAATATTGTGACAGTATCCCTGAATGAAACTATTCCCTTTGGGGGTAACATAACTTAGAATTTCATTTATTTTTAGAGTCACATTTGGTCTTATGCAAAAGATCATTTTTTAAAGAATCAGTACATGAGGAAAGATGAGAACAGAAGTCTCATGTCTCAAAGCCATGGTAACACACTAAAATATTGATTTTTTTTTTTAACAATTGCTCACTTGACACAATTGCCAGTAAGTCAATTTGTTTTAATTTTATTAATTATTCATAGCCTTAGGATTAAATGATTTAAAGATATAGGTAAGAATAAGAACTATATAACATCATAGCAAAACATGTTTCAGTTTATGGTGAGTAGATCAAAGTTTCCGGGGCCATAAAGAGTTTTACTGGGGGAGTAAAGTCCTTTTGTTTCTTTTAAATAAGGCACAGTAATAGTGCTGTTTTTTTAAATAATGCTCAAAGAACATGACTGACAAGAAAATTACGTGAAAATAAATTTTAAGACAACTTATTTAAAAGAAAACTATGCGGGAAACAAATTTTGGAATGATTTATTTAAAAGTCTGTGGTGACTCTAAGAGGATGGAAGGTAGGGAACATGACTTTTGAAAATATGAATATGTGTTTGCAGTATTAATGGTTTTCCCCAAAGTAAGGGTTAAGATGGACTTGTATTTTAAATATTGAACATTTGGTACAAACTGATGCTGACTTGGTATTATACAGGTGGTTACATTATTGGCTACATTGATGAGAAAGCCAATTATATTTCATCCCTAATGGTCTATGTGTTGGTTAGATGCCAATCTAGGAAAATGGTCTCTCTACCTCAAGTTCCAGGATGCAGGGGACTTTTAACACTGTTCTATCTCCAGCGCCTGAGCAGAATGCCTAGCACATAGAAAGCCCTCAAAGGCCTGGATGAGTTGAAAAATATTCACTCCTTTTTTTCTAGTGTAACAGAAACACCCTTGATGATTCTCTACTGGAGCCATTTTTTTTATAATTTTTTATTTATTTATGATAGTCACAGAGAGAGAGAGGCAGAAACACAGGCAGAGGGAGAAGCAGGCTCCATGCACCGGGAGCCCGATGTGGGATTCGATCCCAGGTCTCCAGGATGGCGCTCTGGGCCAAAGGCAGGCGCCAAACCGCTGCGCCACCCAGGGATCCCTACTGGAGCCATTTTCAATACAACTTCTCATTGCTAATAGTAACTCTCCTCATTATGCATTTATTGTGTGCCCAGCAGTAATGACCATGATTTCAATTAATTATTAAACCAATTTCATGGCATAAGCATTATTGTCGACATTTTTAGATAAAGGAGCTGGATCTTAGGTCAGTAATTTGCTCAGGATTACATGGCACCAAAATGCTAATCCAGGTCTCCAAGACCTGGGTCTATTTATGGAGTCGCTGTTGTGAGTGAGACGCTGGGGTAGGAGATAGATTTTTTTTTTTTTTTTTAAATTTTTATTTATTTATAATAGTCACATAGAGAGAGAGAGAGAGAGGCAGAGACACAGGCAGAGGGAGAAGCAGGCTCCATGCACCGGGAGCGCGATGTGGGACTCGATCCCGGGTCTCCAGGATCGCGCCCTGGGCCAAAGGCAGGCGCCAAACCGCTGCGCCACCCAGGGATCCCAGGAGATAGATTTTATAAGGTAAGCCTCTGCCCTCTAGTGAGAAAAAGGGTCGTGTCAACAAGTCATTCCACTCACTATTAAAAGGGCTGAAATAGGGAAAGTTATAAGGCAGCAACTAATAAAATTTAAGGGGAGAAGTAATTTAAATTACCTGAATTTAAAGATGTTGCTAATCACATGATGATTGAATGACAGGATTTATATGTTGGTCTCCGATTCCGGGAGGCAAGCAAGTTATGTAAGATGAGGAAAACTATCCCAATTCTGTCCCTAGGTCTCACTTCTCTTCAGGCAGCTCTGCACCGTGGGTCAACCCATGTATGTTGACCAGAGCTGTGGTGCCTACTGATGCTTACCTCAAAAGTCCCAGTGCAATTCTTACAGTTCACACCACTTGCACCAATGTGAAAGGTGTCTCCCTTTACTTCTGAGAGTTACTGAAGGGGTGCCTTACACAAAGAGACAAAGCAAGTCCTTCTACTGGGGATCCTTCTTGCAATGTCCGCTGCAGCTGAAGCTTGCTTAAGAAACCTGCTGGCATCTCTGCTGAGGATGGTTCAGCAACCCGTGCCCCACGACCCACTCGTGTTCTGACTTTATCTAGCAAAGCCATGGTAGGTGGAAGGACGCCCCTTCTGCAGGCCACAAGCCTCCAGGGCCCCACTGCCAGCCCCCCGCTGTAGCTCACAGGAGAATTTCTTACCCTCTTTATCACCTTGAAGCAAAAATTTCGCCCAACAGAAAGGAGAAGCAGTTTTCTGTGTATTCCCTATGCTGTTTAAGTTCTTCCAAGAAAAATAGAAATTTCCCCCTACTACCGAAATACAAGTAAATGCACATACACGCACACTCACATAGGGTACTCGGAGACAGAAATCTAGCCCAAAGCTACACCATCAGCCATTTCCCTTACCAAACTGGAACACTTAGTACCCTGTTCAGATTAAGGGTACTTGCCTTCTATTTGTGTAGTTAATAGAAACCACTCTGGGTTCCCCCCCTAAAATGGAGGAACAGTTTACATTAAATATGAATTAATATTTACTTGTAGAGACTAAAAAAAAAAACACTCACACAAAATTCCACAAATTTTAAATTTCAATCTCAGCCAAGACACCCTATTACATAGAGGTGAAGAGATCAGGAGTCAAGAATATGAAGTTTGAGGGTTACAATCATACAGGTAATGGCAGAGCCAGGGTTAGAATCTGGGATTTTCAATTCCCAGTCTACTGCTCTTTCTTTGGAGAGGGAGGGAGGAAGAGGTTAAGAGAGGTGTAGTTCGATACTTTTTCCTCTCTGGGAGAAAGAAGAATGGATTTCTCTGTTCTCCCTCAGCTAGGTTTTGGTCAGTTTTTGGTCATCTGCTAGGTATGTGTCATTTCTGGCTCTTGCATTTTCAACACAGCCGACTCTTGTGTACTGAGCTCTGAGCCTCTGTGGTTTTATGGAATGCTCAACATGAGCCTCCTCCAAAGGGAGACTTGTGCAGCTCTCCTCATTTTAAAAATATGCTGTTTTGGTTGAAATGGTTAAATCACTAAGGCCCATTTTATTATAGCTTGAATTGTGCCTACATTCCTTTCAATGTTCCTTTTCAAATTCTTGTCTTATAATCTGCCTCTCCAACCTTTACATTTTTATCTTTTGAACAAGCTGATCACGACATGCTCCACATAGCCTAAAATCAGTTACTTATGTTTCCTAATAAATCGGTTTCTCTAATTGTCATTAATGTTCAGTCACTCTCCCATAGTGCGGTTGCTAGATATACTGCTGGGGGCCTGGAACATATTTCACCAGGACCAGGTGTAGTATTAATATTTCTATTCTGACTCCCTCTCCCTGGTGCAAGGAACAGTTCCTGTTCTTCATCTTCATCAGAAAGTAGAAACCTATGCATCTGCCACGTTCATAATGCTTTTGGCTTCTCTAAGTGAGATGTGGGGAAAAAAATGTTGGGGGT
This sequence comes from Vulpes lagopus, assembly GCF_018345385.1. Classification (NCBI taxonomy): domain Eukaryota; kingdom Metazoa; phylum Chordata; class Mammalia; order Carnivora; family Canidae; genus Vulpes; species Vulpes lagopus. The sequence continues at coordinate 1,333,220 of NC_054845.1, forward strand.
GAGTTTGTAGCAGCTGTTTTACCACATTCCTGTGAAAATGCCTGCAGGCACAGACTGCTCCACTCAAGCCATAAAAAGACCTTGGGCCCTGGTAAATCTGCCTTGGCTGATCTCTGTCAGAATGCAGGGTCGCAGACCTAGTGTGCATGAGAAACACCTGGGGGTGCAGGTTGCTGGAATGTACCCCAGACCCTAGGAGCCTGTCCATCTAGGGTAGGGCCCAAGGACCCTTTAGCAACATCCTGGTGATTCTGATGCAGGCTGTCTCGGAGCATTCTTTGGGTTTTAGAATTAGTCTCATTTCATCAAAACAAATCTTTTTCTTAAAATTGTGGCTGGAGAGCCAGTTTTAAGGACTGCTGTATAGAGGGGATTAACAAACAGATTAACAACAGATGCTGCTCCCCAGCAGCCCAGATTTCCCAAGTCTCTTCCTTCTCACCTCTTTGATTCTATGATTCTGCATTTTTTTGGATTATATATAATACATCTGAATCCATGGAATTTAGGCTCAGCACAGAGAGATTTCTTGGCATCTTTTTCTCCCTACTAAAGATCCTGCAAAATGAAGGGTTATGTTAAAATGTAGAAAATATGTGTGTAGACGCTTTGGTGACTTTCTGGAGTTATTCTTTGCTAACTAAATAAAACCTCAGTCTACAGTCTATGGTCTCTCCTCATTCATATCTTCTGGGCACAGTTTGCTTGGCTTTACAAGATTAGGACCAAAGTGGGTTAGTTTCTGTAAATAGGAGCAAAGGAGGAATGTGCCCTGAGAATTGAAGTAAGCCTTGGAACCTGAAGGGGAGGTCTTGGAATATTGGGGGACACAGCAGGCTTACTTATGGGGGGAGCACACAGATCTTTTGTGATGTGGCTTTAGAGGAGACAAGGGCAAATTTCTTTAGTGGGCTCATGGTGGCTGAAGCCAAAGCCTACACTGTGTAAAGAGGACACTTAAGGATATACCTGGAAGATATTTCCTTAAATTTACTTTATTATATATAAAGGATCTCCATGAATGTTTCCAGAAAGCTGTTTTAACACGGAGGGGGGAAACTGCCAAAGAAAGTTGGAGTGAGGGAAGTCTGGGGGGGGCGGGTGCGGTCGGTTAAGTGTTTTGGCTTAGGTCATGATTTCAGGGTTGTGAGGTCGAGGCCCACATCAGGCTCCACACTGAGCACAGGGTCTGCTGGAGTTTCTCTCTTCCTCTCCATCTCCCTCTGTCCCTCCCCTCCCCCGAGCTTGCTCTCTATCTCAAGTAAATAAATAAATCTTTAAAAAAGAAAGTCGGAGTGAGGGGAAAAAATAATGTAAATGAGGCAGACAGCATAAACATAGTTGGCACCATGACTGTTCTTATTCCATTTATCTTATTTAATAGGCAAGACACACCATAAAATTCTGGAGAAAAATACCTATGTGGCAACCTAAGCTAATGAAAGAATAGAAATTTCATGTAAGGTTAAAGCACAGAGGGCCCTGATGAAGCAATCACCACTGTGTCCTCATACTTTAGAGGGAGGGCCTGAGGTCTGGCTATTAAATGGTAAATATACATTTAAATACCCACACAGAAACCTCTCAGAGAACTTCCCTGAGAGCTGCCTTCCACATTGGGGGTTTCCAAACAGGGATAGTGTAAAGGAGGATGTCAGACCAGCATGGAGAGAGGAATCTTAAAGAAATTCCAAGCCAAATAGGAAAGAAGACTCAAGTGGACAAGAAACTTCAGGAGAGACTGCCGATCTAGACAGATGACAAAGGTCAGATAACACAGAAGGGATGGTACCTAGCACAGTGTTTGGCACCTAGAGACATTTCATAAATTGGAAGGAAGGGAGGAAAGGAGAGAAGACTTCCTAGTAAAAGCTTTCTAAGTTATTGGAAGAGGTGGGGTGGGCTATGAAGTGTGCTGTCATGACTAAAAAGGGTAACTGGGTCTAAATCTCTAAACCAAACAGAAAAGGGTATTGGTACTTCCTTCCAGAGACCTATGCAGAAGCACAACTCAGGAAGCTAAAGCAGGGGACTTAGCCCATCAGTAAATGACCCAAAGATAATGTGACTCAGATTAGAAACAAAGTACGAGGATGTGCCTGGCAGGAACATTTCTGCTGAGAGCTTGGACAGGGAGGGCCTTGAGGGATACTTGTAGTTCATCTCTTCTTTCATAGTGAGTGGGCCCTGCACTTCCTCTTTCTCAAATCCCTCTTTCTACATAAAGTTTAATTTTGCTCCAGAACCATTTGTGAATGTTGAAATGCAGCAAACAGGGTGAGAGAGAGGAAGTGAAATAAAGAGGAAGTAGGAAGAGGCCAGGATACAAAGGTCTTGGATGGATGCATTTTCTTTCTCTTGGTTCCTGCATGTGGCTCGAGGAGGACCCCCACATTTGACATCAGGTTGGCCTGAGTAAGGTTCTCCAATTTTCCATGGGCAGTGGGGATGGGGTATCCTCAGATCTTTCACTGTATCCCAGATCTTTCACTGTATCTTTGGTTGGACTTTATTGGTTAATAAATCTTGAACTCCAGCAGCAAGCATTTCCTGCATATGCTTTCTCCAAGCCAGACTGCGGCCATGAGGGAAATGCCCACACTACCTGGCCCTTAGAAACTTGGAGTCTGGTAGGGCAGAAATAGTCATACAGGATTATTTATTCATTTGAAAGAAAAGAACATGGTGCTATGAGAGTTCTTAAGAAGGAAGCATATTTGAGGAGATGACGTTGAAGCTGAGACCTGAAAAGTAAAGATTTTGCCAGTAATAAAGAGAAAAGGTGAGAGTTTCAGGCAGAGAGAACAGCATGTGCAGAAGCAATGATGGTTTCCAAATTACAATATAGGAAAAGGCCTATAGAGGCAGCAATTTGAGTTGTGGGCTAGAAATTATTTTCTTTTTTACTTATTTCTTTATTTGAGAGTGAGCAAGAGAGAAAGAGAGAGAGAGACATAGCTCAAGCACGAGTGGGGGCAGGGGCAGAGGACGAAGCAGACTCCCCATAGAGCAGGGAGCCTGACATCCGGCTGGATCCCGGGACCCTGGGATCATGACCTGAGCCTAAGGCAGACCCTTAACTGACCGAATCATCCAGGTGCCCCGGTCTAGAAACTATTTTCACATGGCATTTTGCATAAGATTTATAAGATATCAATTGTGCATCTCAAAGGAAAGACGGGCTCAATGCATATTATGAGAGAGAAAGCACCCCAAATCTCCTTTTGTGCTACTACCATGCAGGAGCCATGAGATAGGTCAGGCCTATCTGAAGACCTGAAACAAAGCAATTGTGGCCCGAACATAAACGTCAGGGGTAGACTGACTGAAGATGAAGCTGCAATTCAGATAGAGCTAAGGAGACTCGTTGGGAAGGTTACAAATTGCTAATTTTACCCTAAATGTAATGGGAAGCCATTAATGGTTTTAAACTGGAGAGTAACATGATCTGATTTTAGAGTTTAAGATCATTCCAGCTTGATAGAAACGAATTGGAAGGGACAAGGAGCTAACAGTTATTGAGTTTTTGTATGGACCTGTCCCGGAGCAAGACATAAGCATTACTCATTTAATTCTTACAGAGGCCTCCAGAGGCGGGGGAACTGAGGCCCGTCAAGGTTACATAAATTGCCCAGCGTTAACAGTAGGAGAAGAAAAAAAAAAGCGTACGATTCATTTTATTATTGTGCAGTTAATGCATGGGGCATACCAATAAAATCTCAATGATTGTTTTGTCATAAAATTCTGTAGATAGGTGATGGTCACATCCAGAAGGTAGTGAACCACAATAGGGTTTATATGTCTTTTTGCAGCAGGAAGTCCCCGACCCTGGCTGCTAATCCAAGAGATGGTGGATGTAGCCATCTATGATTAAAGCTGTTACAGGATTTTGCTCTTAAAACCTTTCTTAATCATTGTTAAATGTGCAAAAGACCTCTTTCACTGTTTTGATGTTTTTGTCAGGTTGTTTTCCAGATAGTGGTTGCTAGGAGTGAAAGAGCTAAGTGGAGCCTAGATGTCCCATACCCTTAAAAAGTACAAAAAAAAAAAAAAAAAACCTTATGGTAATTGACATGAAATTTATTTTTGCAACTCCATTTGTACTAGTCCATCTGCTTTTTATTTACTTGTGGCTATCTCTTTTTGCTAATGATTCTCTGAAAGCACACACTAAGTCCTGGAGACGGTTGGAGGAGTCTGACTGGCAGGGCTCTTCAGAGCCAACAGTTGCTTCTCGTAACAGTGAGCATGTGCGTGCTGAGTGACCACAGGCCCCCACCATAAGCCTGAGTACCAGCCACGCAGGATGGCCCGATGCATGAATGACGCTTGATAGGGTTGCCCGTATAGTCTGCTAATGTTTACCACTGCGGGAAACCCCACTGAGACTGAAGTTGTTATCGACCAGGTTACAGAGACATGGCTACACATCTGGGACCAGTTCCCCGCCAGCCCTGAGGTTCTTGGCTGGGAACCCTGTGCCCCTTCTCACATCGCGCCTTAACAGTATCTTTGATTATTAACCTAATGGTGTATGTACCCTTTTGCTCTTGCAAAACTGCCGCGTGCAAGGCCATTAATAGCTTTTGTCTAGCTACTAAACTTAAAACATTGTTTAATCTTGTTTGATTTTTACAACGGGTCACCTGCAATTCATATAGTATCTGTTGGAAACAAACAGACATGAGACCCCATCAGTAAACGTCTAATAATCTCCAGATAGAAGTCACAACTGCATATAGCCAGAAGCACATGCTCAGAATCACACTTCAGATCCACGTGGCACCATTGAGATCATTTAAGCCAAGCTTCCGTTTAATTGATGAGGGAACTGAGCCATTGACAGGTCAAGGGATTTACCCAGGTCAACCAGTAGGATAATGGCCAGGCTGGAGCTAGAATTCCAGTAGCCTCATTCTCGGTTCAGAAAGCCTTTAGAGATCTATATCCATTATTAAACTCTTTAATACCTAAACATAAATTTAGTCCTCAGAATTAGACTTAAAATTTATTTATTGGATCTCTTCCTGTACAGGACTTGGTTTTCCTCTCAATATTTGGGCAGATACTAGGGAGTATACACACTTCAGGCACTTCCATTGGCCCAAATCACAAATTATCGAGAGCGAATTGTAATTACAAAGGAGACTAAGTCTATCTCCAGAATGTCCACCTTTGTTTCCCATCCTTTCTCTTCTCCTCTTTCTTTGAATTCCTCCCAGTGTTGCTGGTATCTTAAGATATGTATCCCAACCTATTCATCAGCCCGTGGCCTTCCATGCTTACCATTTAGGGTAACCCTTCATGTCTAGACATTTCCTACCTCATTTCCTCTTCTGTCTACATAAACTTACCTGTACAGTGTATCCTACCCTCTTGGTCTCTCCTCTCAGGTATGATGTTAGCAAAGCTCATGTGCTAATCAATATACATGCACTCCTGTCTTTGCCTATTATGAGATGTCAAGTTATCACTACTTCTGTCACTCTCTTGGATTAAGATATTATTTCTAGAAAACTGGATTAAAATATAATCAATGTTAGCTTGGAGGTAAAATCCATGAAGGCAGTACTATGTGAAAGCAATATACTCGGCTAGAATTAAAGTCTAAGCTTGTCTCTCTCCAAGTTAAGCATTTTCATTTGTACCATGCCTCTTTCAAATGTAGAAATGTAATAGCATCTGTTGCTCAATGCAAGTGTAGCTAATATATACTGAGGCTATAGATGACTCTGAATATTTTTTCTCCATCTGGAACACATTGGTCAGTGACTGTGTAACTGTAAAACTGACTTAGGATGGATTAGGAAGACTTTTTCTTTTTTTTCTTGACTTACCAACTTTGGAGTTAGTTGTAAAAATAAGAACTGCTGGTCAGAAATGGCATTAATTTAAAAGGCATAAAATACGCTTATTTGAAGTCATGTATTCAAATATATTAGACATACACTTTTGGGTAAATGGTCATTTTATGGGCTGACCTTTATGTGTGCAGCTAATAGGATTGGCTTCTCTACGATCCAATGCTCTTTATCCCACCTTCCTCTCACCTCAAACTAGATAGAATAATTAGGATAGAATGTTTTGCTCTGGTAAAAATAGACCACAAATCACAGAAGCTTAAAATGACACTTTCTTTCTCTTACCCCAGAGACCAAGGTAGACAGAGGAGCCACCAGCTTTAAGTATTAACATTTATAGGGAAAGAGACAGTAGATCATGCATTGGCTTTTTAAGCTTATAACATTTTCCATGGCCAAAGCAAGTTGCATGGATACATCCAACTTTAAGGGAGCAGAGACATGCAATCCAACACAGGTGGATACTAGAAATATTTAGTAGAGAGTGCTAATACCACTTAGGATTACTTGTAATTCCCTGAACTTACCATTTAATGTATTTCTTTTCTGTTCTCGAAAGCATGCCCTTGTCAACCTTATGCACCTGGATTTTTACCTAGTAAATGCCACCTCCTTTTTAGAATATTTTGTAATCTCCCTGATAGAATTCATTTCTATATCATCTTTATCCATTGAATATACACATATATGTAATGTTTATAGCATCAAATATTAGATATATACATATATATCCACATCAAATATTATATATATATATCCAGACTAAGATATAGATAGATAGATAGATAGATAGATAGATAGATAGATAGATAGAGATACGGATATATTTGACAGAGTAAGAGAGAGAGAGTGCGCATAAGCAGAGTGGCAGACAGAGGGAGAGGGAGATGCAGGCTCCCTGCTGAGCAAGGAGCCGGATATGCAGCTCTCTATTCCAGGACCCAGGGATTATGACCTTTGCTGAAGGCAGATGCTTAACCAATTGAGCCACCCAGGCATCCTGGAGACTAATATATTTTAATTAGGAGTTTGTCTATCTGTCATCTACCTCTTCAAATCAAAAAACAATGCCTTCCTCATTCATCTCCATTTTAGCTCCCACAGTGGTGGTTGATGCAGGTACATAGTCACTAAAAAGAAGATGTCCATAAGGTCCTTCTGCAGTTTGAATTTTTTTAAAAGATTTTTATTTATTTATTCATGAAAGACACACACACACACACACACACACACACAGAGGCAGAGACACAGGCAGAGGGAGAAGCAGGCTCCACACAGGGAGCCTGAAGCAGGCCTCGTTCCTGGGTCTCCAGGACCAGGCCCTGGGCTGAAGGTGGTATTAAACCACTGAGCCACTGGGCTGCCCTGCAGTTTGAATTTTTAATGAATTTTTTCTTCTTTGTGAAATACAATAGAGGAGTAATTTACTCAAGATTCAAATAAAATTGTGAAAGGTTCATTTTTTAAATATATTTCCCCTTATTTTCTAGTTAATAAACTCCTATATTACATTAATTAACACTCAATTCAGTTATTTAAAATGATGTTATTTAAAATGATGGTGGAGATGTTGAAAGTTAAAAGATCTATATCTTTCTGTCTAGCTGGGAGATTGATGTACACAAATAATCAGAGTAATGCAATAAATATATTACCAAGCAAGCCTTGATAATGGAGAGGAAGAACCCTTTAACTCTGCTTAGAGGTTGGGGCGGGCTTCCCCACAGGAGATGACATTTGAGCTGAGTTCTTAGAAAAGGCAAGGGATATCCAGATGAGACTAGTAAGGGACAATGGTGGTGTAAAACCCATATCATCAAGAAATATGTGCTACTTTTAAAGCAACTCACTGAAATATTGAACTGATTATTTAACATTTCTGTGTCAATTTTCTCATGTGCACAATAAGATCATACCTACTTGCCAATCTCAAATGGCTGTTAAGAGTGTAACAACTGTTATGAGGATAAATGTGCAGTCATATGAGAAATTAGCATCATGAAGATGTAAGACGGAGACCTTGAGGGATCAGTGGAATTTGAATGGGTTGAGGGAAAGTGGCTTAGGAATACAAGATGGTAAGAATGATGTAAGCAGACTCCAAGGAGAAAAATCGGTTAGGTGAAGGAAAACTGGTAATTTCGGCAAGAATGGATGATAAAAAGTTAAGGCACAAACCCATAAGGCACAAGTACAGAAGTCTAGTTTAGACAAAAAACAAAGCTGGTTGCTTAATATGACTCAATATTTTTTTGTTGGGAGAGAAGGGAAGCAAATCTAGAGTTGCAGAAATGTCCAAACTGTGACAAGCTTTTTAATGCTCATTGTATCTCCAACTCCATCCTTTAAATCATGCAAGGCTGTTATATGTGGCCCTCAAACAATATGCAAACAGGTTAAACATAGATATATAATTTAGTGGGGCTAAAAAAATGAAAAAAGGGGATGTGATAAATTGTAACTCAAGGCAAAGAGAAAGACATAGAAAGAATCTTCTAGAGTGTGATTTTGAATCAATCATGATGTCTTTTTAAAATTTTTATTTATTTATGATAGTCACACACACACACACACACAGAGAGAGAGAGAGAGAGAGAGAGAGAGGCAGAGACACAGGCAGAGGGAGAAGCAGGCTCCATGCACCGGGAGCCCGACGTGGAATTCGATCCCCGGTCTCCAGGATTGGGCCCTGGGCCAAAGGCAGGCACTAAACTGCTGCGCCACCCAGGGATCCCAATCATGATGTCTTAATGGAAATCCAGATTCCAAATGATTTAAGTAATAAGGAAATGTATCATAAATGTATAATAAAGAGGGCAGGCATCAGAACTGGTTGCTCATGAATGTCAGTAGCTCATGAACGTCATGGAGACTCCAGACTCTTTCCACCTTTCCACTCTGTTGGCCTTGGTATGTTGGATTTGTCTTATGCAAGCTCCTCTTCTCAGTAGCAAGATAGCTGCAGCAGTTTCATGGGGAATGGAATTTCCATGGCTGGCTAGGACTAATCATGTGGAGTAGGATGTGTGCTGGGGAAGAAAGTTACATTGCTATCATTGCTATCAGGACAGGGATGGAAACATGGTGGCCCACGGGCCAAATTATTCTTGCAGGTGTTTTGTTTAACTAGTATGGCGTTAAAGAAACTGAATGAGCTGCTTACTTTTATAAGTCAGAAGATTTTATTTTAAAAAGTCATATTTATGTATTATCTTAAAGAATCCAAAGGTCTAGCTAACTGTGCCTGCATTCCACTTAGCTAAAGCTGGCCGGAGTACATTAGTTACTTCCCCTTTAGGCAGGATATTCCAATTGTAATTTACTGGAGCCTCATCATTCTCTAATACATTATATCATGGTCTGCTTTACTCAAGTTACCTACTAGCCTTTTACTACGGCGGGGGATTATTTTTAAGAGCTTTGTGATGCCTTTGTATCCATAAACATATCTCTTGTAGGCTTTTGTCCAAAGGCTCAAGAGAGCAGAAGACAAGGACCACATCTAGCTGGAGAGTGTCTTTGCCAACTCCACTGTATTAGTTGAGTGACTTTATTAACTTATAATTTCCATAGCCATAAAATTTAGCAACTGACAACTGTCCCCAGTAGGAATGTTATAAAGATAAATAGTTTAACTTCAGAGGAAGGAAGGATATATTTTTATTCATATTTTATTAATAGAAGAATTCCTTTCATATTTATGTTTGAGGTAGCCAAGAGCCAAAAATTTTTTTCTGTAAGGTTTTCAGTTAAATATTAGCCATTCTCATCTTTTGTAAAGTTTTAGTTCAAGGATATTGTCTGATGTTGCATTCTTCAAGTGTATTTACAGAATAGCTATATTACTTACTAGTTGTATCGCTCATCACTGATGAGTCAAAATTAAATAAAGTTTAAAAGGAATCATTAAAATGTGAAAATTGGATTTGTAATATTTTCTACAGTTATCATTGTTAGATAAGACAAACAGCTTTCAACATTATAATAAAGCTTTTTCTCTTTAATTATAAAATATTTCAAACATAGAACAAGAGGGAGAATATAACAAACACCTGCATATCAACCGCCTGGCTACCATATTTCCTTCAAATTTTTAAAATTATTTTTTAAAAAATCAATCATTACAGATACGTGTGAAGCTCTCTGTGTACATCTCTTCAATCCCATTTCTCATTATAAATAACCAGAAATAATAGCCACTACAATGAATTTGATGTTTATCATTCCTATGCACATTTCAAACTTAAATGACACACATATAAATCTATAAATAATATATTTTTTCCATGATATACCAATTTTGCAACAATAGTATCCTAATATACATATTTGGCTGAAACTTGTTTTTTCTCAACATTGTTTTTGAGGCTTATCTTCTTTAATACATTATACTGTATTAATATTAAATAATGTATGTTACCGTTATATGTAAATATCACATTATTTTAATTCATTCTCCTACCGATACATATTTAGACTGTTTCTATAGAGAATTTTTTAAAAATATATTAATTTGTTGTACTATTGGGGGTGCATATGAATAAGGCTCTGCCTCAGAACATATCACATGGTATTGTTACTGTGAGAAGCAGCTTAATCACAAACCAAGCTTTCTTTTGTAGGGTTGCTTCTTTGGACTTATAATTAGACAGAGGGAATCACAGTAACTGTAAATGTCAGGTGCTTAAAAAGTATAAATATATTTGAAGGAATCAATGCTATATAAAAGATAAATACTGATTTCTTTTTACCCCAGAACATCAAAATACATTACTGTGGATTCTTATGGTTTAAAAAAAAAGTCTGAATTTTGTATTTAGCTCCATACTTCAGTGGAATTCAGTAATTGGTTTCTGGATTAGCAATATGATTTTACCATTTGGATGAGATAAATATACAAAGATCCAGGCTCATTTTTCTTTTTCAGAACTTAGAAAATGTGGCAAATTTCAGATGTTGAATCAACATTTGATTTCATAGCATAAAACCAACATATCACAATGGATATAAAGCTCATATTTCAAACCACTAATTTTCCCTAATTAAATCCAAATATATATGACAGATTGAAATATCACTCAAACATTTCCTACCTGAACTTTGATTTTAATCATCCTTGAAAGAGAATGCCTATTTTGATGGTCCCTTCAGTGATACTCAGCTTCTGCTGCTCTAGAGGTTGACTGCCTATCTTTTAGAGTTCTCAAATATTCTCTGTAATCCATATTAGTCTCATGGTGGCCAAATTGGATGATATATCAGTCAACCTAAGTTAAGTTATTCTATGGTAATAATCCCTAAAGTTGGATGATATATCAGTCAACCTAAGTTAAGTTATTCTATGGTAATAATCCCTAAATTGGAATTACTTACAGGAAGGTTTCTTTCTCTTCATGTTATTTGTCAATCACAGTCATCTTCAACTTTGTTTCATCATTCTGGGACAAGGTGATGGGGCATCCCCTCTTTGGGACATGCCATTCTTGTCACACAAGGAAAAGAGAGATGTTAGAGCTAAGTGATGACTATTAAAGTTCCTGTCCAATGTAGCACATATCACTTCCTTTCATATTTCACTGAACAAATCAAGGCAAAAGGCCAAGCCTGCCAGACAGTTGGGTTGGAGGTAAAGTCTTCCCATTGGAAGGGACATAAGTATTTGGGAACAGTAATTTGATTTACCACAGAGGTTTTTTTCATTCTCAAGAAAGTATCCTTTTGATTGACTTGGAATATTTATAAAATATTATTTTTTAGATTTTTACTGAGTATACAAGCAAAACTTTCTTATCTCTGAGATGGGGTTTAGTCCAATTTCATATTCTCTATTATGTTACAAAAAATAAGAATTAAAATTACTTTGAAAAATCAATAAATATCTAGATAACCCATCCATATAATTGTGATCTAAGTATAACCAATATTAACTTTATAGATTCAACTAATTTAAATCTTTACCATATCACTACAAATGACAGAAAATAACTGATTACCACCTCACTCTTGTTCCAGCCAACAGGGGACCCACATGAGAAAAGAATTTCATGTAATTAGTATTTTGGATGAGACCATTAAAGTAGTCTCTTTCAAATCTGATGAAAATCTGTCTTACCATTTTTGTGTGATATCACAAAGAAAAGAGGTTTAATTTACATAGGTGGCAAATAATAGATTTTTAGATTTAATTATATAGACACGTACATTTTCATTTCAATCCAGCAATTCTTCTTTCTGTAGTAATTAAAAAAATTTATTTGTAAATAGCTGGTACCTTGGGCAGTGAGTCCAACTTTGCTTAATCTTATTGTCTTTGCAGCAGCCTATTTCTATTTTAAGATACTTTGGTAATTATTGGTTTGTTTTCTAAAAATGGAGCAAATGATCCCATTTCGGTGAGCTAGCTTCCTCTTAAATGGTATTTTATGATTAGATGGTTTAAAACAACTCTGTCTGGCTTTTCAATAACAGATGTGGCAACTAATGACATTGTACAACAAAATTTATTCACTAATGGAATAATAACAATAATATTTATAGTCAGTACTTATAAAATGCTACTGGTATTGTTCTAAGTGGTGTACATGTATTGCTTTATTTAATCTTAATGACCCTGTGAGATATGATATTAATATTATCCCCATTGTATAGCTGAAGGATCTATAATACTTCAATACAGATCTAAATTCAGCTTTAGAATATAAGTCATATTTGACAGGGTTTATCAGCAAGACAGGAAGTTGGCCAGCTAAAGCAGGAAACCAACAGAAGAAAGGGAAGTAGTAGCAGAAGCTGTTTAGAGGTTTCTTGAATCTTACTCTAATCTCTTAATAGAAGAATTTCAAACAAACAAACAAACAAAAAACTTACTCAATTCTTTTCAGCTGTTAGGCAAAGGAGACTTATTCTCTACTTACCTTTAGGTCAACAAATAATAACCTCTTAGATTTTGTGAAAGGCAAAATCTGGAACTTATACATAGGTTACATTATGATTTTGAAACATTAGCCTTTTTTAATCTTCAAAGGAACAGCGGAACATAGGAATTGTTCTTCTAGTTAGAACAGAAACAAAGTGCATAAATTCCAGTTTTTCCTTTGGATGGTTCATTACCTTCCCAATGGCTATGGAACCACTACCTCTTGGGGGATGGCTGCACTTATCTAGTAGCAAAGAGAAAGTCTATGAGTAGCTCTGACAATCCAACCACCTGTTCATCTGGAGACCCATTTTTCTATTTGTGGATGTTTTGGTGGACTGCTGTGTGGGTGTAAAATGTTTTTATAGGCATAGATTTTGTTTTATATAATGATATAATTTAACATGTAAATGATTAATCTAATGGAAATAATAATAATTATTTTAATATAATAATAATTTTATATTATTATTAATTATTAATCAGTTAACTCCAATTCATGGTTACCCAGTTGTCTTTGATTAAAAAACATAACAAGATTAAAAACAATAAAGAATCAAATGAAAGTATGAATGAGTCACATTTTAATTTTATTTATAGTAGTTTTAAATTGCTGTCTGTAACTTTTTCATGGTTTTCGCAAAGAGGGAATTAAATTTCATCAGACTCTAAGTTCTTCTAAATATTAGGAGTAATGTGTCCATTTTTATCAGCTCATCTCTGAAAGTAGACACTGTAGAAAACAATTACTAAGTTTGCTTTCCATGTTTGTTAAGTATACTCTAAAGTGTTTAAACTTTTTAACATTAGAAAGCAATTTCATAGGAAAATTAGAGAAACTAAGAGAAAAACCAGAAGGAAAATAATAACTGGATTTGTCAACAGCTTCGAGGTGGTTGAGAGAAGGGAGACAATCAAAACGGATATATCCAGTTATAGCTAAGAGGTCACACAACATTCAGGTGTATGCCATTGGCAAGTCCGATGGAAAGGCTAGGCATGGCTGTGTTTGTCACCTTTCCTTCAGAAGTTTGTGTTCCTTTTCCTGAATATATTATTGCTTAACTCTTCAAATTTTAGTGACAGGTGACAAGTAGTAATAAAAGTCCTCCAGGTAATTCCCAGTTGTTTTGACTTCTTTTCTTAAAGGTAATTAAGTAAAAAAAATAAAATTTTTTTAAAAAAGGTAATTAAGTGATTTATGCATCATTATTTTTTCCAGGTTCCTTCCGGTTAAAGAGCAGACCAAAAACTTTAAACATGGCAAGACTGTGACACGCCAAAGGTCACATAACCTGTAGGTACAGCCAGATTTCCTACTAATTCAGTGCTGTATTTTAAGGTTCACTACACCACTGAATCCGGCGATCAGGGAATGACACCTGCCACACACACACACACACACACACACACACACACACACACACACACACCCTTCCTGTCTCTTAAAAATCATCCCATCACCGTTTGGGGATCCAGGCATCTAAACGTGATTCTTTCAAGAAATCTTCCAAACACGTTTTGTCGTGGAGCCGGATTCGAGGCAGGCCCGGGGAGGGGGGAAACTCAGTTCATGACCTTCCGCAGGCCCAACTGGGTGAGTGGCGGCCTGGTAGCAGGCCGAGACGACTTAGAGACCCGGTGTTCAGAGGCTCCCTAAGAGGATGGAGCAGGGCAGCCCAGGTGGCTCAGCGGTTTAGCGCCGCCTGCAGCCCGGGGTCCTATCTTAGAGACCCGGGATCTTAGAGACCCGGGATCGAGTCCCGCGTCTGGCTCCCTGCATGGAGCCTGCTTCTCCCTCTGCCTGGGTCTCTGCCTCTCTCTCTGCATGAATAAATAAATAAAACCCTTAAAAAAAAGAGGATGAAGCAGCTTTTAAGATAGAAAACTTTCTGCGATTCTGCGTCAGGGACTCATTGCCGTGCAGAAGTCTCGAGACGCTAGTGTACAGAAAAAATAATAATAATAATTGTTTTTAAAAGGGAAGCAGCCGCGCTGTGGCATTTCTGCCGGCCTCGCCCGATCCCCAGCCCTCCCGATGGCTAAGTCGCATAGCTCAAAGGATTTCGCTCATTTTTTCCAAAACACTTCACATCTGGGGAGGGGCCAAGCATGGAAAGTTTCAAGCAAACGTAACATTTGGGAGGGAGACGAGGCTCCCCGGCGCCGCCGTCCCGGGCCCGCGGCCATCGGAGGTGCTGCAGCCCGGCCCCGCCGCGCTCCGCCCGCCCCGCCGCCCGCGGGCCCCGCACCGCAGCCGCCGCACCCCGCCACGGTCGCGCCCCCGGGGCCCCGGCTCCGAACGGCGCAGCCTCGCGGCCGCCGCGGCCACACCCCGCCCGGCTCCCACGCCCCACACGTCACCAGGCCCCGCCCCCGCCCCCGCCCGCCTCCTGACGCAGCGGCGCCCAGGGAACTTGACCGCGGCGGCAGCCAATCAGAGGCGGGGTCGAGGATCCCAGCCAATAGGAGCGGGCGGAGGGGGAGGGCGCGCGCGTCCTCCCGCCCCCCCAGCGGGCGAGCGCGGAATGTCTCGGGCCCTCCCCTGCGCTTCAGCCTCAGTGCGGAGTCGGCGGCGGCGGCGGCTGGAGCAGCAGCAGCGGCGGGAGGAGCGGCGGCAGCGGCGGCGGCGGCAGCGGCGGCGGCGGCGGCGGCGGCGGCGGCGGCGGGGACCGCGGGACCGGAACCGAGACCACACCCACGTCGCCGCTCGCGTCGTCTCCTGCGCTCTAGGCGGCCGGCGGCCCCCGAGCATCCTCCGCTGCCGAGCCGGCGGCATGATGCGGCTGCGGGGCTCGGCGATGCTGCGAGACCTGCTCCTGCGGCCTCCCGCCGCCGCCTGCGCCGCCCTGAGGCGGCCACAGCCGCTCGCCGCGCAGTGCCGGCGTGCCCGGGGCGGGGGCCCGGCGGCCGCGCGGCTGCTCCCGCGGTGGGGCGGGGGCGCGGGCGCGGGCGGGGGCGCGGGCGGCCGGCCGGCGGGGCCCCCCGCGCGCGGCCTGTCGGGCTCCCCGTCGGAGATCCTGCAGGAGCTGGGCAAGGGCGGCCCGCAGCCCCCGCAGCCCCCGCAGCCCCCGCAGCCCGGGGCGTCGCCGCCCGCCGCGCCGTCGGCCCCCGGCCCCCAGGACGGCCCCGGGGAGGCGGACGCGTTCGGCAACAGCGAGGGCAAGGAGCTCGTGGCCTCGGGCGAAAAGTGAGTGTCCCCGCGGGGCGGACGGCGGCCCCGCTCGGCGCCGCGGCGGGCGGGATGGGAGCGCGGCTTCGCGGCCGAGGAAGAAAGGGATGCCGGGGCCTGCGCGGCGCGCGCCATGTGCGGAGCCGCCCCGCCCGCCGGGCCCCGCGGCCCTTCCCCTCCCCCGCCTGCCTCCGTGATGCCGCCGGACGGGGCCCGCGCTCCCCCTGCGGACGGCCGGGCGGCTCGCCCCGAGCGGGAAGTGCGGGGGCTGCGGCGGCGGCGGGAACCGTCTCCGCTGCGCCGCGAGGCCCCGGCCCGCGGAGCGTGTCCTGTGATGGAGGCGGGCGCCCTCCTCGAGGCGTGGCAGCCGCGGGCCTTCCCGACTGAGCCGCGGCCCCCCGGGGACCGCCTGGGGCATCGGGGCGGCTTCCCTCGGGAGGCGGCGGACGCCGCGGGAGCGACACTCGCAGAAGGTGCTTCCTGTCGCGTCCGTCGGGGCCTCAGCCCGGGGCCCCGGAGCTGCGGGACGCGACCGCCACGGCCGGTGTTCAGGAGTCGCCCTCGGGCGCCGCGGGGGGCCCGGCGCTTGAGCGCCCGCCTTGGGCCCGGGGCGTGACCCGGGATCGAGTCCCCATCGGGGTCCCCGCAGCGAGCCTGCTTCTCCCTCCGTCTGGGCCTCTGCCTCCCTCTCCTTGTCCCTCATGAATAAATAAAATCTTAAAAAAAAAAAAAAAGTCGCCCTCAAAGGGCTGTATTCTCTCGATGACGCCTTCCAGTCGGTGTCTCTGCACTGGCTTTGCCGTCCCCCCCTTTTTCACTTTTTTTTTTTTTTATCACATAGGAAACAGCCTTTGTGATTTACATGTCTCCCAGAAATTTCTAGCTCATTTGCCCTTGAATAAGAAATCCTCTCCTAGCAATCACTTTGAAATACTTGAGCTCATGCTAATAACAAGGATGTGTTAAAAAATAAAAATCAAAAAAGAGGTTCTGTACTGTACCCTAACTAGCGAAGAAAACGGGTCTAGAAAAGGGCGTCCTTCAAGAAGGAGTATTTGCTCAGATGCCCTGGGCGTTTGAATGACCAATAAGCTAATGTTGTTTACGTTCAAAGGAGTTTATTCTTCTGCCACTGAAATTTGGAGTAATAGCTAGACTGGCTCAGGAGCCATCCGGGTACATGAGAATCCTGAGGGCTTTCAGTCCACGATTTAAAGAGTGCCTCCAGGCCGCATAAAGTTGAAGAGCACTGGCCTCGAGATTGCCAACAATTTTTTAAGTCTTGTTAAAGATGCTATTTCCTGAGTGCTCTGGTTTCCAAATGTAGTTTTCCTCCTCTGACTCCTTTTTGCTTCTGTGCGGTAAACATTTCCCTCGTTCTGAGAGGTCAGGTTCAGTTGATCCTGTTATCCTTTGTAATGCTCAGCTTCCGAAGCATAGTTCATCCCTCCGTCAGCAAGCCATCTGGAATGCCAGGACTCAGGACTCTGCCAGGTTTTATGGAGGATTATTAAAAGAAATAACCATGTGATGTAATTAAATGAATTGACATTTTACAAAAGGCTTAGGACAATATTTGATATGTGTTAAACGCTACCTATCTGTTAAATAACCTGGCAACGAAATTGGTCTCTGAATTTTAGGCTCACACGTGAGAAATTTGCTTTCCTGCTTTACTTGTTCTATTTTTTTACCCTTACCATATTATATTCTGGAAAGAGCCAGTTACCTACGTATCTTTTTCCTGTAGTCACATTGTTTGAACCAGCGTCATCCTAGGCATGAACCAGCATCATCCTAGGCTATGCCGTCTTGTCCTTTCCTTTTTCCTTTTTCCTTTTTCCTTTT
This sequence comes from Vulpes lagopus, assembly GCF_018345385.1. Lineage (NCBI taxonomy): Eukaryota > Metazoa > Chordata > Mammalia > Carnivora > Canidae > Vulpes > Vulpes lagopus. The sequence goes on from NC_054845.1 coordinate 1,351,017, forward strand.
TCCTTTTTCCTTTTTCCTTTTTCCTTTCCTTTCCTTTCCTTTCCTTTCCTTTCCTTTCCTTTCCTTTCCTTCTTTCTTCCTTTCTTCCTTTTCTCTTCTCTTCTCTTCTCTTCTCTTCTCTTCTCTTCTCTTCTCTTCTCTTCTCTTCTCTTCTCTTCTCTCTCTTCTCTTCTCTTCTCCTTTCTTTTCTTTCTTCATGAGAAGCAGAGAAACAGGCTGAGGGAGAAGCAGGCTCCATCCCGGAACTCCAGGATCACACCCTTGGCTGAAGGCAGGCGCTAAACCGCTGAGCTACTGGACTCTCTCTTTACAGTCAAGAGAGCTTGACTCTCTTCTTTTTTTAAATTGTTCTCTTTGCTTCCCTGGCTCTTTTTTGGGATTGTTCATTGAGTAAACTGTGAGGCTAAAAGCCTTAGCTTCTTTCCCACTTGTCTGTCTTCTCAACAGCATGTGCCTTCTCTCAGCTTTGACTCTTATGGTGATATGTGATCTTTTATCCAGATTCTTTTCTCATATTTATCTCTACACGTTTGATGACCCAAATTTAAAATCTGTATCCCCATAGTCATTTTTCTGTCCCATTTCAATCTATTTTGTATACTGTTTTGAAGTTAATTCTAGAGTTCAATTTTAAACTACTATTCTTCTTCCAGAATACCAATACAGATTGGAAAGAGCACTATATCAAAATCACAAACCATGCTGTAGCATTCAGTATTCTTGATTAACCTTTATGCCAAGTGCTTGCCCAACATGGACATTTTATACACTTCTCCATCAAGCATGCCATGCTTTCATTTCTGTAAAGCTCAGAAATGTGTATTCTCTCTTAGTGAGTTCCTGAAAAGGACTAGCAGGTGGGGATGAGGGACATTTTTGTTACCTTTTGCTTGGGCCTATGACAGAAAGGACTAGGCTGGGAAAACATCAGCACATGTGGGCTCTTTAGTAAGCAGGTAATTTACACAGAGTACAGTATTGACATTAGAGGATAAAGTATTCATTAAAACAACAAGATCATTTTTCCCCTATCAGATTGGGAGATGTTAGGTTAAATGATGCGGAGGATGTGGGCAATAGGAACTCTTACATTGCTAGTGGGTGTATAAATTAGTTCAGCTAATTTTGAAGGGTGGTTTGATGGTATCTGTCAAAAACTGCATATCCATGATGCAGTCAGTAATTGAATGTTGGCTCATCTACACAAAGTCCTGGCACTTAAAAATATATTTTAAATTAAATGTGCATAATTAAAGACCTATCAAGGGGCTCCTGGATGGCTCAGTGGGTTAAGCGTCTGCCTTTGGCTCAGGTCATGATCTCAGAGTCCTGGGATCCAACTCGGAGCTCTCAGTCCTGAGTTGGACTCCCTGCTCAGCAGGGAATCTGCTTCTCCCTCACTTGCTGCCTTTTCCCCCCTGCATGCTCTTGCTCTCTAAATAAAATGAAATCTTTAATATATATATTTATATCTAATATATTTCTATTAATCTCTAATATGTATTTATATATAGATAATAATTCTCCACTATATTAATATGTATATAGTGAAAGCAAATATTTTCAGCTAGCTTCAGATTGTGTGACTTATTTTGGTAGTTCATATTTATTAAAGGGAAAGTGAGGGACAAAAGGGAAAGTGAGGGGAAAGGAATCATTATATTGTATGCTGTGATAATTGGATCTCAAAGTAAGATTAAATGCATTTCAGCAAACACTGAATTGGGTCTATACAACAGTACTGATAATGAAGTTGAGACACTATTTGACAGATACAGATAATTTCAAAGTGAAAGAGCCTCTGGAAATAGGTAACAAATTATCTCATCCTTTAATAATGCATTTGCTTTTAATTTGTAAAAGTGAACATATTTCCAATTCACTTAAAGTCAGGATTGAGAGTATATTTAATGGGGGGCTTCTCAGTGAACCCCTCTGATTTTATTTGTGATTCTATTAAAAATTTTTTGTAGGTTACAGTTTATTAGTGAGTTTTTGTTTACTTTTAATGGCTAGTTGTAATGTATACCACAGTATTTTGGCAGCCTAATGTTTATATTAAGCCACACACATCTATTTAGTCATAGAAATATCTGTGGTGATCCGTAATTAATAAACTGCATGCTTCTTATTTTTAGATGAAGTTCACTGAAAGCGTGAATTAGATCTTGAACTTTAGTTTCTTTGAGTTTTAGCTGCTGCTTTTCAGGCCTTACTGTTTACAAAGAAGTCTGCCTGCCTCAAAATCAGCTAACTCAGGAAATGACTACCGAATTTAATTCAGTTTTTAAATGAGGCAGTAGGTAGGGAAAAGTAATGGTTGGGTGGGGCACTATTTTAGTCTAAAAAACCTAAATGTCATCTTGAAGAGAACTTAGCTGAAAATGTTTGTAGGTTTGAGTTTTTAAAAATTACTTGAAATATGTAAAAAGATATATTACTTCCTTGTGATTATGAAGTGAAGAGAAGTTATGGCTGTAGAAACTGAAAGTCTGATTGTAGGATTTGCATTTCTTTCAGGCGCTCAGTCTTTAAATCCTGTATAAATCAAGGAGTTGCCTGTCTGCCCTTAACACCTTTTAAGTCATTTGCTAGTAAGAGGAATGCTTAAGAAAGTTGAGTAAGCATGTATTAATAAAAATAGTTACTAACTATTGATAGCTCTAAGTGAGTTAAATAGCTTGCAGGTAGGGACACTTATGTTATCCTGGCATCTACTCAGGTATAAAATTGCTTTGGTTATGAGACACGGTGCAAATGACTAATTATTGTGCTTAGTGATTTTCCTGGCTACCTACAATGGCAGTAAAAGCATGTTAATTTGTCCTTTTGGCTTCCTTTTGGGAAGTATTCTCTGGTTGGTATGTAACATTATTGCTTACTGATTACTAAAGAAAACTTTATAGTGAATGCTAATTTTAAAGCATGAACTATTGATACTGCATAATGAACAATAAGTTGACGGCTTTCAGGATTTGGATATATGTATATTTCCATTACAGACCTCTAAAGTTTTTTTTTTTTTTTAAAGATTTATTTATTTTAGAGAGTGGAGAGAGGTAGAGGGAAGGGAAAAGAGAATCTCGAGCAGATTCTGCACTGTGAAGCTCCATCCCACAACCCTGACATCATGACCTCAGTAAAAACCAAGAACCAGACACGTAACCAAGTGTGCCACCCAGGTGCCCCTAAACAAATAAATTTTTAAAATATATGATTTATTTATTTGAGAGAGGGAGAGGGAGAAGCAGATTCCCCTGCCAAGCAGGGAGCCCACCTCAGGGCTTAATCCCAGGACCTGGAAGTCATGACCTGAGCTGAAGACAGATGCTCAACCCAAGTGAGGCACCCAGGTGCCCCTAAAAAAGATTTTTAAGTTATCATCTTCATGAGGATATTCTGAGTGACACAGGCACTTAAATCCTTGGTTGGAGTTCTTAAAAGTAGAGACTTTTTGAGAACAGTTTTTAAATTATATGAAACCTTATATATACATACAAACTGAGTTGTGGAAAGATTTATTCACTAATATTTTTTAGCACAGCATTATGCATACTAGTGAAGAGTGGAGAAAAACTTGTGTTCAACATTAATGGAATGGTTAAGTAAATTAGGGTACGTCCATCTGAGAGTTTCTTATCTAGTCATTTAAAATGTATATGGAGGGGATCCCTGGGTGGCGCAGTGATTTGGCGCCTGCCTTTGGCCCAGGGTGCGATCCTGGAGACCCGGATCGAGTCCCACATCGGGCTCCCGGTGCATGGAGCCTGCTTCTCCCTCTGCCTATGTCTCTGCCTCTTTCTCTCTCTGTGACTATCATAAATAAAAAAAAAATTTAAAAAATTAAAAAATAAAATAAAATGTATATGGATACTTTTGGGGGTATAAGAAAATGGTAAGCCAAAAGTTAGAATAAAAAATATTCTGTGTGGTATGATCTCAAGTGATACTTAAAAAATAGTGATACTTTAAAAAAAATGCTTAGAAAAAGTATTCAAGGAAAATAAACTGAAATGACATAAGCAGTTGTCGATGGACATTGTTTTTCCTGCCTCTTTAGAGTTATTAAGATTTCTCCTTATAAGTATAGTTGACCCTTGAATAATGGGGAGGTTAGGGTGTCAAGGTGTCGAGCCTTGCCCTGGCCTAACTTAATTACTGATAGCCTGCTATTGACTGGAAACCTCACCAATAACTTAAACAGTCAATTAATACATATTTCATTATGTTTTATGTGTTATATGCTATATTCTTGCAATAAAATAAACAAGAGAAGAAATGTATTTTTTTGTTTTATAAAAAATTAAAAGAATTCAGATAATTAGGCTTTATGTGTAAAATGTGTGAATATAGATGCTGTGTGTGTGTGTGTGTGTGTGTGTATATATAAATATATCCTAAGTGAGTAAAGTTTAAAGTCTTTAGGAGGACATCTATTTTTAGCAGCTCAAAACTGAGAATTAGAATAGGAAGTGACTTTAAAGACATCTAATTCCACCTGATTTTACATATTTTAAAAGTTGGCCACATGTACTAAATGGCCTAACTAAATGACTAAAGTTCATACAATATTAGGACTTGGTTTTTTCATCCCCAGTTAGCTCAACAAAATACTGTACTGAATTGATACTTTTTTAGGTACAAGATTGGAAGAAAACCTGAAAAAAACCTCATCTCTCCAGCTGATGTTTTTTCTCTTCTGTTATATACCCTGCAAATTGTTATTCATCTCTGTTTCCTTGACTAGAATTCTTTACCTTAGAATGTAGCACTTTCCATTTTCAGAGCTGTTTTGTTTTTGTATAGCTAAAGTCGGCCTTTCATTAACTTATACCTATATATTTTAGTTATTTCAAAGACATCATTTCTAGTATTGCATTAAAGTGATTACAGTAACAATTCACATAATATCTCTATTTTTACAACTAGAGTGATGTATTAAAGGACACTTGACTGAAAGAGTAGGTATTTAGACATCAGGGACAGCCTGGCCACTTCCTCACAGAAAGATAGCTTTGGTGCTTCTTAACTTTGGCATGCTCTTGAGTATGGTTCAGTAAAGTCCAACAGAATAGCAGCCCTAATTTAATACAGTCTCATCCTCACTTCTTGTACAGGATGCAGTTTTAACAAGGTGGAACAACAGTTTAGTTATCTAGCATAGTTCCCCTATTAACATTTTGGTTAGAAATTCTTCAATATGTAAGGAGTCTTACCTTTTTTTTTTTTTTTTTTTTTTTATTTATGATAGTCACAGAGAGAGAGAGAGAAAGGCAGAGACACAGGCAGAGGGAGAAGCAGGCTCCATGCACCGGGAGCCCGATGTGGGATTCGATCCCGGGTCTCCAGCATCGCGCCCTGGGCCAAAGACAGGCGCCAAACCGCTGCGCCACCCAGGGATCCCTAAGGAGTCTTATCTTCCATTATTCTGAATGAACTCCAGGTATTCCTCCTAAAATGGAGGGCTGATTACTGAGTGTAGTTGGTGTGGTATACCAGGAAGTATCCAGGACTGGAAACCAAAGACCAGCTTTCCAGGACTAATTCTGGTCCAGCCGCTTAAGAATTGTGTGACATTAGACATGTTGCTTGGCTTTGAGACTCTGTCCTTATCTGTAAACCTTATTTTAGCACATAGGTTTTAAGATAGGAGGAGATTCTTTCCTAAAGGTAAAGCCTTACAGGATGTAAGGTTTTGTTTTTAAATTACACCATTAATTAGCCTTGAGGCAAAATGATTTGGAGAATAAGCAGAACTCATCACTTTGTCAGACTTATATGATACGTGGTCAATTCCCATCAGTTCACCTTTCAATCCCATAGGTTTATTTAATTAAATACTTTTTTGAAGTATGATTGACATGCAGTATTATATGTGTGTACAACCTAGGGATTCCATGTTTGTATGAATTGGGAGCTGATGGCAAGAAGTCTAGTTGCCATGTGTCACCTTAGAGAGTTGATACAATATTATTGAAGATGTTCCCCAGGCTGTAAGTTACATCCTCATAGCTTATTTATTTTATAACTGGAAGTTTATACCTCTCAATCCCTTTCACCCATTTTGGCCTCCACCTCCCAATCCCTCTGGCAGCCACTACTGTTCTCCGTATCTATGAGTCTCAACTGGTTTAATCTGCTAATTTCCTGGTGTTGATGGACACTTACCAGTCAGATTACTTTAAATTCAAAATGATAAACTAAAAACAACTCCAAGTTTTTTTAAAGGTCATTGTTTTAAAATGACAACATAAGTAAAAATACCATTCTTTTGGATTCTGTTGATTTTTTTTTTTAAACCTAGTTGTGGGGGGATAAAAAGGTTTCGATTATCTAAAAGGTTTAGCAGACCATACTATGTATTTGAGTTACATGGGGTTGACCCCCATAAAAAAAAATTTAAGGAAGGTAATACACCAGCCTTGAAGGTTTATAGTTTAGAGAAGTCAGATAATATGAAACATAATTTAACAAAAAAGAACAATATAGTTGGTTTCAATTTTTTCTTCTCATTTTTTAGTTCTTAGTAAAGACTTGCTTTTTATTTTTCTTCTTTCATTTGATACTAGAGTTTTTAACTTAAAATTTTGAACTGGTGAGGGAGAGTTGCAGTATTCCTCCTAGTTACAAAGTATAACCTTGATTCCCCAGTACATCAACACAAAATTAAATGCTTAGGGCAGCCTCCCTGGCTCAGCAGTTTGGCGCTGCCTTCAGCCCAGGGTGTGATCGTGGAGATCCGGGATTGGGTCCTGCGTCGGGCTCCCTGCATGGAGCCTGCTTCTCCCTCTGCCTGTGTCACTGCCTCTCTCTCTGTTTCTTATGCATAAATAAATAAAATCTTAAAAAAAGTTAAATGCCTACTTTTACTTCCTAATACTTTTCTTGTGCTTCTGTCACAGTACTTGCCACACTGCTGTAGTCTTGGCTCTCCTGGATAGCATCCTTACTCTTACTCATTTTTATATCCCCAATGCTTAGTACGTAATAGGCTGTATAAGAAAAGTACCAAACAAACTTAGTGATGCAGCCCAGTTCATGCTAAAAAGAATGGAAAATCTGGTTGGGGGAAGCCCTCTAAAATGATTGATTAAAAGGATCATTGATGGCCTAAAGGGTTAGGAAAAGGAGGTTCATAAACAGAAGGCTTCTATAGAAAAAAATTAAAGATGAGATAGGATTTATTTACAGGTTTGTGAGTCTATAATTAAAAATAAGTTGGGGTTCCTGGGTGGCTCAGTTGGTTAAGCACCTGCCTTAGGCTTGGGTCATGATCCCAGGGTCCTGGGATTAAGCCCTGGTTTAGACTCCCTGCTGACACTCTCCCTCTCCCTCTACTGCTCTCCCTGTTTGTCTGCTCTCTATCTCCCAAATTAATAAATCTTAAAAAAATAATTAAAAGTGATAAGTTAAGAATAGGTAGTACAAAGCCAAGTATAGGGAACTGAATACCAGACTGGGGAACTTAAATTACTCCTTTGGAGTAATTTCTTCCTGTTTGAAAGTTTGGGGAGAATCTTGCCATTCGTTTTTTCACCAGAGTGTTGAAGCTAACTTATTCTCAGATCAGAGTCAGAGGATTTAAATGCTGAGATATGCAGTACATTTTTTAAAAATCAATTTTGACCCATTTATTTTGTGAGCACATCTTTTTAGAGATGACTTGAATCTCTCTTATATGGATAAAAATTAGTCTCATCCAAAAGCAAGTAAATATTAACCTTTTTCTAGCTGTGACAATAACATGGTCATTGAAATTTTTTTGTGCTCTGTACCATAAGCTAAAGAAGAGTATATGTTACTTATTTAGCTTTTAGGCAAAGCAAATACCATTTACTGGTGTGGTAGATACATAGAAAGCTTATTCTGCAGTTTTTTAAAATGACAAACTACCGTTATCTGAAGTTTATTTGACAAACCATTTTCTGTAAATAATTGGCATGTTCTTTTCCACTGATGTTTTGATGGCTAGCTCAGTTTTTTAAAAAATATTAAGCCATCAGAATTGTTAAATGCTGTTTAATGATTTTGGATCAGGGTAAGATCTAGAAAAATTGAACCTTATGAAAATAATAACTAGCTAATAAATTTGAGAGCCAGTATACTGTAATGGTGAATAATTTGGACTCTGCATTCAGGGAACTAGGTTCTAAACCCATTTTTGCCACTGTGTAGTCTTGGAAGCTTCTTGACCTATCTGAACCTCTGTTTCCATTATATATATAGAAATTCAAATTGAACTCCAATAAAAAAATTTAAAAAGAAATTCATATTTCCAGGATATGTCATTAAGTTATGATAATCCTATGTGTTAGTTTTTAAAAACTTTGGCATGAAATTGATACATTTTAAAGGTCACTCTAAAAACTACAAGTTGTTGTAACAGCTTTTATTATTATTTATTTTATTTTTAAGATTTTATTTATTCATGAGAAACACAGAAGAGAGAGACAGAGACAGAGGCAGAGGGAGAAGCAGGCTCCACGCAGGGAGCCCGATGTGGGACTTGATCCCGGGTCTCCAGGATCATACCCCGGGCTGATGGCAGCACTAAACCGCTGAGCCACATGGGGCTGCCCTGTAACAGCTTTTAAAGCAAGTTTAAATGATGTTAATACCAACATTAATGTTTCTTTCAGGAGAAATTTTATATGTGCATATAACACTGTTGATGTTCTGTGAGCCAACATTATACTCTGTTGTCTTTTAAGATAGAACTATATGGACTGCTAATAATAGGGAAGTAATTACATTAGGAAATAAGTACATATGGTCTTACTCAAGTATGGAACAATTAAGTAATTGGGTAATCCAGGAAATATTTAGATACCTAGAAAAGTTCTTTTTAACAGTACAAAAACACTTTTAAACAGACTTGAGTTGTGTAACAGTTTATTTTACAAAAGTAATATATATAGTTTTCCCGTGAAACTTGATATTATACCTATGGCTAGTACAGAATTGTTCTCCATTAAGTTCTAAAATTAAGAAAATGAGTATTCCATTCCTCCTTTTTCTTTAATTTTCTCTTTCTTGAAATACAGATTAAAGTTTTCCAGAATATTTTACACACACAGACACATATTTGACTCCCTCCTGTTCTTAATAAATACTGATAGGTGAGGAAGAGATCATTTAACCTTAGATTTGTAATCCTTGTAACATCACTATAATATTTAGTAATTGATATTTAGAATATTGGAATGTGTTGATTATAGTCTCAGAGCTAAAAAAAAAAAACCCCACATTCTATAAGTTCATTATAATTTGTTTACTTGAAAGCTTTTCAATGGATAGGAAAGAATTTCTTATTTGTTTGGTTAATTATGATATCTTAAACTAGTTTATTAGTTAATTAAGATTTTAATGTATTTTTTATGGTAAAAAATTTTATTCTAACAGTTGTCTTTGTGATTTGTGACATTTAGTCTGTATATGTAAGCCTAGATCACTTAAGAAATATTCACTACAATTACCATCAATTGAGTACTCATTCTCTGCCAGTCAGCATTCTAAATGTATTGAACGTTTGAGTCAGCTGATCCTCACAAAGACCCTGAGATAAGCACTATTATCTCCTCTCAGATGAGGAAACTGAATCATGGAAAGGTACTTTAATTTATCCAAGGTGACTCGGCTAGTAAGTATTCTAGCTAGGATTCAAAAACTGAATTTATTGTTCAGTACGTAATTGCTGTCTCTCCCAGATTTTACAATTAGGTTAACTATTTTAATATATAAATATAGTCATTGGGGAGATCTGCGTAGCTCAGTGTTGAGCGTCTGCCTTTAGCTCAGGGCATGATCCTGGATTCCCGGGATCTAGTCCTGCATTGGGCTCCTTGCATGGAGCCTGCTTCTCCTCCTTCTGTGTATGTTTCTGCCTCTCTGTCTCTGTCTCTCATGAATGAATGAAATGTTTAAAAAAATTAAAAAAATATATAGTTATCATATTTAAAAAAAAAATAAAAACAGAAGAAAGTGTTGACTCTTCTTACCTGAACATTTCCTGAGCTCTATAATTAATATGGAGTGTTGTGTTAGGCTATACAGAGGGTAGCACTGTAACAGATGACTAGGCATTAGTACCACTAGAAATGGTAATCAAGATTTTAAGACCTGGGATTAAAAATACCTGTATTCATGAATAAATCCTCTTTTATTTTTTCAGTGTGGTTTCAGTAATACTGGTTTGATTTTGGTAAATTTGCATTTATCATGATAGTATTCAGTAATACTGGTTTGATTTTGGTAAATTTGCATTATCATAATCTTGATTAGATTAGCTCAGCTATAGTCTGATTCAGTGATTGATTGTTCAGTGATAAATATACCTGAAATCCATTAGACGGTTCACACATGGATTAAATTTGTTTTCTTTTCTCCCCTTTAGTAAAATAAAACAGGGTCTATTACCTAGCTTGGAAGATTTGCTGTTCTATACAATTGCAGAAGGACAAGAGAAAATACCTGTTCATAAATTTATTACAGTAAGTTTTTATATTTTTCTATCCTAAACTTTTTTAAAATAGTAATACGGAATAAAAAATACAGTAATATTGAAATGTAGTTTTAAAGGTCATCTGACATGTAGATTCTGGCTGACACTGTTTCTCTTACTATGTTTTTAAATTTTCATCGTGCTCATTTCAAGGTAATCAGTGAAAGAAAATGAAAGAAACAATGACAAACTTGTCCAGAAAGTGGGTAATAGTGACACTAAAATGCCCATATACATATTCAGGTCCTGGGTAGAAGTTTTTATATACAGGAATAAAAACTTGTAGTTGGAATAAGCATATACATTATTTGCACTATGTATTTACAAACTCTTATTTTTTTAAAAACAGGCACTCAAATCTACAGGATTGCGAACGTCTGATCCCAGGTTGAAAGAGTGTATGGATATGTTAAGATTAACTCTTCAAACAACATCAGATGGTGTCATGCTAGACAAAGATCTTTTTAAAAAGTAAAAATTTCTGCCAAACCTTTAATGGTGATTTGCTATGCTATATGCTGATTTTTCTTTTAAAACAAAATTGCATTTTTGAAGGCCAGTGCTTCCTGTGTAACTGAAAAAAGGGGGAATTTATAAACATCAATTGCTTGAAGAACGTGGTGTGCATAACGTTCTATATTACACAGGGGCTAAAAGACTTCCTTGAAACTGCTCTGAGGCAATGTAGGCATGGATGTTTCCAATTTACAGTATCTGGAGATTGCACTCAGTTTGAAGAGAACACATTCTTGTAATAGCTTAAATTGATCCTCCAGTTTATCTGCATGTCTTAATAGGCTTTTTCAGTAGGGTCTGTTTCTTTTCTACAAGGTGACTTAGATGACATCATAAAATGAGGCGGCTTCAGACAGCATGTATTCCTTAGATTTACATATCTCCAGTGTCTGCTTCTCTCCTCTCTTCAGACATATTAATACATAGGCTTTTGACTACTTTTTTTTCCCCTTCAAAATATTTAAAAACTGAAGACACTTTGGATATTAATGCCTTGATTTGATTGAATGAGCATGCTTTTTTTGATTTTCCTATATTTGCTTATTTATGATTTATCTTCATTAATGTATTCGTACTTGCCTGACTTCTTAATGATTTAAAAGATAATATGTTTATAATGAATCCCAAAGAGGTAAATCATATTTTAAACTTCTAAGAGTTAGGTAAAAACCAGTATAAAACTATAAACACTACTTGAATACTAGCCTTTTTCTAGACCATGGGGTATGTTGAGGTAGATCCAAAGAATTCCAGCATCTACCTTGAAAATGAATTTTCATGTATATGTGTATTTTTACTTATTTTTCTTTTATTTTCTTTTGGGGACTTGATTTGTCCGAGATACCTCCTAGGATATCCTAGAATATTAAGTTATTTGAAGGTATAAGTATTCAATTGAAGTCCTTCACAGAGTTTCCTGGCCTGCTTTGAAGCACTGCTGATAGTTTTGGATTCTTATCTTTTCACCACAAGACTCTTGATCCTGCTACTCAGCTGATCTTATAAAGTATAGATTTTAGGTTAATGTTGGAATTCATGTTAGGAATTTTGAATCCTCAAAATATGTTTCTTTGTGGAGGGGAGGAAATAATTTATGGTTAGCTATGCCTTTGCAATAAGTATTATTTTTAGTGTTCGTGAACTGTATGAGCAAAGTATTCTTGATTATGGTGCCTTCTGAAGGGTTATTTTAGTGTATCTGAGAATGAGGTTGTCAAAGAGATGGGTGGTAAATCTGTTGATAATAGGTATGAGGAATTGCTTTGGAATTTTAAGTGAAAGTGGTATTTTATACCTTTTTAGTACTGTTTAAAATTTTTTATGCTTTATAAACACGTTATTTAAATATGAAATTAAAAGTGACTTAAATATACTGATCATGAAGCTAGAAAACATAAGCATAAAGTTTTCTGCCCATAATTACATAAAAGAATAGCAATTACCATATTTTAAATACTAATCCAATTTTTAACAATTGATGATTGTGATATAGGCAGTTCCCAACTTGACAGATGCTTAGTGTTTTATATGAACAGGCAGTGGAAAAATCTCAGTGTATAGGCATAATTCTTTTCATCTCTAGAATGAAGTAATTCAAAACGTCTGACTTGGTTGAAGTCAGTATTTTGATGTATCACCTAAAAAACCTAAAAAACATTGTTGGTTAATATATTTAGCCTTTGATGGTAATCTGAGAAACAATTGTTACATATGACTTTTTTTTTTTTTTTAAGGGAAAATTCTAAGCATACTGTTTGGAGCATAATCTATTTGAAAGTTGGAGACTGCCTGTACCCATTTAGTTAATTAATTGTTTTTAATGCTAATAATCCTTAAAACTAATCGAAGTGGAAAATTGTGTTGAAAATGAATGCCTTATTCATTTATGCATTTTTAACCATACAAATATTAGAACTATTTTTATGTATGATCATAATTCTTTGGTCTTTTCTGTTTCGGAGGAAAATGAATGATAGTCTTTGCATTTGTATATTGCTTGATTTTTCTATTATGTTATTTTACTGATGAAAAATTGTGATATACTCTAAAACATGTGCATTATAGTTAATCATAAACTTTTAAGATGAAAAGATGATTATTATTTCAAGTTTACTGATGAGCAAATTAAACAAAGCAAGGGAAAGTTGTGACTTGCTGAAAAATATGAGCCCTTCCTTCTCAGAATTCATTTTTGTATAGGACTTCTAATTTTCTAGTTCCATTCATGACATCTGTATTCACATAACTCCCAATGAAAAGCATTGACTCCTGTAATTTCCATCAGTTTGCAGTAGACACTGAATGGTTACATTGCTTGTGTTGGCCACAGTAATTCACCTGAAGTCAGTTGCCACAGCTTTACCAGCACCTTCTGATAGAGGGCTAAAAAACAGCAAACCAGTTTCACTGACTGTACAGTTTTGTTAATTATAAATCTTCCTTTTAAAAGTGCTGATTAATTTTAAATAGTTAGTTAGTAGTAAGTTAATAATTTTAAGTTTGCTTGGCAGTCATGTTTTTTCACGTTTAGCTTTTTGAAAAATTGGGATTTAGGTTTGATACAGATAGAATGATCTAAGATTAGGAATTGTCTTCTTTTCTTTTGAGAAATGTGTTCTTTAGTGTATATTTCTTACAACTCTCATGTCCAAATTGAATTGCTATTTATTTTTTAAATTTTTTGAATTGCTATTTAAAACATCAAATATTAAATCAGTGGCACACTTAATTTTTAGATTAACATTGGAACTATGAGAAAATTTATCAAAATTTATTGAAGTAAATATTTGTTATCTCTAGGATGTCCCATTATTTCTCTATTGGTTAATAATGGAAAGTAGGACTATATATAGTTTTTTCATGCTGTATTTGGGGCACATCTTCATTATTGGAAATAACCTGTATTATTTTAAATCAATAATTTTATATTGACCAAGTGAGTATATTCTCTGATTTTTAAATTAATAGTTTAAAATGAAATCTGGCTTTTAATTTGATGTTTCATTTAGAACAATTAAAATACTGAGATATGAAAATTTCTCATTCACCACAAACTAAAAAATACTGAGTGTCTCGTTCTTCTTTCTTCATTTATCTATTTATAATTGATGCAAGTTATTTACTTGCAGGTACAGTTTTCATACCCATAAAGTAAGGAAATCATCTTTCTCAAAATGTTGATGTTTTCAGGGTTGAACAGATGAATAGTATTTCAAACTCACTTTAAAAAAAAAAAAAAAGCCAATTTGGATGGTTTTTTTCTTCCCAAAGAAGCTAATCTAGTATCACATCATTGACCTTTGAGGAATCCAGTTACATAACTTCCCATAGTTAGTGGCTTGAGTTTCTCTTACTGAATTACTGAGACTGTTTAGAAGATGAGCTTAGAAGACGGTTCGCTGTAACATTACAAAGCTCTTCTTTATGGTTAGATTAATATACTGGTTTTCTGGCTTAAGCACTTTCTAGAACAAAGCAGAATGTTTGTTCAAATCATTAGATTTGAATCATGCTCTCCCATCCACATGGTTTACCATTATCTTTTAAAATAGTTTTTAACAATGAGACCTTTTTATTTTACAATATATTATATATCTTATAGTGAAAAAAAACAATATGATACCATGTTTTTGGGTATTCATATAAAGTGAATTAAGTCCTACTTCATATATAATTTTATTTAAAGTTATACATTACTATAAGCAATTTAATAGGTATTTTATTCTAATCTAAAGTTGATCATATCTCCATTTGTTAGCTTGGAAATAGAAATTTTTCAGACTGTAATTCAGGGAAAATATGTTAAAATATAAAAAGTTTAATTTTTTTATGAAATACTACTAATAGTTATATAGGAACTAAGGAATATATGCCTGAGGTTATCTAATGGATAAACAAGATTTCAACTATAACATTATTACCGTCCAATTTTTGTTAACCAGATGTCATACTGAATGCTTGTCAACCTTGGTGGCCTAAGAAACTTGTCTTTAGATGCTCTTGATATTTACCCTGGTAGATGCTCTGCTATTTTAATCTTTGACACAATTTTTAGGCAATTTATTTCTTTAACTTGTTCACAGCTTACAAGCAACTGCATGAAAGACCGCTTGAAGGGAAGAAAATAATACAGAAAGTATAGTTTATAGATTTTTAGTTACATAAAATGAGTATTTTCTCTATTGTTTAAATACTCTCCTAAGTAATACTGTTATTACCTAGGACTAATATTTGAAAGGCACCTAGTCAATTAATGTTTTTCTCACATTCCACAGATGTGTTCAGAGCAACATTGTTTTGTTGACACAAGCCTTTAGAAGAAAGTTTGTCATTCCTGACTTTATGTCTTTTACCTCTCACATTGATGAGTTATTTGAAAGTGCTAAAAAGCAGTCTGGAGGAAAGGTAACATTTTTAATGTGAATATTTTCCTAAACCAGTCAATTTATTTAGCTTAACTTGTATAGAAATTCAAGTTGTAGAGTTTTCTTGTCCTTTGCTAGTTAAAAAATTTAAGTCAAGCGAAACTACTGGATTAAATACTTTAAAAGTATTTTAAATATTCAGCTTTGTTGTTTGGGCTACAAAGAAGTCTTAAGAATTCTTTTTGATTTTCAGATGATGGAAATGGCTTTTACATCTTTCATTAATAAGAGTATTTTAAGAATTTCTATGGATGTGATATTCTCGAGCATTAAATTTTAAAAATTCTCTAAATAAAATACTAAGGACTATTTTATTTTTTCTTTGTATTGAAGGTTCTTAGATAATGAAACCCTGCTACCATGATTTTGATTAAAGAAATTTTCTATTTCTTTAACTTTAAAAAAAAAAAAGTCAAATCTTAGTTCTTCTTTTAGACTGTGCTTTTGTAGGAATTTGAGAATACATTGGAAAACATACAGGGTGATGGAGACTGGCAGAAATCAGTTAGATCTTATCTGTAATCCTCAAGTCTTTGTTGCCCTTAGTTTTTATGAATGTTATTATAAAAAAACCACAAATTCACTCTGTGCTATAAAATAATTCTTCATTAGTGGAAGCTAACTTAAAGTAAATTTTTTGGTAGAAGAAATATTATCTGCCTATATTCTGTTAATTTTTTCCCAATATTTTGTATAGGTTGCAGATTATATTCCTCAGCTAGCCAAGTTCAGTCCTGATTTGTGGGGTGTGTCTGTGTGTACAGTAGATGGACAGAGGTGAGTTTATTTTAATTTCATGAAAACCAACTTGAAGCCTTAAATTTTGTGTAACAGTGACCATGAGGGAAAATGGAACATCTTCTGTGGTGGGAATTAGCCGTAACATAGGAATTCAAGAAAGAAAAGTTTAGATTTTAATTTAATTTTTAAAGACTCAAATGAAATGGTCTATACTAAATTTTATGAGGCATATCATCTCATTCACAGTTGTAGTCTTGTTGTTTGAGTATTTATTGTTCAAGTACCTGCAATTATAATTTCATTA
Source organism: Vulpes lagopus (assembly GCF_018345385.1). Taxonomy (NCBI): domain Eukaryota; kingdom Metazoa; phylum Chordata; class Mammalia; order Carnivora; family Canidae; genus Vulpes; species Vulpes lagopus. The sequence continues at coordinate 1,367,503 of NC_054845.1, forward strand.
GGAAAAGCAGACTTGTCAGAACATGAAATTTTTCACTAATGTATTGACCACTAATAAAATTGGTTTCCATTTTTCAGCTTAACATTAGTTACTCAGCCTCCCACTGCCTTTGTTGCTCATGCTCCTGATATAAGTGCCATGATTGTTAAGACAGTACAATATGATAATGCAGTATTTCTGTCTGTCATTTGCAAAGTGAAAAGTCATTTTCAAATTTGCAGGATCTCATAAATCCATGAAAGCAATCTTTGGGAAGTGCTTATACTATAGGCAGAGCTACTGACAAATGATGTCCTAGTAGCAGAATTATAAAAAGGATAATGATGTGAAGGCACTTCAAAGAGAATGATTTGGTTTTAAAATTAATGAATTACGTGAGGCCCTTGAAACATTGATGAAATTCTGGAATATTTTTTTTCAAGAATGACTCTTTATTCTGTGAGTCGGATATTAGGATTTATTATCATGTTATAATTTGGTTTTGTCAAGTCAGAAAAATTATGTCAAAAAAGAGAAATCCATTTTTTAAATTCATTTGAAGACTTAGCTCAGAATTATTTTTGTATTCCTTTTATGTTTTCTTACTAAGGTATTATCTCTTTTTAAATAAAATGTTACTTACATAAAATAAGGTATAAACTCCTAAATGTATACTGCTTGATGAATCCTATGTCAGTGATGTAATTTTATCCTAAATTTTGTTAAAACTACAAGTCATTTAGCCTTATAATTCTCAGTCTTCAATACCTTCCAAGTGATCTTTTTATTTTTACTAATCATCTTCTTCAAATAATACAATAAAAAGACATATGGCTTAGCCCATTCATTCTTAAGGTATCTTGAGGCTCAAAATTCATCTTATACTGGCAGAGGTAAAATTAATACCTGGGTCTCTTGTAGTTTGCTGTTCTCTTCATTGTGGCAGACTTCTGTTCTCTTCTGGGCCTGTAAAATGTACTAACCACTCCTCGTGTGTTGAATTAAATGTTGGGTGATATGAAAGGACATAAATACATGAGAAGACATGGCTTTGTTCTTATGAACCAAATTCTAATAGGGAGTGAGTCCTGTTTTTGTATTTGGAGGAAATGATAATGCAAGGCTTGCACATGATTTTTCTCTTAAACATTCTCTGTGTGTAGAGATGATTTCTTAGGTTACTTATCTAGAGAATTTTAGAAGTTGACTTTGGATTAGAACATACATATATTTTTTAATCCAAAGTTGATAAGGCAGGTACTTGACAGATTTTAAAATGATGGTCAAGTTGAAGTCAACAGTCTGAATTAGAAATTATTTATAAATATGATAGGAAGAACATATAGTTTCCTTATCTATACGTTTGTATTTATGTTTCATAACATACTTAGAAGTAAGGTTGCCCTCTGATGTTTCTTTGCCCTTTGATACCTCCTCTAACCCCATTTTGCCCGGGGTTATCAGTAGTACCCAGTTTCACTATGAATGAATGAATGAATATTTGGTCTGTATTGGGACATAGTCCAGGGTACTTGGGATGCCAGTGAATAAAACAAAGATCTCTGCCCCTGTGAAGCTTACATTATAATAGGGTCAGTAATTTTTTCCATTTTTAAACCTATTCTGTACTTCAGGTGCATTCCAATTTGGAGACATAAAGCTCTCTTTTTGTTCCATTGTTTAGATAACATGGTAATAATGGTGCCATTCATGCCAGCTCCAATACAGTTTATAAAACTGGGTGCTGTTTATTTTGAACAGGACTGGAATGTGGATAGATACGGTTCGTAGGATGAAGCATTTATAGACAAGGTCTCAGAGCACGGTCACTCTGAGAATGCTATTGAATCCAAACTGAGCTGTTTAAAAAGTAACTGGTGTAGCCATGGTTGAAGCTGAGTGAGAAAGTGGTGACTGACTGATTTCTAAAAGGTCCAGTTCATTTTATATGATTGAATACAGGTAGGCATAGGGAGAACTGTACCCCTCTTGCCCTCTGAGGAAAATTTTCATATTATTTATTTTCTAATTCTGAACCATGTTATTACCTGAGTACCTTTAAGCTTTTGCCCTTTTTGCAGTATTCTTAAAATTTATATTTATTCTTTGATAGCCAAGTAAACTTGTGGTCAAATTATGGGAAAACCTTTGTAAATTAGAATTAAAATGTAAAAATAACTCCAGTTATTCAAACATTTTTTTCTAGTTGATTTTAATTATTTTTTAAATCTACTTTTAAATAGGCATTCTATTGGAGATACCAAAGTTCCATTTTGTCTTCAGTCCTGTGTAAAACCTTTGAAATATGCCATTGCTGTTAATGATCTTGGAACAGAATATGTGCATCGATATGTTGGGAAAGAGCCAAGTGGATTAAGATTCAACAAACTCTTTTTAAATGAAGATGGTAAGAATTATGTAAAAGTTAAAAAAGAAATACCTGATTTTCCTATTTAAGTCTAAGAAGTTTTTAATTTTTTGAAGAAAAAAACACTCATACTTTTTAAATTTTCATTTCTCATGGAAATTCTGTGAAACCCATAAACATAGTTTGTTTAATCACCTACTTTAAAAATTTTTTTTTTTTTTTTTTTTTTTTTTTTTTTTGTGGGGCTTCTCATATTATTATTGGAAAGTGAGCTGGGGAGAAGATGGGACAAGGAGTAAGAGTTTCCTTTCACTTCATGACCACACAGAATATTCTGTGGTAAAATCTCTTAGTGTCTGGGATTTGCTATAAAATTGAATTATTTTTGAATTCAGGGATACTGAATTGTGAGTATAGCTAGGGAGTGCTGGGTGTGATTATTAACTATATGTTACTAATTATTGAGGCTGATGGCTACATGGGTGTTTGTATTCTATTCTACTTTTTGCATATTATATATATTTGAAAACTTCCATCATAAATTTTTATGGTGGCTATGGTTGAAATAATGAATGTTTTTGCTTTTTCTCTTTAATAACATTTAAAATTTGAAAAAAAAATCTTGCATTAAATGATTGGATAGCTAACAAGTATTACTACTTAACAGGAATACAAAAGCAAAAGGGGAAGACAACGGTAGTTAGTACTTTTGTTCTGATAGAGGTTTCATTTATTTATTTTAAAAAGATTTTATTCATTTATTTATTAGAACACGAGCAGGGAGGAGACAGGAGGACAGAGAGAAGCAGACCCCCCACACACACACTGGGCAGGGAGCCCAATGTGGGCTCAATTCCCACTGAGCCACCCAGGTGCCCTGATCTAGTAGAGGTTTTAAATCTAAACACCAACCTATACATTGATTTCTGTTCAGTCTTTATGACCCCTATGTTCCTCATTTTGTGATGAGTTAATAATTCAAAGAAAGTGCGGAAGTCTGTAGTTGCAGTAATGGTTGTGAGAAATACAAATATACGTTTTGTATTTTTTGTTAGTACTGGATAAAAAATGAAATATGCCTTACACTTATTGTTTTTTACAATGATGTTGTAAGAATGATATTTTCTTAAGGCACGTGGGTATGGCTCAGTCAGTTAAGTGTCCAGCTCTTGATTTTGGCTCAGATAATGATCTCAGGGTCCTGGAATTGAGCCCTACATGGGTCTCTGAGCTCAACAGGGAGTCTGCTTGAGATTCTCTGCCTCTCCTTTGCCCCTCCCCAATGTGCTCTCTTTTTTCTCTAAATTAAATGAATCAGCCTCTTAAAAAAAAAAAAAAGTATTTTCTTGTGCTTTTCTATTTGTTTTGAGAGCAATTATATTTTCTTACCTATTTTACCATAATCTTTCTGTCCTGATACTGCATTTGATTTTATGGAGATCACCCCTCTTGTTGTGATCTCTCTCTCTCAAGTAAAATCTTTTAAAAAATTGAGAAATTTTTAACATTGTTATTGGGACATAGTTCACGTCATATGATTCACCCATTTAGAGTATATAGTTCGTGGCTTTTAGTATATTCATAGAGTTGTGCAACCATCACCACAATCCACTTTGGAACACTTTTGTCACCCCAAAAAGATACCCTGTACCCATTAGCAATGAGTATCCATTTCTCTCCTACTTCTGGCAATTAGTGATCTAGTTTCTGTCTTTGTAGATTCCTGTTCTGGGGGGACCTGGGTGGCTCAGTCAGTTAAGTATCCAACTCTTAATTTTGGCTCAAGTCATATCTCAGGGTTCTGAGACCCAGCCCTGTGTGCTTAAGTTAAGATTCTTTCTGTCCCTCTGTTCTCCCCCCGCCCACCTCCTGGCTTATTCATGCATGCACTCTCTCTCTTAAAAATTATTTGGCTCTTCTGGGCATTTTATATAAATGAAATCATAGGATATTTGGTCTTTTATGACAGGCCTATTTTATTTTTAAAGTACTTGCTTGCAGTGGCATGCATCAGTACTTCACTTTTTATTTATTTATTCATAAGAGACACAGAGGTAGGCAGAGACCTAGGCAGAGGGAGAAGCAGGCTCCCTGCAGGAGCCACATGTGGGACTGGATTCCGGAACTCCAGGATCACGCCATGGGTCAAAGGCTTAACCGCTGAGCCCCCCAGGCATCCCAGTACTTCACTTTTTCAAAATTGCTGAATAACATTGCACTGTATGGGTAATCATACCACAGTAATAATACCACATGGTGTACAGCCGATAATCAGTTGGCAGGATGTTTGAGTTGTTTTTCTCCTTTTGACTATTATCTATAATGCTTCTGTGATCAATGGTGTGCAAGTTTCTGTGTGCACATATGTATTTATTTCTATTTCTATTGGTTATATACCTGGTAAATGAAATTGCTGGGTCACATGGAAACTTGAACGGTTGAAGAACTGTCAGGCTGTTTTCCAGAGGTCAGAGCTATTTAGTTATAGGTTCATCTTACAGAAGATACCTTGCTTAAAATTTAAGAAACTAATAATGTAGTAGTGACACAGTGAATTCTGCTGGATTTGTCAAATTAGATATGAACTTGTTCCCTTCAAAATAAGTCACTACCACAAACAAATAAATGAGGAATTTTGCTATCAGATAACTGTTTTCAGTGTCCTGAGAGGTTCATTTGGTGTTTGTGCCATGCCATGAATGATAATGCAATCAGTTGAGATTTGAAATTCTATTTAAGAATAGGATAGGAAAAAAGATATGATTTTGGATGAACTTAAATTCTAAGTAATTTTTAAAGTAAATACATCTTCATTGTCAGGGAGTATGGAAAGAATAGAGAATATAATTTAAATCCCCTGTAATATTTTTATCATAGGTGTATCCCTTTATAGTGTTCATATTTTCTTTTTCTACATGGGTAAATACATAAAAAAAGAAAGCACTTTAAAAAGCAAAAATGGTTTCATATTAGATGTGCTTATTTTCAAGGTTAATTTTTAATAGTAATATTTGAATGTTTAAGGGTGTGCCATATACATTTAAGCATTTCATATGTTTTAATTAATTCAAGCATTAGGATTCGCTCAAGTGTTGGTGCTATTTATTACTCCCAATATAGAGTGGGGAGATTGAAGCACAGGGAAATTCAGTTACTTTCCCAAGGTCAAATAGCTAGTAAATGTGATAGAGTTAGGAAATTTCAATGTAGTATTATACTACTATTCACTGTCTTTCAGTACATGAGTCTTTGTTTTCCTGTATAATTATTATAGAAGTATATTACTGGTTTGACAAGTAAATGACTTCAGTGCATTCTTCTACCCTCTCTTCCCCCCCAAAAATAACTGTAACAATATTTTACATAAGGAAAATAGATATATGTTCACGGGAAATACTTGTGCACCAAAGAAAGTGATATCAAGTATTTGAAATAATGCTATCATTTTTATATTTTGCAGATAAGCCACACAATCCTATGGTAAATGCTGGAGCAATTGTTGTGACTTCATTAATAAAGGTAAAATGTTGACAATACCTTTTAACCTAGTAAGTTTTTCAAAATGAGACATAAAGATGAATCTTGGAATATTTATGTAGAATTGTGAAAAGTTTTGGTGTTAAAAAAATTAATCTAATGGTATAAAGCTAAATTCCTACTTATTTAAAAATAAATGTAATTTCAAAGTCAAAATTAAAAACAGATGACTCATTCTAAGTGTTACTCAGTTACTCTTGACCTGAAGATCTGGCAAAAATTCAAAAAGAAGTCTCTGCTAACCGATAGGCACAGAGGTTATTCTTCCTAAAGTTTGGGTATTTTTTTCTTCCTTCTCCTTTTGGTTCTTTGAAAATGAACAGATGTAAACGCAAGTAAAAGCATTTTATTGTTAACTTTGTCATTAGCATATGTAGGAACAAATATTCTGGTACTTTGTCTTAAAACAAAGTACATTTACCCTTGAATATCTGAAGTCCTTTCTACTCTCAGGAACTACATTCATGATTTTCATTTGAGCTTGTTTCATTTGTTTTGCTTATTATCATAACTAAAATAAGTAAGACTTATTCCAATTATTAAGTTCTATTATTTTCCTTATGCTTTGTTTCACATTGTGTGTTTTGATTGTTTTAGTGTCTGGTTTTCCTTAATAATTGGAAACTCTAATGTTGTTTGGAACAAATATTTGAAAATGATTCAATTGTATGATACTATTTAGATTTTTAATTTCTAATTATAAATTCATTTGTTCAAATAAATTTCATTTGTGTTTAGAACATTTATATACTTTATTCAGTAAATCTGTGCCTACCTTTTCCAAGCATGAAAAAAACCTAACTACATACATTAGTGAGGATGGGATTCCCTGATTACAGAAAGGATGTTTGGATATAAATTACGCCCTTGGCCCAATTAATAAAGATTTAGCTAATTTGTATACTAGAAATTCTCTCTTTCATGAATTTAATATGTTCATGAGAAAAGGCTTTAAAATGGAAGACTACTACCATAAGAATTATATATGTTGTTATTTTAGGGCAAATACTTTGTCTGTTACATCTAGCTGTTCATGACTGTTATACTTCAGATAAAAGTTGTGAGTTTGAGGTGAAAGAATATTTGTTTATTGTAGAAAATTATGATACAGATCTGTGCTAGGCAGTCCTTCCTTCAGTCCTTGCCTTGTAGTGTGAGGTGGACACAAGTATAAATGGGTCCTTACAGTGAAATTTAGTAAACATTGCGATGAGAGAAAAGTCTCATTAATTACTGTTTAGATTCGAACAAGTAGTAAATTAGAGGTGAGGAAAATTATGATAATACAACCTATATATTAGTGCTTGATGACAAAACTACTAGAATGGTTCCAGACCTTTTTTGGGTCTTCCCAGAAAAATGTTCATGTATAGTGATTTTATATAAACTTTAAGGAGTTCACAGACCCTTTGAAGCTGATTCGTCATCTTATACTGGAGAAAGAGTAATGCAGCACACCAATACTATTTTCAGGAAAGGGTATTTATAGATGATTTAAAAAAGCCTTCCTTAACTGCATGCAATTAAACATCTTTTGTTTATATGGGTTTCATATACTCTGCTGAAATGCTGCATGTGAGAAATGCATGTCTGGTCATATCACACCATCACTTCATCCGTTTCACTTCCCATGTTCAGTCAGTAGCCATAAATGTCACATGGAGCCACATTAACATAAACATAGACAGTGAAAGAAATACGTATACACAACATAAGTGTGGTTCAGTGTTCAACAGTGCAAAAATTTAACTGAGTCATCTGGTATTTATAAATTTGATCAGTGATTTTATTTTTATTTTTTTATTTTTTATTTTTTTTTAGTGATTTTAAATAATAAACATTTTTAATTTACTGGCACAGTTGAAAAATGAGGCTTTGGGATATAGTTTATTTTTAAGGTCACTTTCTTGGAATTTTTGTTTTGTTTTTAGAAGTGTTTCACAAGTTTCTTTTTCTTAAATGACGTTCATCCTAAGTGTTGGAGGGGTAAGCTTCATCTCCCTCTGTAAAACTGACTGCCCTAGAACATAATACTTTCTTTAGGCTGTTTTTAAAAAATTCAGAACTCCTCTAAAAATTTGTATGTGATCTGTGCAAGTTGTATGATCACGTATTTATGAATTGGTAATCGAAATTGAGGTAACAAAACCGTAGCAAGAAGGGTCTTCAAGTCCAGCCTTCTTAACTTTATACAGATGCAGTGAGAAACTGAGCCTTAGACAGGAACTGACAGCAAGTAGAGCCAGGCTTGAGCTAAATCTGATTTGTTTGCTCTTCATTAGAATCCGCTGTGCATATTTAATGTAGGTGTTTGCTGTTTCTCTAGATTTTTTTTTAATTTTTTTTTTTTTTTTTTTTTTTTTTATTTATGATAGTCACACAGAGAGAGAGGCAGAGACACAGGCAGAGGGAGAAGCAGGCTCCATGCACCGGGAGCCCGATGTGGGACTTGATCCCGGGTCTCCAGGATCGCGCCCTGGGCCAAAGGCAGGCGCCAAACTGCTGCGCCACCCAGGGATCCCCTGCTGTTTCTCTAGATGACATCTTTGTCTTACCCAGCATGGTTATATTGTCCAAAAAGCAGAAATTTTATTTTCTTAATGTTAACTTGTACGAAAGATAATTCATTGGCTTAAAAGTCACATCTGATTTTTAGTGGGTGTAATATGGCATTCTTTGGACATTAGTCAGTCCCTACTATCCGTAAGGAACTAACCCTTTTCTCAAGGAGCTTGCATTTGAGTACACAAAGCGTGGATATATTTTATCATGGCTAATAACTAGATGTGAATTTTGTTTAGCTCTTTGAGTTAATGACCTTTAAGGCTATTTTTTCTTTCAAACTTCAGCTTTATTTAATGCTATCAAAACATTCTCTTCATGTTATTAGTTTTGGGAGACCATCCCCCCCAAAAAATTAAATAGAGTCTTTAGTAAGACTCTTTATTTCTTAATTTTGTAGTATTGATATTTTTTCCTTGTAGGATTGGAGGTGATCCTCAGGAAATGGGGGAAGAGGCAGAGCAAATGTTCAAAAGGATTAGCAGATTGTGGAAAAAAGGAGGATTTGGACAGAAGGAACCTGTTGCATAAATTCTTAACTACTAAACTTGTAGGAAAACTCCAAAATTTAAAATTTTAAACAAAGCTTATATAGGTAAATACCTTCAAAAAAACCAAATGTCATTTTGTACTTAAAATGCACATAATTTTAAAACTATAAACTATCCTTTCTTTTTCTTTGTGGTAACTATTAAGTTTAAAGGAATACTTTTTGATGCAGTCTGTTTTATATGATGATATGGTTGCTTGATTTAAAGGGAAGAGTAAAAAATTTGAAAGCACAGTTAACCCTGGATGAAATAGTATACATATATAATTTTTTTCTTCGCAGTGGTAAAGCTTTACCTAGTTTTAGTTTAAAAGTTAAGATTTCCAGATGACTTCAGGATTAGGGTGGGAAAATAACATATTACAAGATAATTGCTATACTTCTGCCTTTTTATTTTAAAGATAAAGAATAAATTTCATTGTCTTCTCTGCTTCTGTCTCTCTCTATTCTAGTGGTAGTTTCCAGTTTGTCTTTTGAAGAAGCTCAATTTTATTTTTACATCAGAACTATTTTTAAATTTTAAAAAATCAGACTTTCTCTTTTTAAAAGACAGTTTAATCTTACTCCATGAAAATAAGATGAGTTTAGTTTGTATGTATGTATGTAATGCTCAGTTTGGTTATGTTAGCAGTAACCTGTTGGATGCACTTACGCCACACTTTTAAGTTGTTTGTGGCTCTGGGGAGAACTGGCTGATGCCTTTCGACTTAGTGATTTTATTGTTACTGTTTTATTTACTCCATGTTTATGTCAGTTGAATTGTTTGAGTTTTTTTTAATGAAAGGCAGATAATTCATTGCCAACAGAATTCACTTTTCCCTTTATATTTAGGATTAATCTATAAAATACTACATTTAGAACCTTATTTTTTACCTGTAATATCTATTTTAAGTTTTCCAAGTATTTTTTAGCTTTAAGGCATTTTCTGTGGCAAGATTAAACTAAGAGTAATTCTATAAAATCATTTTTGGTTACTACTTCTTGCCTCTTTGTTAGCCTCTTTCCTGTGTGATCTCTAATTTTCAGTTGGCTTTTACACTCCCTACTTTATGAATGGAATCAAGTGATTTCTTTACAAAGTAAATGATTAATGCACTGACTTCAAATGAATCATTTTTTATTTTATTAGATGTTCCTGTTGACTGTAATATTTTCACCAATGTTCTAATGTAAAATACAGAATTCAGTTTAGGAGTATGTTGTAAAAAGCTATAAAAACACTCCAGTATATTTATATTAATTCTTTGAACAGCCAATGTTCACAAGTCTCTCCTTTTTTATCACTTTTTCTTTCATAAAGTTTTCTTCAGTGAAATGGAAATTCTTAACTTGGTGTAGGTATGTTTACGGAGAAATTAATTTATATGATTTTCCAGTCTCCGGATCTAATTACTACCCTTTTCAAACAAAATGTGCTTTGCTTTTTAAAAGTCATTTGATCTCCAGGATCCTGTAAGTCTTCTCTAACATATGAAAATCCTTTTAGAAATGTCCTTTATCTCTACTCCTCCAATTTAAATGTATATATAATCAGTCATTCCTTACAATCACAGTGCAGCTCATTCTGCCCATTGGTCCTTGCTCTAATACACACTTTTTCATACAAAAAATAAAAATCATTTAGAATAAAAATAAAAATAAATAAAAATCTTTTGGCAAATGGATTTGATAAATCATTTGGTAAATATATTTGCTCCAATTTATTTTTTTAAGCTTTCCTACTGTACTTACTATTTATCACTATAACTTTTTCTAAGATTAAAATAGCATATCTTTTTTTTAAAAAAAATATTTATTTATTCATGAGAGACAGAGAGAGAGGCAGGCAGAGACACAGGCAGAGGGAGAATCAGGCTTCAGGCAGGGAGCCCAACATGAGACTTGATCCTGGGACTCCAGGATCACACCTTGGGCTGAAGGCGGCACTAAACCACTGAGCCACCCAGGCTGCCCCTAAAATAACATATCTAATAATGGTTGTACAGTGATTTAAAACTGGGATAAATGTATCCCTGGTTATGGGAATTTTTTTCCAAGAGATAAAGGGGCATTTGATAGTTTTAAGACTGTCATTTCCAAATCTCAGTTTCCATGTGTCTTTTTTAAAGTTAGTCTACCATTGGTCCAAATTTCCTCCCATTTTTCATAAAAAGGCATACTTCTCATATGTCCCAAATTTTACTATGGTGCACTACTTCAGGCTGTAAAAACCTCTGGGGCAACAATAGAAGAGAACATTTTTGAATTAGAGTCAGTGGTATTGAGGATATGAATCATAATGAGGGGAAAAAGCTCTCTGATACTAGGTTGTTTTAGGTCTTTGGTTTCAAGAAAATGGATGGAGGATCTAATCAAGTTGTTAGAGCAATATAATTTCTAAGGATGGATTACTGTGTGACTTTTATATGTAATATGGTAGATATGTAAAGAACTGAGTGGTATTGCTATAACAAAACCCTTTCTATTTCTATCCAATTCTGTTTCAACAAGATTTCTCAACTCACACATCTGTCAAAATTTTAAATAGATTTTTTCCTTACTCTAGCAGTAGAAAATATTTACTTATATGTGAACTAATTAAAAATCAATTACTATGTCAAAGAGAAAAATATATTCTAAAGTAACCATTGTAAATTAACACGAGGCATTAACATTTTTTAACTTTTTATGAAATATTTCAAACATACAAAATACACATGATAGTGGAACTAGCCCCCATTTACCTGGCTTCTGATTTTCATAACCTCTCTTCCTCTACCCCTCTGTACCCTACTATTAGATAATGATAATGGATATTTTTTTACAGTTTATATTTTTGCTTATGGGGGGTTTACTCTAGTTAATTTTGTAATGTGTGCTTTTTTTCCTAATGTTATGCAAATAAACTTTTTACAGTTATTTTTTTAGGAATTATAATAACTTGACATTTTGTAATGATTATTAGAGCCCACATATCCCTGAGGTACACAGAATCTTCCCAAGAGATATGGGGGCAAATATATTTTATTGACTTGAGTTAAATACTATTTTTAGAGTAGATAGTAAGAACAAACGTTAATCAAGTGCTTTCACATTTAAATTTTGGGGCGAGACCTTCTTGGGTCAAGAAAAATCAGTTAAACACTTTATTTTGCTCGTTTATATAATCTGCCTAAGACATTTCAAGTAGCTTATCCAAAATGTTATATAATGATTGACATTAGTAAATATCAATTGTTTTTAAAGACAGCATAGAAGCAAAATTTAATTGTGCTTTAATGTAGAAAGTTACAAAGTAGACCAAGCATGTGACCATAGCCTGGAGTTGAAACAGTTTTTTTTTTTTTTTTCTTTTTATTAACCATGACAGCTAAATAAAGAAAATTTGTATTTGTTCTGTAGGGCACAGTTTAGGTCAGAGAATGAAAGTTCAGTATAACTTGTTTATTTTACATTGATTAATTGTATAATGGTAATTATCCATGTAACATCCCAATACAAATGCTGAGATCCTTTTCCAAAAGAGTTGCTGCTGCTTCTTTTTTTTTTTTTTTTCTTTTTCAAAGGTTAAAAAGGTTTTTGTGGTTTAAATGTTGTTACATATTTTACAGCATTAGGATCTATGGAATATTTTGACAACTGCAACAGTTCAATGAAGTTGGTAATTTCTTCCTTTTAATTATTTTTCATTGAACAGCTTTGGAGTTACATTTCTACATTTTGAATTCTGGTGTATTATAAGGAAAGAAAACTTTAAATATGTCAAAGGGTACTTTAGAGAAAATACATAGATAGTGATTACAATATGGCGGTAGCTAAATTATTCTTACCTTGTTTAAGCTTTGCTAATGCCTAATTTTGATGATACAGTCTGTTCTTTTCAGCTACTGATTGTATATGTGATTGACATCCTTTCTTAAATAAGTTGATTTTTAAGGTTTCACAGATCAGTCACATTCCAGTCCATTTGTAAAGTGGATGAACCTGGCTTTATTCAGTTATATAAGTCTCTGGTACAGTTTTCCCCCTCATAATAAAATTTTAAAATGTAATGTTTTGGAATTTTTGAGAGCTAAGAAATTTGTTTTTAAATTTTTAGTTGTCAAATTTTATTTTAAGCCTGTTTTAAAAATTAGAGATGTATTGTTTCTATTGGGTGCACATCACCAATTAATACGTTTGATTTCAGATCTACATCTTACTGCTTTGTAAACTTCGCCGAGGTAAAATGAAACCATTTGGCTACTTGAACTGATCTACGTTACATAGGTTTTTCCTATTGACATTTGCAGTAGCTAACATGTCAGAAATAGAAGTGATGAAACAATACATCTTCCATGCTTTGAATTGGCATAATGCTAAATTCATATGTAGCTAATTTTTTAGAGACTGCGGAATATATATTTTTTTAGTTCAAGTATTGTTAAAACAAATGAGATATTAAAGGTAGAGCTTTCTTTACAATAGCAAAATGTATTCAGAATGTTTGCATATACTAAAATTATAAAAGATTAGTTTTGCAACATAACTCATTCTTCTAACTCTAATGCTGGTTTAAGGTTATTTTAAAAATATGAGTAGATTGTTCTTAATTGAAAACCATAATTTATAAATACTCAATTCTTTTCTAAGGGTGAAACTTTATTTTAAGTTTTTTTTTAAATATGAAATTAAATGACATGTTCTAGAATATTTTATGTTGTCATGAAAGATAAGGGAATTTGGGGTATCTAAAATTTTTTAACTTTGGGTTGGGTAAAGATACTTAAAATAAAGCATTCCCTTCCATTATCAACATATTGGTGTTAATAAAAGAACATGTAAAAAGTTTATGTAAATATTAAATTATTTTAGAAGTATTTCCTAGTCTTAAAAGTACTAATGCACAGTATATTAATTATAATGATAGCACTTTGAAATTTTGATATTATATTCACTTAAAACTTAACTGTGGGGTGATATCTATATTAATATATTTGTCTCATTTCTTTGCAGCAAGGAGTGAATAATGCTGAAAAATTTGACTATGTAAGTGCAATGTGGAATTGTTTTCAAGCTGTATTTATATTCCTTATTTATTTGTTTTTTGACTAATACTTTCTAATTTTGGTTTATAGGTGATGCAGTTTTTGAATAAGATGGCTGGCAATGAATATGTTGGATTCAGTAATGCAACGTGAGTCTGATTTGTGACAAACAGTTTTTATAAATAGGCCAAGCCTCTTTAACAAAAATATGTGGATTATAGAATTCTATTTTAAATACTGTTTTGTCCCTCCTCTCTCCTTCCCTTTTCCCCTCCCTCTATATTATAATACACAGTATACTTAGAATTCATCTGTTTTCCTTTGTTGGTCCTAGAGCTTACTTCAGTGAATAAATACTTAAAATTTGGTCATTAGAGGGAAATTAATTCTAAATTACCTGAGGGAGAACCCTTAAATGCTTTTCAGTAGTTTGGATAAACTTCTTGTGAGTAATTATAGAATTAGAAGGGACCCCAACTTTACATTAAATTAGTGATATTTAGTTTTCTCTTTGTACTACATGTCTTACTTCTCTCTTTTTTTAAAGATTTTATTTATTTATTTTGAGAAGGACCGAGCCAATGTGCCTGAGTTGGGGGAGGGGAATGCAGATAGAGAAGGACAAGCTGACTCCAAGCTGAGTTGTGGAGCCTGAAACCCGGCTCCATCCCTAGACCCTGAGATCATGACCTGGCTGAAACCAAGAAAGCAGAGACTTAACTGACTGAGCTACCCAGGCACCCCTATCTTACCTGTCCTTGGCTAATGACTTTCACCCCAATTTTTTTTTTTTTTTGAAGATTTTATATATTCATGATAGTCACACAGAGAGAGACAGAGAGGCAGAGACACAGGCAGAGGGAGAAGCAGGCTCCATGCAGGGAGCCCGACAGCCCGACGTGGGATTCGATCCCGGGTCTCCAAGGATCCCGCCCCGGGCCAAAGGCAGGCGCCAAACCGCTGCGCCACCCAGGGATCCCTCACCCCAATTTTTTATTTTGAAGTTTGCCAGTCTACAGAAAAGTTGAAAGAATAAGCAATGAATATTTGGATATCTTTCACCCATATTTTCTGCTTAATATTTTGTCTTATCTGCTTTTCTTTAAACTCTTTAAATAGAGGCATTTAAAAATGTGCATCTCTCTGTATATGTACATATATGTAAATATACATGTAAGTGATAGATTTTTTTTCCTGAACTAATAGAAATAGTTATAGATACCATAATATTTCACTCTTAAATAACTCAACATGTGTATTCTAGGAATAAGGATATTCTACAGAACCACAATACTGTCAACATACTGAAGATCATTGACATTAATTTAAAAGTACCATTAATATGTAAATGTCCTCAATTGTCCCCTAATTGCCTATTCTGGCCTTTTTTCCCCAGGAATTAATCAAAGCTCATGCAATACATTTATGTCTTTTTTGCTTTATTAAAATAGAAGAGTTCCCCTGCCCTACACCCTTGCTTTATAAAATTTTATTAAATGGCTTTCTTTCAGGAGTGCCAATCACTTGTCTTACAAAGCAGGAATTAACTCACTTTCTGTGAAGGACCAGAGAGTAAATCTATTAGACTTGTGGGCTATATAGACTCTGTGTTGCAGCTACTCGTTCTACTGTTTTAGTAGGAAAGCAGCCAGAGACCATATGAGATGGTGTTCCAAAAAACTATTTATAAAAATAGGCAGCATCTGCCCCATGGGCTATAGTGGATATTCATTCCCCATGTTGAGTAGGTCTGGTTGTTTCCTATGGTTAAAAGTTGAAACAGTTTTGGCATGAATACTAACCGGGTAATACTTTGTACTACTTCAGGAGGGGAAAAGTTTCAAGTTTGTCTCCAACTTTTATTCATCAGCTTAAGTATCTTTTCTAGGAAGTTTTTCATGAATCTCATCTCACCTCTCTTATGTGCTCTCATATTGCCATATTTAATTGTGCTTAATCTATGTCTCTCTGCCTTATCACCACTATTAGATTCTGATCTTCTTTATACCTGGATAGTATATGTTCCAGTTCACACTTGTATTTCTGTTATTTGGCAGATAATAGACACTTGATATGGTGTTTGATGAACAGAGCTATATGCTAGGTGCTGTGATAATTGCTGAGTAGTTAGTACATTATGTTGATTTTTTTTTTTTAAAGGTATGGCAATTTGACAAGTTTATTTTCAAGAGCTTTTCCACATCCAGCATTGTTTTTCTAACCAGAGAAATCTTAAAATGCGTAGTTAGGGGGGACTGCCACCTCCCACTCCATGATCAGCCATATAGAGTGTCATGCTCAGCTCTTTTGTCAGCAGCCATCTAGACCCTTGTAGGTTGATTTCTTAAATGTACTGCCAATGAATTAAATTAAAACTTACTCTCTTTCTTCTCAAACTCCTCTTTGTTCCAGGTTCCCATCAGTTGGTATCACGATCCTTTCAGTAGACTGCATTAAAAATCTAGACTTTTGTACCAGACTTCATTCACCCTGTTTCTCCTCTTTCCCATCAGGTTTGAAGACTTGCCAAACTATTCTCGTGTTTGATCATACATCTCCTTCCATTCCTATCATCACTACCTAAGTTTAGGCTTTTGGTGGCTCTTTACTACTCCAGTCTCCTAATAACATCATTCATCCTTTCTTTTTTTTCCTTTCCCAAATGATGTCATAGTTCTCCTTCTAAAATGCAGTTCTGACAAGATAATTTGATTGAAAGCCCTTAAGCTTTCATTTTGTTGGCAATCAGGAGCCATTTTTAGCATCTATTAGTCTTGATAATGTCCTAGTCCCCTTTGCTAGTTTGATGTTTCTCCACTCTTCTCTATGAACCCTATTTCCCAGATACGTCAGAATATGTGTCATTTTATTCAGTGAAGTCCTGCCTTTTATACTTGTAACTTTGTTTATGCTGCATGGAATTTGCCACTACCTAGGCTTACCCCTGAGATCTGTTAATCCAACAAATAGCTAAAGGCCCATTTCATGTATCCCTCTCTCAGTGAAATTTCCATGGATTCCCTCAGTTGGAATTAATTATTGTACTTTCGGAGGATCCAGAAGATGTTGCAACTTTCTAGTATATTGTTTAATAGTGGAATATTTAATAATTTTTAAATTAGCTTCTTTATTCACAAAATGTGAAGACTTCAAAGAGCCTTAGCTCATTTAAGTCCTTTTACAGCTGAGGAAGTTAAGACTGAAAGAATTGTCACTTAAATGACTTCCCCAAGACACATAGCCTATTGACAGAACTGGGACTGGAACCCAGAAGTCTTGACTCTTAGATCAGTGTTCTTTATACTGTACTTTGCTATACAAATTAAACTACGGTATAGTCATACTCTTACAGAAAATAAATAAATAAAGCTATTTTCTTTTCCTCCTAGGTTTCAGTCTGAAAGAGAAAGTGGAGATAGAAATTTTGCAATAGGATATTACCTGAAAGAAAAAAAGGTTTTTGAATTTTGTTTCTATTTTAACTTATTTTATTAAATAAAACATAAAGATGTATGTTAAGAACTCAACAATAGCTTTTAAGCAACTTACTACTATTTAAGGTGCAGAAGTTTTTACAAGACACTCTTGAGTTAATGGTATCAAAATGTTAATATTAAATTGATTTGCTATCTGGCAGTATTCAAGTATTTGACTAGTTATATTAATGCAAGTTTTGCTTAAGGATTAGCCCATTTTTCCAAAAGTGTAATGCCAGACTTGCTGATTATATTTACTTTTTAAATTTTAAGAGGGTAGTCCAGTAATTTAGTTTATAAATTATGAATCAGCATGTCATTGTTAAACTAGTATCTAGAAATCTGTATGTGATATAGTTTTACTTTATCATTCTTCATATTTCACATTTACACTCTTTTATAGATTATGTGCTGTTTTGTTCTCAAGATGAAATATTTGTGTACATTTTAAATTTAATCTTTATGTATGTTTTATGTGCGTATATTCTTATTTTTAATTGTCTTTGTTTTTCCAGTGTTTTCCAGAAGGCACAGACATGGTTGGTATATTAGACTTCTATTTCCAGGTAACTTACTTTAACTCTTTGTTTTTTTTTTTTTTTTTTTTTTTTATACTTTAACTCTTTGAATTAGAAGTGAGTCTGTGACATTTTGCAGAATATAGGTGTCTGAAATCATGGCTCCAGCTTAAGATAAAATACATTTATCATTGACATTCAAAAAGAAAAGCCTTCATGAAAGATAATTTCATGTCTTTTTCTCCTAAAATATATTATGCCTCAAGATATAGGGAGTTTTTTTCTATACAAACATTATATTAAAACAACAACAACAAACATTATATTTAAGAAGTGTCAAAAATGATGTGTAACTCCAGAAATTGGCTTATCCTTATTATGACTAAGTTGATTTCTTAACTTTTCAATATTGTTTGGAGGATTTGTTTTTTTTATCAGAGGGTTCATAGCATCTTAAAGTAGTTTTTCTTTCAGTTAATTCATTTTTGCAGTATCACATGATGGGTTTTTTCTAAGTTAAAGTAGCTCTCTACATTCAGGAAGGAGGTGGGCCACTCCCATAGATTGCTGTGGTTATAGAACTCACTTATGTTTTGTGGGTTTTTTTAAGATTTTAATTTATTTGAGAGAGAGACAGAGCATGATGGGGATGGAAGAGCAGAGAGAGAGAGGGAGAAGTAGGCTCCCCACTGAGCAGGGAGCCCAATGTGGGGCCTCCATCTCAGGATGGATCATGACCTGAGCTGAAGACAGAAGCTTAACCAACGGAGTCACCTGAGTGCTCCAGAACTCAGTTTTATTTTTATTTTTTATTTTTTTTATTTTTTTTTATTTTTATTTTTTTAATTTTTTTTTTTTTTTTTTTTTTCAGAACTCAGTTTTAAATAGCTTCCCTGGACATCCCTCTTTTCTCCTTGTGTTTTCAGTTCAGTTCATTATTAAATCTGTAATTTAATAAATTGGTGCCTCTGATGGACCAATTTAAACTACGTAGTAACTAATTAATTAGTATCGATTTCTAGTTAACCTTACATTTGTCTGTCTTTACTTTTAAAGAAGTACTTGAATTTCAGTTTTGTAATAATCTTAAAAAATATATAGGAGAGGTTGATAATGCAATAGATTTTGATGGCAGTTTTTCACCTGCTGATGTGAAGAACTGTGAGTCAAGAATACAGGCTATTAATAGAAAATCAAGGCCTAATCTGGCCACTTTTTAGCCATATGACCTAATTGCAGTTACTTAGACCTAGTTTGATTATGTGTAGCACATGCTTGTCCTAACATTCTGCATTACCTTGAAGACAGCCTGAGTTAATGTATGTGAAATTTCTTTGAAGCTATAAAGTGTTAAATAAAATATAGCATCATAGTTACTTTTATCCTGTAGCCCTTATTTTTCCTCCAGCCCATATGAATTTCTTCTATACACATAATGTTTCTTTTCCTTTGGTATACATACTTTGGCTGTTACAGCATAGATGCTACTAATGTGAAATGTCTGCACTTCTGGGCAAAAGTCAAGAGAAGGCCATAGAAGCCTTATATTTTTGGAGAAGGGCTGTATGTAATTGAACATTCAGGGTATCAGGAAGTGCTCTCAAATTGGGATTTGTCAAATTAGTATATCATCTTATGACAAACAAAATTCCAATTAATACTAAGTATAAATTAGGAAATGATCATAGGAATTTAAATCTTACTGATTTTAGAAAGCCTTTCATGATTAGATCTCCTATAAGTCTTTGCTGTCTGGTTAAGTATAGTAAGTAGGTTTGGTAGTTTTGAAGAAAAAGGGACGAGATTTTAATATAGATAAGCAAAAGTAAAAGCCATAAGTGGTTCCCAGTCAGTTTCCTAATGCTTGGTAGTGAATTAGTTTTCCTTCCTGCTGTTTCCAAACACCTTTGGGCCTCTTGTAAAACTTGCAAGTTGAGAATCCAGTCTTTTCTTCTCCCCTTCTTATCCTCTTTCTCCTCTCCTTCCTCCTCCAGCCCCCACAGTTTTGGTTGCTGTTGAGGAAAACTAAAATGGAGCATAATTATTGTTTCAGTTTTATGAGTAAATTTGGATTTGCTCTGGTAAACCATGCATTATTTTGCACAATCAAAACTTTGTATTATTTTGATTTTTTTAATTAATTAATTAATTTATTTTAAAATATTTTATTTATTCATGAGAGACACAGAGAGAGAGGCAGAGACATAGGCAGAGAGAGGAGCAGGCTCCATGCAGGGAGCCTGATGTGGGACTCGATCCCGGGACCCCAGGATCACGCCCTGGGCCAAAGGCAGGCGCTAAACCACTGAGCCACCCAGGGATCCCCTTGATTACATTTAAATGCAAAATTTTCAAACTGTACTGTACCTGGACTTTGCCTTTTTAAATTCATCATAGTTTATCCATCACCCATAATCAATATCAAATAAATATTTGATTATTAATAAATGGTTTAAAAGGTAGCATTTTGATTTAGGCACACAGAGTATCCAGGCTAGAGCTGTCTTAGAGTTATCTTCCCTTAATTTTTTGCATATTGCTATGTGGAGATGCTGAGCTTTGTTATAGTGTGAAATGTCAGGCATTTTAGCAATTTTTTTTCTTAAAGTGGCAATTTTCTTGTAGATGCTATCATAATACTAATGTATGTTGCTTTATCTTAAAAATATATCATGACTCCTCCTTTTTCTTTTAATTTAAAAAATAATTGTTAGTGTATCCAATAGTAAGTATTAATATTTAAGCAACTTTGAATATCTCTTGGGGCAATTATAAATCTTAGTGCTTAGGGGCTGGCTCTTTGATTGTTTTGCCTAGTCTAAAAGACTAGATAACTGGGCAAATCAGTAAACCTTAGAGGGGCTTGAGCTTTGTTCAAACTAAAATCTTTGGAATGTTATCAAGTTATATTAAAATTTTTCTTGGAAGAAAGATTACAGATCTGTATGAGATACCAAAAAAAACCCAGATTTCCTTAAAAGTCAACTGTAGTATGAAAAATAATGTGAACCTAAATTTTTAGAATTCAGTTTTTTCTTCCTTTTAGCTATGCTCCATTGAAGTAACTTGTGAATCAGCCAGCGTGATGGCTGCAACACTGGCTAATGGTGGTTTCTGTCCAATTACTGGTGAGAGAGTACTGAGCCCTGAAGCAGTTCGAAATACTCTAAGTTTGATGCATTCCTGTGGCATGTATGATTTCTCAGGGCAGTTTGCCTTCCATGTAAGTAATTGTTTAATCTTAATTTTCTCTTGCTAGAAACTAGTCTGGACTAGTTCTTTTAAAAATACTGTTTGAACTTTGGTTCTCAAGCAGACATTAATTTTTGAGAGAGAGAGAGACACTTTTCAAGGTTAATTTGTTACAGACTTGGTAAGGAATAGAGTTAAGCAGTCTGCCAGATATTCTAAAGAACTTGAAGTTTAATTTATAGGACCTCATCACTTGTACTTACAAGGCATTCCAATGTAACAGGGTTGGTACAGACATTATCTGCTTTTTCTTGTTAAATATTTAGCATTATGGCGATTACATATCTCAAGAATTCCTTAAGTTCAGAAGGAACGCATAATTGTAATGTTTAATATCTTTGGTTATGTTATAGATTTTTTAAAGCACTTAAAGTATATTTAAGTTAACAAAATATACTGCTTTAGGCTCTGTTGTACACTTGTGAACATTTGTGTATGCTTGTGCAATGAATGTATAGACTTTCTTACCTCATTCTGCCTATGTGAAGACATAATGCCCTAAAAAATTTTTTTTTAAGATTTTATTTATTTATTCATGAGAGACACACAGAGAGGGGCAGAGACACAGGCAGAGGGAAAAAAGCAGACTCCCTGCTGAGTATGGAGCCCAATGTGGGACTCGAACCTGGAGTTCTGGGATCACGCCCTGAGCCAAAGGCAGACGTTCAACCACTGAGCCACCCAGGGTCCCAAAAAAATTTTATTTGAAAATTTTAAAGCAAAAATAGAGAAATGCATTTAACATTACCCACTACTCAACCTCAATAATTATCATTATATGACCAATATTGTTTATCTTTATTCCCCACCCCGCCATAGTTTAATATGTAATTCTAAATAAGGACTTAAAAAAAAAAGTAGCATTATTACATTTTTAAAAAGATAATATCTTAATCTCTAATATCATCAAGAATTTAGTGTTCAGATGATCCGGATTGATTATTTTATAATTTCCTTGACTTGGGATGCAAATATGGGCCATATGCTATGATAGTTGTATCTCCTCTTATTATTATTTTTTAAATCTATGGTTTTCCCCTTGATGTTTTTACTTGTTATTTTTAGTTGAAAAACGTAGGTCGTTTATCCTATAGTTTCTCACAGTCTAGATTTTGTTTATTATATTCATACCATTGTCCCTTGTATCTTGTTTTCCTTATAAATTGGTATATCCCATTCAGATGATTATTTTTTCTTTCTTAGATTCTGTACAAAATTACTTCTAGCAATAGGTATTTAGTAGCTGAATGTTAGTAAGCCATTAGTGAATACTATCCTGATGATACTAATTTTGTCTTTTATCATAATTATTGTCAAGTGTTCCATAATGTGAACTTAAAAGTTTTGAAGAGGATTAATTTGAATTAATCTTCTCTATTCTTCAGACAATTCTCTGACAGTATGCAGAGAATCTTTTTTTTTAGAATCTTTTAAGAAGTTATAATTTCTCATTGTTTTTAGTCATAGAATATTTTTTGAAAGTAATGCTTTATACTTTATTACATATTTATTATAGAATTAAAAAATATAGTCCAAAAGAGTAAAATAAAGACATGCACACCCCACAATTTAGATATAATCTACTTTAATATTAGAGTATGTCTTTTCAGATTTTTTTTCCATATTCAAATATATCTCAACCGTTCCATAGTGTTTTCTCATTCATTGTATTATAAACATGTCGAAAAATACATTTGTAATGTTGGAATTCTGTGTATATGTAAACCATAGTAAGTTTAAGTTCCCTTATTATTGGGTATAACTTTTCTTTTTTTTTTAAATATTCACATCAATATCCTTTTTTTCAAATTATTTTCAGGTTGGTCTTCCTGCAAAATCTGGAGTTGCTGGAGGCATTCTTTTAGTTGTCCCCAATGTCATGGGCATGATGTGCTGGTCTCCTCCTCTGGATAAGATGGGCAACAGTGTCAAGGGAATTCACTTCTGTCATGTAAGCATATTTTCTTAATGAAAATAATGGTCATAGAATGAAACCATCCAGTGATTCAATGTTTTAAATTTAATTCTAATATAGTTAACATACAATAATGATGTATTAGTTTCAGGTGTACAATATAAGTGACTCAGCAATTCTCTACATTACCCAGTGTTGATCATCATCATCCCCCTCACTTATTTCACCCATACCCCCACTCACCTCTCCTCTGGTAACCAGCAGTTAGTTCTCTGTAGCTGAGTCTGTTTTTTGGTTTATTTCTTTTTTGCCTCTATATTTATTCTGTTTCTTAATATCCGCATACGAGTGAAACCATATAGTATTTGTCTTTTTCTGACTGGCTTATTACTTCACTTAGCATTATACTCTCTAGATCCATGCATGTTGCAGCAAATGGCAAGATTTCATTCTTTTTTATGGCTGAATAATATTGCATTGTGTGAATATGTATATGTGAGTGTGTGTATGTGTATATATATATATCTATTCATCTGTTGATGGACATGAGCTATTTCCATAGTTTGGCTATTGTAGATAATGCTCCAGCAAACATAGAGGTGTATGTCCCTCAAATCAGTGTTCTCCTATTCTTTGGGTAAATGTGAAATTGTGTGATTACTGGATCATAGGGTAACTTTTTTTTTTTTTTTTAACTTTTTAAGAAACCTTCATACTGTTTTCCATAGTGGCTGTATCAGTTTGCATTCCCATCAACAGTGGTTTTGATTTGCATTACCCTGATGATGAGTGATGTTGAACTTTCATGTGTTGACCATCTGCATGTCTTTGGAGAAATGTCTGTTCCTGTCTTCTATCCATTTATTAATCGGATAATTTATTTTTTGGATGTTGAGTTGTATCAATTTTGGATACTTACCCTTTATCAGATATGTCATTTGCAAGTATCTTCTTCCATATAGGTTGTTTTTTGGTTTGGTTGATTGTTTCCTTTGCTATGCATAAGCTCTTTATTTTGATTTGGTCTCAATACTTTGTTTTTGCTTTTGTTTTCCTTGCCTCAGGAAACCTACCTAGAAAGATGTTGGCTGTAGCCAGTGCCGAGGAGTTACTGCCTATGATCTCTTCTAGGATTTTTATGGTTTTTAGGTCTCACGTTTAGGTCCTTAATCCATTTTAAGTTGAGTTTTGTGTATGATGTAAGAAAATTGGTGCGCTTTCATTTCTTCTGCATGTAACTTTCCAGTTTTCTCAACACCACTTCTTGAAGAGACTATCTTTTTCAGCCATTGTATGTTGTTTCCTACTTTGTCAAAGATTAATTGACCATATAATTGTGAGTTTATTTCTGGATTTTCTCTTCTGTTTCACTGATCTATATGTCTGGGTTTTTGTTGTTGTTGATGTTTTTTAAGATTTTATTTTGAGAGCGAGAGAACACAGCAGGGAGAGTGGCAGGCAGTGGGAGAGGGAGAAGCAGGCTCCCAGATGATCACATAGCCTGATGTGGGGCTCTATCCCAGGACTCTGGGATCATGACCTGAACTGAAGGCAGATACTCAACTGACTGAGCCAATCAGGCGCCGCTGTATGTCTGTTTTTTGTGCCTGTACCATTCTGTTTTGATTACTATAGCTTTGTAATATAACTTGAAGTCTGGAATTGTGATACCTCTGGTTTTTTCTTTTTCAAGATCGCTTTGGCTATTTAGAGTCTTTTTGTTTTTATACAAATTTTAGGATTATTCTAGTTCTGTGAAAAATGCTTTTAGTATTTTGATAGAAATTGCATTAAATCTGTAGATTGCTTTGGATAGTATAGACATTTTAATAATATTTGTTCCAATCCATGAGCATGGAGTGTCTTCCATTCCATTGCTTTGTATCATCTTCAGTTTTTTTCATCAGTGTTTTATAGTTCAAAGTACAGGTCTTTCACCTCGTTGGTTAAGTTTATTACTAGATATTTTATTATTTTTGGTGCAATTATAAATGGGATTGTTGGGACGCCTGGGTGGCTCTGTGGTTGAGTGTCTGCCTTCGGCTCAGGGCGTGACCCCAGGGTCCTGGGATCGAGTCCTGCACTGGGCTCCTTGTAAGGAGCCTGCTTCTCCCTCTGCCTGTGTCTCTGCCCCCCCCTCTCTGTGTGTCTCATGAATAAATAAAATCTTTTCGAAAATAAATAAATAAATGAGGGGATCCCTGGGTGGTGCAGCGGTTTGGCGCCTGCCTTTGGCCCAGGGCGCGATCCTGGAGACCCGGGATCGAATCCCACATCGGGCTCCCGGTGCATAGAGCCTGCTTCTCCCTCTGCCTGTGTCTCTGCCTCTCTCTCTCTCTCTGTGACTATCATAAATAAAAAATTAAAAAAAAAAAAAAAAAAAAAAAAATAAATAAATAAATGGGATTATTTTCTTAATTTCTCTTTGTGGTTTATTATTAATGTATAGAAATGTATTGGATTTCTCTATATTGATTTTGTATCCTGTGACTTTACTGAATTCATTTATCAATTCCGGTAGTTTTTGGGTGGAGTCTTTAGGGTTTTCTATAGATAGTATCATGACATCTGCAAATAGAGGAAATTTTCTTCTTTACCAGTTTGTATGCCTTTTATTTCTTTTGTTGTCTGATTGGTGTGGCTAGGACTTCCAGTACTATGTAGAATAAAAGTAGTGAGAGTGGACATCTTGTTCTTGACCTTAGGGTAAAAGTTCCCAAGTTTTTTCCCATAGAATATGATGTTAGTTGTGGGTTTTTCGTGGATGTTGTATAATAATGTCATGTAAGTGGTACCATCCAGTGATTCTATTTCTTTACTCACTTCAGTGGTCTTTTGATGGTTGGCATTCTCCCTACCTACCTGTTACTCATCGAGTAGCTTTCAACTGCTTTATCAGATAGCTGCCATATAACACATTTCCACAGAAAATTGCATTTGTTGAATGCTGATGTTTTACTTGTCATGGTTTTAAAAAGTTTTGTTTTCAAAAGTTGAACTAATGTTAATAAGCTTGGAAAGGTTTAAATTTAAAGCACAACACAATTTATTATAGTTTAATATATCATTGTTAATATGCATGTTTATCCATAAACTACCATGAAAGTCTCTTTTTTGAGGACATAAGCACTGGTAAAGTAAAATTGTTACTATTGTTGATTAGTTCAATATTTTATGTTGCTCCCCAAGTCTTGCTAATATCTCAGCTTTTGGTGTTATGTACATTATTACTTTAGACTCTATATTGAATACCATAATTTTTCTGAAAACTTTCTCAATTAAAATTCTGATTTATTTTTCAGTTTTTTGTATTTTAGAAAAACTAGAGGACATTGGATTGCTTATAGATTACAATAGATTATAACTAGAATATTTATTTTAATTTTTGTGATGCTTTATGGTTATTTGATAGAATAGTTCTTTCATATGGCCTGTTGGTATAGTGCCTATTTTATAGGAAATGAAAATTAAACAAATTGATGGTGTAACCCCCAGGGTCATACTAGTAAGCAGTGTTCTCAAGATTTTATCCATGTCTTCTCGTTTTGATTTTAGTTCCCTTCTTGATGTATCATGCTGCTTTATTAACATAACAGTGGTATTTTCCATGAGATAGTAGTTAGGTTAGGTTAGTATTAGTGTGATTTTTTTTTAATATGAAAATCAATAGCCATTGAAGAGACAACTTCTTATACTTGTTCTGTTTATTTATAGGATCTTGTTTCTCTCTGTAATTTCCATAACTATGATAATCTGAGACACTTTGCAAAAAAACTTGATCCTCGAAGAGAAGGTGGTGATCAAAGGGTAAGCAAAATTCTTATTTAGATTACTATGATTTTTCTAAGAGAACATGAGATTCACCTGTTTGAATAGAACTTTGTTAGTGGCCTCATATATTTGCTGATCACAAAGGACTGTACACAAATTGTTGACATTTTTATCCTGGAAACAGTGATAAAGATATTGTTGTTTCATTTAAGTTTCAACTGGTTAGCTTAGCAGCAGTGTTTCCCTCCCCACCACCCATTTTCCTATTTTAAGCGATATTTTTAAGAATTGATTCTGTTAAAAAAATAAAAAAAGAATTGATTCTGTTCCAAGAAAACATTAGAAAGTGCTACATGCTATTTAAAAAAAAAAGCCTTGTTTTTACTCTTAATATTTGTTAGCTTATAGTCTTGAAGTTTATTTTGATGTGGATGGATATATAAATGGAAAAGGATTATATACTACTAGTGAATGACCTTTGAAAGCCACATAGTAAGTTTTATTGGCCACTACAGTTGAGATACTTTCCTATAAAAAATGTTTAATGCAGAATTCTTGATACTCTTACTTTAAACTAATATTGTTTATCAGTGTGTTTGGCTTCATATTATTGCATATACCTGCTTTTTTAGAGCTGATATTTAAGAGTTGGGACTTAAATGTTAGGAACAAGATTTTTTTGTCTTCATAGTTATTCACTGGAACAAGGACTTGTTTTTGAGTTTTAATTAAATTCCTTTACATCCCATCTATAAAATGTTTTATAGTAATAAATACCTAATTAGACTTGAAGCTAATAGAAATTATTTTTAATGCATACCAAGAAAATTTTCCTACTGTTAGTTCCAATCAAAGTAACTTCTAATATATATGAGAATTATGCAAAGCCAACAGAATAGAAACTTCCATGAGAGTCAACATGAGTAACATGGAACAAAACATCAAATGGTGGTGGGTGAAAATGTTAACAGATTTTAATAACATTCATTGAAAAATACCGTTTTATAGCTTGGACCTTTCTTCACTCAAGTGCACTAATAAATTATGTATGTTGCTTGAACAACTAGCATTCCTTTGGACCATTGGACTATGAAAGTCTCCAACAAGAACTTGCTTTAAAAGAGACAGTGTGGAAAAAAGTGTCACCTGAGTCAAATGAGGACATCTCTACAACTGTAGTATATAGAATGGAAAGTCTGGGAGAGAAAAGCTAAAGAAATGGGTTCTAGTTTCAGAATGTTCTTCATTTAACCTTTCAAACATCTTTAGCTTTTTTGCATACTATAAATATTTATTTGAGTTTTTTGTGTTCTCATCCTTGGGTGCTGGAGCCATAAAGCTTTTTTTCCTTTTTATCTTTGTATAAAGATAATAGATTAAAAAGTGGATTTGTTGGTCTTTAAAAAAGTATTTATAAATAAGTAAAGCATATTTGCTTTATCTTTAATGATGCAAAAAGGAAAGATTCCTTTAAATTTTTCATGGTATAATTAAAATTTTAACAATCTTCATTTTAAAATATTAACAAATATGTAATTTTTTGGTTCTAAAACCCACACATTGAACTTGTAAGTTTCATTACATTTTGTTTTTTCTTTCCTAGTTTTACAACTGACATAATGTCTGTAGGAGCAATAGAAAGTTATTTCAATGCTAAATTCAAAACTAAAAAGGCAAAATTAATGAATCCCAAATTATTTAATATAGTAGTAGATTATAAAATTAGCTTAAGGTTTACATTTTATGCCATTTTTTTAGTGATAGATTGGCTTTAAATTTTTAAAACTTCATTTTAAATTTTATGAAACACTTTAAAATATAATCATGTCTTTGCTTTTTTTACTTTGCAATTCTTCTTTGTTCTGTCAAAATTGTCATGTACAGGAGTGTCTTATGTTACTAAAACATTCCAGCCAAAGAATCTCAGAAGTAAGATAATGAAGTTTCACTGTTAAAAAGCTATAATGGTTACTCAGAAGGAGCAACAGTGAGTGTCTTCAAGTGAAATGTTTACCTGAACAATTTTATTTTCGTATTATCCACATTACTTTTTCTATGTTATATTTAAGTATGAATGGTGAAATCTTGGGTTTTAGCTTTTAATATTTTTATTATCATAATTTCACAAATGCTAATCTTTTATGATAAATCATAATAACATCTCAAAGTTAGCTTTACTTGAACTCTTAGAGTACTTAAATGAATTCAGTCTGATAGTAGTAAGCTACTAAAATGTTAGATCTGAATCCTTTTGTTTGGTTATAAAAATGCAATATTGAGAATCAAAACTTGTTTTTAAAAGAAGAATTATTTTGAATAATTTACAGTGTTTAAAGTTTGTCTTGGCAAAGTGATTGTAAAATTCTGTAGGACCTATTCACACTTCTTCCTTCTTCCAGATATCTCTGCTTTTTCCCCACAATTTCTTTATCATAACTGCAAGGAGTTTTTTGTTCCTATTTTATTTATTTTTAAACTTAACAGATTTTGGAGGGCAGTGATGATCTAGAAGGAGAACTTGATAGTTTTTAAGTGTCATGGCAAATATGTGATAGATAACATCTATGAAAGTAAATAAGGTAGTAAAAAAGGTTTCACTGAGTGATTTAGATACCGTTGCAAATATACAGAAAACTTGATCATATGATGTCTGGTGTTTGGGGACTATGACATTAGAAAAAGAAGTTCCCTTGCAAAGGTGTTGGTTAAAAGCTTTTTGGGCTAAGTTAAGTATTAAATTTAAATATTTAAATATATGTTAAGTTTTAGAGGATTTTTTCAAGGATTTTATGGTTACTTGAATACATCTCTAATGTACAAATGCATATCTCACTGGATGCTTCTGGTTTGGCCATTTATAGAGCAGTGGTGGTTTTTTTTGAAGGCCTTGCTTGTTTCTCCAACACCTTTAAACAGTATCATTTGTACTGTGACTTCCACCAGAGCCATTTGCAGTTTGGGGAACGTCTTAATTGATAGATCAGAAAAAAGGCTTTATTTTTCCTCTATGCTCTAAAGTGTTAAATTTTACTATTTCATTTGGAGAGTGGTTTTACTTTATAAAATGAAAATTTGTTTCCCATTGTGTCCATATGTATAGATTTCAAAATTATGTTGTTAATTTTTGGTACTTATGTTGGTAAAGAACAAATGCACACTTAACAGTGAAGTAGTATTAACCTAACCTGTGTGTATAGAATCTTGTGAAGGATGAGCATCCAGAAATTTTGTAGGAGGGTATCCGTATGGAAGAAGGGGGAAGGTACTGTGAATAGGCCTCCAAACTTTACTTAAAAAAAAAAAAAAAAGAAAAATCTTTGCCAGATTTAAAGACATTCTTTAAATTGATTCCTTCAGTATTTTTAATACCTTTTCAAATAAAGTTCTTGAAAAGTACCCAGTATTGTGGATTTAACATTTCATGCCATTACTGATTCTTGATATTCAAGCATTTAGGAGTTAGCACATCTGTTTTTCTGTTTTTTTTTTTTTCATTATTAACATTTCATTTGAAATGCATATCCTTCCTGAATTACTTTATTTTTAGCATAAATGTTGTGCATTTTATCCTTAGTGTTTGGATTAAAACATTTGTGTTATTTAGCTTTCTTTCATTTGCTTTGTATATTTAAAAATGTACCTTTTATTTTCCAGTATGCCTTTTTGTATTGTACAATAAATTTATTTTAAGCTGATTTTATTGTTTTTTTTTTTTTTTGCTTTGTTTTGTTTTTGATGAAAGCAACTCTAGCATTTTAAATATAAAACAAGTATTTGGAATTTTAGCATAAAAATTTCTTTTATGAAGATACTATTAAAATGCTTTATATTTTTAATTCTGAGGCTGTTGAGATATTAGAAATACTCAAGGGCTTAGTTTGATTTTTTTTTTTTTTTTTTTTTTTTTAGCAAAGTAGAGTTGGTGGGGTTTTTTGAGGGATAGGTTGCTTTCCTATTGGATGTACTAGAATTATTTGAATAAAGACTTTCCTCCCAAATTTTTTTGGGGTGTTGTTCCATTTGACAACATAAAAAAAAAGTATACCCTATTTACTGTTTCTGCTTTCTGAGGAAGAGTATCACTGATTTTAATTGACTCTCAACTATCTGTTGTCCAGCATAGGAAAAATATATTGCTAAATAAAACGAAGAGTATCAATCATACTACTACTTTAAAATTGTCATTCACAGAGTTATGTTGAGTGCAAGAACTATAATATAGAAATTTACCTTAACTACTTTTTAAGGAATTTAAGGATTCAAGGAATTTAATTCCTTTTTAAGGAATTTTTCAGAAGGAACTTAGTTCTTCTCTGTATATTTACACAGCATAGTTGGTCAAATATAGTACAGTTGACTCTCAAACACAGGGTCAAACTGCATGAGACCACTTATATAACTTAATTTTAGGCCAGTACTGTAATGTATTTTATCTTCCTTATGATTTTCTTAATGACCTTTTTTTTCCTAGTGTACTATGTATATTTTAGTGTACTGCTTATATTCTTGGTCAGTGTAGGCTGTTAGTAGTTAAGTTTTGGGGGAGTCAAAAATTATGTGCAGATTTTCAACTACACAAGGAGCCGGTATCCCTAGTTCCCACCACAACATTGTTCAGGGTCAGCTGCACTTTTCCACCCCAACATTGTTCAAAGTCAACTGCACTTTAAATATTTCTATTTGATCAGATCTATCATTTGCATCCAGAGATATCCCAAATATATTAGAGAATTTTAAAACTATTTGAAGGGGAAATACCATTGTTTATAAGAATTTGTATTTGTGGGATTTTTGATAAAATTCTTTGGGGACTAGTAAATAAGGAGTTCAAGTGTCATAATATATTCAATATGTAATGATTGCTTACTTTTAAAGATACAGTTGGAATTTTTTGTTACTATTTTTAATCCATTTAAAGCAAAGGGAGAGGTGACTCAAAAGAGCTTGGTGATCTTGGTCTGACAGTGTAGAGTTTTATAGGCATGCATGTAATGTGGAAAGAAACGCTGATAGATACCGATCTATATCCTGGTAATTTATGTATAATGTGTGGGTGTTATATGTGTTTGTTTGTAAGTATATATATATCTGTATATGTCTGTCCATCCATCTATCCATTTATCAGTCCATCCATCTTCTGAAAATTAGCAGCAGTTCTTTACACATAGTGTCTTATGTATCAGTGGTTCGTGGCTTCATTCCTATCCCAAGTTTTGTCATAGAAGAACTCTTTTTAATTTATTTTTTTTTCATAGAACTCTTAACGTTTTTGCTGCCCCCACAATTTATAAAATATAACATATTTCCCTTGTTCAATTTAACTCTAAAAGATTGTGATTCCTTTTGTTGTGCCCATTCACTACCTGCACTGTCAGGGCAAGGGGGTAACGGTATTGGGAAACTCTGTAAGAGGCAAAGCAAGAACTATAAATTTCATGTGGAAGTTGAATTTAAGGCAGTCTCCAAAATTTTTTACATGAAGGATTATATTCAACTGAAAGTAATGTACTCATTTTGAACACCTTATGGAATAGATTTATTCCAAAAACTGCACAATTTTTATTTTTTAAGAATGTGCTTTGCTATTCTCTTGTGAAAATGTGTTTGTTCTAACTACTCTTAAATTCTAGAATGCGATTTTTTAA
Organism: Vulpes lagopus; assembly: GCF_018345385.1. Taxonomy (NCBI): domain Eukaryota; kingdom Metazoa; phylum Chordata; class Mammalia; order Carnivora; family Canidae; genus Vulpes; species Vulpes lagopus. Next base: position 1,400,082 of record NC_054845.1, read on the forward strand.
AAAGGGTAGCATGATTTCTGCCTAGTTCCTTTACTATTTTATAGTAAATGTTATGTTTACATTGTATAATAAAACCAAAGCTAGATGTTGGAGATACAGCTGCTATGATGCATCGTGACCTATCCTTCAGTTTTCACCTAGATTTATTCAGAAGAGACTTTTACCTTAGTGTATTTTGCATTCTCTGTCATGGAGTTTAAAGGCAAAATAAAACAGGAAAATATATTCAAATAAACTAAGTTCAACCACTTTTATTTCATATTGTAGCATAGTTAAAAACATTTGTTTCTTATACAGATAGAAATGGAAGGAATTTAATTGGACTGGGAGAGGTTCTGTTACCCCTCTTACCCCTCTTCTCTCTTCCCTTGCCCAAGTAGTTTATCAAAGTGAATTCCATACAGACCTGAAGAAATTTAGAGTTCTACTTAGTCTCTTTTACTTTAGTTTTTAAAACTACTATAAAAGGCATCTTAGGGATCCCTGGGTGGCGCAGCAGTATAGCGCCTGCCTTTGGCCCAGGGCGCGATCCTGGAGACCCGGGATCAAATCCCACGTCTGGCTCCCGGTGCATGGAGCCTGCTTCTCCCTCTGCCTGTGTCTCTGCCTCTCTCTCTCTCTCTCTCTCTCTCTCTCTGTGACTATCATAAATAAATAAAAATTAAAAAAAAAATTAAAAAAAAATAAAATAAAAATAAAAGGCATCTTAGAGGGACGCCTGGATGGCTCAGTGGTTGAGCGTCTGCCCTCAGCTCAGGGTGTGATGCCAGTTCGGGATCGAGTCCCGCATCAGGCTCCCCGTGAGGGGCCTGCTTCTTCGTCTGCCTGTCTCTCTGCTTCTCTCTCTGTGTGTCTCTCATGAATAAATAAATAAAATCTTTAAAAAATTTTTAAAAAAAATTTTTTTTAAAATTCTTTAAAAAAAATCTTTTATTTTAAAAAATAAAATATGCCAAATGTATAAAGTCTTTGTTGATTAAACTTTTATAATGGCTTTCTAATCAATTAGATTAACCTTTAACTAAAATGAGTGATAGAAAATAGCACTTGAGTGTACTTGAGCCTTTTTTGGTGGTGTCTGGTATTTTTTGGCATAAATTTTTATTGAGAACTGTTGTGTATGGGGTAAAAAAAAGAACAAATTATGATTCTTGGTGCCAAATGCTGTGATGATACAGTTCAGTTTGGGGGCTCACAAGAAAAAGTAATGAAATGACAAGTTTTGGCAATTGATCTCATAACACTGTTATTAGATTTTCAACTCTAAATCTCATTTACTAACTCAGAAATATTTAGTTAAATCTCAGTGATAAAGAACGACTTGGAAAAAAAAGAAAAAAAAAAGAAAAAGAAAAAAAAAAAAAAAAAGAACGACTTGGTATATCTACTTTGAAGCCAAATTTTAATATCTGAGGATGTGAGTTTTCTGGACATGTTATTATTAAAAATATTGGTTTTTTTCATTATTTACCTTCTGAAATACTTCCAATGATTGAATACTTCCAGATTGAATACTTCCAGATGATTGAAATTATCTGTCAGGAAGGCTTAGCATTTTCTTTTTCTTTCTTTCTTTCTTTTTTTTTTTTTTTTTTTTTTTTTATGATAGTCACAGAGAGAGTGAGAGAGAGGCAGAGACACAGGCAGAGGGAGAAGCAGGCTCCATGCACCGGGAGCCCGATGTGGGATTCGATCCCGGGTCTCCAGGATCGCGCCCTGGGCCAAAGGCAGGCGCCGAACCGCTGCGCCACCCAGGGATCCCCTTTCTTTCTTTTTTTAAAGATTTTATTTATTTGACAGAGCGAGCAAGCGCACAGTCAGGGCGCGGCAGTCAGAGAGAGAAGGAGAAGCAGGCTCCTAGCAGGTGCGGAATCTGATACAGGGCTCCATCCCAGGACCCTGGGATCAGGATCTGAGCCTAAGGCAGGCACTTTACTGACTGAGCCACCCAGGTGCCCCTGGAAGGCTTAACTTTTAAAAGGAAAAGTTCTTAAACAGTTTTAGATTTGTTTCCATATTAACATGTCTGGTAATTTTTGTTTATATAATGAAAATCTCTGTCCCGTAATTCCACTTTGAAACCCTGAGTTACAGTTTTAGTTCATATTCTCTAAACAGCTGAAGAATTTTTTATTTTTAAAACATAGTTCAACCTTTCTAGATCTTTGATGTTCTTTCATTTATCATAATCTCATAATTTTTTAGAATTTGATAATTGAGGGGCACCAGGGTGACCCAGTTGTGTCCAACTCTTGATTTCGGCTCTGGTGTCATGATCTCAGGGTCATGAGATCAAGCCCCAAGGTCAGCTCTACCCAGGGCATAGAGCCTGCTTAAGATTCTCTCTCTCCTACCCCCTGCCCTTCCCCCAGTTGCACGTAAGCAAGCTGTCTCTCTAAGAAATAATGTAAATAAGAATCCCATAACTGTGCTTGAAAGTTAAATAAATCCTAAAGTTTATCTGGTGCAAACTCCGACTTCAGCCAACCCCCTTTTCCAGATTTCTTAGCACCTTGCTTTCTCAGTTAACATATGTAGAATATTTTTTTTCTCTGTCTTCATGGAGTTTGGTCTGTTTTGTGTTTTGTTATGACAGCCGTTTGTTTATTGGTTATTTCTAATGAAAAGCATAATTGGCAATAGTTAAAATGACTAAGTTATTTGGCAAACTGATTGTCCCATCAGTGTTTGTTAAAACTACTTAATTGTATTTTTCTAGTAAACAGTCTTATGCCACAATTTATAAAGACTAGTAAAGTTAGAAGTGAATGTTACAATTCTAAATATAAAACATTACCCTGGAACCTTTGAAAGAAAAGTAAGTGTAGCAAAAATGTGATTCTAAATATAGATGTTGCACCATTTGCTTTTTAAAATAAGTTCCTTTGGGGTTAGGTTATATATTAAGTAAAAAGGTCAAATAAGCAAAAGGTTATGGGAGTTCTAAACAAATGTTTTCTAGAAGAAAACATCTTTTTCTCTGCAAATTAGCTTTTCTCAGCACATACTATACAAAATATCTAGCTTATTTCCTTTATTTTTAGTTTACATATTGGGATCTCTGGGTGGCTTCAGAACAAGGCACCTCATTTGTCAGTGTATTATTCTATCATGTATATTGTCCTTAGCACCATTTTCCATTTCATAGTTCTGGATTGATTGATTTTTTAAAGGAAACTTATATTGCTGTTCTTGAAAAGCATTACTTTTTAAAAGCCTTTGTTGACTTAGAAATGTTACAACTTAAAATATTATTTTAAAAAAAGTATGAGTTTCTTCCCAAAATTTAAACTTGGCTAATAGGTACCTCTTTTCCCCACAAGTTTATGTAGATAAAAACCTGAATTTTTAGGAGACTGGCTCTTACTGAGTATAATCTGCTTGTTTTCACATTATACTTACTAAAGTAGAATGGCCTTGAAGTACTCCCATCAGTTATACTAGTATAACTATTCATATTTAGACCATTCCACTGCAAAAATCAAATTGAAATGATAACTGTTAGCCTTTCGTTAAACTTCTCTAATTACTAGTTTTCATGATTTTGTATGTGCCTTTCACAAATCATCACTAAGGGGCAATTATTACAAATTATCCTTTGAGGGATTCATTTAATTCCATTAAATGAGATTAATTATGTTGTATAAAACCATGGTATACATGGACTCCATCCACATTTTGTTGTTTTGTTCTTTTGCATAGTCACAATTAAAGATCCTAATTGAAAAATCCAAAGTATATTAATTTCAAGTATTCTTTTTAAAGCTTTTTTCTCTCATAATTCATTTTTGGCTGAAAATGAGGTGACATAAAAATTACGTCAAAGTTACTCATAAAAATGGGGTTTCATTTCAAGCCTTTGTATTGCTGATATGTTCATTTCCAAATCTTGTTGACATTTGCTATTCTAGGGTTACTTTCTTTAAAAAGTTAAAAACATAAGTGTTAAAATTCAAACTTTTTTCATTATAATAAAGTTTGTTGGTAATTTATTATTTTACCTTCAACTTTGAATGCATACATCTCTGTGTCCAGGTCTCTGCACAAGATTTATAATATAAATAAAGAAATGAACTAAATAATGTTTCTACTTCTAATTGAAATTAATGTTACAGTTTTTGAACAATGAAAGTTTATTAACATCTCTTGATGAAATTTTAGAACAAGTGATTTTGTTAAAATTCTATGATGACTAATACTAATAACCCTTTTAAATCATTCCAATAAAATATTCCTGCATTAATGTCTCTTCTTTTTACCTGAAAGAGAAACTTTAGAGAATGGTTTTAAGGAGGTGGGGAAGTAAAGCTTAACTTTCTATTGATGGGTTTGTGAAGTGTTTCAACTAAAAGAGGATATTAAAACAAAACTTTTTAATAATAGTATGTATGATTTTTTTTCACCTGAAGGAGAAACAAAGGAGAAAGAAAACTAACTTGCTGTTTTTAGCCAAGTAATAAAAACTTGAGAAGCTTTAATTTTTATTTTGTCTCTGTTGTACAATTTTATTTTACATCCACCATATATGTCTGCCACAGAATCAGCACTGCTATTTATTTGGTATTCCTTATGTTTTGGGCTTTGTCATGTATTAGTGCATTTACCTCATATTTAGGGACTCTGGATAAAGGGCTGTTGCTATGTTTGCCTCTTGAGTTTTGTAGTTTTTGCTTTGCAAAAATTCCCATTCATTGCTGTCATGAATTTTAGAATTTTTTTTAGTTAAGAATTTGCAATCTTAAAAAAAAAAATTTGCAGTCTTCTGCAAAAGTTCTTAATAGATTGAAACTTGTGTTTTACCTCGTGTTTTTTGGACTTAAATAGGATCAGTGAATACTGGAAAGTTGGGGACATAGAAACCTAATGTGATAGAAGGCATGAAGTTTTTTTTTTCTGGCATGAACTTCTGATTCTTGTTTTCTAACTTAAAAATGCATATAAATTTTCTTCTCTGTTACCTACTTTATTATTTTTTAAAACATAGTATTTACTACAAGTTCTGTGACTATTTCTCCAGAGTTGGGGTAAAATTGGCTTCAGGAACATGTACCATTCTCATTCATTTTAACATAGGACACTAATGGTTAGTCTGTAAACAGTCTTAATCACAGGCTTGAAGTTACCATTTGTTCCTAAAATTGGCAGTGATTTTAAAAAGGATGTCTCATTTATACCTGCTGCCAGAGATCTTGGAAGTCTAGAGTTCCTGTCTCAGTCCCTTATCACAAGAAGCTTAACCGATTAAGACTGAATATACAGTGATGAGTCCTCCAAATTGTGGGCCAAAATTTAGATAATCTGTTTGCTCAGATCCTGCAGTTTACTGTAGACTTCCCCTTTTGCTTTCAGTATCAGTAATTTCAGTCCGCTCTAGCAACTGTACCTGCGCGATACACCACCAGCAAAAACCTGACAACATCAAATCTTGAATAGCATGACTTTTAACCAGTGCAGTGCTTTGAGAATTTTTTAAATCCTTCTAAAGCCTAAGTAGGAACTATTATTACCTCTATGGATCTGTATAGATCTTGTAAGTTCCCTAAAATCACAGAACTTTTATATCTATAGCATTAGGATTTGTACCCAGACAGTTTTGCTTCCAGAGCTCATTGTTTTGACCATAGACTATATTATTTCCCATTGCAAAATGTAAGTGGAGCAACTTTTGTCTCCTTGTTAATAAAATTGGGATATTCTATGAGAACGTAAGGACAGTAACAGTTTCAGAGTGCTTTGATAGAACACAAAGGGGAATTTTATATCAAACAAGGTTATCCTGTAATAATTTCAGTTTTCATTGTATGTAATGCAGGCAATGTCTCCATCACACGTCCCCAGTATCCTATGATCGTCATATGTGCATGTATTTATTTCATTCATAGAGAAGAACTTTTTTTTTAATTTTTTAAAAATTTTTCTTTATGATAGTCACAGAGAGAGAGAGAGAGAGAGGCAGAGACACAGGCAGAGGAAGAAGCAGGCTCCATGCACCGGGAGCCTGATGTGGGATTCGATTCTGGGTCTCCAGGATCGTGCCTTGGGCCAAAGGCAGGCGCCAAACCGCTGCGCCACCCAGAGATCCCGAGAAGAACTTTCTATCTCCAAAGATACTTTTGTGATGGGAGGTTATTATTGGGGGGGGGGGGGGGGGGGCTTTCAGCAGACAGCACATTTGTTCTAAAATATTTGTGTAAGTGGGAAAGTTAAGTCCAATATTACTTAACCACAGCAGATAACAGATCAGCCCTAAATACTACAGTGAAATCGTTTTTTAATTTAGCTTTCTTATAAGTGCTTTTCATTACTTAAAAAGTTTCCTCATTGTATATTCCTACAGCACTAAATATAAATTGGTATATTAGCACTAAAAGCTGATGTTTGTTGTAACTCTTTAAAACTTGTAAGATTCATTTTTAAATCGTTTTAAATCTTTTTGTGTGTCTTCTCTAAATGTCTGTCAGCTAACCTTAATTTTAAAACTTTTGTAAACCGTGACTCCATGAAGCTTTTCTTAAAGCTCAGTTGTAGGGGTTTTCATTAATCTTACATAGAAGAATTCTATGATCTGGAACCTTAATATCCAAAAGTGAATTTTTCTTCGTTCACTTACTTTTAGGGTAAAATGTATTTTGAGACTAGAATGATTCAGTGATTAAAAACAAAGCCGTTTTTATTTTCATCTACCATCATTTGTAGTTCTTGTATATGTGTTTTATTTTAATAAGGTTAGAAACAAAATCACAGAAACATGCTATGTGTACTGGACTATGAAGAAACACAATTCTGCTATTAAATTATATCTAAAAAATGAATTCTGCCTAATTCTAATGCACTTACTCAGGGAAGCTGGTAGTAAATGTACCTATTTTCCAATTAAATTGCTCCTCCAATATTGCTTTTATAATAATGTAGTAGGATACAAGAGTAGTCAAATAGTTCCTTCTTTATATGATGCTGCTCATCCACTAAAGTGGCAATAAGAAAAGTAGCAGGATTGTTCTGGTTTCTAGGCCTCTAATTAATTATTATTAGCTCCAGTTTACTTAGTTAACAGCTTTTCATTTATAATACCAAGAATTTTATTATCCTCTTGTGTGAGTTTTTTTCTCTTCACTTCAGGTAGTACATATAGCTCGCCTACCAATATGTCTAATAGATCCCGCTGTTTAAGTGCAAATGTGCACTTTTTTTTTTTGCCTTTTTCCTACTAAGAACTAGTTGTCTCTCCATATTTCACAGGTTTTTGTTTAAGCAGCACACAATTAGTTTAAGACATTTAGTAAATTTAAATTGATGGAGTAGTTCAGATTTTATAAAAATTAGCTTTAGCATTATCCTATTGTTCATTCACTAATTACTTCTTCAACCAATATTTATTTGTCTCTTGCCTGTTACATGTTAGATACTGCAGAGTGCTTAGGATGTGTGGTAGTGAATGAGTGATCAAGCCCTTGATGTTTGCAACCTAGAAGGGGATGCAGGTCTTGAATAACTAATAAAATAGCTAAAATGGTGATAAGTGATTTGTTCAAACTGACCCATTTAGATCTAGAATTTTTTTTTTTAGATCTAGAACTTTTTAGCTTATTAAGGAGGTGAGACGGTATATAGCAAATGGCACTTTTTATACAACTATACAATAGACTTCATGAGATGAATGTACAGTGTAGTTAAAGAACATACACACTGGTCTTCAGTAAAACTTATAATTTTTTTTAAGAAACACACGAATATAATAAATGATAGAAAAGTACAAAGTGCCAGCAGAGGGTATAGCAAAAGACTTCATTTTGTCTGGATGAATAGGTATGGTTGGTTTTTCCTCAAAGGTGATAATTAAGTTTTGAATGAGTTAGAGGAAGGGTGAGGATTATAGGACAGTCTGCCTTGGAGGGACAGGAAGGAGTTCATTTGTGAAAGTGAAAGAAAGCAAAAATGATAGAAGAGTGGGGCAAAGTGAATGGAGATTGGCAAGATCACATGATGTAGGGTACTGTGTCTTAACTTTAAGGTACAGAATCCTAGGGCACAACCTCAGAGATTGGTTTAAGCATCTACATTTTTAAACAAGCACCCCAGGTGTTTCTGCTGCAGACAGTTGCCTGAACACAGTTTGGGAAATAATTTACATAGGATCTTACATACCACATTAAGAGTTTTTGGATTATGTAAAATGCAATGGGAAACTTTAGGGATTCTAAGAAGGGGAATGACATGATTTGGCTTTAAAACCCTGCTTTGTGGGCAATTGATCAGAGGCAGACAAAAGTCGAAGTTCTGGGCCTCAGGTGGGACGTGATAGTGGCTTAGAATAGGGAAATAGACATGAGAAAAGTGAGCAGGAGACGCATACAGGAGATGCAGTTGGCAGCACCGAGTGGTAGCATTTGGTGGGTGAAAAGGAGGAGATGTCAAGTGGACAACCAGGTTTTAGTGTAAGTGATAGGGGAGATGGAGCTGCGTTTCTAAGATAGAGAACACCGGAGAAGCAATCCTTGGGACTATGGGGAGAAATTAATTTTGATTGTTTAACAATTAAAGGGTATATTTGACTAAATAGATACCAAGAGGATCATTAATAGGGACTTAGATGAATGGGGTTATTTTTCTAGTATAACAAGTCGGGGTAGAAAATCCAGGAAGTGTGCCAGCAATAAGATATACTTAGGCTCCAGCCACCCTTAGTGTGTTGACGTTAGGCCTCCTGCCTGTCCCCTTACAGTTGCAAGGTAACTGTTCACTTTAGCCTCACTTGTGTGGTCAAAGTGGAAGAAGAAAAGGAGGAGGGATACCTAAGTCAGATGAGTTTCCTAGAAACCCATCTGACATGTACTGACCACAGCAGCAGCTACAAGACGATCTAGGGAAGGATTTTTAGATGCCACATTGCTGTGCCTAACTAGCAGAGATTCACTTAGCATGAATGGGGTAGGGAATAGGTGATAGGTAGGCACTTGGCAGTGTGAGAAAACTAACTTCCATTTGGCGTATTTGTGAGATTCCCAAGTAGCCATGTGGGGTATCAGATGTAGGCCTAAACCTTAAGAAAGTGGTCCCCGTGGGAGAGTACATTTGAGACTGTCAAGCTGTATAGATTGCTCCAGGAGACAGTGCAGAAAGAGAAGGAACCTTAAGGAACTCCCATTTTAAAAGTAGGATAGGGGGCACCTGGGTGGCTCAGTGGTTGAGCATCTGCCTTGAGCTCAGGGCATGACCCGGGGGTCCCGGGATCGAGTCCCATGTCGGGCTCCCTGTAGGGAGCCTGCTTCTCCCTCTGCCTGTGTCTCTGCTTTTCTTTCTCTCTCTGTGTCTCTCATGAATAAATAAATAAAATCTTAAAAAAATATAATAAAAGGCTAGAACAGTAGGTCTCCCACTAGGGAAAAATGTCCCATTAGAAGAAAATCCAGCATATCCTAGTAGAACTCAAGGAAAGAGCAGATAGGCGTGAAGTATGATGAGGGATGTCTATTTACATAATCTCTAATTTTCTTTTCGTGTGAAAGTGCCCTTTTATTTTAGTAAATGATAGTAGTAGTTGGTAGGGTTTTTATTGTATGTGCTCAGAAAATTAAAAACTTGGCAGCCCGTATTGATAAGCTCTTCCCCACAGTTAAAATTGCCTTGGCTTTGCGATCTAAAGTCCGAGAACTATTGGAGTGGAGCGAGTGTGGCTGCTGGTAGAAAAGACCCAGTTAAGAAGGTGGACCTGAGATAGATACAGGAGAGTGGAAATGGCCGATAAAGCTCTGTCTCTGGAAAGAAACGGAGCTCTCAGCACAAGTGGAGGATTAGGTTTGGTGGGAGGAAAAGTGTCTCTTCCAATAAAATAGGACATCTAGAGGCAGGCAGGCAGGTTTGCAGACCTGGAGGGGGAAGTTGAAATTTGTCTGTTGGTTCCCACTTTCTTGAAGAGTATAAAAGGAGGTTTTCAAAAAAAAAAAAAAAAAAAAAAAAGGCTTTCTGGGGAGAATGAGTTGGGGTTGGAGGGAGCCTGGTTTCAGGGCATATAGAAGCTAGGAAGGGGTGTTCTCGGAGAGCTGGGCAGAGCTGAAGGAAATGGGGAGCATTATCAGACTACAGCTGAGGTTGGTAACTGGATTTGCAGTGGTGCTAATCTGTCTGTTGCCACCGGCCTCCCTCCACCCGTTACCCTAGGTCTGCATTCCAAATTTAGGTTCAGGAGCTGCAGAAGGTCAGGCAAGGGATTTTAGAGCATTTACCAGATAGTGATTTTAACAGCAGGCTTTGGAATCTACTTTGGGTTGAAATCCATTTAGGCTTTCTTTGTTTAGAATTTGATTCTGCTTAAAGAATATTTTACTTTATTATTTTTTAAGATTTTATTTATATATTCACAAGAGAGAGAGAGAGGCAGAGGGAGAAGCAGGCTGCATGCAGGGAGCCCGATGCGGGACTCGATCCCAGGTCTCCAGGATCACACCCTGGGCTGAAGGCAGCGCTCAACCGCTGAGCCACCGAGGGATCCCCTGCTTAAAGAATTTTAAACTAGGTTAGATTACACGAATGGGAGTTGTGTGTATTACTTTGCCATGGCCATCTTCCTTGCTTCACATAAAATAGTGCTGAAAAGAATTACAACTGTTAAAATACAGATACATGCTAAGCGGTCTCCTGATAAAGGCCCTGAGAATGGTGTTGGAGTGATTTTTTTGGCCGGGGGGGATTGGGGGTGGCTATTGGTACATATTTTTTCGTATAGTGTTACACTGCATTATGTTTAAGGGTCTTAAAAATATCCTATTCTCTAGCAGCCTCCTGTGTTACGTGCTGGAGGAACCTGTTTGATGATACCACAGTGTCTAGGAAAGTGCTTTGAAAAGTGCACAGCACTAGAGAAACCTGCTGTCGGGCCTGTTTCGGGTGCTGCCGTAGAGCCAGCCTGTCGGACAATCGGTAGTCGAATTGTAAAATTAACATTAACGAATGTAGAGAATGAAGCATGGCTCTCTGGAGATGAGAAGTTTCTAAACCCAAAGCAGTAAGAGTGTACTGTGGTTGGAATAACTAGACTGTCCGTGTCCCTGTGCCTTGCTTTGTTGTAGCAACGTTTAGGGCATGCAAAGGGGAGAGCGGTCCTTTAAATTGACCTAATTCTGCCTCTACTGCTGCCGAATCTTTGTTTTGTTTCTTGGCAGGAAGAGAAGCCCACCTCTTTTCAGGGACCTCGTGTATATTTTTTTTATTTCTACCAGACAGTGAGAATCTTTTGATTCTGTTTGCTCCGATCCTGGCTTGTTTGTTTATTTGTTCGTTCTTTGGTTTTTGTTTAAAGTATTGTGTACAAGAATTTGGTGACCAGTTTCTTCTCTTTCTTATTCTTTGCTTTTAGTTTCTTTGACTCTTTGGGGTTTTACCTACTTGTCTTTTTAGTTAATCATCATTGTAAATGAACATGGTACTTGCCCCTGCCGGAAGTGTGGCACCTTGTCTTCTCTATCTGAGCACCCTGATGTAATGTTAACTGCTCTTTATGGTGTTTCATGAGTATTTGTATAAAAGAAAGAGAGCGGAGAAGACTGTGAATATGAGCCTTTTGATAGCTGTCTGTGCCAAATACTCCTAGGTTTGCCACATGGAAAATGCACTTCTGTGCTTCAGAGAAGTAACTGCCTTCTCCCTTGCTCGTTTCAAGTTTCCTCCTCTGTTTGTGGCTGACTTGTTAATTAGGATGCTGTTTGTCATTGCCACACAGAGCTACACCGCTAGCTCCTTCTATGCTTGGACCTAAAAGGGTCGCTAATGGGTTTTGTTAGGGAATCTTCTGGCCTGTAGATAGAGCCTAGTGGTTGGGAGCACTGACCGGAACCCCAGTCAGACTGGGATGAGCTCCCACTGTGCTGCTCACCAGCATGATTACTCTGCTCAAGTTAATTTGAATGCATTACCCTTCATTCTCTCTCTTGAATAATAGCAGATAGTCCTGTTGAAAGCACTTAAAGCTCAGTCCAGAGAGAGTAGGTTCTTCCTATTAGCTGTTTTTTTCCTAAATAATGTATAATCTGAATTTTTGTCTTCATGGGTCATGATACGATCATGAGTTCTTATTTCTTTGATACAATCATGAGTTCTTATTTAAGAATAAGTAGAATTATTTAAGGTTAATCTGTTCATTGAGAAATGTTGAAAATGGTGTGCTTAGGAGAGTTTATTCGTTAATGAAGCAGAATGCAGTTATTTGGAGCTGCCATTTAGAGGCTGTATTTTGTAAGTGTAATTTCTATGCTCTTCTTTAGAGTAAATTTTACTGTTCAATTTATTCCTCTCTATTAAAATGTCTGTATGAGAACCTCCTGCGTTCATGTAAAAATTTGGAAATGTCATGAAATTGCTGAACTGTTACTTCCTTAAAGGATTTTCTCTAATCCTCTGGTCATGTCAGTTTGGATTAATTTCGTCTGTATATAGTAGATTAATAATTGTGTCTAAATAAGTCAGTGGGAGACATTAGTAGCCTATAGCCTCATACTCATCTTCAACTTTCTAATTATGAAAGTACTATGGTTTTGTTTTACATGTCCATATGATATTAAATAAGCTCGTATTAAATATTTGTATGAATATTAAAAAGGGAAAGGAAATATCTTTGGTCACATACACATTGCTCAGGCTTATATTTCCACCCTTGTTGGTAAGAGATTAATTTACATTTGCTGACAACTTAAAATTTGTCTTCAGCTTTACTAAACGAGGTTTGTATTTCTTAATCTGACCTTAAGAAAATTATTTATGAAAGAAGGCTAAAAACTTACGTTCACTTAAAGTCTCTACAAGGCCAAGTTGGCATGAAGTTTTTAAAACAAAATTGGGTCTGGAATGATGATGGTTTATTTAACAGATGAAGAAGAGTATCTGTTCCATGGCAACAGATACTATAGTGAGTTGGAAATGAGAGAGCAGCTTTCGTCAAGCTGGAAGTGGTAGGAACAGAAGGATGGTTTTTCAGTCACCTTTTTCTTCATCAAAGCCTTTCCAAAAGCCTTTCCAAAAGGGCTGCATTAGTTTTTGTATGAAGACAGAAATTAATGATGAAAAATGAGGGTAACCACCGTGGTGCAGTTGCTGACAGAGTTGGAAGTAAAATACTTGGAGTAAAGCTAATGAATCGGTCCTCCTTTCCTTCCTCCCTCTTCGTCTTTCGTCTCTGACCCGTGCCTTCCAAACCACCCTCCTTCCTTCTGATATTTAGCAAAGGACCTTTATGGATCAGAGCTAAATTGCTATTTAATCCTTTGGTTTCCTTCTGTCCTTTGGATAACAGTTTGAGCTCTGTTAAGGGCTCACATCACCACGGTCTGGTTGTAGGAATTAAGAATGCAGCCCAGCTACATTACTAATTCATTTGCCATATGACCTTGAGCCAAGGCCCTCCACTCCAGTGGTAGTAATAAATAAAATATACCTATAATTTTATTTTACAACCAGCCTGTCAGAAGTGTTTAAAAACAATTGCAACTTTTTAAAATGCTGATTTTTTTCAAGGTGGTTCACCATAGAAATGCAAAGAGATCTTACATAATTCTAACTGCTGCTTGTAGAGAATTAAGACATTGGGGAGGAGGAGACAAAAGTCACACAACTCAACTTCTAACCAGGCTTAAAATTAATAAAATGATAGGATTGGAGAGTTAGGAATACCTTGTTTTAGAATTGTAAAATTGAAAGAATCTCCAGCTACTTCTAGCTGTTTTGGGGTGGAAAAAAAAAAAAGTATGCTTTTGATATGCCAAGCATGCTAGTGCTAAATGAACTCCTGTGAACTGTAGCATTTTTGTCCTACTGTTGTCATGACTTCGTATAAATAAACGAAGATAAGGTTGTCTGGTTCTGACAGGTTCCAACACAGATTTGATAAGGAAAATGTAGTAGTACTAGAAAACGTGCAGTATAAAGGGAAAACTGGTTAACCTTTAATTTATAGATATGTAGTGGCTACCTGCCCAAGTGAAGCTTCTCTTTACTGTGGAGAGGCATACATTAGACCCTGGGGCCCTTCGTGTACGTGGGCTCCTGTTGACCTGCGGAAGCTCTGCCGCTTTGTACTGAGGAGCGTCCTCGAAGCAGACCCCTGCCTGTGTCTCGACAATTACTGTTAACTGTTTCCTACACTGGCTGCCACCGCCACCTTCTTCTTTTTGCTCTGTGATTTAAATTCAACTTGCCAATGTATAGTACAACACCCAGTGCTCGTCCCATCAAGTGCCCTCCTCCGTGCCTGTCCACTGGCCTTCTTGACGGCATTTTAGAAAGTAGCATAACGCAAGTATCCATTAGGGAGGCAGGGGGCCAAGCCTTCCTCCAGGGCTGGCACCCCCCCATTCTTTGCAAGGGTTGGGAGCTGTTGGCATGAGTCCTCTCCTCCAGTTCAGTTCACGATGCTCCTCATTCCCGAGGCTGTGCCAGTGCAGCTGGCAAGATTTGCGGGATCCTTTTAACCAAGACCAGGAAGTGGACTGTCCGCAAATGAAGTCACGTTCCTTCCATCCGCTGTCTCAAAACTTAAAAGCTGTTGCATTTTTCTTTCTTGGCATTCTACCCATGGCTTGTTCCGTGATTTATGCCAGCCTTAAAACTACAGGTGGTTATTTGCTGGAGATAAATGTGGTTTTCATTTTCAGTGGTGCCAGTGCCTGTGCTGCCTCCTGGCATTTTTCTGTCCAGAAGTAAGTGGCACTCGCTGTGTGACCAGGCTCCTTTTCTTGATCTGTGATTGGGACCAAATTGAGCCCTGCAGCTAGCCTTTTGTTCTCATGGGAAGAGTAGTAAGCTTCCATGCTACCCTTTAATAATTTTTTTTAAGGCAAGCTAGTGTATTTTCCCCCTGATACATCACAAAGCTTTTTTTTTTTTTTTTAAAGGGATTTTATTTATTTATGAGAGAGACACACACACAGAGAGAGGCAGAGGGAGTAGAAGGCTCCATGCAAGGAGCCCGATGTGGGACTTGATCCGGGATCTCCAGGATCACGCCCTGGGCTGAAGTCGGCGCTAAACCGCTGAGCCACTGGGGCTGCCCTCACAAAGCCTTTGTACACTACAGTTTTCTGGATTTCTCTGAGCTGAAACATGCTTGTGAATAAATTACTTTTATGCTCTCAGTGAACTGGTTCTATTCTTAAAATCAGCCTGTCCTGGGACTTATTTATTTATTTACTTTTTTTTTTTTTTAATTTTTATTTATTTATGATAGTCACACACACAGAGAGAGAGAGAGGCAGAGACACAGGCAGAGGGAAAAGCAGGCTCCATGCACCGGGAGCCCGATGTGGGATTTGATCCTGGGTCCCCAGGATCAGGCCCTGGGCCAAAGGCAGGCACCAAACCGCTGTGCCACCCAGGGATCCCGCTGGGACTTATTTAATAAGGAGTTTTAGAACTTTGGAAATATTGAATAATTAAGTGACACAACATATTTTTAAAGAATCTCTTCAAACTAGCTTGGTCTAAATTCAAAATTGTAAAATGGGCTGTCGTTCATGCACGCAGTCACAGAAATACATCGAGTTATTGCTCAGAAGGACTCAGACCATAAAGAATAAGAACTATGGGTGGTTAACATATTAATGGTATCCATGTCGGAATTCTGGATTTCTCTTGAGTAGTAGAGGAGATAGGATACATACCGAGTGTGATGGTGTCCTCGGCAAACACAGGAGGGAGAGAGGGCTTGTGACTGAAGGGACCGGAGTAGAGCTCCTGGAGGAGGGCTGGGAATAGCGCCGCAGTGGAAGCCGGTGGGGGAAGGCGGCTGTCGGCCAGTAACAAGGATGTCGTGTGGCTCAGTAGGAGCAAGGGTACACTTGGGGGGTAGTGGGAGCCGTGTCTGGGTGAGGACTCCCCAGCACCCGCTGTCACAGACACTGTGCAGACAACTGGCAGCCAGTGACCCGGGCAATGAGTGTTGGATGGGGTGGGAGGAGGTGTGGCAGCCGCCGAGGGGCTTTCCCAGGCTCTCTGGCTAGCCCTCGAGGGAATGGAAGGGTCTGACTAGGAATCTAGATGTTCCCAAAAGGAGAAAAAGGAGCACAGACACGAGGATACAAACGAGACAAACAAAGGCCAGTTTTGCTCTGTTTGGGGTTGAGAGAGAGAAAAGCAAGGAGGGAGCCAGAGCGAAGAATCTTGAATGCAAGCATAAAGGACTTAAATTTTATTGGGAATTACTTGGGGATTTTTGACCCTCCCACGCTGACAAACCTTTAATGATCAGAGCAGTATTTTGAGAAGGTGAGCAGAAATATGTGGGAAAGTTGTGGCAGGTGGAAGGACCAGAAGCAGAGGCAGCAGGGAGGAAGGCAACCAATCTGGTAGTGATCTTTGAAGTAAAAGTCAAAGGAGGTAGAAGAACTAATAAGGATTAAAATGTAATGCCCCAGGTGGTGGCAACAATTTGAATATTTGATGCTTTGGGAGAGAATATGGATTAGTCTGTAAACACATTCTTTTAATTATGGTGTAATTGGTGTAGAGCCTTGTGTAAGTCCAAGGTGTACGATGTGTTGATTGGCGTCCACGCGTGTTTAATGAGCACCTGTTCTGTGTGGTAGGCCCTGGGGCAAAGATACGGTCTCTGCCCCACGTGGAGCTCACAGTTAATGGGGGAAGGGGCCGAGAAACAAATCTGAAGATCTATATATAACAAAGATTTATATATATACACACATATAGATACATGATGTGAAACTAATGAAATACATATATGTATGGTGTCAGATAATGGTACATGCTCTGAAGAGAAAAAGCAAGTCAAGGGCTAAGGGATGATGAAAAAGAGGGCAATATCTTAGGACCTGAGATGACACGTGATAGAGACCTGAACGAGGTGAGGCGGGCATCCTGCCGTCGGGGGGAGAGCGTGCCGGGCAGCAGAGCACGGGGAGAAGGGGAGCCCCGAGGACCCGCGGGGGCCCACCTGGCTGGAGGAGACTGGTGGGCCGAGCGGTAGGGAAGCAGGTGCGCAGTGCAGCTGGGGAGCAGGGCAGTCGGCGCCCTGACGTCCACGGGAGGGAAGCCCCTGGGGGTGCTGTGGTCTGGGTATTCAGGAGAAAGCCTCCCCGGTGGCAGCAGAGGGCTGAGGAATGAGGAGTTAGGGGGCCGGGCAGTCCTGCAGGTTGGGGGGGGCATGGTGGGGGATTCCACGCGCATCCGCAAGCAGAGCAAACGTGTTGACGAGCTGGCCGTGGGTTGTGGGAAACGGCAGCAAGGCACGTCGCGGGGCCTAGGTAGTGGGTTTGTGTGATTAGGGAAAAGGCTGGTTCCCAGCTCTGCCTTCGCAGGAGCAAACTTTCGGCGCGTTTGTCTGAAGAAGGCCCCCTTGTCCCACCAGGTGGACGTGGAGCACGGGCTGGGAACCCCGCTCCGGCGGCCTGGGGGGGGCTCGGCTGGGCCCTGATGGTCCCTGAGCTCCCGGCCTGAGCGACTGGGTGGACTGAGGCGTCGCCCCCAAATGAGGGAGCCCCGGGGGAGCTGCTGGCTGGGGGCTGGAAACGCAGCTGCACTCTGAGTCGGGGTGCCTGGGGAGCGATCTGAGGCGGCGGCAAGTAGGTGGCGGCCGTGGCCTGGGTGGGAGCCTCCGGAGCGGCAGAGACGCTGCGTGACAAGCAGGCGGAGCTGTTGGGTCCAAGCTCAGGGACAAGAAGCAGGTTCAGGATGTGGGCTGGGTGGTCCGTGGGGCGAGGGGCGCGTGAGGCGTCGCAGGAGAGCCGAGCTGCGCAGGGAGGGGGTGCCTTGGGGGCACCTCCGCAGAGGGAAGCGGGGAGGACTGCAGCGCAGGCTTGGGGATCTGGGTGGGCCAGGTCCCTGGGGAGGCCGGGCTTGGGTGGTCCTCCAGGGAGGGCTTTGGGGGGCCGCTGGGCCAGAGGAGGGTGACGGAGGCGGGGGGAGGCGTGCAGGGAGCTAGAGGGGCCGACTGCGGAGACGCGCCCCAAGAGGGGCCATGTGGTGCTGGGCGAAGCTGTGTCCCACGATGGCAGAAGTGAGGGGACCAGCGGGGGAGGGAGAGGGCGAAGGTGCTGGAGGCTCCCAGCAAGGCCGAGGGCTGGTTAGGCAACGGGGAGGACGCGGGTCTAAAGGAATAGGTAAGAAGGGGCCTCAGCAGTGGAAGCGGGGAGCTGGGGAGTGGGGTGCAGGGCCCGGGGTGCAGGCCCGAGCTGGTGGGGACGTGGTGGGGGCAGGAGGCCCTGGGGACCCGAGGGCACGGGGGCTCGGGGGTCCTGGGGTCCAGCTGGAGAAGGCGAAGGGCCCTTGGGACGCCTCACACCCAGGAGAGCCCATCAGAGTTGCCAGTGACACTTCCCGGGGGACCACTTTTCCCTGAGATGCACCGAACCGGCGCGGGAACCGGAGGGGAGATGCTTCCGTAGCCCCTTGGAGCACCGGCTGGTTCCACGGAGCTGCCCTTGGCTGGGGGGGCAGGGGGCAGGGGGTCCCGGGGTCCTGGCCGCGCTGCTCTAGGACCTGGGAGGCCGTGCAGGGCACCAACCCCGACGGGGCGCACATGCCGGACGCCGGGCCTCCATCGTGATGCTGGCCCTAGTCCCAGCAGCGGCTCCTTCAGTTTGATGTCCCAGGAAAGCCAGGGCCTTGGGGGGGCTCGGGGCGTGACCTGGGTCCCGGGATCGAGTCCCGGCTCGGGCCCCCGCCCGGAGCCTGCTTCTCCCTCTGCGGCGTCTCTCGTGAATGGACAATGGACGAATAAAAACTCTTAAGAAATAAAAGGGAGGCAAGCCGCCGGCCACGAACCTTCCCTCCGCCTGCGTCCTGCTTGCTGCCATCGAGGCCCACTCGGCTGGATCACCCCTGTGCCTGCAGAGGGTCCGAGGTCCGAGTGGGACCTGATGAGATGTGAACACCGCACTTTCAGGAGTTTCCCAGAAACTGGCTGGACACGGTGCGTGAAAGCAGGCCATGGTCTCATGGCCTCTCAGGACCTCTCAGGACCACAAGCCCTCTTGCTCATCGGAAGGACACCCGTCAAGAGCAGACACGCCTTGAAGTCTCGGAGCCGGGCACTCGTTAGCAGGGACTTCACGTCCGGAGGGTTGGTGCAGCTTTGAGCGGACAAGGTCCCTTCGAGGACGGCCCAGCGTCCTCACCCTGACCTTGACCACCCGGGCCATGGCCACCTGGACCTTGGCCACCCGGACCTTGACCACCTGGGCCGTGGCCACCTGGACCTTGGCCACCCAGACCTTGGCCCACTGGGCCTTGGCCACCTGGACCTTGGCCACTGGGCCTTGACCCCTGGGTCTTGGCCACCTGGACCTTGGCCATTGGGGCCTTGGCCACCGGGGCCTTGGCCATCGGGCCTTGACCACTGGGTTCTTGGCCACCGGGCCTTGACCACTGGGGTCCTGGCCACCCGGACGTTGGCCCACTGGGCCTTGGCTCCCTCCGGGCCTTGGCATTGGCCACCTGGGCATCGGCCACCTGGACCTTGGCCACTGGGTCTTGGCCACCTGGACCTTGGCCCACTGGGCCTTGGCCACCGGACCTTGGCCCACTGAGCCTTGACCCCTGGGTCTTGGCCACCGGGGCATTGGCCCCCTGGGCCTTGGCCTGGAGCCGGTCGTTCTGAGGGAGCGCCGTCCTGGAGCTGAGGGGTTAGCACTGAGCTTGGTCTCCGAGGGCCCCTGATGCCAGGGGCCGGGGAGGCAGCAGTCGCTGGCTGGGGAGGCCCCCCATGACATGATTTAGTTGTCAGCAGGATGTGGTGTGAGGCTTGTGAGGACGCTAGTCCCCGCATGGCACTGAGGCTGGGTTTAAGGAAGGTTCCTGAGGATCGCCCCTGGCCCCGACGGCTGCCCAGGCCCCCAGTGTCCCACCTGTGCCACGTCAGTGCACGGTCTCCTCCACGCAGCGCACCTCGACTGGTGGACTTTCTCCCCCGACCCGCTTCGCGACCGTCATGTGTGTTCTTCAGTTTGGGGAGGTGCTTGCGGGAGCTCCTGCGTGTGGCCCAGCGGAGGTGTCCGCGCGCACGGGCGTCAATGCGGCGAGTGACACGCCCTGTCCCCGCGTTGTGGCCGCCTGAACTCTGTTGTCTTCACAGGTGAAGTCAGTGATAAACCTTTTGTTTGCTGCGTACACCGGGGACGTGTCTGCACTGCGAAGGTACGTGGACACGATGGCGCGTGGCGTGGCGCGTGGCCTGCGGCCCTCGGGGTGGGGGTCACCGGCGGCGGCCATCTGACACGGCTCGAGGCTCCCCTCCGTGTCTAGTGGAGATGGCCCGGATCCCCGGGGAGCCCCCAGCCAGTGCCGCGGGCCTCCTGAGCAGTCCCCGGAGCGCCCAGACGTCTGCTCCCTCATGGGCAGCGGCCACCGTCCGGCTCGTGTGTCCTTGGAGGGGAGTGCAGTCCCCTCAGGCCGGGGGGTGGGGGGACGACTGGGCTCCTCGCTCGGCGTAGGGAGAAGGGCCATGCGGGCTGCGCCCTCACCCTGGGCTGCCCGTGGGGCGCGGCTGCAGCCGCGTGGTTAGGAGCCGATGCCCCGTCCCTGGGGGTGGCTCCTAGTGACACGCACGGGCCTCGACAGCCGGCTCTGCACACACCTGCACGTGCACCTGCACACACCCGCATGCAACTACACGTGCACCTGCACACACCCGCATGCACCTGCACACACCCGCATGCACCTGCACACACCTGCACGTGCACCTGCACACGCATGCGCACCTGCACACACCCACATGCGCCCACACCTCCCATCCCACGGGCCTCAGCGTTGCCGGGATGCAGGTGCCTGGCATCTGTCTGCACACGGCCGGTGACAGACGTGCCCAGAGCTGGGGTCCTGGTCCGGCCGAGGCGCACTGTTGCGGGGCCCTAAGCAGGGGCGGCCGGGCCCACGGGGACGGGGCCACATGGGGCTGAAGGGCCGCCGTCCCCCACTTTCAGGTTCGCTCTGTCGGCCATGGACATGGAGCAGCGGGACTACGACTCGAGGACGGCGCTGCACGTCGCGGCCGCAGAGGGTAAGCCGCCACGCTGGCCGCTTGCTTTTTTTCTTTTTTTTTTTTTTATTTTCCAGACGGAACCTCAGCTTTATACTAAGTGCTGGCGTCTGCTTGTGTTGTTTTGGGTACAGGTCATGTCGAAGTCGTCAAATTCCTGCTGGAAGCGTGCAAGGTGAACCCGTTCCCCAAGGACAGGTGAGGACGCTGCCGGCCGACGCGGGCCCGCAGCTCGGGGCTCCGCTGTCCCCGGCTGAGCCGCCTCGTGCCTGGTGCGCCCAGAGCCGCCGTGTGGGGACCCTTTGCAGCCTCCATGGTGCCCAGAGGCCGCGGGCAGGGCCCCCGCCTCCACCCTGTGCCCCCCGAGGCCCCGCTCCGCAGCACCGCTGGGCTAGGGGGTGGGCTCCCCGGCACGAGGGAAGCCAGGCTCTGTGCTGGGGAAGAACCAGGCACCTGGTCCTGGCGGGGCCTTAACCTCCCAGGACAGACCCTAGAGGAGCGAGAAGACCCCCGTCGCAGGACGCGGACGGCCGTGGACCAGGCGCTCTCGAAGCTGCTGCCCATCCTCGGGGGCCCTGCGGGGTGGGCCTCCAACCACTGCTCTGAGCCCTGAGGGCACAGGAGGGCGCCCGGCGCTGGGAGGCACCGGCCTGGCACCCATCTCCCCCTCCATCCCCAGGCCAACCCGCTCCAAAGTGGACGGCCTGCGGGGGCATCGGGGGGGCCCCGGGGGCAGCTGCACCTGAGTCCACTGTGCCCGGGCACCGTGCCACATGCACGGGGGGGGGGGGTAGCTGGTGTGGAGCATGAGGTGGAGGGGGAGGAGGAGGGGGGAGGAGGAGGACAGGGAGAAGGGGGAGGGGCTTGCCAGAGGAGGGAGAAGAGGAGGAAGAGGGGAGGATGGAGAGGGGGGAGGAGGAGGGGGAGGAGGAGGAGAGGCTCACCAGAGGAGGAAGAGGAGGAGGGGGAGGAAGGGAGGGGGGGAGGAGGAGCGGGGGGGGGCGGGAGGAGGATGGAGAGGGGGAGGAGGAGGAGCAGGGGGAGGAGGAGGAGAGCAGAGGAGGAGAGGCTCGCCAGAGTGGGGGAGGGAGAGGGGGAGGACAGGCTCGCCAGAGGTTCACAGGCATGACCAGGAGGTGGGACTGGACACGGGAGCAGATTAGCCCCTCGCTATTCAATCTTTGTTTCACTTTTTTTTTTTTAATTAGAAGTTTGGGTTTTATTAGTTCGCTGCTTATTAGTTCACGAGACGTGCTAGCAGGACTGTCGGGCTGGGGCGCTCTGCTTATCCCCCGTGACCCCATAGGCCAGACTGTAAAGCCTCAGGCCGGGAGACGGTCCCCCTGTCCCCGCAGGTGTCCTGTCACCGCCGCACTTCCTAGAGTAAGTCAAGAGCCCTCAGCCCCGGCCTTGGGCCGTGGGTCTGTGATGCCAGCGGAGGACACACGTGCTGGGAACCTTCATGGTGCTTTTCTGTTTTATCCTTCATATTTGAAGGTTCAAAGGTTTTGGCCTTTGTTCTCTTTTTGCACGACACCGGCCTCCAGGAGCCTGGGAGTGCAAGTGCCGGGGCAGGCAGGGGCAGGCAGGCGTCCGCTGGACGACCCCGGTGACTGCGCAGCCAAGGCCACTCTGTCCGGTGGGATCGGTGTCGCCTCCAGTTGCAGGACATGCCTGGGTGGTGTGGGGAGTGTGTGTTGGTTCACGGAGGAGGGGTTGGGGGCCTTGCCGTGAACACTCACTCGCTAAGACGGAGCGTTTGTGCTGCGGTGCCTGAGAGCCCCCCTCGGCCGTCCCCGGGCCACCGACTCCCCCACCCTGGGAGGCCAGTATGGAAAGGGAGCGCCTGTAAAGTGTTACTTACCTGACGTAAAGAATGACAATTACCGAATCCTATCCCAAAACAAAATATCTGAGGCTATTTGAGGAGCCTTTCAGCTCCACCCCGTGACCCCACGGAGGAGGCAAGAGGTGGAAGGCAGAGCTGGACAGTCGGGGCGGCAGGAGCTGGGGCCGGGCGCCGGCGGCTGCGGGGGGAGGACACCCACCAGCCTGGGGGCCCCACGCCCCGTCCTGCGCGTCCTTGCCTTGTGCCCGTGGCCGGCCGTGCCCGGTCCGCTCTCCACTCGTCACCGGCCGCTGCGGGGTGCGCCCCACGACACCGGCGATGGGGAAGGCGCCGTTCGTGCCCGAGGTGCGGGGGCCCGTGGGAGCCCCTGGGTTCCCGTCCTTACCCGAGAGGACTGTGTCCATCCCTCCGGGGTGTGGGGTCCCCCGAGGTCACTGTCCCTTCCAGACCTCTGAGCTGTCGTGACTCCCACAGGACGGGGTGACGGGTGACTCTTCCTCGAATGCTTTACTTGGGGGGGATTCTGTGGGCTTTTTGCGAAATTACAGTTTGGGAACCCGAGGGGCCCGCCGTAGCTGTCCACGCCAGGACGCCCCTCCGTGGTAGCACGGGGACACGTGGGCAAGGCCTCTCCCTGCCC
Organism: Vulpes lagopus; assembly: GCF_018345385.1. Lineage (NCBI taxonomy): Eukaryota > Metazoa > Chordata > Mammalia > Carnivora > Canidae > Vulpes > Vulpes lagopus. The sequence goes on from NC_054845.1 coordinate 1,423,545, forward strand.
CCGTGTCTCACCCTGCCCATAAGACCACGTCTTGGGCGAGGAACCCCTTCCTGTATCTCAGTGTTTACTTGTGACGTTGCTAAAACGGCTGAGTCTGAAAGGCCCCGAAACCCGCGTGAGCATCTCCGCTCACCGCGGGACCGTCTCACGGCCGGGCCGGGTGGTGCTTGTCGTTTCAGGTGGAACAACACCCCCATGGATGAGGCGCTGCACTTCGGGCACCACGACGTGTTTAAGATTCTCCAGGAATACCAAGTGCAGTACACGCCCCAGGGGGACGCCGACGACGGGAAGGAAAACCAGACGGTCCACAAGAACCTGGATGGACTCTTGTAACCGCCGCAGGCCCCGAGCGCAGGCCGCTTACCTACGCAGTCGTGGACAGCGATTATGAAGAACACGCGCATTCCTGCCCGGTAGTGATGTCTGTTTTACAACCTGTCATCTCCGTGTTGCTGGGGTCCTCTTCATCGTACACGCAGGACAAACCTGATCTCTTTGGGGAAACAAATAGAAATAAAACAATCTCCCTCCACAATGTGAGCAATATTTACCTCGTGCGCTGTGTAATTTGACTAAGAGGCTTAGTTACCAACGCTGGCTTAGCTGTGCGGTCCTCACCTTTGACCTTTGTTGTTTTGTGAACTTTCAGTTTGTACGATACGCTTAAGGCATTCAGAGTAAGCTCTGTCGTACGGTCCGTCCAGGTGGGTCAGGGCCGTGTTTTAGAAGCGAAACAGTGCGATTTCAGGACTTCGGGTGTAGATTTAGTTTGAGCGACTGAACAACTGTATGCTCTTGGGGTCACGTGCGTTGTGTCTCCCATCACCCGAGCTTCGTGACCGGACTCCTTAAAAAATTAAAATGGTTCGCAGCTGTTTGTGGCGCAGGCCGATTCTGAGGAGACTTCATCAGGGAATCTGTTTAAGATGTTTGGTGACCAAAACACGTATGTGAATGTAGTTCTGTGACACTTTTGATAAAACCCCCATTTCCATCCCGGTGGCCCAGCGGCTCGTCCAGACCCCGAGCCGCCGGCCTGGCTTGGCTACGAGCGCAGGCACGGCCCCTGGGAGCTGGGGGCAGGTCGTCCCCTCCGACCGGGACGGGTGTGCGGGGGCTGCAGGCCGCGGCCCGGGCCGGGGACACCGAGAGCGGCCACCGCCGAGGGTGGGGGACCCACGACGCGCTGGAGCCCGTAGGGGCGTCGATGGTCTGTTGGGGCCGGCGAACCACTCGTGTTCCGACCCTCGAGGGCGGGCGTCTGCCGGGCTGCAGCCTGTTCCACCTCGGGGGCCGTGGGGTCTGCTCGGGAGGCCGGGGGCTGAGCACACACACACACACGCACGCTCGGGGACCTCGAGGTCGCGTCTGGGGACACGAGCTCCTGCATCACGGGAAGCCACTGCTCTGGGCCCAGCCCCGCGCCTTGCACGGCCCTCCCGGCGGCTCCCGGCCACGTCCCTCGTGCGGGCCTCGTGGGGACGGCGGGGGGACGGTGGGGACAACGGGGCCGGCGACAGCTCTGCCCGCCAGCAGCTGTGAGGCTGGGATGGAAAGCGGGGCGGACTGCTCCTTGGAAGCCGCTTTCATCTGTCAGATGGGAGCAACATAACCCTCGGCTCCAGGGGGTGCGCTCTTCTGTCGGCCCCGTGACCGTGACCCCCCTCCGCCCATCCTGCACCCCAAAGAGCTCTGGGTCTTCGCTCCGGGCCGCGGGGCTGCCTCTGTACGCGGGAGCTCGAGCTGCTCGTGTTTGTGCAAAGCTGCTTACGCGCTGCCGTTTCCGGGGGCCTTGCCCGTGACCCCAGGCTGGGGGTCGTGGGCCGCCCCCCCCCCCCCCATGCTGCTCCCTGCTGCCCGCCTGGCACTGAACCACCTCACGTCGGACTGACCTCCCTCCTTCCTGGGGACTGTACAGCCATGAATGTATTTGCTTCCAGAACCTCCCAAAGTGAACCTAATCTTAAAAATCAAGTTGTAAGCATTCCGAAATTGGGAAATATTTATTTTAAATGAAGTCAGGTAGTGTTGCTCTTTACGGCATAATAAATACATGTATCAAAAAAAAATCTGTAAAAATGAATTTTTTAAGACAACTAAGGCTCCCTTACGTCCCTGGGTTGTGGAGTCTGCTGAGCGTGCAGAGTACCTGGTCGGCTCAAGGGTGATGCCCTCGATACTACGCACACGCACGCACACGCGCACATGCACACCCCCACGCACACACACGCGTGCAACTGCACACCAGTGCACTCCCCGAGGTTGCGTCTAGGGGCACGGGCACGGGCAGACTCTGGGAGTCCAGGCCGCCCGCTGCTGCCGCTGCTGTGCAGGGGGAGCAGCTCGGCCTCGTGGGCGCACGGCAGGCCTGTTGGCAGCGCCCGGGGGCGGCCACCGTCCGCAGTAAGTCGGGGCCCAGCCGCCGAGCACCAGCCCCTCAGCGGGAGGGCCGCTGACCCCATCCTGAGAGGACAGGTCGCTCTCCCGAGGTCCTGCCCTCCTCCGGGAGCCGGATCTCGTGCCGCCCCACAAGCGTCTGCGGGGCACCGGCCGGTTCGCGGGCGGGCGGGCGGCATCCCCTTCAGCCCAGAAGCCCCTGCCTGGTGTGGGCCGTGGTCAGCCCGTGGTCTTCCAGCCACGGGGCCGGTGGGCGGCTGCCACGCCTGCCACCTCCAGCCGGGGAACCTGTGTCACCAGGTGACCTGCTTTGCACCAGCAGCTGGACAGCGTGGTCCGCGTCACTGACCCACGGCCCGAACAGACGTGGGACACCCCGGTCTGGTCCCGCCGTCCCGGATGCAGGGCAGACCCCGGCCGTGAGCGGGCCCCCGCCCCCTTCTCCACGGCCTGCCACAGGCTCCGCACAGACCCCGGCGCCCCGCCACCAGCGAGCCCCCGTGCGGGCAAAGGACGAGGTGTCCTGCCACGCGTGGCGGCATGAGCTGCTCACAGGCTCCACGGAAGCAGGGACGTGGCCAACACCGACCACGCTGTCGCTACCACACGAGGCCTTACCTGCGCGGGGCTGTCCTGGGGGCCTGTCCCCTTCCTACCGTCACTCATGAACCCTCCTGGCGGGAGGGGGGCCCCCCCGCACACCCCAGACCTGAGAGGGCGGGGAAGCAGCCCGCGCCGAGTGGCAGGTGCCCTCAGGAAGGCGCTGGGGGGCGCAGCGGGGACGTGAGCGGCCAGCAGGCAGGGTAGGCGAGCGCTTGGGAGGTCACGCCCGCGGCACGAGGGAGCGAAGCCTGGGCACCTGACTTCTATCCCAGAGCCTGCACCCCTCCAGGCCTCCTGCACCCCAGCCTCGCCCCTTGCCGCCTCCCCACGGGTCTAACATTTCCAAAGCTTCAAAAAAGTAAATAAATTTGGCAGAGAGCTTAGGAGCATGGCCGGGGGAGTGGCCGGGGGGGGGGGGGTGGCCGGCGGAGCGGGGGAGCGGACCCGCTCACCACCTGAGGCGAGGCAGGCGCCCACGGCCGAGCCCCCGCGGCCTCCGCAGCCCCTGCGAACAGCCCCCTAGGACGGAGCCCAACAAGCAGGGCCACCAACAGGAACGACTCGGCCATGTACAGGGGCGGGGGAGGGGAGGCTGCCGACAAGGCATGGCACGGGGGCGACGGCCCGAGCTCGGTGCCAGCTCCCGACGGTGCGTGTAAGCACTTGCACACCTGCGCCCAATACAAACTTAACGCGTTTCAAGCCGTGTAAGTGCGGCACTTTGTTCCCTCCGGTCAGGGCAGAAGGGCCTTTCCTGCGCGGAGCACGCGCAGCCTGAGGCCGGGTCAGTGCAACGTGGAAGCCGAGCGGGATGGTCCTTCAGGGCCCGGACTACGTCCAACCGCTTTGAAGGGTCCGAAAACCATAGTCTTCGGCCTCCGCAGCTCCAAGCGCCATTTCCTGGAGGTCGTGCATGGTTTCATGGAACAGTTCAGTTCTCTGCAGCTCTTGGCTGTTCGTGTCACAAAGTCTAACGCTTTCATAAGACGTCTGGAGCGTACAACCCAGTAGCTGAAGACCCCTGGGGCTCTGACGGGCAGGGCTCCTTGTGGCCAGCGTTTCCCAGACGCCGAGAGGAGGGCCAGGCCGCGGCAGGTGCTCACCGCGCACGTGATCCACTCGTGAGCAAACGGGGGCTGAGCGGGAGCAGCACTCGGCACACGCCCCTGGCTTGGGAGCAGCACCCCACTCCGGGCGGCTTTCAAGACCATCTCCCGTTCTTTCCTGTTTTCCCCGGGATAGGGGGGCAGACGGGAAAGGACCCCCTCACTGGTGGAGACGTGACGCTCACATTAGCTTACAGGCCCGGAGCGGGTGCCGGTCCCTTCACACTGCAGGAGTAGCTCGATCCTTGACTGCCGTCCCGGGATCCTGGGATTTCTTCTTAGTGAGGGGAAAGGTTTCCCAAGTGGCACATAAAGGGTTTGTGCTTCTCGAATCCTCTACAGACACTACTCCAGGTGCTGTTACGACGCACAAACATCCCCGAGCCGGGGCCCACGTAGGGCCCGCGGTGACAATGGGTCACACAGCGTGGGCGTGGGCCGCCGGGCCAGTCTCAGCCCCCCCAGGACACAGGGGACCATGTCTGGGTGCAAGAGGGCGTGGCACCTGGTATGACGCAGGGTTCAGGCCCACCCCACACCCCCCGTCAGCCCCTCCAAGGAGCGTCCGGGCTAGCCCGTCGGGGTCCCATCTCGGTGGCAGCTGGGCTGTTGTGACATGATTTTCCCTGCACACGTGGCCCGTTCCCTTGAGGCGACCATGGCCGGCCGGGTCACGGCGGGTCTGCGGGGGGTGGGGCTGTCTTGGCGAGGGCAGGCCACCACCTCGGGCAGTGCTCCTCTCCTCCTGGGTGTCTGCACTGGAGCCGGGCCTCGACCCAGGACACGGCCCCACGTACGTATGTGCATTCTGGAGGCAGGGCCTCGATCAGCACCAAAATGTGCTTCGAGCCACTGCCTGCCCCGGGGGCACCAGGGGCCGCTGCAGGTGGGACCCACCCGCCCATGTGGCCCGTTGGCTGGGGCAGCGCTCCCGCAGAAGGCTGCACCCTCGGGTTGGGTCATCGTCGAGGAAGAGGCCAGGCACACCGTCGACGGGAGCAGGACGCCTGTAGTGCTCAGAACCCGCGCCGAGTCTGCTCAGAGGGCTCGGGGGCTCAGGTGGGGCTTCAAGGTGGGCAGAAGCGGCGGCCGGAGGGCGGTGGGGGTGTGCGGGTGTCAGGCCTCGGGCAGCGGGGGTGTGGGGGCCTCGGGTGTGCAGGCCTCGGGCCATGCAGGTACTACCTGAAACCCGACGATCACGGACTGGATGTTCCTACCTTCCCTTCCCTGGTCCTTCCTCACTTCTACTGAAAGTCACTGCGCAGCTGGTCAGGCTCCGTGGCCCCATGGGCACGGGCATTTCGTGGACACACGCACCTTCAGTTTGCACTTCACGACAGGCTGCAGGCCACGATCATCCCCGCCCGGGAAGCGCGGCCCGACCCAGTAACGGGGCCGCGGGTTGGCGGTGGGCTGTCGAGGGCGGCCATGCAGGCCCCGGCCCCTGGGCTCCCGAGGCCTGGCCACCCGCCCACACCCGGGAGGCGTGGGAAGCACAACACGCTCCACGGAACACCACAGAGCGGTCTAGAAAAAGCACAGCAGAGATAATGGAACCGTTTTTGCAAATGTATTTGTCAGAGACACACAGTTATCAGTGAGAAACATGCCGCAGTCAGTGCGGGTACACAGGACGGGGGCTCGAACTGCTGGGTCCTCCCACGGTCTCAGGTCGGCTACTCATCACTGTTTTTTCTTCTCAGCCTGGAAATCCTATGATGAAGACTAACTACTAGCCACTGACAATAAAGACACATTAACCCATTTAAGAGACACGAATTAAGTTTCTGGGTTGGTCTAGATTTACAATTGATGTTAACGTCTTGAAAAACAGCAGGAGTGTGGCCTTGAGGGAGCCGCCGTCAACCTGGCTCCCTCGGCAGACGGAGGGAGACCGTTTCGGTTGCCAGCAACCATGACGAAGGCACGAGGTACTGGGCTCTGGGCATCAGGGTTTAAAAGCAAGGACCTACTCACAGGCTGGAAACGCACTTCCCTGTGCTGACGTCAGCGGCATCGTAAAGCCCGTCAGACAGCAAAGCTACGTCTCCCACGAGATGGCATTTGCTTGTGGCTTTGAATGGCCGGCGTGCAAAACACTGCCAGGTACAGAACTCTGCTCCCGACCCCGATGCGGCCAGACACCACCTCTGGTAACAGCTGATGTGATTCTACGTAACTTGGCTTTGAACTAGGTCGCAAGTAAACCAATGGGAAAACCTGCAGCCACACGTGAAGCAGAGGGAACGAGTTCTCCAGGACAGACACATGCCGACCCTATAGGAGCGGCAGAGGGGTCCCCAGGTGGCCGTGTGATCTGTCCGGCGGCCTGCGGCAGCTGCGCACCGACGTCGGGCATGGTGCGTCTTAAGCTCCACTTCTCACCATTCCCAAAGGAGTCTCGTTCTCGCCTGGGGGTTTCGGGGTTATCTGGGAGTTTTTCGTGCCTAACACCCACTCTGCGGAGAGGGCCTTTCAGCGTTACCTTTCACAAGGTGCACGAGGCCCTTCGCAGTAACAGATGTTCCTGAATTAGGGGAAAACCCACTTGCTATCCACGGGCTGCAGCAAATGTGCTCATCTTTGTTTCATTTCCCTAGAAACACAGGAGGTGAAGGAAGAGTAGCAGGAGGGAGTCACAGGTGGGAAGGAGACACGTCGCCAGGGGAAACGTTCATGCTCTACACCGCGTGCATCTGTAAGAGAGACGAGACGTGGTTAAGCTTCCTCCCCGGGGTGCAGACCCGCGTCCTCAGCAGCACCGCCTGCCCTCCGACGGGGGAGGGGCGACACTGCCCGCAGCACGTCCGCCCACGGAACCGGGGCCTTCAGCATGTGCTATTCATCCTTTCTGTGGGGCGGATGGAGGCCTTTTCTATCCCCTAAGCTGACGGATTATTCCTCTGCTGCCTGCAGGCTTAACTCGGTCAGTTCACGCAGGCCACACAAAGCTTTCTGCTGTTCTGCACGTCTGGGGCAGAGCCACGTGGCAAATGTGCTTCTGTGCAACACGCAGGAGGCAACGCGGAGCTGCAAGCGGGGGGAAGGGCCGGGCACCTGCTGAGTCTTCCTTAAAGGCCACGCAGTGGGATGCCGCGGGGGTCTTGCAGGTACAGGCTAGGCCGGCGGCCCCGGTGGGACACCCCGTAGGTGCTAAGTGCGTGGCCAGGGGACGGCGGCCTGCCTACTTGCCCCCAGCCCCCTTCCAGGCTGGGCTCTCCCCTTAGACCAGGGCTCTCCACGGGGCTGACCCCGCCCCCAGCAGCGTCTAGAGGCCTGACAGCCACCACTGGGCTCGGGAGTGGGTGCCACTGGTGCCCGGCGGGTGGTGGCCAGGGATGCCGGGCACAGAACAAAGTACTGTCCAAGGTACACAGCAGCCGCCGGGCACAGAACGGCCTGGGTCCCCGACACTGAGCCTCTTGAGAACTGGGCTAAACCTTAAGGTCTCAGAGGATTCCTGCAAGATCTAAGGAGCCACACGGTGACCAGGTAACGAAGTCAGAGCTCGTAAGAATTCACAGCTCTTTCCCTAACAAGTCCCATTATTTCTAATCCTGGGTGCCTGCTGGCCGACAGCCCGTGGGCTCCTCCACACGCTACACAGGGTCACGGTGCAATGGAGGCTCCCGCCCGATGCTTCAGCGTGTGCCTGGGACGTGTCGTCCGGGGAGTAGACGGGGGGGGGGGGGGGGGGGGGGGGGGGGGGGGGGAAACAGAAGGCCCGGATCCCACCCCCTGGCACCACCTAGGCCCCCTCCGCCTGCAGCCCGAGGTCTCTGTCCCCCAGACGGGCTCCTGGTGCCGAGCAGAGGATGGCGGGAGTGAGTCACGAGAGACCACGCGTGCCGCCTGGCACGGAAAGCAGACGGGAACAGAGGATCAAGGGACGCGCCTGTCACCCTCTGCCCGGCCGAGGCCGCAGGGAGCAGGCCGGCCTTGCGGGCCCTGGGGAAGCCGCCGATGGTCCAGGGCATGCAGACCGACCACGGCGAGGCAGCCTGCAGGAGACACGGGGCTCGGGGTCGGGGGACAGTGTGCTCAGGGGCCTGTGGCCCTTCTGTCCCTGCGCCTGGGCCACGGCCGCCACCTCCGCGCACGGCTGGACCCATGGACAAGGCCAAGGGCAGGGACACCGGGACAAGGTTGAGCCCACCCAATCTGGGAGCAAACCCAACTTTTATCTCGCCCGGCTCGTGTCTTGCCCGGATCTTTGTCCTTTGGGCTCTGACCCGGAGGCGTGCGCACAGCGACCAACAGCTTCTGCCCTGTGAGTGGCGCGGGTGCAGGGCGCGGGCTGGAGGGCAGTGGGTGCGTCCACGGGCGCTCACGCAGGGCAGTCCCACGGCATCACAGGACCGGCCCAGGAGCCCAGGGAAGGGCCGCACCGCCTCATTCCCCCAAGCCAAGGGGGACAGTGCTGATGACGCAGCCGGACTCCCACTTCCAAATCCCAAACACCAGCGTCTCCCCGAAGGCCGCCCTGCCCCCGCCCTAACACGCTGACTAAATCCTACTGAGTCCCATGCAGACGGTTTCTGTGGGGTGGGGGTTTAGGATGAAACAAAGCTCGGCTCTTCCCGGGCAGCGTTCCAGGAGTGGGGATGAGCAGGGATGAGCGGGGCCGAGTGGGGCTGAGCGGGGCGCGCTGGCTGGATTCTGATAGACTCACTGCTCCCTGGGCTGGCAGCCGCTCTCAGTCACGTCACACGGCTTGAGGCTGGGACGCCCGGGCCTCACCACGAAGCCCAGAATAGTGGTCACGCCTGCTGGGAGGCGGCCATGAGGACGGGCCACTAGTGGCAGGTGCCTGCACACGGCAAGCCTCACCCGCAGGGGGCTGGGGACCGTAAGGGCAGCGTGACGCCTGGGACGGCGAAGAAGGAACAGAAGAAGGTCCGCTGTCCTGCGGTTCTAGCAGCGGATGTCACGTTCATGGAGTGACAGGGCTTCACGTTGCTCCCATTTTTGCGACGGGCTCCTAAAGCACTTTCGGGCCGACTCGGGGCCACCGTCCAACAAGGACGCACCCTCGCGCCCAGAAGGGCTCGTGCGACACGTGCACAGGGCGGAAGGGCCCTCTCTCCGTTCTCAACCGTGGGGAAGGCGGAAGGGTCACATTTCTGAAGGTCTGAGCCTGGGCTTCCTCAGGTGACAAAAAGGGACCAAGAAAAGGGTACATGCCGGAAACCCAGCTCTCAACAGGTGCTGCTGAGGTCAGGGCTGAGGCCAGGGCACACACCCCGCGTCCGCCCGTCCCTTCCCACGGGGCCACCTCACCCCGGGATGTCTCTGGGCCGCGCGCCAGTACACCGCCATGAGGAGAGGGCAGGAAGAACCCAGGGAGGGTCTTTTTTTTTTAAAGATTAAACAAATTTTAACGAATTAACTGGAATAGCATCATGTGGAAAAAGAGCCTAAAATTAAACAGTGTCACCAAGATTCCAACCAACCAAAAAAAGTCTTCAAGAGGAGGGACTGCGGCCTGGCAGGCAAAAGATGCTACTTGGTAATTTTGAAAAATATTTCCCTGGGCCACCTGGGAGCTCCGCTGGCTAAGCCCCTGCCTTCAGCTCAGGTCGCGATCGGGGCTCCTGGGACCGAGCCCCACACCTGGCTCCCAGCTCAGCAGGCGTCTGCTCCTCCCTCTCCCCGCCGCTCATGCTCACGCTTTCTCACGCGGTCTCTGTCTCTCCCTCAAACAAATAAAATCTTTAAAAAAAAAAAAAAACCGAAAAGAAGAAAACCATCCTCCCAAAGGGAACAGATTCCGTCTCATGTGGACGATCCTGCTCCTACCCCGGTCATGACACTCGCGGCAACTCCACTCTCGCCGAGGCCCGGAGCGCCCTGGGTGGGAGCAGGACCACCAGTCGTCAAGCGTGAAGCAGGTGGACGTGCTTCCCGGCCGCTGGGGAGGGCTCGTAGGATGCCCGCTGCCCAGCATCCATCCTCTCTGCCTGCCCCCCCGCACCCAGACCCAGAGCGGAAACGATGGCCAAGGGAGAGCACCTCCGTGTGGCAGAAGCCTGAGTTCCTTAGTACGTGACATTTCTCCAAGTACGACTTGCAGAGGGCGGAGGGGGAACTTGTGAAATACCAGCCACGTCACTGAGTTTTTGCTAGGGGCTGACGGGGTCTCGGCATTGGGGAGACACTGCCCGTGGGGGCTGTGCCCGAGCGAGCCCCCCCCCGGCCCCCCATGCCCCCCACGCCCGGCGGGTGCCCCCCAGCGCCGCCTACTTACCATGCTGTCGAACTCCACGGAGCCCACTATGCGAGACACCTCGTCAAACTCCTCAGGAGACATGGGCAGAAGGTTATCTGTCGTCTGAAGTCGGGAGGGGTGGCTGAAACGGGGAGAGAGGAAAGGACACGTTGGCACCAGATCCCGGGGGCAGCGGTACGACCTCCACGTCGTCGCTTTAGACTCTGATCTCCGCTACGGTGCACACACTTGTGCGGTACGTTCTGGAACAGAACGGATCACGGGGGTTCCTGTCCCCAGCCCGGCCCCTCGGGAAACGTCCAGGGCTCTAGAGATGCGAGAAATAGCCAGCCTGGAACCTGTGCCGCTCCTGCCTGTTCGACCTGCGTGCGAGCTTGTGCAGCGGGTCGCCCTGCGGTGGGGACGCCTCGGGGCTGAGCCTGGCCCGAGAAGCTCCAGAGAAATGTCTGGGGAGTCCCTCCCTCATCCCTACCTTGAGGTTTGTATGCAGATAAAGCTGCTCCAGTGTTTTTACATGAAGGCTACATCCATTCACCCCAAGACAGTGCTGCAGGCCAAATAACTGACAATGACTTTTCCAAATTTTTTTCTACCTTTTATAAAATGAAACAACAAAATAAAAGCAAGCGAGAAGAATGTATCTCAACCATCACTTTGGCCTTTCCTCGATTGAAAAGAACTTCTTTCCCACTCTGATCAATTTTTGTTTATTTTATTTATACTTTTTCAAAGTATCAGTTGGGCGGGGGAGGGGATCTTAAATACAACCTTGGATGCTGGTGGGTTTTTTTTGCTTTTTGTTTTGTTTTGTTTTGTTTTTTATAAAGGCAGTAAAATTCTGAAAGGCAGTGACACCAGGATCTCTAGTTAGGATCTTTCCAAAGAGTCCAACTGCGGTGGCAGCAGCAGCAAATATAATGAGAAAGCAAAGTACGAGCATCTTCAACAGGCCCTGGCCAGGAGCGGGGCTGGCTGCAGGGTTTTAAACACGGCTCTCTTCCGTGTTCACTTACACTTCAGACACAGAAATCAACTCAGTCTTGATGTATCCAGTTCCCTTAGGGCCATCAAGTTCCATTGGTTCTGGTGCTAGAAGCAAACACATCGGGTACAACTTTCTGTTAGCAGGCCATCCGCAGAGACACACCCAACGTTCTCTTTCACCAAATTTTACTATTTTGCTGTTATAAACTCTGGGGTGCAGATGGCCATCGACTGGATAAAGCAGATGTGGTGTGCACATGTAAACAACGGAATATTACTCAGCCATCAGAGAATGAAATCTTGCCATTTGCAATGACGTGGATGGAACTAGAGGGCGTTACGCTAAGTGAAGTAAGTCGATCAGAGAAAGACGTTTGATCATGGGATCTCACCCATGTGTGCAATTTAAGAAACAAAACAGGATCATAAGGGAAGAGAGGAAAAAATAAGACGAAATCAGAGAGTGAGACAAACCATAAGGACTCTTAACTACAGGAAACAAACTGAGGGTTGCTGGAGGGGGGGGGAGTAAGTGCGTGATGGACATTAAGGAGGCACGTGATGGAACGAGCACTGGGTGTGACAGAAGACGGATGAATCACTGACCTCGATCTAGGGAACTACTAATATACACTGTACGTTAATTAATGGAATTTAAATATAATTAGTTAATTATTTTTACCATTTTCCCTGACAGTCAGGTTAGAGTCCTGTAACCTTAAGGGGCTGTGACACCCGTCTGGGTCACCTGAAATTCTGGTGGGAATGCAGAAACAACTCAGAGGGAAGGGAGGAGGGCTCAGCATGGAAGTGAAGTGGAGAGGGTTCTCCTTCCCAGCCTTGAAATCCTACAGAAGTTGGAGCACAAAATGTGCACAGTTGTGTGGGTTTGTGGTCCCGGCCTGGCTGGTATGACTCAGCCAGCTGTCAAGGTGACGCTGGGGCATCTTCTTCCCTAAGCAGCCTAACTTGAATGTTCTCAAATGCAATTTGGTAAAGACACAGAAGCAGGGAACCTGCGTTCTAAGCCTACGTCCGCTCCTAACAGTCATCACTAGAAATAGTATGATCTCATAAATTACTGAGATCACCCTCAATGAACCATTTGTTTCCCTGGACCTTAGTTCTCTCAATTTTAAAAGGAACAGGCTGGTATAAATCAGTTGGCCACGGTGTTCCTGCCTTTTACCACTTTGCACGTGGAAAAGGTAATAATGTGATCGATACACAAGACCAGAAATGACTTTTTCAACACGCCTAAAATAAATTCTTTGTTCATCTGTTTGTACCAGGCAGGTAACACGTTATATGTCCACTATGCTGGGTTTATACCATCTTTGGAAAGCCTGCTTACAGCAATTCGAAAGGGGTAGGTTAATGCTCAGCATGGGTGAGGTTTGTGCAGGAGCCTTGCAGTCACGGAAAGCCGAAAGCCCTGTGTAGTCTTTTTTTTTTCAGATTTTATTTATTGGGCAGCCCAGGTGGCTCAGCGGTTTAGCACCTGCCTTTGGCCCAGGGAGTGATCCTGGAGACCTGGGATTGAGTCCCACGTCGGGCTCCCTGCATGGAGCATGCTTCTCCCTCTGCCTGTGTCTCTGCCTCTCTGTCTCTCATGAATAAATAAATATTTTAAATAAATATATTTACATTTAAAATATATTTCTTATAACATATTATAACAACATACATTAAATATTATACGATAGTATTATGTTTGAAATATATTTTAAATAAATATATTTATATTTAAAATATAAATAAATATTTATTATTTATGAGACACACAGAAAGAGAGGCAGAGACACAGGCAGAGGGAGAAGGAGGCTCCATGCAGGGAGCCCGACGCAGGACTCGATCCTGAGAATCTGGGATCAGGCCGAGCCAAAGGCAGACGCTCGACCGCGGAGCCACCCAGGCGTCCCCCCCGTGTGTTACTAAACCCCATCTCCAGCAAACCTTTGGATGATGATAAAATGAGAACATAATCACAGCAGATAGGACTTGTGTTATTACTCATCAGGGCAATGATCCTTCCCTTTCCCCACCTACCTTCCTTTGGCCTGGAGTAATACTTCCCGAAGGCATGGTCTTTATCAATATTCGGATACAGAAACTTCAAGGGATTCTCTGGAATATTTTCAGCAGCCATGACTTTGTAATTGCGAATAATATCGGGGAATGTAACAGCAGACAGTTCTTTCTTCGTGTAGGGCTCAACTGCATGGAAGTAAGGTTCTAAAAAGAAGGAGATCTCAGTGAGTCCCCTGGACTGTCCCCAAACAATAGGAGAGAAACAAAACACTGCAGAGTTAACGGGCTTGAGTGAGCCTGGTAAGAACTAATCACGATATAGGATTTATAACACAGTGTGCTGCTTCATTTCTAAATGAATCATAATCCTTTCTTAAAAACAGGAAAAATAAAGGCAGCCACTACTTGTTACTAATGCAACAGTGCTGCACTCGTCATTGTTTGCTTAGGTCTGTAAATCTGGCAAGAAGAGGTTACTAAACATTTTTAGCAGCCTGCATCTTTAAGGAGGGACCCACCCACAGGTAGCTATTAAATAAGTACTAAGCAGGTCATTTTGGCTCAGGTCACAGATTAATAAAAAATGAGGTTTCCGGTTGCTTTTCTTTTCAGATTGAAGAATGTAACTTCTTATTACAATAAATAATGACAATACATGGAAAATAACTTTTTAAACAACAAAAAGATCCCATTCGCTACTTTTTCTTCCAGTCCTTATGCAGTACACCAGGGTGATTCACTCGTGGTCCTTCTCCCAGACGTCACTTGCATCCTGCTTCCTGACCGACCCAGAAGCCCGCGCTGGCGCACACACCCAGGCACTGCTCTGCTACTGCACCCTACCCAGGCCTCCTGGGCTGGCACCGGCCCTGCCCCATCTCCCCATCTCTGCCCCCTGCTTTGCTAGCTCCGCCTCCCACTCCACAGGAAGGGCACTGCCTGGGGGACTGACACTACTGCCCCCTGGGCCCTAATTCCAGCTTTTCTGAGTTCTCCTTTGGAGAAAAAAAAAAAACTACATAAATAAGACAAGTATCCCATGTTTTTTTGCATCTTTGCTCAGAAAGCAGGAAAGTCACTGGATCCCTCCAGCCCCTTGAACAGCAACCACGAGAAGCAACTGCAAAACGGCCTCGGTTGTCTTTAGCATTGGCTCAGCTCTGCTGTTCCACCTCTGCCCCGGGTGCAGGGGTGTGGGGGGGACACACGGGCCTGCGACCTCATGGTCAGGGGCGGGGACGACACACATGGCGCTGGGGACCTCAGGTCAGGGGGTGGGGCACACACAGGGCCTGTGACCCCAGGTCGGTGGGGACACACGGGGCTGGGAACCCCATGGTTGGGGGGGGGTCACACACACGGGGCCAGGGACCCCAAGTCGGAGGGTCGGGCACAGTGGGGCCCGCAACCCCAGGTCGGGGGTTGGGGGGACACACACGGGGCTGGGGACCTCAGGTCGGGGGGGGGGGGGGTGACACACGGGGCCTGCAACTCCACGGTCGGGGCGGGGGCGGGCAGGGGACCTGTGACCCCATGGTCAGGGGGGGAGACACACAAGGGGTCAGGGACCCCAGGTCACAGGGTGGGGCACACACAGGGCCTGTGACCCCAGGTTGGGAGGGGGGACACACATGAGGCTGGGGACCCCAGGTCGGGGAGCACACGCAGGGCTGCTTACCGCCTCCGCCCTGCGCCCGCTCCACCCAGGTGAACGTGATGGCCCCCTCCCGGCAGCTCTCACTGAAGCGCAGCAGGAAGGTGCCCGGCTGCTGGTCCTTGAGCAGCGCGCGTTCGCGCTCTTTGCTGATGAAGCCCACGATGCACCTGCGGGTGGAGTCAGCGGCTGTGAGGCCCGGTGTGCTGGCAGCTCGCACTCTGGCTCCCGAACGGACACGATTACCGAAACTCGACGGGAGTTTCAGAGGCCCTGAATTTAACTGACCCTTCAGGCAGCATTTCGCCTGTATGTGCACACGCTCAGGTCCACACAAGCCAGTAATGTGGTGACAAGGAGATGCACAGATGATCGATAAATACTTGCTGGATTCACGAGCCTTTCATACTTATTCGATGACCGTTTTTTTCACTTGATGATTTTTAAAAGGCCATGAGAATGTCTGAATTTCTGCATCTTTTCTACTGGAGGGGAAGGCTCCCACAACGTAGCCCCATGTCCTGGCCCTTCTGGGAAGTTAAAGCCTTTGTTGAAATAGCAACTGACCCCAGGAACAACTCAGATAAAAACAATTCACTGAATTGAAAAGGTTTTTCTTCTTTCCTAGCAGCAATATAATAAGTAAGGGCTTAGGAAATTTTTATCAAATGAGTGAATGCATGAGCAACACTCAAAAGATCTTAATTAAGAGTTGAAAACATATATCCACAGGCTATGAAAGTGGAAGTCTGGTCCTCGGAGGTTCCACAATCACGAAGCCCTGGTGGACGGCCCGTAAGTGTCCATTTCTGTGAGGGGCACATGAGTCTTGTCAAAGAAGAATGTCTGTCGAGTCAGGCCAGGCTCAGCCCCACAGCAGGGAGGCGTACGCTAAAATGATGTCTCGAAAATAAATCTATCAAAGGCCCTTACCCATCATTCCAGAGGGAGAGCAGGTGTTTTTTAATGAGTTCAAGGATGCTTTCAATCCAAAGCCAGAAAGGAAAATTTTTATCATTTATATTTTCCTGCAAGTGTAGAAAACGCACACATTAGGAGCAGAGGAATGCAACAGGTGACTTACCAAGCCTCTTCCCACCATTGGATTTGTTTGTGAAGTCGCCCTGCTGCCCCCACACGCACTATCCCCCGAGGAGCCACCGCCCCCCTGGCAGCAGGTGGACGCCGGGCTCCACGCTTCCGGGCCCAGGCTCTGCTTCTCTCTGCAAACTGGTGAACCAGCCCAGGAATGGCCTCAGCTCGATCGTGGAACCAAAGCTGCCCTCCCGCTAGTGAAATCCAGCCGTGTGGCTCGTCCACAAGGTCTGGGGACCCCAGCGGGTCTGGTCATTCCCTCCAGAGGGCCCTGGGTGGAGCAGGCCGGGGAGCGTCCTGGGCTGTCCAAGACGGCACAGACCTCACACGTGTCCTCGCCCAAGGAGTAAGGCTGAGGGAAGGGCAGGCTTACTGGGGTAGGAAGACCGTTATCACACCTGCGGGCGATTCCCAACAGATGCGCTTGGGGACTGGCTTCCCACACCCAAGAGAGCGACCAACTGGCCCCAGGGCTCCGGGGCCAGGGCCAGGCGCTAGCACGCTGCAGGGCAGGGCGGAGCGGCCGGCACAGCAGAGCCCCGGGGAACCTCCAAGGACAGCGAGAGCTCGGAGGCGGACCGAGGCGGCACCCACCTTACAGAACCTCGTCCACGGGATGAGGCCGTCGGGGCCAGCGTTGGGACCTAAGCAAGCAAACACAGGCTTTTTCAGGAAACAGAAGCGGATTCTGAAGCTTTGGCTGGATGGGTGGCTCCTGTATTTCCTCTCAAAGAGCCAACACCCAGCAGAGGAAGGCCGATATTCTCAGACACGTGGGCACTAACTAACGGCGCCCTGGAGAGGCCTCCCCTTGGTCCCTGTCGGTGCAGCATCACCTCCCCCACCGCCTCCTTCCTCAGCAGCCTCCTCTCCCACTCGTCCTCCAGAGCCTCTTCAAACTGCAGACTAAGGCCAAGGTCACCCCTAGGTGATCCACTGCACGGACGCTTGGCTCTCCAGGCTTACTTCGGATAGGATCTGGCCGTTTCCCTCCACCCTCCTCCAAACAGGACACAGGCTCCGGGAGCCTGATGCAAATCAAAAGCCAAGTGAGAGAGAGGAGAGCAGGGAAGGAAGCCTGGTGGTTATCACTGCACAAATTAAAGCAGCCCAGACCGTGCAGGTGCTGAGGCCGCCATCTCTGTAGGAACCACAAACAAGCCTGTCCAGGCAGAAAGGGCATCTGTCTTCATTGTCACCAAATAAGGAGCCGGGACAAGGTGAGTTCGTACACCTTACTGAGCAGCATAAGACCCCTACTCTGACGGCTGTACGGCCACGAGAAGACACCTGGAGAGCTATCGGGTGAGCAAGGCTCTCCTGGCGTTTGCAATATGTGCAATCCTGCTGTACAGAGGCAAACCTGGAGGAAAGGTGCCTGTGGATGTTTAAATTGCTCATTCTTTGAAGACCTGACCTCGAGACTAGTAGGTCTCCGATCTCCTTACGTAAATGACTAATAAATCCATGACGTTAGCAACTGAAAGGGGATTCTCGTGGACTGGACCCTGCCGAGCTGTCAGGGACATCACCCTCGTGGGGCTGCGTCTCCATGCACCTCGGCCCCCTGAGCCCGGGATGTATGCTATGTGGTGGGCGTCCCCAGGCCCTTCCTTAGTCTACTAATGCTGGGGACTTATGTTTTCCTCCCCAAGGTTAATAAGACTTCATCTTTCTCATCAAAGCATTTCTTTTAGCCACAAATAATATATTCTACGGAATTCAAACATATTTCCCTTAGGCAACCTGCTCAGAGATGCTAATGTGAGATAATCAGGAAATGATTCATTCGTTTTATCAGGTATATACCTACTTCCAAGGTGAACTGTCTTTTTTTTTTTTTTAAGATTTTATTTATTTATTGACGAGACACACAGAGAGACAGAGGCCAAGGGAGAAGCAGGCCCCGTGCAGGGAGCCCGATGCAGGACTCGATTCCGGGACCCTGGGGTCACACCCTGGGCTGAAGGTGGCGCTAAACCGCTGAGCCACCTGGGGATCCCCTGAACTGTAATTCTCATTTAGCCATAACAAGCTGCAGCTGGAAAAGCCAACAGATTTTGTTTTTTTTTTAACATTCTCCTACCTTGAACAAAATAGAGAGCAAAGAGGGAAAGGAGCAAGTGGAGATATTTTGTGTGAATTTCAATTTTCATAAACATGCAGCCCATACCGAGTAGCTTCTCTCCCAGCATGTTCAGCTGGTCCACATTGAGACCTCTTTTGGTGACAGAAGAAAACTGCCAACTGAGCACCTCCGAGAGCTGGCACCATCGTGCACAAGGTGGGTTCAGGAAGAAGGACAGGTTCTAGAGAAAAAAACCCGAAAGCTCAGGCCGTTGGTTGCAGGCGAGGCGCTCAAACACTTGGGGACCTGCACCAAAGTTCGGTTCTAGTTTCTGTGACACACACAAGCTGTCACACAAGAGAAACACAGTGGATTCTCATTATTTGCAGGTTCACCTTTGTGAATTCAATCTACTCACAGAAAGCTACTTTACCCCTCAAATCGCTCCTCAGGGCACTTCTGGAGCTTTCTGTGGACGTTCCTGGGAACAGAGCGCGAGCGATCGGAGTCGCCCACACGTGTTTCCAGGAGAGGCAAACAGAGCGACTGCCTTTTCGCTTCAGCTCTCCTACTGCAAACCACTGTCCTTTTTGAAGTCTATTTAGTGCCATGTCTTTTGCATTTTTGTGGGTTTTTTAAAAATTTCATTTTTAACGTGATCCCAGGAAGAGCACTGAGGCGTCGCCTGATGTTCCTACGCGCAAGATGGCCCCACGGGGAAGATACGTGTGCTTAGGTGAGCATCGTTCGGCCACGAGGTACCGTGCCGTTGGCCGTGAGCTCAATGCTGATAGACCAACAAATAGATAAAGTGTCTTTAAACAGAAGCACACACAAACAAGGCTGTGCCCTGACAGGTGTGCGGGCAATCGCTCAGTGCTCGCTGTGGCAGTGTGCACGGGCCCAACGAGCTGTGATTAATCAGCAGGGCGCATCCACGCTTACGAGTGAGCTGAGCACACCTGTTTAGCAGATAGATATGCTATTTTTTTTTTTTTTTAAGAAAAGCAATAAATGAACTCTTCCACGGTAAGAGTCCCAGGAAAGCTACTGCCTGAGCTTATTCCCACAGAAGGAAAACCGTAATCCTCATTTCTAATACACATATACGCTTCCCTTTCCTAGAATCACTCCATATTCTTGACGAAGCCACTGGAGTCCTGTCCCTTTTCTCTGCACATCCGGCCCTGAGGGGCTCGGCAGGAGCCACACAACGGGGTCTCTGTCTAGCCCTGGTACAAAAGCAGATGTGTCTTCCGTACCCTGGGTTCCGTCACCAGCATGTTGTACCACAGGATGGAGGCCCAACCGCTCGGGAGCTGGCTGACATTGGAGATCACCACGACGGGCAGAGAGGTCGTCTGAAAGAGGACAAAGACCATGAAGTCGTCAGAACCACAGAAATACCGCCTGCAGACCCTGGGTGGCCTCCAGACCAAGCAAGCGGTGGTTTGTAAACTTGCGCATGTTTTGTATTTGAGCACAAAAGATGTAAAGTTAAGTTCTTTTGTTTCTAGTTTTTCATTATAGCTTTCAGTTAAGAAATAAGTCTCCCTGCTTCGTATAAAAAAATTAACATAGGACACCTCAACCAGAACATTTTACAAACATTTCATTTGTAGCATTTAAATGGGAGTTCAGTTCTCTAACTTCCCAAACCATTCAATTAATGTCAAGATAGCATTAGCTAAAAAGGATCGTCTTTTTTGGCAATTACCACGTCTAAAACAAAACCTGACAAAGAAAAATACAGGTAACAGTGAAAGGTAAAAATAAAGATGTCCACGTCTGAACCACTAAGTCTCACCTCGAGGTCGATGACCAAACCAGGCTGACACAACTGGGTCTCAAAACTAAGGGAGTGGAGCTCTTCGGTGACGATCAGAGGGCCCTTCGAAGAGAAGGGGGGCGTTCAGTGATTCATCCACACGCCCTGCAACTTCCAGGGGTCGGATAAGCCCTGCGGCAGCTGCAGAAAGCCTGACCCCCAACCAAGTGCAATCCAGAAAAAATATTCCACTTTTCAGGAACAGTCTCAGATGTAATTATCGTACCTCAGTGTTCTCTGTCTTAAAGGTACGATTTCTGGAGCCATGGCAAGGGCTACAGATTAACAGAAAGACCGGCCCACAGGAAAACGGCAGCTTCTAAGGGGTTTACTGGCGATGCTGGGCTTCCAGCTCTCAGCCCCCTCGGCCTGCTGGCCCGCTCCAGCCCCGGCTGACCCTGCCCGCTGGAAAGCGCCCGTGTCCCCGTGGGATTACAGCCTGGGGGACCGATTCACATAAGCCTGGTGGGTCACAAAGTCCTGGGCTTACGCGGAAACCTAACAGTTTCCAAGCGCCTTCACACCACTATCAGGTGGGAGCATCCTGGCCACTCGGCAGGACAGGCGGCTCTGGGGGCAGGCAGGGAGGGGAGGAAGCCCCAGGAGGCCACGGGGCAAGCAGGGGTGAAAGCAGGGCCAGGCAGTGCGGGCGCACCCAGCCCACCCGGCCACCCCGTGTCCACCTGGCAGGGAAGGACGGCTCGCTGCCGGCTGCGGGGGCCCAACACACCCTGCACGAGAGCAAGTGCACAGGGGCTGCTGTTCAACCAGTTCCCTTTTTAACGCATCACAAATGTTAACTCCTGCCCCAAGGACCTGGCTATAAAATGGAAACCGACGGGACAACGATGCTACTGGGCGGTGAGAAAGCCCTTGGGTCCCGTCACTTTCAGCACGGCCGTCCCGAGTCGTCCCCGAGCCGGCCACTGGCTCCAGCCCAGACAGTAATTCCCGTGACCCTTAGCTGAATCCCACATGCTTCCCGTGAGCCACACTCTTCGCCTGTGAAACGTGAGTAGTGCAGGAGCCCGTTGCACCCCCTCCGCCGCGACGGCCATAGAGCGTGAACGTGTGTTTTTGCCGTCACCCCAGACACGCTGGGTCCCCAAGCTCACCCCCAGCTCTTCCCTGCTGGGTCTGAACCTCTCCCACAAGTGTCCCTGGCCCTCGGGCTGCTGAGCCAACCTGCCTGGACACACCTGCTGGGTAGACACCATTCAAAACAGAGGGAGACTCACCTCATTTGTTCTGGTGCCAGCATTTTTCTGTTCCTTCAGTTGCTGGGGAACAAGAGACCGTGTTAGGCAACAACACGATAGTGCTCACGGCCGTAGGTCGTCTATGAGCCAAACCCAGGGCAGGGTTTATAAAGGATAAAGGGCGTGAAATAATCTTCAGAGGGCTGGATGGGACGGGACAGGACCCGTGTGGGCTTCCCGGGCCTCGGTGCCTTTTGGCAGCAGCCTGACACCAGGCAAACGGCAGAGTCTGCACGGGTCCTGCACGGGTCCCATCCTGCTCCCTCCCCCGCAAGATCCCCCGTAATCTTCATGACCTTCATGACGGGCCTCATGCTCCACAGGCGCAGGGCGCCGCTCACGCTGCCCTCGGAAGGACCGAGCCCTGAGGCTCTAAGGAAGCCTGGGGCGCAGAGCGGCCTGGGTGGATGGGCTCTTGTGGAAGCGCTGGCTTCACTAACCAGGGTTTGCTGGCTTACAGAAGGGCTGCCACCGAAGCTGCCCGCGGCCCCCGCTCCTGCCAGGCGCCAGGCTCTGTGCCTGCGCTCCAGATCCACCAGCAGCCCCCACTTTCCACAGACGCAGGCCAAAGGCACCACCTGCTTGCCACCCCCGCTGGGCTTCTACGGCTGCTGGAACGGGCCCACTCCCCGGGAGACAAAGCCGGAGACGTGGTGGTCATGGGCAAGGTGGCCGGCAAGGGATGGTGACCTCCTGGGGTCGGCTGCACCGGGAGCCCAGAGAAGCCAGGGGACTGCAAGGCTCTGGAGCGAGCGGCCACACGTTCCTTCTGTGCACACCGGCTCAGGGGGTACCCCGCCCAGACTGCTGCACCCTGGGAGGTGGTCTCAGGCGGAGGCAGCACGAGGAGCAGCAGGGCTTCCCAAGGGCTGCCGGGGTCCCGGCCACGAGCTGCAGAAAGCTGCCTCCCGGGGCTGTGTCCCCGTCACACAGGGAGCCAAGAGCTCGGTCCTGATGTGCCCGACCCAAGGCCGAGAAGGGGAAACTGGCGTCCCTACCAGGTGCCGGAACTCTGCCGCCAGGCTTCCGTTGGTGGACTCCTCCATGTTCATCACTTTCGTATGCGTGCCCAAAATGTTGAACTTTCTAAACCTAGACAATACAGAGTAGAGACACCTCAGAGGCTCAGAACCGTTAAACAGACAGACAAAGACAGTGCAACCCGGTGCAAAGTGGCTGACATACCCTTTTACTGTATTCCTCTCGCTCACATCTCTGGGGAAAAAAAAAGAAATACACAGATCAATAAAGTCATACACACGCATATTGAAGTTTTGACATGAGCTTTAACAAAGATGTAAAAGCCAAGTCGAAGATCAACATGGAATCTACACCTGTCACTTCACTCCCTCCTGCTCCCCCACCCCGAGTCAAGCAGCACCAGCTCTGCCAAGGAGCCAAGGACGCCCGTGACCCTGGGCAGGTGCACCACCCAGGCCCCCATCTCTTGTCCAGCGCGCTGCGGAGAGCACCAAACGCACGGGATGCCGTAAGTGGCGAGCTGGCTATATGCTGTGACCACCGCGAGGCTGCACTTCTGGCCACTTCCTGCACGCCCACAGGCCCCGGGAGGCTGCGCAGCCGCGGGGTAGCAGAGCCCACGCCTGCGGTCGGGCTGGGGAGCTTCCAGGCGATGGCTAAATGCTCTCTACTATCTTTAAGGCTCTCGTGAAAGTATCGGAAGAGTCAATGATTTGAGGAAGCTTTCAAGTTTTAAATCTGAGGTTAAATCTTGAGCAGCCCTGGTGGCTCAGAGGTTTAGCGCCACCTTCAGCTCAGGGCCTGGTCCTGGAGACGTGGGATCGAGTCCCATTGTCGGGCTCCCTGCGTTGAGCCTGCTTCTCCCTCGGCCTGTGTCTCTGCCTCTCTCTCTCTCTCTGTCTCATGAATAAATAAATAAAATCTTTAATAAAATCTTGAGCAGCCTCGCCTCTAACGTAAGTTCAGTGACTACGCGGTCATGTTCTGGACTCACAAGAATCTGTCAGGTGGAGGTGCAGACTGGACGCCATTAGCCACCCACAGGGACGCGGCCGGCTTCCTTTCCTACCTCAACCAGAAGTCCAACATCTCTGTGAATGACAATCCCCACCAGCTACGCGGGTGACCAACACTTCGGGGTGGGTGGGCAGGGCGCGGGGTGTTGGAGAAAAGAAAAGGAATAGCGTGATGCAAAGAAACAAAGCTGCCCTTTCAGAGCTAAGAAGATAACCCAGAGCTGGAACAGAGGAGAAACCAAAGAGCTGAACAAACCAGAAGAGAAACCATGGTAGACAAAGTGTAACAGCCGTGAAATCTCTGCCGCTCTTCCCTCTGAGAGACGAGTGTCTCCCCGTCCCTGGGGGTGCAGGTGACTCAGGTCGGCCAACAGAGTGGATGGGAGGATGCATCCACGCCAGGAGCTCCAAGCCTCACCTCCACGGGCCTAGCACGCCGCCCTTCTCACCCACCTGGGGTGCCGTCACCATGCAGGAAGGCCGGGCGGGCTCCTGAGAGCCCCACGGATGGGGCCCGGTCGTCCCAGCCAGGACCTCAGACCTGCCATGAGCCCAGGCTGACCCCGACCAGAGGACCACCTAGAGCTCAGACGGGGACGAGCCAAGCAGCTTCGGGTTCTATTAGGTTTCCAGGTGAATCATTAAGCAGCAAGAGCTGATACATAGAGAAACCACAGCTGATGGCAGGAAAGGCACAGAGTCCGAGGAAGAACATTGTTTCAGGCTGGAGACAAGACACCAGAGGAAAATGGCCCGGATTGTCACCTACAGTCTTGGCTAAGCCAGTCAGTTACATGCAAAACAGAACACGGACTGTATCAGGGGCCGGGGCCACGAGGGAGCCAAGACCTAGGTCAGGCCTAGTCCAGGTCCAGGGCCTAAAGGCAAAATGTGGTGGGACTGCCCCATTCAGGGCCCCGTGAGAGCCTGACAGTCCTGGGGGTCCCTAAGGCCCAGGAGAGACAAGGGTGGATCCCGCAGGCTCCACGTGGTCCCTGCAAAAGGCTGTCAGCCACATTCCAGAAGCACCCACGACCGGGTGCGGAATTGCTACCGCATGGACAACCGTGGGCCTGGTGTTGGACCAAGGGTCTTGTCCTCTTCCAGGAGGCAGGAGGGGTGGTGTCCGGGACCGGCTGCTCCAGACCTGATCCTTACAAGTTCATATGCACAAAATACGCTCGTTCTTTCATCTGTTTTTGGTCTAAAAAGGCACCAGCAGGTTGATGTCAGCTCTAGGGGAAGCTCCCGTGTCTGGGATGGGGGCCATTGATTTAAATCTCCTAGGATCACTTATACATAGTCCCGGTGCAGCACTGTGTTGGGTTAAGAAACCCGGCATTTCAACAGTGTATGTGGTGGGATAATATCAAAGAATCAAAGATATCTTACTTATCAAATAAGACTTTGACTTTCAAATTGTAATTCAGCTCCTGCAGTTTCACCAACAGTCTGGAAAGAAAAACAAAAGTCATTATTACTTTAGGAAATGGTCTGTCCCAGTTTATTTATTAAGCCCTTTCCCTCCCGGTGAACATTTCCGTGGTCCAGTTACCACGAACAGCAGAATCGACTTCCGTGTATGTCAACTTGGATGTTTTTTTAAGTGCATCTGAGGGTAAGTCCCTGGCTGTGGAGTTGCTGGGGCAAAGCTGTGACACTAAACTCCGAGAGAAAACAGCAGCTTTTCCATATCCGCCAAACGTGAGTGGGGGTACGGCTTCCCCACACAGCCTTGCCAACACTGGGTTTTATCAAAACGTCTAGCTCGGACCAATCACATGGGTAAAGGGTAAAGCCTAGCAAACATATTTTTACTGGCACCTGTATCTAATGTTTGTCCTGTCGGGGAAAATACGAATCCTTACCCATAACCAGGAAAAAGAGGCTAACATCTATAGTGATCCCAGGGTGGTGTGAAGGATGGGACGAAGCCCTGCAGGGGGACGTGCGTGCCTCCTCTGATGAGCTGGAGACCTTGGGCAGGAGCCCCTAACTGGTCTGCTCCGCTGGACGGGGTGGGGTTTCTAGACCCCCTGTAGCGGCAGCAGAGCCGGCCCTGGGGACCTAGGTCGAAGGGACTAAGGCCAACTCGGAAGGCGCGTCCAGCTCCTCGCCAGTAGAAGAACAGCTCAATAAATTCGCCATTCAGCAGAGAAAGGAGAGTCATCTGTCCTCACATGGAAACACTTCTGCCATTTATTAGCAAGAGAAAAAGTAGGCTGCAAAACAACATGTAGAGCGGGACACTAGCTTTTAGAAATAAAATCCTGTACATTGTAGTGTCTGTGGGTCTTTGTGTATGTGTGTAAACACGTGCAGAATTCTGGGAGGGAGGACTGGCACCGGGCTATTTTCCGTGGTGGTCTACACACATTCAGACCACAGGGAAACTCTGAAACCCAATGGAAGCTTGGACCCAGTCACCAGAACACATGTGTCACGGGTCCGTATTCATACACACTGCACGTGGTCTTGGGGGCACGTGAAGCCCAGGTTAGAAGCTCATCCCCAGGAGGGCATGACGCTGCCGGAACTGTTGCTCTCCCCCAGGTGCAGTCCTGCCCTTTTGAAGTCCTTTTTAAGGCAAACATGCATCACATTAACGGGGAAAAAAACCTGGTGTGGTGTGCATACATAAATATTTGTTGTATTCCTATCCTTTTTTTTTTTCTTTTTCCTATTTCTTTTAATGGAGAAGATAGACTCTTAGACGTCCCAAGCACGAACGCAGGCTGGAACGCCGCTGCAGGGTGCGTCCTCTGGAGCACCCCCCGTGACAGTGCTGGGGGCCCAGGGACACAAACTGCATAGCGGAGGGCCCGGGGCGTCCACGTCTTGGGGTTACCTCAGCTTCACCGTGAACTGGACCCCCGTCTTCAAGACCAGCGGCCTCTGGGGATGAGTTGGCATGCAAGGCTGTCTTTCCACCACAAAGGAGCTGTGAATTCCGAGCAAAATGCACATTAGCATTTCCATGAAGGCTGAGGCAGGACAAATTATTTTCCTGAAACAGGAGAGGGGGCTGGAGCGTGCAAGCGAAAACTCGGTTTGGAAGATTCGAACAAGTTGATGAACAAAGTGAGGTTTGTCGGTCAGCACGGAAACCTCCATACCGCATCTGCACTCGACGTGAGGCCACAGTCGCTGCAGCGACCTGCGACACCTTCACCAGCAAAAGCCCCAGGTTGGGCTATGTTCATTTAGGAAGATGCACGAAGAACCAAGTTTGCTAACTAGACCTGCACTGGCCATCACTGTGCAAAATACATGAACACCCAATCGCTATGTGTCCACCTGAGCCCAATGTAAGGTCTGTCAGTTTAAAGATAAACAAGAACAAAAAATAAAAAGGAATCTTGCTACAGGTACAAATGAACCAGGTAACGTACTGCTCACTACCATAATCTGAAGCGGGTATTCCAGTATCCGTTAGAGAGCCGTTCTTCTGGTCCAATTGTTTAGTAATACTACCTCACACAAGCACTTCCAAATATTAATTTTCATTTTAAAACGGACCAAATTTGCATTCCAAAACCCAAGTAAATACATATCCTTGGTTATTTCAAGATACAGCCCTGAGGTGGTTCTGTTTGGACATTAGCCGCAGGACGCGGAAGGTGTTTATGTCAAGTGAGTATGAAAAAAACTACAATAAGGACTCGTCTTTCACTCGCATTTGTATCTACTAAGCACTTCTGGAAGGCCTGCCCATGGGCCCGGTACTGGGTACTGGGCCAGGTCCCCATAGGGGGAAAAGGATGACAAAGGCGCATCTCTGTCTTCCAAGAACTTGTAATTTATGTCACAGGCAACAGAAATACACGCCCACAGGTACATAAGAAATCCAGAACGGGCGAATAAAGACTGAGTCGTGCAGATCCGGGAGGGAGGTGCCGTGTTTGGGAATTCTGGGAAGATTTTGGGACAAGATAGAAACTGCAACTTGCAGGAGGATACAGTTTTGAGGTGAGGTTCCGAGGGGGCGGCTTGGCGGTGGGGGGCGGGGGGGCACAGGACAGGCATGGCGAAGTGACAAGCTACAGCCCAGGGGCCATGAGAACAAAGAGCCAGCGGCACGGACAGGGGTCCCGGAAGACGTGAGTGCCCTAAACGAATTACATGACTACTAAACTTTTAAAGCAGCTGAGAGAGCAGTAAACCGCAAACACCCCCCACCCCCCCTCCCCCGCCGGGGTAAAAGAGCTACAGGAGAAGCCCAGGGATCCCTCCATTACCTCTGAATGAGCTGCTGGAAAAGGTTGAAGGTGCGGTCCCACAGCCCCTGCTTGTTTTTTGTAATCGGGTCGTGTTCGTACGTGTACTTCTGTTCCAGTTCCTCGAGCTTTTTAAGCTGCTGACGCACCTGCTGCAGACTCTCGGCGACTACGGTGAACCTGGCGGTATGAGACCCACGGGCCTCCCTCAGAAGCAGCGTCCCCACAGCCCAGCTCCCAGGCCTCCCCTGGCTGCAGAGACAGCCCCCCACATGTCGGGCTGCAGCCTGCGGGCCCCGACTTCAGGGGCAGGGTGAGGGCAGCGGGGACTTGGGGCCCTAAGAACGGGCGCGAGGGCAGCAGGGAGCCCAGGCAGGCTTGACAGAGGTGGACAGGACGGACGGGACAGACGAGGACGGGGACAGGGGGAGCCCAGGCAGGCTTGATGGGGGCGGACGGGGATGGGGGGAGTTCAGGGCTGCAGAGGGCAGGGCGCTCAGGCCCCTCGGCCTCACCCCCTGGAGGCCCGACTGCACGGAGCATTCTCCCCGGAAAGGCCACGTCACTGTGCGGTCCCCGCCAGGAGCCCCACCAAGTGGCCGTGTGGCCGTGACGGGGACGCAGGCTCACCCTGGCACACAACACAGGCCCAACAACCTGCGGGCAGCACCGCGACGGCCCCAGAGCCCAGCTGCGGCCCTGAACAGGCTCCTGTGGCCTCGGCGACAAGGCGGGTGGGGGGAGGGGGGGTGACAGTACCTCTGCAGGGACATTCTAACTAAGCACAACAAGACATTCGGAATATGAGCAGCCAATCCACAGAATAAAAATAAAGGTTGAGTACGAAGTGTGAATTCTAAAGAATGTATCAATTCAGAGAACTTCCTGAGATCTCTGGGCCTTGGGCACCTGGGGGCCACTCAGGCCACTGTCCCCTTACCTCCACCCTAAACCACCTGTTCCGTCCACTCTGCTGGCGGCGTCTCCGGGGCGACACTAACATGCTCAGGTCACCCAACTGGCCTTTCTGTCTATAGTCTACTCTCCAGACTGTTGCCAGGGTGACCTAAGTCAAAAAAGCCCCAGAGAAGTGAACCTCCACTCCAGTAAATAGCCTTCCTGGCTTGTCAGCAGCCCCCAGAAATGGTCCTGCTCCCGGCAGCAGGTGAGATCCCCCAGAACCAGGCTCCAGCTTCCTGTCCTCCTGGGCACCCTACTCTGCAGCCACCCAGCACGGGGTACGGCCTGGCCTCTCCTCCCGGGGCTGTGCGCAGTACTCCTTTTCCGGGTCACATCGCTGCAGGGCCACTTCCCCGGAAACCTTCCCCGGTGACTCCTCCCCTCGCCTCCGCAGACCTCCGCCAGCATCCTTCTACTGCACAGGAGGAGCACACCTGGGTCCCGCCCCCACACGGAGACTCCTTACTGGAAGGACCGAGATTCCCTGGTCTCGCACTCCTAGGGCCTAGCCCAGGGCCAGGCACACAGCCTCTAGCAAGCGTTTCCGAGATGGAGGACTGAATGAGTGATCCAGACTATTATTTCATGCAAGCCTGGAAAATGTCTTACGTGGTCTTGTTTTCAATAAGACACAGGGCTCAAGTTGCCAAATGTGTTCTGTGACTATGTCACCAGCGTTTTGGCACAAATGACGTGTCCCATGGTGCATGGACAGTGGGGAGGGGCGTGCTCCCAACCAAGCAGAACTTGGCTGAACTCAGCCACAGGCATGAACAGTGTGTGCTTTTCAAGTGCTTCCAGGGCCAGAAGAAGCCGGACTAAACCACAGTCTAAACCAAAGTTCTGACGGGGTCCCTTCCACTAACAACCACTCAAATGCACACTTTGAGTTCACAGGGTCGGCCAGTCAGATTAGGAGCAGCTTACCAGTTCTGCAGTTGATCGAGACAAGCATTGGGGGGTCCCCCAATGCAGGCGCTCTGCTGTCTCCGCTTCCACTCCACCAGTTCATCATTAATCAGGGCTTTCTGGGTAAGTTCTGTGACGTTCAACAACTCTATTATTTTGAGAACTACTTCCTAAAGGGAGAGGAAGACACACAGTGAGGCAAATTCATCTTTAATCACTGAATTTACTTATTTTTTTAAAAAGACTATTTATTCATGAAAGACAGAGAGAGAGAGAGAGGCAGAGACACAGGCAGAGGGAGAAGCAGGCTCCCTGCGGGGGGAATGCAGGACTTGATCCCAGGACCCAGGGGTCACGCCCTGGGCTGAAGGCGGTGCTAAACCGCTGAGCCACCCGGGCTGCCCTAATCACTGAATTTAAAAATCTTTTTTAAAAGTAAAGCAAATAATAGCTCAACTGGGGCTCTAAACCAAGTGCTTATAAAAATAATTTTTCCTCTCTTCTAAACTTCAGGCCTATTATTTATAGTCTGTGATAAAAGCAACAGGTTATTCTAGAAAGCGAATCACTACCTTTCTCTTATTGTCAAGCATTAAATACATCTTCTGGATCAACATCTGTTCTTGCTTCTGATCATTCTTTGCCACACCATTGGCTTCATGTTCTGCGACATGGGGGAGAGAGCAGATAAATGTAAATGTAAAAAAACCAAAATCAACTAAATCGAAGGTTCACGTACACTTAGAAGAAATATAACCCAAACACTATCAGCTGACAGATCGAAGTTTCATCTTCAGTTTTTATTGAATGAGAGAAATGCCCTAAGTATAGAAGCTGGACAGGCTGAAACAAAGTACTCGTTTCCAGTGACCCAAGTAAACTGGAAACAGTACCAGTTGGCTCTTGAGTCATTGTTAGAATGTTACTTAAATGAATACAAGTGACAAAATTGAAAATCTCAGATAAAGAATGTATACAAAGTGTATCTGTAGCTTTGAAAGACAAGCCCACAATTGAGAAGCAGTAGCTCAGGTTCCTTTCTCTCACACCAGCCCTCAGATTATCCTAATAATCTTTCCAGATTACCCTTGGCATCCTCCA
Source organism: Vulpes lagopus (assembly GCF_018345385.1). Classification (NCBI taxonomy): domain Eukaryota; kingdom Metazoa; phylum Chordata; class Mammalia; order Carnivora; family Canidae; genus Vulpes; species Vulpes lagopus. The sequence continues at coordinate 1,453,986 of NC_054845.1, forward strand.
AGCGGTCACCAGGGTCACAGTAATGCCTCCCATGTTTTACATAATGCACGCATTTGGGTTCTTTTCACTTGATAGCCTGTCATCGTTAAAGATGAGCAACAACAAAATGGAGCGGGACGGCTTTAGAACATGAAGAGCGATGCTGAACTTCTCTGTGAAGTGTACGTAGGAAGCTGCAGTGTCTGGGAGAGCTTCCAGCAGGCAAGCTCCACACACCTGTCAGTCTAAGTCCATCAGGGGGCTAGGTACAAGAAGCCACAGGCGACCAGCGCTTGTCAAGGGGGGGGGGGCGGGGGGATGGGATGGATGATACTGGCCCCACCCCTACCCCAGCAGCAGCTGGCAAAGGCTGGAGACTGCTCTGTTCCCACCGGGGGATTTGAGATAGTTCTACTGCCACCTGGTGGGTAAAAGTCAGGGATGCTGCTAAACATCCTAGAACACACAGGACAGCCCCTCAGAACAAGAAATTATCTGGCTCAAAATGTCACCAGTACAGAGGTTAAGACCCTGGCTTACATCATCAAGAGGCCCAAACTAGCAATTCAGAGTCATAAAACATCTGACAAACACGAAGACCTACTTGCCTTCCTCATCGAGTGTACACAGAAGTGACAGCCAGCCAAACGTTGACTCTTACCTCGGTTCTGCAAGGTTTTGCACTTAAAGTCATATTCATCCTGTAAATCTTCTAGGGTCTTGATCTCGTGCTCTATACACTACAAATAAGGATATAAACATGTTTTCCACCAATCAGCCTCCAGAGACTTTAGGAAATAAGATTACTGTAGGTCAATGGGACCCAGAAAAGCACGGTGACAATCCTCAAATATGAATTCAACTTGCAAAATTCTAATCACGTACATAATACTGTCTATTTCCTTAATAAGCACATAATAATTTTTTAAGAGGAAAATGTAGTTATTTTCAGACTGGGCTCACTTTATTTCTACTTGAATGAAGTGTTTCCTTTGGAGGCTGCAGGATAAAGTTGCTTCCAAGACTCTGGAGTTCGGAAAGACCCTGCCTGAAGCATGAAGTCCAGTCCATGCTGGTGAGACCCAGATGCCCAGGTGAGATGGTGCGCCTAGCTCAGGGCCCTTCCCAGACTCAGGCCTGCTGCCCCGCAGGACTACTTCTCCCTTCCGGTCAACAGCCCTAACAGTGGAGAGCGGTGAACATGTGTCCCAAGGGCACCGGAGCAGCCCTCTCCTCCGTAGATTCAGTTCTCTTGTAGGTTTCATCTTAAAATTGTTCTATTTTCTTTTAATCAGAAATGTTATCAGAATTTCTTTTAGCAAAAGGTCTTTGTTCCCTTCCAAGTCTTAGAATAAAACAGGTGCTTGAGAAAGATGGGCCACGTTCACCCAGGCCTCTGTGTGGGCCCAGGAACACCCCAATTGGAGAAGCGTGCACATAAAAGGCTACGCAGAGCAGCAACACCCAGTTTACCGAGTGGTGGGGCAAAGTCAGCAGTTCCTGCACTATCTTGCAAAGGAAGAGAGAGAGAAGCTCAATGTCTGGAAGTTAGAGCAGTGGCCATAAAGGTCTATCTGCTCGTTGGTTTAGCCAATTTGTTTCCTCGTGGTTGGAACTTAAGCAAACCTCTTCTTCTCAGCTACTTAGAAGGCTGAAATCACTTACCACGTTTACATGCCAGCAACTGAAACCTTTTCCTGTCTATAAAAAGCTAGAGGCTAGACATACATATTTATTCAATACTCACCATGACTTTGTCCTTCACGTTTCTCACTTTGCTGTCAAGCTCCTTCTGCTTGTCTAACATCACAGTGCTCTGAACATTCCCCGACTGCGCCTGTAATGGGAGGTGGTGCGTGGTTAACAACTGGTTAACTCCTCTCCTCCGGTGTAGTCAGCTGCTGGTTAGTCTCCAAAGTCAAGTCCATATCCTGTGCACACCTCCCTCCCAGACCTTCCTACAAGCTTCCCACATGAGCAGTGACACAAAACCACTCAGTTCTCAAGACCCCAGAAAACACTGGTCAACTATTAAAAAGGCTACAGAAAGATGAGGCTCTGCTCAGGTCTACTGTAAACAGAGGATTTCTGCAATTGTCCATTAACTCGTACGGTTGCATCGTACCACACAGGAAGTTTATCTCAGGGTTTCTCAAATTTTGTAGACAAGGTTATTTTCATTAACCCTGTACCTATTTGTCTTAAAACCTCGCAAGTCACAGTGTGGTACCCAGACCAGCGGCGCCTACCACCTGGGAGCCTGCTGGAGGTGCAGACTGTTGGGTCCTGATCTGATGACCGCATCAGAAGCCCCATTCTGACAAGACCCCAGGTGAGTCAGAGGCCTATCAAAATTGAACAGCACTGCCATTCAGGACATCAGTGGGTATCTGCTAACGTAAGAGTGATCTTCAGTGCAGGCACATGGAGTGTTCAGTCCTCATCCTTGATGATCAGAAGACTCCGACGTAGCGGTGTCTGTGCGTTCATGACCTAAGGTGTTCCCATTTATCCTCACAGCATGGCTTACTAGGTGTTAAGTCAAGGTCAGGTAACGTCCCACACCCAGGCGGTGGAGTGGTAAACAGGAGACTGTTCTCCTACAGACTGGATTCTAGAAAGATGCTATTTTTGTTTAGAATTAAAGCCCCTCCCATGGCAAAAAAATGTGCCCAAACTTTCTTACATAGAGTCCTACATGGCAGAGATTCCATGTGAGTATTTTTACATATTCAAACTTGCTAGTATTTTCTTCTTTTATATCTGGATTTTCCCCGTTGGAAAGCCTTTCTGCATTGACAGATTATAGAGGACTTCACCCATTTTAAACCAAGCACTTGCATGGTTTCTTTATTCTTTAAAATCTCTAATTCATTTGAAGTTGATTCTTGCATTTACTGTGAAGAGTGGATACAATTGTAACTTCTTTCCTTTGTCTTAAGATTCAGTGAAAAGTTCGTATTTTCCCCAGAGCTTTGTCACTTTTAGCACACAAATTTCCTTATCTACTTGGGTTTAAGTTGTAGATTTTCTCTGCTTTCCCATAAGTCTTTCTCTTCCTAAACCCAAACCCCTGAACAGTGTTTACTTATAGAGAGTTTGGGGTATATCTAGCAGGGATGGGCCCGTCTTACTGCTGAACTTCTCCACGAGCTTCCTTGCTGTTCCTGCACGTTTATTTTCCTGATGACTTTCACAGCTTCAGAAAGCAACTTGTTATTTCTATTGGGATCACATTAAAATTATGAATGATTCAGGGAGAGCCAATATCTTTATGATGTTGTCTTTGGATTCTTATGCCTCTAACGATCTTCTCTTGTCTAACTGTATTGGCAAATAACATAATGTTATTTAAGTAGCAGTGGAAATAGAGATGCATAAACATCTCTGCCCTGGTTCTGACTTACTTACTAAGGTTTTCTGAACTACGGGACACACTGTCTACAGAACTGAGAGGTGTATATTTTAATATGCTGAAGAGGTATCTAGCAGTTCGTGTTTTTTAATGTCTTTTATCAGGGATGGGTTTTGGGTTTTGTCAGCTCTTTTCAATAACTATAGAGATAAGCATAGGCTCCCCCCCTTATATCTATTTACATAATGAATTACATCAATGCATTTCCCAGGCACAATTTACTCTGTAATTATAATATGGAATAAATCCCACTTGGTCATAATATACTTTTTTCTTAATGTATTATTGAATTCTGATCAATGAACTATTTTATTTGGGACTTTATGTCGATTATTCATAAAGGAAATTGGCCTATGGTATCTTTTGTTCTATCTTTAGTACATTTAGGTAATCAAAGTTATTGTTTACAGAAAACTCTGGAAGTTTTCCCTCATTTTATATCCTCTGGAATCACTGAAGTTCAAAGCATCTGAATTTTATCTGTGTAAAGTGTGTATTAAAAAATATATTAAAATGACTGCTAAAAAAAAATAAAATGACTGCTATCTCCAGGTGCCACGTGTCACTCAGAAATAAACGGGGCTGCTCTGGCCATTCAAACACGTTTGTTTGTAAGATTTTATTTACTTCAGAGAGAGAGAGAGTGAGAGATAGCACAAGCAGGGGGAGAGGGAGGAGCAGACTCTGCCCCAGCAGGGAGCCCCATGTGGGCACGATCCCAGGACCCTGGAGGCAGATGCTTAACCCACTAGGCCGCCCAGGCGTCCCCGCCATTCAGAATGAGCTGCAGCCCTGAGAGGCATCTGTGTTGGTGTCTGCTGGGAGCCCGACGTGGACGCCCTGCGCTTCGGACTCTCCTGACAGCTGGGCTACTTCACCCGGTCGCAGGGACCGGGCCCCTGGAGGATTCTAACCTCCTCTGGGTCCTTCCTCCCATGCCGTCAAGGGTTAATTTAGCAAATGGGGACAAAGTGGACATGCGAGTGCAGCCGCAGTGCCAGCTACCAAGTCTCTTCCCGCTTTCACACTGGGAAATGCTGGGTGGAAAAGCTCTGGCAACTGTGGCAGAGGCCTAAGGAGCCTGGGCTCCACAAAGAAGCTTCAGCAGTCGGGGGCTCAGCTCCTCCCACACCCTGGGTGCTCCGATGTCACTCCCCCACCCCGCTCCCTCCCTCACCCCACTGCTGGGAGGCTGTTAAGCATTTTCCCATCAAGTACTTTACAAACACCAACAAGATCACTATGACCGCCCTACACCTGTGATTCTGATACTACTTCCAGAGACCGGGATCTTTGACTTGTTCACTGTCTGACAAGCCAAGAGAATCAGGAAACCACGGGAAGGTGGGAAGGTGGGTACGGAGGTGCTGACCCCTCCACTGCACACCTGAAGCTATCATCACACTGCCTGTGAACTAACGGGAGTCTAAGTAAAAGCTTTGCACCAACTGTTAAAGTCGCGAGGGACCTCTGCGGTCTTCTTGTATTTTCTCACTGCGCACCAGCACCTCTCTACCCGCCTTGTTTGGAGGGTTTTAATTAGAACCGGGTTTCTCACGTGCCCTAGACCAAGGAGAAGTCTGCTAGGGGACTGAGGCGGCCTCCCCCTTGACAAACAAGCAGCTTCCAAGGAAGAGGACCTGTGACAGGCACCCTGAGGGTGTCAGAGCCCCAAGCAGCATGGGACTCCTCTCCCACCTCACGAGTCTGAAAACCCAAGAGAGATTAAGACACTTCTCTACTGAGCGAGTTGTAGTCAGACAATTCTGACTCGTTAGCTCTGTGGCCCGGGGCAAAGCACGTGGCCCCTCAGTCTTAGTCTTTTTCATCTGTAAAATGGGGATAAGAGGACTTAATTTCAGTGACAGCTTTGAAATCCTGTTTATAAAGCATTTAGCACAGGCTCGGAAATAAGCCTGTGGTATATGGTAAGTCTGCTATTGCTGAGGATCACAAGGACGTAACAGCAAAGGGAACCCTGAGAGCCACTTTTTGTCTTTTTTTTTTTTTTTTAAAGATTTGATTTCTTTATTTATGAGAGGCACAGAGAGAGAGGCAGAGACACAAGCAGAGGGAGAAGCAGGCTCCATGCAGGGAGCCCAACATGGGACTCGATCCTGGGACCCCGGGGTCACGGCCTGGGCCGAAGGCAGACGCTCAACCGCTAAGCCATCCAGGTGCCCCTAGGTCTTTCCTTACACCACTCACTGTGGTGAACCCTATGAACCTCAATTTTATCCATACATATAGTTTTTCACCACACACACACACACACACACACACACACACATACACGAAAGCCCGGTGTTCTAAAATGGTGGCAAACAAAAATTTGTAGTCTACCAAGAAGTATCTACATACTTTCTAAAGTTCTTCTGTTAAGACAAAAAAAATAACAGGAACCAGATTTTCCTATCCTAATGTTTCTACAGAATTCTGCGCTCTTTAAAAGCTCTGAACGGACTCTGAAGTTTGCATGATTTTAACCTGTTGAACTTCCTGAATCCCCGTGTACCCATCAGTTCCCCAGCCGTCAGTCCATTCATGAACATTTTTGTTTCATCAGATTTCTCCTATGCCTCTGGCCCCCAAATGAGGTTACTTTGAAGCAAATACGGCCATCGCCACACCCCACACACGGTGTGTCAGGATGAGTAACGGCCGCATTAAAAACATGTGGTTGCTTCAACCAGGGGAGAAATAGCAAAGGAAGGTTTCTCAATTTCCCACCCCAGAGGAGGCTGGGTAATGTCGGTGCCTCTTCCCTTTCCCCGATGGCCTCAGACATCCGGATCCTTCCCTCAAACCTGAAGAAGCCCTTGCTTCTCGTTCTCAGCTGGACAACCAATAAACCTCCTTGAAGGTGTTCACTGATAACGCAGGTGTCTTCCGAGGGGCTTGAAATGATCATCTCCCAGATCACTGACATTCTTTAAAGGGGAGACCAAAGCTGGTGAGCCTTCTAGACCCAAAGAGGAGCTGATTTGGGAGAGAAGATGTTCCGTGCTCCGCCTCCCAATGGGGCCAAATGTGAGGCGAGGGATGCCTGGGTGCCAAGGAGAGAGGCCCACTCTGCCTCCCTCTGCTCTGGGCAGTCCTCTCAAGGTGGACACAGGAGCGGCCAGCCCATCGCATAGCGTCCTTAAGATGAAAATGCCACACAACCACAACGGTCCTGCTGGACACCTCCCAGCTGCAGAGGGCCGCACTGACACGCACACCTCCTGCGGGGAGGCCGGTCGGCCAACACCGGCACGCACGCGCTTAAGTTCGCTAGGCCACGAAGCAGACAGACTAGCTTGACGTGAGAACAAATAATGCCGATCTTTACCTGCTCGGCACAGCAAGGTGTTTTCAATGTGACAGGAACGAAATGCCCAGGGAAGCAGCAGATGCCCAAGGACTGGGTTAAATGCCCAGAATGTGCACGGAGAATGGCATTCAGCACCGCTACTTGGGCTCTACTACGCTGGCACGGTGTCCCCTCCTCCTGGAAGGGTCTTAGCCAGAACCACCCACACGGTGGTGTCACAGCGACCTGCCTTCTGGGTTGTTCCCACCACCCCCTCATCCAGGAAAGGAATAAACAGATGCCGTGGCAACTTTAAAAATCTGAACCCTAATCGCCAGGTAGGCTCATGATAGTACTAGTAAAACCACGATCAAAAATCTTGGTACTAAAAAAAAAAAAAAATCTTGGTACTAAAACAAAGTCTGACTCATTCCGTTTGGATGCCTTATATATTTAAGATGTAATTCGACCCTATTCAAAACAAAGCTCTTGATTTTCCCAACAACTTGTTCTTCTCCAAAACGTACCAGGTCCTACAGAAGTCCGACTCCTGTCCTTTCTTTCCTCCCCAGCTTGATAATCAATATGTCCAAGTGACTCAGCTTTCAAACCACCAAATCATCCTGTTTTCCCCTTTCCCTCACTCCCACCTCTGATGCTCAACATAAGCCACGCTGGTACCATATCCATAACCTCATCCGCCCACCTCCTACCTCTACCCACTGCACCTTCTCCGAGGACACTTCCACTTCCTCGGGCTGCCGCTGCACGAGCTCTCAGTCGGCCTGCTTCCTTCCCTGCCCCAGGGCTCAGAGAAGCTTCCTGCAGGATCTAAAGACACAACCCCAGGGCACCCGGGTGGCTCAGTGGTTGAGCGCCTGCCTTCGGCTCAGTTCATGATCCAGGGTCCTGGGATCGAGTCCCACATCGGGCTCCCTGCTGGGAGCCTGCTTCTCCCTCTGCCTGTGTCTCTCATGAATAAATACATAAAATATTTTTAAAAAATAAAACAAAGACACAAACCCATCCCTGAATACTCCAGTACTCTCTCACAGCATCCTGCTTTGGTATCTGCATAGTAATTACCACTATCTGAAGCTATTCCGTTTATGTTTTATTTCTCTCCCTCACCAGAATGACTTCCATTAGATTACAGTCCTTTCTTACAGCCTGGGTCCCATCAAATCTCTGTATCTGATCTTTCCCATTTCCTGGGGCTGTCAAATCAGAGGGCTATTTACTACTGGCTTGCACAGGGTGTTGATAATATTTGTTGGATAAATGAATGAATTTTTTATTTTACTATATAATCTTCGGTGTTTAATTAGAAAAAAAGTACCTGATTGAATCTCTGGGCATTTTCCAGGATCTTCCTTTCCTCCTTCAGACAGTTATAGATGATCATAGACATCTGTATTGGGTCTTCCTGAAAATTATCCTAGATAGGGATTGTTAGAATAAGAACAAATGAAATTTCAGAATGTTTAAGCCATTGTATATTATAAATTGCATTTGTTTCTATCTACTGAGATAACTCATCTTGAATTTATTAAATTGTTACACAAGCTATTTTTGGTAAAATCAAAATATTCTTTTCATAAATTATGACAAAAGCTTTCCAGTAAGTGTAGGTATCTAAGTTATTTCTTAATTTAAAAAACCAAGTATTTTCAAACATGGTTCCTCTAATGACTTTTTAATTTCCGTTCTTCATGAAGCCATTTATGTTCCATTAGGATCCTGAGACAATGCAAATGATACAAAAACTATGCCATTTCTCAATTAATTTATCTGCTAGTCCGTGCATTGAATTAGTCAAAGATACTCTTTTCAGTTTTCCTATATCCTTGTCAACGCGGGTTGCAAAATACTAGCAATCGGGGGGCTCTTCAATAGGCACGTTCAAACAAAGTCTATAGCAGAGCAAATTTCTGTAAATTTAAGCTGCCTTCCCCTGTCACTGGTATTACGTAATCATAGATATGTTCAGAAAGGAAGAAAAACCTTCTAATTATCTAAGTTGAACAGTTTGGTTGTGTTGTATGAAACAAGAAAACAATCGCTCTCGTTTCCATGGAAACAGAAAAATTCTGTTAATATAGAAGTAAATACAGTAGCCAGGCTTAAGGAACTCCTGAAATTCTGTAGCCCATTCTCTCCTGCCTGGGACTCCCTGGGACCATCCCGTCTGTGGGAGAGCAAATCCAAAAGCAAGGAAAGGTGGATCTAGCTCCAATTCACCAACTCAGTATCAGGCCTCAGGAACGTCAAACTTTTCCAGGCTTCTTCTTCATCTGTATACCAAGGACTTATTTCTATTTTTATTTTTTTATACCAAGGACTTAGACCAGATTCACACTAAGTTCCTTTGAGCTTCTACATGTTACTACAGCTCACTGCTTTGACAATGGGACCCCTTCCCTTGGGTTTCAATTTCAACAATGTTTAGTAAAACAGGTGACAGCATCACATTTCTCTCAGAATTACGGACACCTCGCAGGTGATACATCTAAACTTCAAAATTCCCTGTATGTTTACAAAATGAACTGATATTTTACTCTGCTTATATGCTGTAAAATATTAGCTATACAAAGGGAGTTTATTTACCAGCTCTGAAACTTGTAAAAATACCAATAAAATGCATGCTCAAGAATATTCGCTCAGTGAAGAAAACTCTTACGTAGGCTTGGGAACATTTTGGCTAAAATGCAAAAACCAAGTCATACCTGAAGGTTACGCTTGCTTTTCCTTATGTTATGCTGCAACAAAAAATTATTCTCCAAAGAAAAGCGACTATACTGATCATCCAGCTGTGATAGGAGGTCATGAAAACGGATGGTGGCAAATGAAACATCATTAGCAGCATGCTCCCTGGGAGAATTAAAATTCACACATTTCATTTTAGATACTACTTTAAACAGACAAAATAAACATTGCTTTCCTTATGAAAATTATTCAAGAAGCCAAATTTTTAGCGTTTTCTTAGGATTTTTCCTTCTTTTAAGGCTGACATTGTTTTTAGCAGCTGTTTGTACAATATTTCTATAACACACAATTAGCATAAAAAAATCCAGAACTCTGGGGCAGCCTGGGTGGCTCAGCGGTTTAGCGCCTGCCTTCAGCCCAGGGCGTGATCCTGGAGGCCCGGGATCCAGTCCTGTGTCGGGCTCCCTGCATGGAGCCTGCTTCTCCCTCTGCCTGTGTCTCTGCCTCTCTCTCTCTCTCTCTCTCTCTCTCTGTCTCTCATGAATAAAATCTTATAAAAAAAAAAAAATCCAGAACTCAGATTGTGCACAAAACTGCTAATGGTAATTATCTCTGGAGGGGAAAAAAAAAACAATAAGGGCCTTTACTTTGTACGTCAAATACTTTTAAAAACATTTAGAATTTTTGCAGTCAGCAAATAGTAAATTTTTTTTTAAAGATTTTATTTATTTATTCATGAGAGACACAGAGAGAGGGACAGAGACACAGGCAGAGGGAAAAGCAGGCTCCATGCAGGGAGCTCGCTGTGGGACTCGATCCCAGGACCCCGGGATCACACCCTGGGCCAAAGGCAGACGCTTAACCGCTGAGCCACCCAGGTGTCCATGACTAACCCATTTACTTTTGTAGAGTCAAATGCCATTTTTCAAACCAATACGTTTTTCTGCAACAGATAATCCAAACAGCTACAATGAGATTCATCTTTTAACCAGTGTGGCTCCGAGTCACTTAATCACTTTAAAAGCACAGAAAAACTTCAAGTGAGCCTTCCTTACCAGTCTTGTTTTTCTAGCCACTGTGCCAGGTACTGTCTGATTTCCATGGGAAAACAGTCATCATAGAGCTGGTGAACCTGCTCCAGGAATTTGGAGTCAAGCTGCTGAAGCTCATACCACTGGGACATCCTGTAAGGACACAAAACACAGATCATGAATGGAAGACCGTAATTCCAAAGAAAGCCTATCTAACATTATGCTTCTTTAAAAAATCATACTTAATCCAAAATGTAATTTCTCTGAAATATATAATTTAAGTGATGTTTATATACTAAAGCCTGTTTTTTTTTTAAGGTTTGGGGGTTAATATTCTTTTCTTCTCCAGAAAACACATCTTTGGGCCTTTTGCTCAAATGTCAACATACCAGGGAAGCCTTTTTGGATGCTTTGCTTAAACTGACACCACTTCTCACCTCATAAACACTCTCCCTCTGCCCTGATGTGTTTTGTTCCATAGCACTTACCACCATCTAACCCACCATATATTTTCTTTTTTATTTTGATTACTGTTTTCCCCGCACGAAGGGAAGAATTTGGAGGGAAGTGGACTGTTCACTGCTATCTCTCCAGAACAGTGCTGGGCACATAATATGACTTTGGAATGAATCTGGACTTTCATCATATAAAAAATGGAAAACGTTATTTCATTAGATTTACTTTCAGATAAATTTTAAGAACCCTCCAAAAACTGCTCTCTTAGGAGCACAGTACATTTGGGGTGCCTGGGTGGCTCAGTCAGTTGGACGTCTGACTTTGGCTCAGGTCAAGATCTCAGGGTCCTGAGGTTGAGCCCCAGCATTGGGCTCTGAGCTCGGTGAGGAGTCTGCTGGGGATTCTCTCCCTCTCCCTTTAGCCCTCCCCCTGTTCACATGCCCTCACTCTCTAACATAAATAAGTAAATCTTAAAAAAAAAAAAAAAAAAGAAAGAAAGAAATACAGTGCATTTGTAATTTAACTCGAAGAATTTTATTTTTAAATGTTTTTTTTTTTTTTAAGATTTTTAATTTATTTATTCACGAGACACACACACACAGAGACAGAAGCAGAGACACAGGCAGAGGGAGAAGCAGGCTCCATGCAGGGAGCCCCATGTGGGACTGGATCCCAGTTCTCCAGGATCACACCCCAGGCTGAAGGCAGGTGCTAAACCACTGAGCCACCCGGGCTGCCCAACTAGAAGAATTTTAAACTGGTATTTTATATTTTGTGATTCATATGGTAAAATGAATTATTTTTGTCCTGTACCTTTTAAAACAGATTTTCTTCTTGGCTGACTACAAACAATAAAACTAGCACAAAAAGTCTTTAATATCAGTAACAATTTAAAGATTGAAACCACATTGTTAAATATAATTTCAAAGGATAAAGTAATACTACTTCTTTGGATAAGTGTAAGTCAGTTTTTGCATAGCAGTTCTAAGGAAATGAAAACAGAACCCGAATTTAAGTAAGTCCCAGCATCTATGAAGAAAACAAAGGGCCTCCCATTACCACAGCATAACTTGGGATTTACACCAGCGCACAGCTGCAATATGCAGAGTGGGTATATGTGAACCTCTTTTTTTTTTTTTTTAATTTTTTTTTTTTTTTTTTTTTAATTTATGATAGTCACAGAGAGAGAGAGAGAGAGAGGCAGAGGGAGAAGCAGGCTCCATGCATCGGGAGCCCGATGTGGGATTCGATCCCGGGTCTCCAGGATCGCGCCCTGGGCCAAAGGCAGGCGCCAAACCGCTGCGCCACCCAGGGATCCCCTTTTTTTTTTTTTTTCCATTTTTGTCTCCATTTTAATTAACACTTTACAAAGTACAAAATATACTGTCTTTTTTGGGGAACATTAGGTACTTTTTTTCTCTCCGTCATACAGTACATGAATCTCGAGGGTTTTGTGTGTCTTCAACACAGAGGGTAGAAGCGTGAGGGCCTTGGGGCGTCGGGGGGGCCCCGTGCTCCCCCTCGCCCATACCTTGGGACAGATGTAAGTGCCACTGCTGCTACTGCTGGTGACCTGGGGCATGCCAGGTGAGGGCCGGACCCCAGTCGAGGCCCTGGGCAGGGCAGAGGCCCCTCAGAGCCCCATAACACACCCGACATCCACTCACCCCCATCTCAGGATAACGGAAATAATTTTGGCATAGGTCTGGTCTCACCAGGCCTCTGGGAAGGGGTCTAGATTTTCGTGCAGGGTGTGGAAAAGTCATGCATGCTTGCTGCAAGCACACATGTGCAGGCAAGAAGTTACATCTACTCCACGAATTTCCTTCTAAGGAAAGAAAAGCAAGAATATGGTGGGACTATAAAACTCATTGCCATCACAATACGAGTAGAAATGGACACAAACAGGGATGCCCGGGTGGTGGCTCAGCGGTTGAGCAGCTGCCTCTGGCTCAGGTCATGACCCTGGGGTCCTGGATCAAGACCCACATCAGGCTCCCCACATGGAACCTACTTCTCCCTCTACCTGTATCTCTGCCTCTCTGTGTCTCACACAAAAAAATAAAATCTTATTAAAAATAAAAAAAGAAGAAATGGACACAAATCTCCCCTCTGGCATACCTGCAACAGGAATCTGATTTTTCACTTCAAATTAATTTTACCTGAGTGGGAGACTCCAAATCTGTGGCTCTTCCCTCTCTGCTAAGTGTTTATTTAATAAGGATGTGCCTACAGCAACTACACTGGCCAGAGGTCAGCCAGAGGGGGTATAACACCTCTTTTTTTTTTTTTTAAGATTTTATTTATTTATTCATGAGAGACACAGAGAGAGTGAGAGGCAGAGACACAGGCAGAGGGAGAAGCAGGCTCCATGCAGGGAGCCCGACGTGGGACTCGATCCCAGGACTTCAGCGGGTGCTAAACTGCTGAGCCACCCAGGGATCCCCGGTATAACCCCTCTTATTAGATGCTGGACCTCGGGCAAGTCACTTCCCTATCAACAGTGTGGCTGTTAAGACTGAATGAACTGGTACAGACACAGCACCGGGCACAAAACAGGCAACTAATAAATTCATGCTAACAAACTCCGAATCCGTGTCATCTTCTCACAAAACCTGTAACCAATGTGAGGAGTGCCACGACCACCTCCCCATCACCTTGCTCAAACTCCAGTGCTATACGGACTCCTTCCTGCAGTCCCAAGACCTCCCACCTCCCTGCTTCCCAAACCACGTCCCAGTCTAGCCTCCTGCCGCACCACTTGGACCACATCACTGTCTTGCTCAAAAGTGCTGCCGTTTGCCCATTCCGAGGCTGATGTGCACCCTGACCCTATTTTCACCCATTAACAAAGCAAAGCAACTGCCAAATGGTCTACCGTGTTTTGGCTAGGCCCAACACTGCGGCGCTGCTCCGGCCGTCATCCACCCTTGGAAACAGCCTCCCCGGGGATCTCTGCCTCTCTACATCCTCTCACTATTCTAAGGTAGATGTGAATGCCCCTTCTTCCAGAAAGCCATCTGGGACTTACCCAGGGACAACTAAGCTGTCTTTAACTTGCGTGCCACAGCATTCTGTACCCTGTCTTGGAGCATCAGTTCCTTATAAAGCTCTAGGATTTCTCCCCTGAGTGAAGTAAGTTGCCAGGACTGTGTCCTCCTCTTTTTTTTTTTTTTTTTAAACATCCTTGGTACATTACACAGTGTCTCGCATGTAGTATGTATTCAACAGGTTTACTGAATTGAAATCTAGTGTATTTCACATTGAATTAAGAGTAGGGGGTAGGGGGATCCCTGGGTGGCTCAGCGATTGAGCACCTGTCTTGGGCCCAGGGCGTGACCCCAGAGACCTGGGATTGAGTCCCACCTCGGGTTCCCTGCATGGAGCCTGCTTCTCCCTCTGCCTCTCTCTGTGTCTCTCATGAATAAATAAATAAAATCTTAAAAAAAAAAAAAAAAAAAAGGGTACGGGGCAAACCACATTATGCTGCACCAAGCCTCAGCTCCGCATCCTTGTTAAGCAGCAGCTGCATCTGGGACTGTGCTGGAGGCTCAAGTCCTCTAGTTCTGTCCCATAAAAATGACCTTTCCAACCTATACAAACGCTTGGAGCACAGTCAGCCACATACATGCACACACACGGCCCCAATATCTTCAGTATTAGTCACCACTTTTTAAACAACTGACATCGCTCGGGGGTTTGCAGGAACTTTCATATTCCAGGAAGACGTTAAGCTGCTTCGTCTGTACACACCGGTGCAGGAACTAAGAGTCCCAGACGGGACATTCATTCCTCGGGAGCAACTACTGACCTGCCCCCGGGGGGCCCGCGAGGGGCTGAGGATCCAACCCAAGCGGCAGCTGTTGGCTGCTGGCGAGGCGCGGGCGGCCGGGCCTGCACGCACACGGTGGGAGCGTCCCAGCTGGCACAGGGAAAAGGGAAACTTTCCTGCGGGGAGAAGAAGAGGTGAGAAGGGGGCAGTGGTGGAAGCGGGGGTGGGGGGGAGTGGAGGTAAAAGGGGGAGAGGCAGTGGTTGGGGGAGGGTGTCTTAGGAGCTTCCTTTCCTGCGGGGGCGCCAGCGCCTGTAGGCTCGGGGCGCGGGCACCCCGCGACCCCCCGACCCCGGGAGCGCTGGGCCGCCCCCCCCGCCGACCCCTGGGCTCCCCCGCCCAGCCCCGCCCCCGCGAGCACCGGGCGAGCAGGCCACTCACCGCGCGCGGCGCTGGCCCGGCCTCGACGGCGTCCGGGTCCGAGGGGTCGGCCCGGCGGGGGTCGCGGTGCCCGGGTCCCTCGGCGACCGTGCGGGAAAGCGGAAGCGCCCGGCGCGTAAAAGACGGAGGCCGGCGCCCCGCCCCCCGCCGCCTCGGCCAATCAGCGGCCGCGGCCGCCTCGGCCAATCGGACGCGGCTGTTCCGCGGGCGCGCCGCCCCTCCCCCCGGACCCGCCGCAGCCCCGGCGCTGGGCCCCCGCGGAGGCGCGAGGCCGGGCGACCCCGGCGGTGACCCCGGCGGTGACCCCGGCGGTGACCCGGCGGCCCAAGGGGGCGGGTCGCAGGGCTCGCAGGCCGGTGCACGGGCCCCGCGGCGGGGAGCCGAGGCAGGCGGCGGGCGGGGAGGCGGGCACCCCCGGAGCCGCGGGGCCACCTGCTTGGCGCCCAGCGCGGCCCGTGTGAGCCCCCCCCGCCACCTCGGGCCGCGGTGCGAGGCGGCGTCGGGGGCGGCCAGGTGCGACCAGGTGTGGACGAGCCCGGGCTGCGCTGGAGACCCGACGGCCCCGCGCGCAGCGGCCGTGCCGCTCTGGAGGCAGGTCTCCTGCTCCCGCTCCTGCTCCTGCTCCCGCACCTGCTCCTGCTCCCGCGCCCGCGCCTGCTCCCGCGCTCCTCCCCGCACGCGCAGCGTCCGCGCCGGACACCTGCCCCGTTGACTCCTGCCCCCTCCGGACACCTGCCCCTTCAAACCTGCCCCCTGTTGGAAGAACTGGCACGTGTCAGAGGCTCCTCCCGCCCCCGCACACCTGTTCTCCAGCCCGCTCGGTGCTCCTGCTGGCGATGCCCCAAGTCCCAACAACTTGTCTCCAGCTCCTACGCCATCCCCCACATTTTCCTCATTTTGATGATTGCAGTAGATTCCCAAATGGCTGCTTCACTTAAACTCTTTTTTTCAAATTGAAGATTTATCTATTCATGAGACACAGAGACGGGCAGAGACCCAGGCAGAGGGAGAAGCAGGCTCCCTGCGGGGAGCCTGACACAAGACTCGATCCCAGGACCCTGGGGGTCACGCCCTGAGCTGAAAGCAGGTGCTCAACCCCTGAGCCACCCAGGTGCCCCTCACTTAAGCTCTTAATTGCCCCTCCCCTTTTTAAATTTTTTTAAAAAATCATCTCTAACTCATCATAGGACTTGAACTCACAGCCCCAAGCTCGAGTCGCATGCCATACCAACTGAGGCAGCCAGGTGCCCTGCCTTTAATGCTCTTTTAATCCGCTCTCTCTATGACAGTTTGAGTGATTTTTTTTTTTTTAATTTCAAAGCAGATCATGTGTTTGCCACTTGCAAAATCCTATGATGGTTTTTCTTACCGAATTCAAATTTCTCAATATAGCTTACAAAGCCCTGGTTCCCCATTTCTTCCTCTAATCCTGTCTTTCTTGCTATTCTTTCTTTTCCAGACTTCAGCATTTTTGCCTTTCCCCAAACTCCGGGCCTTTCACCAGCAGTTCTCTATTTGGAAAGTCCCTTGGGGCAACATCCCTTTCTCTCAACCTTTTTTCTGGCATCCAGGAGGCCAGCCTAGATGAGATCTTCTTGGAATGTATGCCCACAAGATAAGTTGGCACCTTCAAGTAGATGGAACTTGAATCAAGCCATGAATAAGACGCCCTTGGGTACAAAAAAGATCTCAGTAGGCTCCCAAAGCTATGCTTATGCTCTTTCTTGTCACATATTCAGCCTCGCAAAGCCAGTACCGACCTGCGATAGCAATGACCCCTGGCACCAAAGTGGCAGCCTTCTGTAAAAAGAGATGCCAGGACACTAAAAAACGCCCTTCCCCCCCCTACTTATGTGCATTTAGGACCCAAGACAATGTTGGAGAAAATCTGCCTCTAGGAAGAGTCAGCACTTGTTATCAAGTTCTGTGGATGCCTCCTTCCCTGTGCCTTTGTTGTCCTTCGTTTACTGTCATGGACCAAACTCCACCGTAGCTCTCATCGCTTCAGAACTGGAATGCGACAAAAGACACCCGTTCGACTACCGTCTTCCCTTCCCTTTCCTCTCCACTGTTTGCCAAATTAAGTCCTTGAAAACGTTAACCACATTGATACCCTCAGTCCCTACTCAAGAACCCTGACAACTCTCATTGCAGTTAGGATAAACACCAGCTCTGCTAGTCTGGATCCTCCACAGAATGTTCTTACCTTTTGGCCTTGTCCCCCATTGTCCCAGGACCCAACGAAACTCTATCCATTGTTTTACTCCCACCCCCAAGCTTTTAATTTGCCTGTTTCTGGCCCTTTGCTCATACCATTGGCAAGTATTGTGCTTACTCAATGGCATGTGCTGCCCCTTACTCACTTTGAATATCAAATCTTTATGCAACTTTTAAAACTAAGCCAAAATCCTATATTCTCCTTCTGGAACCTTTTAATCCTGTGGTGATTAATCTCGTCTCTGAAATAACATGATATGTGTCTCCATTTATGTCAACAGTCCCTATATTATGTTTTTTGAAGTCTTCAAGCCTTATTCTCTCCAAGATTCTAAGTTCCAGGAGGGCAAGCTTATGTATTTTCTAAGTGTGACTAACATACCAACTGCTGAAAAAGCAACCAAATACAGAACCAAACCAAATAAAAGAACTAGAGATCCAGAAGTGGAAAACCCAAATGTGTGATGGCTCCCTGGAATAGTCAGCTTAGGAAACCATATCTCTATACTAACAGTGCCCACTTCGCAAAAGACATGAATCTGGAAAAAAAAAAAAAAAAAAAAAAGCTAATACCATGTTTGGTAGATTGCATTATTTTTCCATTTTTTTCTTTCCCTTCCCACTCCTTGCCCTGGTTCACTCTGGCCGTGACATGGCCGTGACATGGAATATAAGCAGATGTGAGGTACACTCAGGTATAACCCACCCGAGACCTTGAATGTCTGTAGGATCAACATGCCCTCGTGCACTTTCTCTGCCAGGAGCAGAACTGCTGCAGCCTACCCACAGCCCCATGAGGAAGGGGTGTTTGTTTGTGGTCCCTGTTGGAAGTCCCTGCGGTTTCTCCCCCACTACCCCGCCCACAGGAAGAGCTGACTGCCTCACCGATGACAGAATCAAAAGTCTAAATTATCTTCAGCAGAGTGTTGCTATGCTGAAACCAACGGGATAAAACCTGGTAAAACACAGTAATTGCAAAGACCTGTATTTGGGTTTGAAAGGGGAAAAAAAGGGCAACAAATGACAGGGTGCTCTTTGCTGCCAGTGGCCAGCTTGGGAGTCCTTTGCGCACTGTATCTGGCCAGTTACTAACAATCCATCAGAAAGGGCAAGTAAGGTGAAACTGACTCCTCCCCCTCCCCCTCCCCCCGCCCCCCAGCTGGTGTTTAGAGGAGAGTCTGAGATGGTGGAACTACATTTTATAAGTAACCGAAAGCACTGTAGTAGCTCATAAATTAACATGACGTTACAGTGAAAAGATTTTTAGGAACCACCCCAGATCTATTTGAAGCGAATTTATTTTTGCTTTGATAGTCATCCAGAAGACAATATCATTCCTATTGTTCACTCATCCCTTTTTTTTTATTTCCAATCACTCGGTCATATTTATTTAATTATATTTACAAGAACTACAAATGTAAAGGATACAGCGCAGTTTGCAAACCAGGGCAAAAAGATAGATATCGTCAGTTATATAATTCTCATCACAAGACATTAGGATTGGGCACCTGGGTGGCTCAGTGGTTGAGTGTCTGCCTTTAGCTCAGGCAGGGAGCCTGCTTCTCTCTCTGCCTATGTCTCTGTGTGTCTCATGAATAAATGAATAAAATCTTTTTTTTATAAGAAATTAGGATCTCCTAACAAGGGCCATGTTATTCCTTTTTTTTATCTACTTACTTTTGCAATGTGACTCTGTAGCTCCTTTCAGCAACAGGTGGGAACTATTTTTGCACCTGTTGAATCTGGGCTGGCTTGTGACTTGCTTTGACCAATACTGTGCAGCAGATGTGACACTGCGCCGTCCTGAGCCCAGGCCTCAAGGGACCTCACAGTACCCGATTCCAGAAACCCTGCTGTCCTCCAAGGCAAGTCAGCTGGGCCGGCTGAAACATCAGAGAGCACCCCAAACACCGCTGAGCCTTGCAGCTGACAGAGCTTGGGCCTCAGAGGCGTGGGAGCGAGATCGGAGCCCTGACCCCCACGGGGAGAACCGCCCAGTGTGCCCCAGACTCACAAGCAATGATGCGCAGTGCTTGTTTTATCCTGAGTTTTGAGGATAGTTTAGTTTGTTATGTAGCAATAGATCACTGATATAGACCTTATGGGGGAAAGAAAAGCATCCTACTATTGAATTATAAAATGGAATTTCTCAGGGGGTGCCCAGCCCCCCCACAAATATTTTCCTTGGGGTCTCTTGATCCCCAGTAGGACACTATGCTGTGTGTTCTTACTGACACACCCATGAACAACTTATTCCCTCGGTGTCCCATCTTGATGGCCTTGGTCTGTTTCAAAGTGGCAGCGACACATCCGTTTAGAAAAATCTACAGTTCCATTTTGCATTTGCGACACATTTTTCCAATGTTGTACTCACGTTGGTAACTTCTCTCCAACGGGAGAAATGACCCTTAATCAATGGAAGGCATCTTTGCTAATCTGTTAACACGGCGGGATTAAAATAAGGGATTTCTGAACTCCCCTGTAGTTCTCTGGGTTTTTGATATTCATATGCCTGAATACGAGCGTTATGCTTTCAAAGACCAGTTATTGGAAAATACCCTTGTAGAAAATTGAACTGAAATACAGGGAAGAAATCGTCATTCTATTACTGCAGGAATATATAGCAACGTAAATACAGGGAACACTGGGCAAGAGGGAGAGACAGAGGGAAATATTTGAAACTGTCAAAGTTTCCGGGTGGTGGGTCACTATATAAATTTGTTTCTTTTTCTTTTTCTTCCGCGAGTCTCAGGGGCACACCTGCGCTCCGGGCCGCCCCCGCGCACCTGCGGGTCCCGCGCGCCGGCCGCCGGGAGGGGGCGCTCGCAGCTCCGCCACCGGCGCGGCGGGAGGGACGGCAGCGCGCGGAAGAGCCGTCCACGTGCTTTCGGGGAAACCGGCCGCGAGCGAGAAGGCGCTGAAGTGGTAGGAAACCGAAAAGCGAAAGTAAATGGGCGCGGGGAGCAGTGCGCAGGCGCGGCCCGGGGCTCCTCCCGCACGCCCCCCCGCCCCCCGCTCTGGCTGCAGGTCAGCGCCCCCTGCCCCCCCGCTGCAGGTCAGCCCCCGCCGGCCCTCCCCCGCTGCAGGTCAGCGCCCCCTGCCCCCCCGCTGCAGGTCAGCCCCCCCCCGGCCCTCCCCCGCTGCAGGTCAGCGCCCCCTGCCCCCCTCGCTGCAGGTCAGCCCCCCCCCGGCCCTCCCCCGCTGCAGGTCAGCGCCCCCTGCCCCCCTCGCTGCAGGTCAGCGCCCCCGGCCCCCCCCCTGCAGGTCAGCCCCCCCCCCGCTGCAGGTCAGCCCCCCCCCCCCCCCGCTGCAGGTCAGCCCTCCCCCCCCCCCCCCCCCGCTGCAGGTCAGCACACCCCCTTCCCCCGTCCGGGTCGGTGCTCCCTGCCCCCGCCCAGTCCTCGGGTACCTGCCCTGCGCCCTGCCAGCTGCGCCCTGGGGGGCTGCCGGTTAGCTTGGGAGGGACGGAGCGGAATGCCCCCTACGGGGCTGAGCCCGGACCCCCCCTTCCTCAGTCCCGCAGCACGGAGCCCCGGAGCCAGGGCCGCATCCCCAGGTCCGGGGCGCGGGAACCGAGGGCCTCTCCCCGCGGCGCGCACCCGCACCCACACCCACAGCGAGGCGTCGCCTTGTCCTCCGGGTCTTCTTGACCACCCCCGGGGCAGTTAGGCCTGAGGCAGTGGGAGAGACGTCCCGGGGAGCACAGGGTGGTCGCGGCGCCCCGATTTCACAAGCTCGACGGCCGGGCAAGCTGGCTGGGCCCCGCCTGCCACCTGCGTGACCTACTGAAGGGTTCTGGGGGGCTCGCCCCGGGTTCCTTTGGGCTCAGCTCCAGCTACAGGGTACCAGGTCCTCAGGGTGACAGAGGCCCCAGCTAGGGCTCCCAGTGTGCGAGGGACCTCGGCCTCCAGCCCCGGGCCCCACACGCGCTCTTACACGGTCCCCTCAGTGCAAATGGAGGTTCACTTCCCGCGGTTACAAGGACAGGGCGGGCTCGGTAACTCGCGGGGCTCCGTGCAAGATGAAAACACGCAGCCTCAGCCTCGTGTTCAACACTTACAAGAATTTCAAGAAGGCAGCGGTAGAGCCTTAATCCCAGCACGAGCCCTTGTGAGCGCCCGCCCTGCGCAGCGGCTCAGGTTGTGCACTAATGCAGTTAGCGTGAAATTGAAGGAAAGGCCAGTTCTTCCACAGAAACCTTGTTACGTATTTACTTTCATTTACAAATGAAAACTTAGATAATGGAGGAACGAAAACAATAACACCATTCTTTCCTAGAGCCCTTTCAATAAAGTCCAGAGCCTTCAGCTTTCTGTAGGGACCTGCAGGGTCTGTGGTCTTTCCCCTGTCGCCCGCCCATATTTTCCCCTGAGTTCCCCTCACCGCATTCCCCTCCCTGTGGCCTCCTGTTCCTCAGGATTTTCTCAGTGGAGGCCTCCTGTGCTGTTCTTTCAGGCCGCTGGGCTCCGGGCTCCGGCCGTGTCCGTGGGCTTGCTCCTGCTCTTTTTTTTTTTTTTGCTCCTGCTCTTTCTTTAGGTCTCAGATCACATGATCTCCCCAGAGAGACCTTCACTCACCACTTCTTGCAGCTACTCTAGTCTCCACGGTACCTGTCATTTAATAACGTGTCGTTTGTGTGTTTTAATCTCCCCGCACAACAGGAAGGACTGTCCCATGACAGCTGCTTCAGCCCGGGCTCCGGGGGAGAATCCGGCCTGGTGCCCCGGGGAGCCTGCGTGGCAGCTCCTGTCTCTCCTGTGCACGTGGAACAGCCACGTATCGGCATTGGCACAGCCGGGAAAATAGTCAAGCAAATCACTGACTGTGTCTTATGGTCCAGATGGGAAGCCCTAATTGAGAAAGGCAGTCCCTGATAGGCAACCTCAATGTTTTTTTAAAAATATTTTATTTATTTATTCATGAAACACACACACACACACACAGAGGTAGAGAGAGAGAGGCAGAGGGGGAAGCAGGCTCCGTGCAGGGAGCGGGATGTGGGACTTGATCCCCAGACCCAGGATCACTCCCTGAGCTTAAGGTAAGTGCTCAACTGCTGAGCCACCTGGGCTACCCATCAATATTTTTTTTAATGAGCGCATGACAGCACTGAGCGCATGAAATCAAGAATCACAGTTAATTCAACCACTCAGACCTCCACGTGGGCTCTAGACCTCCTGAGCTGGGAGAAGAAAGAGCAGGAGTATTCCGAAACCCTGTCCGAAGGATTTCAGGGGGAGCCCCACTCGTCTGCCCCCTTTCCAACCTCTTCCCCATCTCCATTGGGCCTAGCAGAGCCTTCAGGCATCTCAGTGAATGCCCTTGAAGCCTCACGTAAGAGCTTTCACCTGGCCCAGGAGTAGGAAGGCCAAGGGTCCAATAGAGGCGGAGTTCAGGGAAATTTCAGGAGCACTTAGTTCATTCCTGGAGGGGCAGATGTCTGGGATGTGAGGCACACATAAGATCCCTGAATTAAAGAGAAGTTCGGATGAGCTGACAATCAAACAATGTAATCCAGAGCACTTCTACGGAGTCTGGAAATTACGAGGCGAAGTAGAAGGAAAGCAAGGACAAGCATACTTTGGTTAATCGGTCTGTAGTATTAGTGACTGTTCCATTGTTGGACCCTTGCTCACGGGTGCCAGCGTGTCCCGGTGGACGCCCCAGAGACTCAGACCCCAGACAGGCAGATGCAACAAGCAAGAGGGTTTATTAAACGTTTGCGCAAACGGGCTCTCCGCCTCCGAGGTGGCAGAGCGCCCCGATTAGCAATTACAGGCATCTTTTAAAGGCAAAGAAAACGTGGGAGTAGCATAGCATTCGGGTTATGACGTGATTGATTTCTTTAAAGGTCAACACGACCATATTCAGGGACTTTTCCAGTCAGGGCGAGGCGGGGGATAGTTTTCTTATCTCGGAAAAACAGAATGTTTTCATTGCTTGAATTCATGGGAGGCGCCTGGATGGGCTGCCTCAGGGTTAGGCCTGGGCCCACTCACGGGGGGTGGGGTGGGGGGGTGGGGGTGGGGGGTTCTTCACCATAATTTTGGAATTTGGAGGGTCGTAAAGAGAATTCTTAGTCTTGCAGGTTAGGGAGCAATAGAGGGAAAGGAACTAATTGTCCTCTATGTGCTCAAATATTAAATTGTCAACAATACTTACAATTGTTGTAAGTACAATTGTTGTAAGTACAATTGTTGTTGTAAGTACTTACAATTGTTGTAAGTACAACAATACTTACTCGGGAGCAGATTGGACTAGATTTTAGGGCCAGAACTGGGAACAAAGGCTTCTTGGTCCCTGTATGTGCAGAACTTGCTTAGAGCCTCATGAGGAAGACCGCCGATACGCCTTTCCTACCGAGGTGGTAGCAAGGATGCTGGGGCATCCGCAGGATACGGAGGAGGGTGGAGTGACCAGAGTCCTCCGCGTGTGCACATTTGGGGGCAGGAGGCTTTTTAGAACCTGGAGGTTGGGGGGCATTGTCCAGGTGGCGGCGTGGACGGGATGGGGTTGAAGAATTGAGAGGATGCAGTGCAGGGGGCGGGAGGGAGGCCAGGCCCTCAAAGAAACAGAAAGTAGTTCAGTCCTGTGTGTGTTTATGTCCCGTGGGGTGAGAAGCCGTTGCTGGGGGAGGAAATGGGGGATGAGTTGAACACTAAGAAGAGACTACATAACTCTGGAAAGATCCATTGAGAATTGTGGTCCTCACCCAGAGCAGAGATTTTTTTTTTTTTTAAGATTTTACTTATTTGAGAGACAAAGCGAGAAAGAACATGAGGGGGGGGGCAGTGGGTGAGGGGGAAGCAGATTCCCCTGAGTGGGGAGCCCGAGCAGAAGCCTAACCGGTGGAGCTACCCAGGTGCCCCAAGAGCTGGGATGCTTAGGTTTTGTGCCACATGCCCCTCGGCGGTGTGATGAGACCTGTGGACTCCTTCAGAGGGTAATGTTTTTAGTTGAATAAAATGCAAGAGATTAAATAGAAAGTCAACGGCATTGAAATGCAGATGTCAAAGTATTAAAAGCCAACTTTGTGACACAGTCATTGGTCATCTACGTGTTCACGGCTCAGTACATCAGTGGGTCTGATGAAGGCAAGTTCAAAATGGTCACAACTGACCGGGGACAGCTGTGTGGCCCACGGCTCTTTGCCTTCCTTCCTACCGAAGGACACCCCCGGGGTTGTTGGGAGTCTGTGAAGGCAGAGCTGACCCGCCGGCCGGGCGCCTGCAGCCCGAGTGCCCGCAGGCCCGTGAGCCCCTCCAAGATCATCAAGCCAGGACACCCGTGGGGTTTATTTTCAGCGGGGCCCTTGGTCTACACAGGGAGCCGCAGAGTTGTCGCATTTGTTGTAGCAGGTGGCGGGGTGGTTGTGCCTCGTGTTTCTGGAGCTTCCTCTTGGGGCCCTGCTGGAGCTGCTCCGCCCGGCGGGTGGCCAGGAAGGGGGTCCGGTTGCGTGTGTGCGGCGCTGCAGCCCGAGCCAGAAGGCAGCGGCCACAGCCGCGGGGCTCAGCTCCCGGTCCCCTGGGGGGGGGGTGTGGCTGCAAGGTCCCTGCCCCTGCCCCCACCCCCACGGACGCAGACTCTCTCTAATACATACCTGACTCTTCCAAAAAAAAAAAAAATGCAGTCAAGTCAATCAAAGCTCAGGGTCATTTTGAAAAAGAAAAACATCTGCCAGAAATTGGGGTGTGTGCACAGGGCGGCTGGCTAAGCCTGTACATGGTTTCCCGTGGGGAGAGTAGAGCAGGGACTGCTTGGACTTCAAATCCTGTCTGAGCTCCTGGGGCTCCTGAACGTAGGAGGTAAAGGAAAAGCCCTGGAGTTTGCCAGAAACAGGCTCGCTCCTTCCTTATGGGCCTCCGGAGGCCTTCCTTGCTACCGTAGGACTTTGAGGAGATCCCCTGGGGGCTGCCTCCTTGCAACATTTATTCCAGATAAAGTTGGTGACTTTCAGTGCAGTCGGTCCAAGTGAGCCCATGTGAAAAAGAATTTGCAAAGGGATTAGCAGAGTGGACATCTGGGGTCAGCCTGGGGTGGGGGAGGGGAGAAGTGAAAATGTGATTAATATTTAAAAAACAAAAACAAAACAAAACAAAACAAAAGGGATCCCTGGGTGGCGCAGTGGTTTGGCACCTGCCTTTGGCCCGGGGCGCGATCCTGGAGCCTCGGGATCGAATCCCACGTCAGGATCCCAGTGCATGGAGCCTGCTTCTCCCTCTGCCTATGTCTCTGCCCTCTCTCTCTCTCTCTCTGTGACTATCATAAACAAACAAACAAACAAAAAAAACAAAACAAAAAAACAAGAAACAGGGCGGCCCAGGGGTGCTCAGCGGTTTAGGTTTAGCGCTGCCTTTGGCCCAGGGTGTGACCCTGGGGTCCCGGGATCAAGTCCCGCATCGGGCTCCCTGCATGGAGCCTGCTTCTCCCTCTCCTGTCTCTGCCTCTCTCTCTCTCTCGGTCTCTCAGGAATAAATGACATCTTTAAAAAATAAAAATATTTAAAAAACAAATCTACATTGTATTTCATTAAATGCTACTTGTTTGTTGCCAGTTGTGACAAAAAAAAATATCCTGGAGGAGGATTTGGAGGATGTAATCTAAATTCCCTTCCCATTCACTGCACTTCATCTCAAGTGGCACAGCTCATCCTGAACTGCAGGTGTTCTCCAGGAATCCTTGGACAAAATCCCCTAATTCTACGCTGTCATAAAGAACTTGGTTTTGATTTCCCGAATCTAAGTACAAATAACCACATGTTGAGCTCTTACTAGATGGCCTCTGCCTCTACTGTAGGGAGCACACTACACACGTCCTTGTGTTGTCTGCCCTCCGACAACGATGGTTGAGATCCCATGTGGAACTTTGGCGTTCTGCTACCAGGCTCTATGTTGAGAGGTTCTAAAAACCACGCTGAATAAGGGTGCATCATACTTTTACTACATTTCATTAGTGAAAAGCTTCCGAATCCAGTTGAGTATTTCCTGGTAGGAGATTACCTCTTTAAAGACAAAACTATAATAATCATTTTACAATTCAAAATATCCACCGAACTATATAGCTTTAAATAAGGTTTACGGTGATCTCCTCTACTTTTGCTGCCAACTGATACATTGAATTTCAGGAAATAGGGCATATGGAGGAGACACTAGGAGAATGCACCTCAAGTGAGCCGGACGGCCCTCCATCCAACAGACGCCTGGACCACGTAAGAGGGCTGTCGGGAGCTTGCAAAGGAGTAAGGTTGCTGGCTTTGGGGCAGGTGCTGGAAGAACAATACAGAATCCAGTTGGGCCCATGTGAGTAGATAGAATGGATGAGATTGGTAAGATGGAATCTCTGAGAAGGCAGGTTATAGTAAAACCTTTTTTTTCTTCGAATTCTTTTCCATTAAATGTTAGCCTCTCTCTGGCTTGCCTCAGGGACAGAAGATGGGTAGAAGGAGTTAGAGAGCTCCAGAGGGAGCTGTTGCCTGACGCTGCAGTCAGACCTCACCTTGAACACCTGCCTCAAGATTTTTTTGTAGTTGGGCTGGGCAGATGCCTTGGCATCATGACCTCCTCACCCAGCTCAACAGCTTCCCCAGGGCTTGAGACACAGAGACCTCCCCAGGTCTTGGGCAGTGGGGACCCCACACTGTTACGAAGGGCAGCATCTGGGCAAAGGCACCACTGAAGCAAGGCAAGGATCTAAACAGACCTGCAGCTCATACACCTGCATCATCATTCCAGAAACCCCCTCCCCTCCCTCATCACCCAAGAAAACCAAAGGGATGAGCTTCTCTTCATCCTTAAGTCCTTTCGCAGGCTCAGACTGGATTCATGGGACTGGGGACTAAGAGAGCTGGAAAGGATCATAGGGCTCACCTAGGCCAACCTCTTCTAGAGTCGTCCTTGTTTCATGAAATTTTTACCTATGAATCTGCTTTTGGGGCAATTTACCTGAGAATACCAGCTGAGGATGATGATGGAACCCTTCCCCTGAGACAAGGTCATGCCTGGCAGTGGAACCAGCAGCTGTGAACCCCAAAGTTGAGACGGTATTGATCTGGCAATCAAGAGGCTTCACAATTCACCCAGGACCCCCTGTAAATTGCTGCTCTTATGTCCTGTCATTCCTTCCATCTGGTATCTAGGGTGATGGCTTTTACCTGCTAGAACTCAGGACATTAGCCAACTTGGCTTTACTCTCAGGCCTTCTTGCTGGGTTTTGAGTGATGTAGGTGTGAGTCTGTCATTCTTGACCTATTCTGAAATCTTAACACTTAGTCCTTCTAGAGACGAAGTCAGAAGTAACATGTAAGAAACAAAATCAGAAATGAAGCAAATACAAATGAGTCATTTGTTAATATTATATTAACACTGGTTTCTTAAAGTGTTTTATTTTGCAAGTTTATATGAAGCTTCGGTTTTTATCATTTCAACCAGGACATTCCCAGTTGGTGGTGTCACGTCAGTGAAAGCAGAGCTTCAGACTTCAACCATTTCCTGGAAACCGGTATATACAAAGCTGAAGAAATAAGATATGATTGTTGGCAAAGATCAGTCTTTAAGCTTTTTCATTTGCTTCCTTCTTCTGAGAGTCAAGGGTTTATCCTGTCATTCAGCAGAATACGGAGACTTCATCTAAAATTGGAAAACGAAAATGACTTTTGAGGAAAATAAAGATTTTGCAAGTAAGTTATAATTTTTTAGGTAAACACCCTTTTGTCTACTAAATATTTCATAATCTTTCTACCAATTAACTAGTAAGTGTTCACAAATTTTATCCCACAAAAATGTAATGAGGGCAGCCCGGGTGGCTCAGCGGTTGAGCACCTTACTTCAGCCCAGGGCGTGACCCCTGGGTCCCGGGTCCCACGTCGGGCTCCCTTCGCGGAGCCTGCTTCTCCCTCTGCCTGTGTCTCTGGCTCTCTCTCTCTCTCTCTCTCTCTCTCTCTCTCCCATGAATAAATAAATAGGATCTTAAAAAAAAAGAGTAATGAGGAAATGTGTATAAAAATGTAGCAAAAGTTCTCACAACTAAATGATTTAAGACAACTAACATTGGAATAAGCTGCCAAAGGGGACAATGGGCTTCCCATCTCTAGAAATCTTCAAGAGGACTAAAACTCACTTGATTTACAACCCGTGTAGAGGAGCAAAATTTGCCACCCCAAAATGTGCCTTTTTAGCATGTGAATTATTTTAGGCTGATTACGTTTAGGAACTAAAAGGCTTAGGAAGAAACTTTGACCTTCCCACTAATGGTCTAAAAGAATCTAGATAGAGGATCTGGCTCAGGAAGGGAGCCAGATCCCCATAGATAATGACATTATAAAATGAACTAGGTGTGGTAGTCAGGGAGGAACTTAAAAAAATCTATTTGTTAAAATTCTTCTCTTTGCCCCATTGTTTCTGTATAGCTCAGCAAACATGTATGAAATATTTACTCTTTTTCATATTCCCGTGAATTGTCTTCATTCTCTTTGAAGTCCCAGACCCTAGCCGCTTCTCCTTAGCTCAGAATGGCATATAAGCCTCAATTGCTTGTGTGTGGGCCTCATATTCTTATGGTTCCCTGTTAGTACTTTATTTATTTTTAGTTAGTAATTATTAGTAATTGTTTTACTTTTTCTTATCAATCTGTCTCATGTCAATTTAATTCTTAGATCAGCAAAAAGAACCTCGAAGGGTAAAGCAAAAATTTTCCTCCCCAACACCAGATACAAATTTCTTGGGGCTCAGGATCCCTCTAAGATTCTATTGTTCTAGTATGTTCATTTGTATGTAAATGGAATCCCTTGATGGTATTGGGGACGAGCAATAGAGAGGATGCACCCTAAGTCACATTACTGCATTTAAGATTGTGATTCAGTTCTCAGGAGAGAATTATTACGCTGCTACTGACTGTAATTCATGTACTACTTGAAGAAGCCCCGGGACAAGACTAATAATACAAGTAACAATTTTAAAAAATCAGAATTTGTGATCCTTCAACTAAAATAAATATTGCAGGCAGCCCGGGTGGCTCAGTGGTTTAGCGCCTGCCTTCGGCCCAGGGCGTGAACCTGGAGACCTGGGATCGAGTCCCACGTCAGGCATGGAGCTTTCTTCTCCCTCTGCCTGTGTCTCTGCCTCTCTCTCTCTCTCTGTTTCTCATGAATAAATAAATAAAATCTTAAAAAAATAAAATAAATATTGAACTGGGCTTATAAATGTTGACTAATGTATGTGGTCTACTAAGGTGGGGGGTGGTGGGGAGTGGTGCAGCCAATGGGAGAAGTGGGGACAAGGTGTACGTGAGTGAGGAAGAGCAGTATCTGCCCTCTGCTGGCTTTGGCGGCAAGAACCTAAAGGAGTTCAAATGAGTGACCCCCTCAGTGACCCACAGGAACAGACAGACACACCCAGCGTTTTGCTCATGGATTTGGTCCGACAGAAGTGTTTTCTCACTTCTCAGGCAGAACTTCAGCCCCTCTGATTACCAGGTAGCACATGTGCTTCACAGGAGTGCCCTTGACCAGCAATGGAAAGGAAAGGGAACATACTGCAGTTTCAATTGTTGCGGGACTCAGGTTTTCTCTCAGCACTGCATAGACACTTGGAGACATGGGCAGGAGATCTGATGGAGAATGTGGCTCAGCTGAATCGCTTCGGCTTAAAGAGATCACAAGGCACATGTTGAAAAGGATTAAAAATAATAGCTGTGGTGAGACGCTGAGGCTGGAACTCATTGCTGGGGCTTCATCTATCTGTGACACCGAGATGCTCCCCCTGAACTACATGACATATAAAATGGCAGCTTTAGGATTCTAGTCATGGCACGCTATGGGGCTTCCTGAGGGCCGGCTCTCTAGGTATTCAAGTGGGTGGGACACTGAGCATTAAAATGCTTTATTGTCAGGTACACGTACTCTGCTCTAGCCTAAGATTTCCTGTAGAAATGCTTTTTTAAAGAAAGATAAATTCAGTAAGAGATATTTTACATGTAGCTAAGGTTACTTACATTGTTGAAATGGGGATAAAAACAGATGGAACATAACCTTTGTCCCCTCTTTCTGTTGGCCGTGAGACTGGAAAAGAAAGGCAGGAAAAAATGATATCAATGTGATATTTTTTTTTAAAAAAGTCTATGAAAATATAAGTAACCTTAAAAGAAGAGAGATATTCTGATTGTTTAGTGACTCGCCAAAATTTTTGGCTGAATAGATGAAACAGTGTTTATGAACATAAAATGTGCAAGAAGAGAAAAATCTCTTGGCAGGCCTAAACTGACTTTACGTATGATTGTCTCTGGGATGTATGAGAAGAAGTGGGAGTCACCTATATCACCTGTCTTCAATGTTATGTTTAAGTTTGATTATATTTGGTTGATCTGAGTATTGTAGGATTTATAGTGAGTCAGTAGGGTAGCCACAATCAGTGTCTGTGGGTGACAACTGTGTGATATTCCACAAGACGGTGCTCATAGGTTAGGTTGCTATAGATGGACATTGTAATGGATAATGACTTGCATACACTTTTATTAGAGACACAGAACGGGAAACTTAACATTACAATTATACAGCTAATTTTATTTATATTCTTTCATGTATTTAACAAATATTTCCCAGGGCAACCCCGGTGGCGCAGTGGTTTGGCACTGCCTGCAGCCCGGGGCGTGATCCTGGAGACCGGGGATCTAGTCCCACGTCAGGCTCCCTGCATGGAGCCTGCTTCTCCCTCTGCCTGTGTCTCTGCCTCTCTCTCTCTATGTCTCTCATGAATAAATAAATAAAATCTTTAAAAAAAAGAAAAAGAAAAATTAAAAAAAAACCCCACAAATATTTTTCCCAAAGGCTTATTTTGGTCAGGCGTTACTTTAGCCCCTTGGAATACAACCCGGAAAGGCAGATGCGCTAAGACTTGTTAGTCGGCCAGTAGGTGGGGGACGAAGCAGTGACCCCCGGGCCCTTCCCGGCAAGTGAACCAAGCACCTCAGTTGGGAGACTACTGTAAGGTAGAAAATGTAAAGCTTTTAAACCCCAGGCTTCTTTTGCTGAAAACAGACTTCCCTAACTCTTAATAGCTTTCTAATCATTACCTCCTCTTTTTTTCCCCCTCTCCTAGTCATAGACAGGAAGTCAGGGCACTTTTGTTTTAGGAAGGAGGAAGCCCACACTCTCCAAGTGGCTGTGAGAAGCTGCCATGGCCACCGGAAGTCTGGCTGCTGGAAGCCGCGGATTACTAGCTCCTGTGCGGGGTTGGGTGGCCCCAGCTGTCCCTCCTCGGGAACTGCCCACACACTATTTCATTTCTAAGGCCTTGACCTCCACGTGCTCCCTGGGTCTCAATGACAATCGAAGTAAACATAAGGAGAGGAGCTGCATTTACTTTTCTCCAATATGAGGGTATCTGTCAAGGTCTGAAGACGACAAGCAAGCAAAGAAGCTAACCTTCGCACGGCTGGGAGCTGTAGTGTTTACCAAAGGCTTTGTCTTTGGGAATGTCAGGATAAAGGTACTTCAGAGGGTTTTCGGGAATGTTTTCAGCCATAATAACCTTGTAGTCTCGAAGGATGTCCGCGAACGGCAGAGCAGACAACCGGCCTTTATTGTAGGGCTCCACCGAGTGGAATCTCACCTCTCCTGGAAACACAGACAGGGGGTCGGGGAGGAACATTTAGGTTCCTGCCGGCAATTCTTTGTGGACTTTCTTCCGGCCCACGTCATTTTTCACTTAACTGGCTCTAAAACACTGCCGGCCCTTTTGTGCGGTGTGGCTAGAGATTGCCACACGATGGAGGGCACCCACACAGGGCTGTGAGCGACTCAAGGTACCCTCTTCGGGGACAACTCTAACAACTGATGTTAAAGCCCCCTGAACACGTGGAAAACAGAACATCGTGCTACACACTTCTGAAAACTGAAATGCCGACAGCCAAACTCGATGCTAATTCACATGTACAAACAAGAGTGAGCATGTACCATTTTCAGAATGGTCTACCCAGGTGAAGGTTATCCCTCCAAGGTGGCTTTCGCTGAATCTTAACAAAAAGGTTCCAGGCATTTTATCCTTTAGCAAGAGTCGCTCCTTCTCTTTGCTAACAAAGCCCATGACATACCTAAAAGTAGAGCAATGGCACAAGTTTTATCTGAGCAAACACTGTAATTTATTACATCTGTATTTGTTTCACTCACAAAGAACTGACTTAAATTTGTTCTGAGTACAATAAAAAGTCAATGAAATACTCTTATAAGATTAAAGTAAATATCAGTACTCCATGAAGAATGAAAGAACTGAACTATTCCCCCACCCCCCATCGCTAAACATCCTTTAAAAAAAAAAAAGGAAAAAAAACCACAATACCATAAAAATAAGAATCTAATGAACTCATGTGGAAAATATAGTCTGTAACTCACCCATCTATCCAAAGGGGAAGAATGTGTTTTTTAATGAGGTCTAATATTGCTTCAAGCCATGTCCAAAAGGTAAATGATTTACCAGGTAAATGTTCCTATTGCAATAAACAAACATGTTAGGACAATGATTATTTCAATAGTAATGTTGAAATAATAGTTCAAGTTCCAGTTTTCAATGAAGTGCTTCCTTTAAACGTTTTTTTTTTAAATATTTATTTTAAAGAGAAACAGAGAGAGAGAGAGGGAGAAGGGGGAGGGTAGAGGGAGAGAGAGAAACCTGAAGCAGATTCCCCACCAAGTGGGGACCCTGACATGGAGCTCAATCCCAGACCCCAAGAGATCATGACCTGAGTGTAAACCAAGAGTTGGCTGCCCAACTGATCTGAGCCACCCAGGCACCCCGGAATACTTCCTTTAAACAAGAAAATAGTTTAGAGTTAAAAAAAAAAAACTGCATTCAGGAAATCTTCAAAATCCCAGATTATGCAAAAGAGGCTTAAGAAGAAGCACTACTTAAAAAAAATCTTAATGATATTCTTGTTCCCCTGTTTGTACCTTGCAGAACTTGGCCCAGGTGAGATGACCATCATTGTAGCTAGATTGGACTAAAATGAAAGAAAAGAATGAGATTTTTATTAACAATTAGGCTTTTCCATTTGGTGCTCAATTTAGATTTTCCCCAGCCCCTTTCAAGATTTTCTTAAGCATCTGTTATGGGTTTTCAGTGTACTTCATGCTAGAAAGAGTAAAAATGTAAGATATCACGAAATTATCTAAGAAAAAATTCCTTTCAGTGCAGGAGCTAAGATAACTTTAGGAAGAGGGTGAGTGTCTAGTGCCAGGCCCTCATGATTGGATAGGATATAAATTATCAGAAGAAAAGGAGGAAACCACACTCTAGTAAGAATAATGTAGGATGGAGCACAGTGGGCATGAACAAGGCTTATATAGGAGACAGTGAGAGCTGTCTAATGTTGGTCAATAAACATAAAATAAACTTATATAAGTTAGATAAAGACAGATTATCAGGACTCCTAATTATTACTACGAAAAGAATGAACTCGAGGTCCTTTAGGCAGTAAGGAGCCATCTGACTATGGTCCAGGGCAATGACACAGTACAAGAGTATCTCAATTTTTAAGGAAATTATAAGGATAATCTGGTAAAGATGTGAAAGGATATTTGAAAACTTTATTCATTCAACAAATGTTTACTAAATGCAGTTTATGAACTATGTAAGTTCAAAAAGCAAATTTACATTAACTAAATTTTTAAATATTCCCCAAAGATCTGATTTACTGATCAGATAGTAGGTCCAAGTGGCAACCCAGCACCAGTTGCCAAGTCACCTAGTATTTCACTGCTGATGCTCAAATGCATCTTTGGCCCTACTTTAACTAGAAATGTATACAAATCTAATCTTAACTCTTTTTTGGTGCTAAATGTATTTACCCCAGACATGTCAAAATATAGATGTCTTTTAAAATTCTTTTAGAAAAAAAATTCTTTTAGAAAAATCTTACACTATAGTCACTATCTGAAGTACCAATAATTCTATTTTGCAAATTTAAAAAACTATTAGTCAAAACTGAAATTGTCTTTCCTTTTTTTCCTAAAGACTGTTTTTATTTATTTGAGAGAGAGAGAGCATGAGAGAGCATAAGCAGGGGGAGGGTCAGAAGGAGAGGGAGAGGCAGGCTCCCCACTGAGCAGGGAGTCTGACGTGGGGCACCATCTCAGGACCCTGGGATCATGACCTGAGCCAAAGGCAGATGCTTAACCGACTGAGCCACTCAGGTGCCCAAAACTGAGATTTTCTTGATATGGAGAATTAAGTATTATCTGGGTGGCTTCTAATTTCTATGAAATTCCCTGGCCCTGGAATCAGCTGTTGTCCAGCTGGTTAATGACCATTGTGATATTAATATGAAAGTCAAGGCACCATTAAGACTTCACATTACACTCAGTGAAAATGGCATAGAAACACCCTGGAGACTGGAGAGTGGAATGGAAAGAAAGAGGCTTTGGAACTGGACCGGCCTCGCCTGTGTCTTGGCTGTGCTGTGTACTAGCCACGCAGCCGTGCCAGGCACTAACCTCTGAGCTGAAGGACCCTCATCTCTAAAATGGATAGAGTAATGAGTTAGCCTTTCCTAAAAAATATAACATAGCATTTAGCTCTGTGCCTGGCGATGTAGTTGGTGCTCAATAAATTGTGACTATCCTCCTTATGAATAAGTAGTAGTATCACCTGGTTCTTTAAAATGCCTGAGGACCCCAAACAGAGGCAAGTCTTCACGTCTACAAGCTCTCACCTGTAAGCTTCTCTGCTAACATATTGAGTTGATCTGAGTTAAGGCCCCGGCCGACATAGGATGAAAACTGCCAGCTCATCACTTCCAGGAGTTGACTCAAAGTAGCAGATGGAGGATTATTAAAGAAAACCAAGTTCTAAAATAGAGTTGTAATGATGATTATATTCATTGATCACATTGAACACACTATAATTCAGTATATAAAATTCCTGTCTTAAACTGTTTAGGCCAATCTAAGTTAATACAGATTATTGTTTCATCTCTGCTGTGCTTTTAAACTAACGCTGCTTTTGTCTTTTCCTGAAGAGTTCCTTAATCCTTGAGTCCAATACAATAGATGTCTCCATGTTATTCTTGAAAGAATCGTTGGGCATCTCTTAACTTTCCCTGGACTGTGGGCTATCAATCAACTCAGGTAAGTCCTTAATACTGTGCAACAAGTCACTGGGCAAATATTCTTTTCTTAAGTAATATCAATCTTCAACAATACCTATATCAATTATATAATTAGCTTATCATGGGTTGGTACAAGTTACACCTTGACCGAATGAAGAATCCCAAAGCACAAAAATAGTTAAGTCTCAAACTAAAGTAGGTGACCTTACAAATACGAACTCATAATTAACCTGAGTCCTGTTTTATGGGTCATACAGTAATCTTTTCTTTTGATCTGGGCAAGAGAATCTTCTGTATGACTAACTACAAATAAGACTGCTTGTACCAGAAATTGGGTCAACAATTGTGAAAGAGAGGATTTCATCTCAGATTACTGGAAAGCAGAAGGTGTGAAAGCCAAGAAAGATGTTCTAGGGAGAGAAGAAGGGTAAGAATTGAGTAATCTAGTACAGTTCAGGAGAGGCATGAGCTAAGCTGGGCAGCAACAAAAGGAACCAATCCAAGAGGTGTCAGAAGGTTGGGAGTGAAAGAGGACACAGCATCCAACAAGGAGTGGGAGATAGGAAGGGGAGGAATGGAGAGAAAGAATTTCTAGAGATGCAGTTTTCCTTGAACCAGACAATTGTGTCTGGATAAATGCCCAAAAAGCATAGAATATAATCGAGGTCTGGGAGCTTAGATTTTGAAGCAGAAGAGAGGGAAGAAGAAAAACCAGAGTTTGTTGTTATGCTGGACTCTGTAAGTAGGCTGTGCATCTACGCTGTAGGAGCTACATGCGATCTGCATTCCACATTCCTCATCCAGGAGCAGAATAGAGTCTGGGGTGGCTAGTGTGACAACTTTGGTGAAAGATGCTGAAGAAAGCTAAGCGCAACAGTGCTGTACTCAGAGGACAGGGAAGTGATCCATCGTTTCTCCTACATCCCAAAGTTGAATGAAAAGCTCTGAATATGTGTAGCCCCTCATGGGGAATATCCTTTAATCCAAGGGTGTAGGCTCTTCTTGGCTTTAAAGACCAGATGATTTCTCTAGTGAGTCCTGTTCTTCTCACTGCAGCCTGAGAGGAAGTGAGGCACCATGTACCCTGTGCAGCCTCCCTCTCTACAGTTAATCTCAGATGCCAGGGTACCAAAGATGAGAAGGAATAGAGCTGAGTCATATTCCATGTTATTTCCCTATTAGGCACATTTAAAAAAAGATAGATAGATAGAGCTAACTCATCATGTTGGTTCTTATTGCTAGGACCTAAGGTAAAAAAAAAAAAAAAAAATTCTTCCCTTAAGAGTGAATATTTGCTTTGAAGTAAGAATAAATATTCTTTACATTTGAACCATTTTCTCTAGGCCTTGCTGGTTTCAAGGACAACATAATGAAATTTTGTAAGAGGGAACAAGGGGAAGGGCAGACATATTTTTTTGCCACTCGTTTCCCTTGGTTGTCTTTTAAGAAGAGCATCTGTTTCTGTTTTCAGCTAGCTTTGGAACTTGGAGACAATTTTTGATCAACGTCTCAAATAACCACCAGATGGCATTAAAACCCAGCTTGAGCCTAGAATGGATAAAATCTATAATCAACTTGAAAATTTGTATAGTCAGAGGGTTAGTTAGGCAAGATTGGTTAATATTCTAGTTACTTCTTTGGAAACCAATTTGAAAAAAAAAAAAAAAAAAGGAAACCAATTTGCTACCTTTAAATAAAAGTCTGTGTGGAGGTGTGACCGGAAGTAGTTGAGGCGGTACACATAGCAGTCAGACATTAATTCTAGACCGAGAAGTCTCCCCATGGCCCAATTAACAGAGCCACAGGATGGGCCTAGAACTCACTGTTATGTACATAGTTGAGAGCTGACCAGATCCTCAGATGTAACAAATACCTGCCTGTCCGTTTTGCTAGCCAGAACTCTCCCAGCGTCCAAGTTCATCAGAACATATCACTTTAAATATAACATAAGAGAGGATTCATACAACTAAATATAATTGGAACTCTCTGGAATAAAACAATCCACGAAAACATGCTAAATTTAATATATATAGATATATGACTATATATTCAAAACTCATATATATATATATATATCTTTTGATGCAGATGGGTTTTTGGACAATAAAACAAATCAAATAGAATTAAAGGAGGAGAAATAGGAATAGACTCTACCTGGGAATCATTGGTTGACACATTGTACCAAATGATGGATGCCCAAGCATTAGGTAACTGACTGACATTGGAAATCATCACCACAGGTAATGAGCTGGTCTGGGTTAAAAAAAAAAAAGCACAGTTATTACAGGTAGTTGCACCTTGCATTGATTTTATACTTGACCCTGTCTCCTAAAGGGCCATATCAAGCCAGCTCTACTCCTTTAATCCTGGTGTCTACATTGCCCTGGTTACTGAAATGACTTGTGAAGGTACGGGAAATTTCTAGGCATATATGAATGAAGGTATGGGGATGAAAGAAGCCATAAAAATGGGAATCCTTTCCGAGTGCTTGGCCAGTCAACTTCTCCAGTATCTTCCCTTGACATCATAAAAATATTTATATTTTCTAGTATTATAAATGGCCTAAAATGCAGCCAATTAGAGCTTGTACTGATTTTGCAACTGTTCTCTTAACAAGTTACTATAAAGGATTTAACTTCAAATTAATCCATGAAGTGAATCAATATATTCAATTTATGATCTGACATCTAATTAATGTCAGTACTGGACATGGGCATTTTCACTGCAGAAGATGAAGAGGTAAGCAATGTTGGAATACAAAGCTTTATTAGAAACAGAGCTTCCAGTCTGCTGTGGAACTACACTGGTACTGTAGTTCTCAACCTCATAGAATAAAAAGGCTTTCACAGACTAGTGTGAGAAACTAATCAACCCACATTAGTCCTTTCTCGATAACAGAGGTTAGACTTCTGGAGACAGGGAAACACCAACCCTAATAGCCCATGAAAACATTTTCATGAACATGGGCTCTTAGGCCCATGTTTCCTAAACAGAGGTTTAGGAAAAAGAGATAAGGAAGGCATTCATGGAAAATGTTTATAGATTTACATTCAATAAGATAAAAATGGAAAGGCAGATCTCTAAGACAATACCTCTCACAAATAAGATCATATTGGGATGTGTAAAACTGTGTGTGTTCCTTCATGCACCCGTTCATTAATTTATTTAACCTATGCTGAGCATCTACTATGTGCCAGGCATTGAGTAAGTTACTGGCAATGGTGTGACACAGTCATGATGCCCTGCTTTCAAGGAGCTCATGGTCAGTCATGTTCAATTTAATCCTCAAAATTTCTTTATTCCTTCTTTGAGTACAATGGCGACTGTTTTTTTTTTAAAGATTTATTTATTTATTTATTTATTTATTTATTTATTTATTTATGATAGACATAGAGAGAGAGAGAGAGAGAGAGAGAGACAGAGACACAGGAGGAGGGAGAAGCAGGCTCCATGCCGGGAGCCCGACGTGGGACTCGATCCCAGGACTCCAGGATCGTGCCCTGGGCCAAAGGCAGGCGCTAAACTGCTAAGCCACCCAGGGATCCCCCAATGGTGACTGTTAAGAGAATAAAACAACGTATTGTTAATGTTCCTATCATTTGTCTTTACTCATTACATTAGAAAAACCTTCCTTCTGAGGGATTTGTGGACAAGTTAAAATTTTAAAAATATATCACTATGTGACATGGTTTAAGGATGCTTACTTATTTCTCTTTAGGCTTTCCACTGAGTAGGCATGACTCAGAAGATCCCAGAAAACAAACCAAAAACATGCAATCTGGGCAAGCAATTATTAAATAGATATTGCATTGATAATGCCCATGAGATTTTATCATTTATATTTAACCAAAATGGCATACATTCTACTAGTAGAATGTTGACTAATTAGTAACTAAACGACATGTTGCTTTTCTAAATTAAATTTTCTAAACAAAATTCTAAACAAAAATAATAGAGAATGTACTAAAACCTAAAAACACTCAACTTTCATCTACAAATGTCAGCCAATTACTGAAAATATTATTAGTAAATAGTTGATTGACACCTACCTCCAAATCTATGGTCAGGCCATAGAGGCAGATCTGTGTTTCAAAGGTTATAGAATGAAGCTCTTCAGTTACCATGTGACAGCCCTAAGGAAGAAAGAAAGAATTTTTTATCTTACAAATGCACTCCTGCTATCTATTCTTAGGCCTGCTTCTACAAAAATTAGTAAAGTCTTAAAGTAAATGCCCCAAACATTCCCTGTCATGGAACGTTCCCTCTTATTATTTAAAAAAGTTATTTACCTAAACCAAGCAGGAGAAGAGAAATTCTAAAGATTAGAGCAGAACTCAATGAAATAGAGACCAGAAGAACTGTAGAAAAGATCAATGAAACTAGGGGCTGGTTCTTTGAATAAATTAAGATAGATAACCTCCTCGCCAGCCTTATTAAAAAGAAAAGACAAAAGACTCAAATGAATAAAATCATAAATAAAAGAGAAGAGATCACAACCAACACAAAGGAAATACAAACAATTTGAAGAATGTATTATGAGCAACTATATGCCAATAAGCAACCTGGAAGAAATGGAGGCATTCCTTGAAACTTATAAATTACCAAGACTGAGCAGGAATAAATAGAAAACGTGAACAGGCCAATAACCAGTAAGGAAATGGAAGCAGTCATCAAAAACCTCCCAAAACACAACAGTCCAGGGTCAGGCGGCTTCCCAGGGGAATTCTATCAAACAGTTAAAGAAGAAATAATACCTGTTCTACTGAAGCTGTTTCAAAAGATAGAAATGAAATGGAAACTTCCAAACTCGTTCTATGAGGCTAGCATCACCTTGATCCCAAAACCAAAGACCCCACCCAAAAGGAGAATTACAGATCAATATCCCTGATGAACACAGATGTCAAAATACTCACCAACACACTAGCCAGTAGGATCCAACAGTACATTACAAGGCTTATTCAACCTGACCAAGTGGGATTTATCCCTGGCCTGTAAGGGTGGTTCAATGTCCGTAAATCAATCAACATGACAGATCACATTAATAAACGACAAGAACCATTTGATTCTCTCAACTGATGCAGAAAAAGCATTTGACAAAATACAGCATCCTTTCTTGATTAAAACTCTTCAAGTGTAGGGACAGAGGGAACATACATCAATATCATGAAATCAACAAAAAGCCAACAGCAAATATCATTCTAAATGGGGAAGCCCTGGGAGCCTTTCCCCTAAGATCAGGAACATGACAGGGATGTCCACTCTCACCACTGCTATTCAACATAGTACTGGAAGTCCTCAGCAATCAGGCAACAAAAAGAAATAAAAGGCATTCAAATGGGCAAAGAAGAAGTCAAACTCTCCCTCTTTGCGGATGACATGATACTGTCCACAGAAAACCTGAAAGACTCCACCCCAAGGTTGCTAGAACTCATACAACAATTCGGCAGTGTGGCAGGATAAAAAATCAATGCCCAGAAGTCAGTGGCATTTCTATATACTAACAATGAGATTGAAGAAAGAGAAATTAAGGAGTCAATCCCATTTACAATTGCACCCAAAGCATAAGATACCTAGGAATAAGCCTAACCAAAAAGGTAAAGGATCTCTACCCTAAAAACTACAGAACACTTCTGAAAGGAATTGAGGAAGACACAAAGAGACAGAAAAACATACCATGCTCATGGATTGGAAGAATTAATATTGTGAAAATGTCAATGTTATCCAGGGCAATTTACACATTTAATGCAATCTCTATCAAAATACCATAAACTTTTTTCAAACAGTTGGAACATATAATCCTGATTTGTATGGAACTAGAAAAGATCTCAGCCAGAGGAATGTTGAAAAAGACAGCCAAAGCTGGGGGTATCATAATGCCTGACTTCAATCTCTATTACAAAGCTGTGATCATCAAGACAGTGTGGCACTGGCACAAAAACCGACACATAGATCAATGGAGCAGAATAGAGAATCCAGAAATGGGCCCTCAACTTTATGGCCAACTAATATTCAACAAAGCAGCAAAGACTATCCAGTGGAAAAAGGACAGTCTCTTCAATAAATGGTGTGGGAACATTGGACAGCCACGTGCAGAAGAATGAAACTAGACCATTCTCTGACACCAGACACAAAGATAAACTCAAAATGGACGAAAGATCTAAATGTGAGACAAGATTCCATCAAAATCCTAGAGGAGAACACAGGCAACACTGTTTTTGAACTTGGCCACAGCAACTTCTTGCAAGATCCATCTATGAAGGCAAGAGAAACAAAAGCAAAAATGAATTATTGGGACTTCATCAAGATAAGAAGCTTCTGCACCGCAAAAGAAACAGTCAACAAAACTAAAAGACAACCTACAGAATGGGAGAAGATATTTGCAAATGACCTATCAGATAAAGGGCTAGTTTCCAAGATCTATAAAGAACTTATCAAACTCAACAGCAAAGAAACAAACAATCCAATCATGAAACGGGCAAAAGACATGAAGAGAAATCTCACAGAGGAAGACATAGACATGGCCAACATGCACATGAGAACATGCTCCGCATCACTGGCCATGAGGGAAATACAAATCAAAACCACAATGAGATCCCACCTCACACCAATGAGAATGGGGAAAATTAACAAGGCAGGAAACAACAAATGTTGGAGAGGATGCGGAGAAAAGGGAACCCTCTTACACTGTTGGTGGGAATGTGAACTGGTGCAGCCACTCTGGAAAACTGTGTGGAGGTTCCTCAAAGAGTTAAAAATAGCCCTGCCCTATGACCCAGCAATTGCCCTGCTGGGGATTTACCCCAAAGATACAGATGCAGTGAAATGCCGGGACACCTGCACCCCAATGTTTATAGCAGCAATGTTCACAATAGCCAGACTGTGGAAGGAGCCTCAGTGTCCATCGACAGATGATGGATAGAGAAGCTGTGGTCTGTGTATAGAGCAGAATATTCCTCAGCCATTAGAAACGACAAATACCCACCATTTGCTTCCACGTGGATGGACCTGGAGGGTATTATGCTGAGTGAAGTAAGTCAATCAGAGAAGGACAATCACCATATGGTTTCACTCACATGTGAATATAAGGGAAGGAGGGGAAACTGAATGGAGAAAAATAATAGCGGAAGACAAACCATGAGACTCTCGACTCCAGAAAACAAATGGAGGGCTGCTGAAGGGGAGGTGGGTGGGGGGCAGTAAGGCAGGCATGTGATATGATGAACAGTGGGTGCTATACTATATGTGGGCAAATTGAATTTAAATAAAAAATTAAGGGGATCCCTGGGTGGCTCAGTGGTTTAGTGCCTGCCTTCGGCCCAGGGCATGACCCCAGGGTCCCAGGACCGAGTCCTACATTGGGCTCCTCGCAGGGAGCCTGCTTCTCTCTCTGCCTGTTTCTGCCTGTCTCTCTGTGTCTCTCATGAATAAATAAACTCTTGAAAAAAAATTAAAAAGTTATGTAGACTCTATACAGAGTGAGAAATCTTCATTTCCACAAACAGAATGATTTTTTTTAAAATTTTTATTTATTAATGATAGTCACAGAGAGAGAGAGAGAGAGGCAGAGACACAGGCAGAGGGAGAAGCAGGCTCCATGCACCGGGAGCCTGATGTGGGATTCGATCCCGGGTCTCCAGGATCGCGCCCTGGGCCAAAGGCAGGCGCCAAACCGCTGCGCCACCCAGGGATCCCAAACAGAATGATTTTTAAGTCTCCCTAACAATATAATCTTTTACTGAAAATTCTAGCATATTTTCATCAATAAGAAGCAGACAATTCTGTATTTTTAATTCTTTAAAATTTGCCCTTTTCAGCTTATAAACTATTAATAAAATCAAGGCATATGTATATAGATATAACAGAAACAAGTCAATGTCATAATGAATTTTGTTTAAAAAGAAAGCAAGATTTCCTTCTGGTTAAAATTGGCAGGTAGAAAATGTATTTTCTTCTGCTCCCTCCAGAAACTTCAATAAAGTAACAGCTGGAGTTTTGTTTACTTTTCATTAAATAAAACTGTAATTTAGATCTCTGAATGAGAGGTGAAGGGGTGTGGTATAAGGGTGGCAATAAGGGGCAGAACCGGGGTGTCTCCAAACACCTGAGCCTGTGAGGCCTGAATGCAGAGGGTTGAACAGGGGAGCAGTTAGGAGCCCATGCAATGAGGTCCCCACCCGTCCCCGACCCTGAAGGAGGACAGGTTTACTCTCTAGAGCGGATGAATCAGAGGAACTAGAGAGGCTCTCTGCATTTCAGATACAAGGCCAAGTGGAGGGCAGGGCTGGGATATTATGCAGAAAAGAGGAAGATCCTGTAAAAGTTTATGGACTATAGGGAGAAAATGGATGAAATAAGATAGGCAATTGTTAATCATTGTTGAAGTCAGGTGATGTATAAATGAAGGTTTATTGTATTTCTCTCTCTACTTGTGC
This sequence comes from Vulpes lagopus, assembly GCF_018345385.1. Classification (NCBI taxonomy): domain Eukaryota; kingdom Metazoa; phylum Chordata; class Mammalia; order Carnivora; family Canidae; genus Vulpes; species Vulpes lagopus. The sequence continues at coordinate 1,497,818 of NC_054845.1, forward strand.
ATGTGTGTGTTCGTTAAAAAGCTCTTAAAGATGTCGCAAAATCTTTATTAATAGATGTAACAAATATATCACACCAGTGAAACAAGAATAAGATGCTATCAAAAGGAACGTTCAGAAAATAATAATGAATAATTATAAATAGAATAAGAGATATAGACAAGTTGGCAGAAGGACTGGAAATAGAGTGAAAGAAATGTCCCAGAAAGCGAAACAAACAAAAATCGAATAAAAAAATAGGATAGAAAAGAGAGTAAAGAATTAATACACAAACTCTAATAACAAACTAACAGAAGTTCCAGAAACAGAATAGAGAAAATGGAATAGAAAAAAGTTCAAAGGCATAATCCAATGGTAATTCTCATACACTGTTGATGGGAGTGGGTACGATCACTTTACAGAATAATTTTTCAGTCTCTAGTAAAGTAGAAGATGTAGTTCCTAGGATGATGGTGAAAGGAAGTTTTTTAAGAACTAAAAAAAAAATAATAATAATTGGGCAACAGAATCAGAGGGCAATCAGCTCAAATTAGAGAAAGAGATGGAGGGCTCCCAAGGGGTTGTTCCCAAGGGAAAGAAAAACCCCCCACAGATTGACTTGTTTGATCATATTGCAGCAAGTTTTCCAGTTTCAGGGCACTCGGGTGGCTTAGCCAGTTAAGTGTCCCTGATTTCAGCTCAGGTCATGACCTCAGGGTTGTGAGAGCAAGACCCCTCCCACATCCATGGGGCTCCCTGCTCAGCAGGGAGTCTGCTTGTCCATCTCCCTCTGTCCCTCCCCCACTTGAGCACGGGCTCTCTCTTTCTCTCTCAGATAAATAAATTTTAAAAAACTTTTTAAAAATCCTTATTAAAAAAAGAAGTTTTCAAGTTTCAAAGAAAAATTTTGGGCCACATTAGTGACAGGTATGTAAAATAAACTGATTGAAAAAGAAATTGAGGCAACTAATAAATCCAGGGAAAGTCAGAAGTAATACAAGAATGGAAATGCAATTATACTATGATATGTGGTTCAGCTGTTAACAATTTTTATTTATTCAAAGTAATGTAAGTGTTGAATACATTGACTAAAACAAAATATGTTCTATAATGATACTGTGAAGATGGGGGGAAATGTATATATATAAAGAACCAGTGAAATAAAAAGAAAAAAGAACTGGTGATAGTGATACTTTAATCTTTTATAGAAAGAATTCAGAAGTTAAGTATATGAAATTTTTTAAAAATCAAGAAATATTAGTATGTTAGCATAATACTTTGACTCAAAAAATGATCACCTCTGGAAAGTAGGTTTGGTGTGGGAAGAAGTAGGACAGAAATTGCTGTTTTTCTTTTTTAAATTTTTAAATTTTAAATTTTAAATTTTTTTTTGCTGTTTTTCCTCTAATGAAATCGTACAGCAGCTTGCTGTGTGCCCAGAACTAGAAGCACTGTCAGCACCTGAAAGCTGGTAGGAAAACAGGATCTCTGGCCTCATCCCAAGCCTTCTGAATCAGATTCTGCATCATAACAAGAACTTCAGGTGGAACTTGTGAGACAATGAGTCTCAATGTGCTATATCCACATTGTGTTTAGTCTCAAAAGAGATGTGCAAAATTTGGAGATGGGTGTAGAATTTTATTTTTTAATTTACTTATATAAATATTTTTAAGTTGTCTCCATGCCCAGCACATGGGGCTTGAACTCATGACCCTGAGATCAAGACCTGAACTGAAATGAAGAGCCAGACACTTAACCAACTGAGCCACCCAGGCACCTTGAAGGCTTAAACAATGTTAAAACAACAACAACAACAACAAACAAACCCTGTGGGAACCTGTAAGCAGATGAGCAATTATTGAGACTAGAAGAGTCAGGGTGGCATTAAGGGTGTCAGAGTCAGCCCTAGCAGAAATTATCTAAATTGAATATGTATTAATAACAAGTTATAATCTACTTATATTAAATTTCAAATAATAAAGATTTTAGTTCTAATATGATGATATGAAGGACAATTGCATGAGGAAGACTTTATTGACAATGAGGAATGTCACACTTAGGATTTGTTACTGAGAAAGAAGTAGAGAATTAAAGACTCTTCTGTTCCTTGGGCTAGAACACTGTGGTACCTTACATCGACCTCAGGTAGGAGTGGGACTGCTTCTTACTGGGTTAGTAGAAAGTTATGCTAATGGAAATTTTGCTTGAAAATCCCTTAGACCCCTCCTAAAATTACCCCCAGTACATCCAATGCATGAAACAGCCAGTCCCCGCCCAAACCCCTCCCGTGTTGAAAGAAATACACTACTATTTCTTTGGTCAAGTAGGCTGAAGTCATCAGCTTCCGTTTAGACACAGAATTGAACAAAACCCACATTTTTTAAACAGAAAATCTCACTGTCCCATAGCGTGCTTCCACTATGCAAATCCTGAGACAAACGAAGAATCTGCAATGCATGTTTACTAGCGGGTTCCTTTCACATTCTCACTAAGTTCAGTGGACAGGATGAGGCAAGCCTGTGTAGGACACTTAAGAGGCCTGAGGCAAGCACACAGATGGAGACCCACAAACCACACGGGTAAACATTTGACCATTATAAATCAAGTTAACAAACTGTTAAAATATGATATAGCTCCTGCTTTGACCTCTAAGTTTCATACGACCTAGTTGGCCAGCGGGGCCGTTCTGGACCATTGCCCACCCCCTTCTCCTCCACCTCTGTGAGGGGCCTCACCAGCCAGTGTGGCCCATAGGCCTCTGCTTGTACCTACAAGTTTGCATTGATGGTGCCATCTGCGCTTGGGACTCCAGGGAAGCTCACTGCCTCGATCCCACAGACGTCCTTCTCTGTCAGGAGGGCCACAGCCGGAGGACACCTAACGGGAGTCTTTTTGACTATGAGGCCCCACCCCTCCCCCATACAAGTCTCTAGAGTTTAACTTCCACAACTAAATGCACACATGATCTAATTACTCATTATGGATAATTTCCTCAGGCCTTTGTGTCATGGGGCCTGTATGTTCACCATCCCAAGTGTGAGAAACCAGGACTCCGTAGACAGAGCAATGACACTCAGAGTTATCCATGAACTTTGGAAAAAGACGACATGCTTTACTCATCACTTTACTGAACTGGAATATGGATGGCAAGAGCTTTCCTCAGTGATCCAAACTCGTTTCTTTTTTTAAAAAGATGATTTATTTGAGCAAGAGAGAGAGGGAATGCAGGGGAAGAGGCCGAGGGAGAGAATCTTCAAGCAGACTCCCTGCTGAGTGCGAAGCCCGATGTGGGGCTCGATCCCAGGACGCTGAGATCATGACTGGAGCCGAAGTCAGACGCTTAGCCAACTGAACCACCCAGGCGCCCCTCAAGCTAATTTCTAATGATGACTTAAAGCCCCGGATGCAGTAGTGAGGCACATTTAGAGTGAAATACAGCAAGGAAGTCAACACTATATGATAGACGTGCCTGGAGAAAAGCAGCTCTGACAAAAGGAAGCACCACTGACTTTGAAAGCTCACATGGCCACCCATCACAGCTTTTATGCTTTATCAGTGCCATCCAGGCCAGGGCTACTATTCAAGTTCGCACTGCCAGGATGCATTCCTCGGAGACTGGGGAAAACATCACACAGATAAGATGCATCACTAATGGCTGTGTTTAAAAGCCACTCTAATCATCTGAGATGATTATGGATTTAAAATATCCTTATTTGTGGTGTTTATAGTCTACGGCACTGAATGACGTAAATGGATTGACTTCACTGTACTTGTAAAGAAAAGCACACATTGCATCATCTGCCATAACCACCTGGCCAGGTTCACCTGGACATGAAAATACACAACCTTATGAAAGGCAGGTAGACATGTCACCATATTCTTTTTCTCTTTCCTATGCTCTATGCCTAATAATACACCCTGGGAATCTAGAATATGTGAATAAACATATTATCATGCTATTAAATCTAGAATATGTGAATAACATAAGTCATATGTTATGACTCTGGACTTGAGGAAACCTCTTTTAAGAAAATACACTGGGAAAAAAAAAAAAAAAAAAAAAAAAAAGAAAATACACTGGGATAAGGCAAATTTTCATCTAAATTCCTTGCTCAGTTTTTTTTAATTAAAGGATTCTATTTGTTTATTTGAGAGAGAGAGAGAGAGAGAGCGCGCACAAGCAGGGGGGGAAGAGCAGAGGGAGAGGAACAGCAGAACCCCCGCTGAGCACCCTGGGACCATGACCTGAGCTGCAGTCAAGAGCTGGAGGGACACTTAGCTGCCCGAGCCACCCAGGCGGCCTTCCTTGCTCATCTCTAAACAAGCCATAATCTGTGATAATGTTGCTCCGTGGACTAGAAAACCATGAATGATAATCTATTCACTTAATGAACACCTTCTGAGTACCTACCATGTGCCAGACACTGAGCTGGATGCTGGGAAACAAAGATCCGAGCGGGAAATAATGGTACAATCACACGAGAGACCGACCTCAATCACAGAACCGCAGGAAATAAATGGAGAATGACAACTAATTCTCAGCCCATAAAATAAGGGGACTATACGGAAGGTGTCCCATACAAAGTCTACACACTTAGTGTCATTCTTGTATCAACGTCACTCTTAAAAAGTGTGGCCACTACTTAAACTGTTCAGAAGGGAATCAGCTTTCTGTGACAACGGCTGGGCTGGCTGGCGCGTGAACGTGTATCTGTGCTTGAGAACAGCGAACCTTGAAAGAACATCTGTTTGGCTCTTTTGTTCGATGAATGTCAAGTCACCCAGGCTCTACTAATAGCTTCTTTAGGCTTCATGACTTCCCACCATATAAACAAAATTACCCGATACCTTAGTCTGTGGCTAAACCTCATTTATCAGTTAAAGCCCATGACAGAGAGCAAACTCGAGAGGCTGCATTCCAGCTTGCCTGTTCAAACAGTTTCCACATTTCAACAATACTCTCTAGCTAGCTTTTTGCCAGAGAAGGACCTCTGGGAAAGCCTGCTTCCTGGGAATGTTTATTTTACAAGGACAACCTGATGCCTTCCAAGTTTAGCCATTTGCTAGGAGATGGGATTGTTTCTTGGCGGTGGCTCTTCCAAAGAAAGAACAAAGGGGGGAGAAAGAAGCAATAATTGCTAGCCTTGATTTTGCGACAGCACATCGACAGATTTCCCGTGGAGGGGGTGTTGTGAAATTGCAAAGGAAATTATTAAAATTAAATTCATTTTTTTTACAAAAAAGTAAAGACCATACTCTAGTTTGCACTTTTGCATATTATAGAGCCTTAGTCAAAAAAGCTTCAGAAATTGTCTAAATCCAATGGTTTTCAAATATTTCAAATTTCAAGAATATTGAAACGTATTCTTGAAAAGAATTTTACTGCCTGGGTTCCAATCTGTAAAATATATAAAATAGAGCGACTGAACAGGGGTGGGTGACCCAGAGCTCCACCTTTCACCCCCTCCCCCAATCCACAGGTGGCTCCTAAGGAACCTCTTTGCTTGTTCTGCAACAGTACGGGTCTAATGCAACTTCCTCCCTTTACCTAATCCTACAGCTGAGACCCCCAGCACATCCTGACCGACCCCCTCATTTTGGACACTGTGAGTCAAATAGCCCCATATGGGGTGCTCAGGAGGCTTAGAGTGGGTGACCCTGGGGAAACCAACACTCATGGTATCTTGGTGTGTTCCCAATCTTTTAGTAAGTATCCAGTCCAAGTTCTGACAACCACAAAAGCAGAACTGAGGTGCCCAGTGTGCGTGTGTGCGCGTGTGCTACACACAGGGGCAGGCCAAGCACATACATGGTGCTTTGAGAGCTCAGGGATCTGGAATCAGAGAAGGATGTGCCAGGGGCCCTTGAAAGGGAACATCCAAGCACTTTGGCAGGTGGCAGAGGTAAGGACGGGAGGGTCATCTTTACAGATACTTCTCCACCGGGGTCAATACCTGTTGTTTACACATGGGCGGCCCTGGGGCTCTGATCAGCGCAGCGCAGCCGACTCTCCCCACCTCCCATCTCCCATGGTCCTTTTAACCACCCCATGAGTGCAGGTCAACGTGATCCCCATTTTCAGGTAATGGAACGGGGGGTCAGTAATGCCTCTAAGAGGCAGACCCCGACACGGTGCTATTTCCAATCCCCAACTGACGGGTGGAGGAGTTAAGGGAGAGGTCAACAACATTTTCTGAGAAAGCACTAATTTAAATTTCTTCTAAACTCTCTAAGGATTCTGGTGTGAGATGGCTACGTGATTTCTGAGTGGGTGGGCAGGGTGAGACCGTAACAGCAGCAGCTGGAGAAAGGATGGGTGCTACTCGCATGCTCGCAAAGGCCTCCCTGATGGGAATCCCAGCAGATGGAGCGAGCGTGTGAGCAAGGGGCAGGAGGGGGTCACAGAGCAGTGCCAACCAGGGCCGCTTCTCCCAGCGCAGGTTTTCTGATCCCAGAGGCAGCCTGGCATAGTGGCCAAGAGCATGGACATGGGAGCCTCACTTTGAATCTTGGCCCGACCCCTGCGTGCCTCAGTTTCCCTCATTAAATGAGTACGCTCATAGTATCCACTTCATAGCACTGTCACAAGAAGTACATCAATCAATGTCAGTGAAGCTCTTATTGCCCAGTATAGAGTAAATGCCACAGGAGAATTTGTTCGGTAAATTCTTATCAGGCCATATCACTCCCACTGCAGGTGCTCACAGATAAGCAACATCTATCCGAATTTCGAAAATGAGGTATAATGTCCTAGCTTCCTGATTTCCTGACATTTTGGTTACTACAACCTCTGTCCCTATGACTTTATGAACTCTACTTTATCACTAGATCTTCCCCAAGCTTTTTCCTGACTTCTTTTGATCACTCCTACTGCCTGGCCAAGCCCCTGATCCTTTGATCATCTTTCTGAGGCCACTTCATATCTTTTGTGACTTTTCAGTTGTTTCTGTAGGACAGGAAACGATTTCGGGGTCTTGTGGTGTGTTTTAAACATACCCAGGCGTCATCTTACAATTTTATCAACAGGGGGAGCTCAAGGAATTAGCTTAGAATAAAACTGAGCTGGCAAACGAGGGGGGAAAAGAAGGATAAAATCATTCTGACACGACTGCATGATTTTGGTATTAATCAGAAAACAAGAGGAAATATGTTCGCAGTAATATACGCAGACAGTGTTAATAAGACATTGCTTGGTTATTCTATAGTAGAGGATGATTTACATGGATTTTCATCTCTAGGGAAACCCAAGTAAAGACTTTGATTTTACATTTATAAAGATGACAATGTATTGGAGAGTTGAGCTATTTAGATTTATTCCCATTTGATTTGTTTTACTTAAGAAAAGCTCAGAAAGCACTGTGTTTAGTCTATTCAGACTTAGCAGATACTACTCAGGGATGTTACGCTGCATCACTGGCCAAAGTTCCAGTGAGATGCGTGAAATGACTTTTTAATTTATAATGTGCTAATGTTTCAATTAGGAAATTTGGGAAATCTCTACGGATTTCTATAAGGTGGGAAGAATAAATCCTATCTATCTGGTTTACTAGAATATCCTTTAACTCAAAAGCTCTGCTTCTGTGATATCTAGGCGATAGAGACCTGTTTGCAGCTCTGCCCTAAGCCAAGGCTCTACCCTGGCTCATCTTTGGTGCGACTGTGCTATTTGGCAAATGCTCTTTAAGACACAATTAAGGGGATGAAGAATTCTTGGAAGGGAAAATGCAGAGCATTAAACCTCTTGTGGTCAATCTTTGTGGTTTTGTGGAGAGGGCTAGATTGGTTGCAGTTGAATGCTGGATTTATAAAGTGTTTTTCCCTTCCAAATAATTCAAAGAGATTTCTCTTAGAAGCTGTGACTGTCAAGCCAGGAGACTGAATCCTTACCACCACACCAGGAATAAGCCTCACTGCTTTATAACTACATTATGTAGATGATCTTACATATACAGCATCTCTGAGCAGAGAGCTGGGCATTACTACCCTGATCCGTTAGAGGAAACAAATGCAATTTTTCTCCATCAGATCATTTGCCAAGGATCACATTTTCAGTCACTGTCAGAATGGACTCAAATCCAGGTTTTCTAATTCTAAATATGTAGGGCGTACACATATGCCCTGGCATCTAGGCCAACTAAACAGACAATCTCCAAGGCCACTTCCAATTCATGATCTGACCACTCTATCATTTACGGACCCAAATGCAAGCACTTGGACCACATCAGTTTGTTCTGTTAATCAGTTCATCCAGTGGAATGCAAACCTTAAGTACAAGGGCAAGGTAATTGATACCATAAATTAATAGGATTGTTTTTCACCTGTGATTTTCATATACTATGTCATGAAGTTTGAGACTTGCCTCTTATCTGTGGAAAATTAGTGATTTTAAGATATTTTGCAATAGTGGAAGATTGACTAAAGAAATTATGGCACACCTGTAAGATGCAATACAGTGCAACCACTTTAAATGCTGATCTCCAAGAGTATTAAGGTTATAGAAAGCTGCTCACCTTATATTGTTATGTGTGGGGAAAAACAGGTTATGAAACAATATGTATATACACTTAAGCTAATATGTACATAGATGTAAGTTAATATATACATAGATGAAGATCTAGAATGACGTGAACCAAATGCTAATAGTTGTTCTTTTAAGAAGGTATTATTATATGCAATTTCTGTTTTCTCCTTTTTAAGACAAACTTTCTTACACTGTAATTATCAAGCTTTAATTTGTAACTAGACAGACACAAGTCTGACTTTATATTTAACGATAAAGGGCAGTTGAAAAACTTTGTAAAAATAAGATATTATAGGGTTGTTTCCTTAAAAGGATTATCTTGTAGAAAACATTTTGTACCTCATTTCCTTTGCTTCCAGCACTGGACTTCATTTCCTTTGGTTGCTTTGCAAAAATATAAAAACCCAGAAAACAAAAAACAAACAAAGAACAGTGTTTAGATGGAGAAGTATCATCAATTAAATATCAAGTTGGTCATACCTAGTGTAGTCATTCCTTGGCTACAATTTTCCTTTAAGAACAGTACCCAGATGTCTAACATAGTTGCCTAAAAAGAAGCTTCCTGTTTCATCTCATGGGATGCCCCTACTTTAGAAACCTTCACTGAGGTAAGTGAGCAAGTTGACATACTAATAAGACTACGCTTTTTAGCCAACATTTTGGAAAGAGGAAATCATGCTGGGATGTTTTAAAATCTGCTCAGCACTCCCTTGTACCTGGAAAATATCATCTGAGCTAAGCCATGATGATTCTTAATCCCTGTGAAACTAAGTCCAATGCAAAGGATTGGGAAAACAAACGATGGGATAGTGTGCCATATGGCACAGTAAGCTACTAAATGGCATTAGAGACTTCCTGACACAAAAATGGTCAGGATAGAGGTTACTTAATTAAACAGAGGGGCAGACAATAATTTATATAGCGTGTACAATCTGATCCCACTTAAAAAGTTCATATACATGTATGTATAAGAGAATGAAAACTATGGATGTTAATAGTGTTACAAGGTAGGGAGATACAGGTGATTTTTATTTATTTATTTTATTTATTTATGATAGTCACAGAGAGAGAGAGAGAGGCAGAGACACAGGCAGAGGGAGAAGCAGGCTCCACGCACCGGGAGCCTGACGTGGGATTCGATCTCGGGTCTCCAGGATCGCGCCCTGGGCCAAAGGCAGGCGCCAAACCGCAGCGCCACCCAGGGATCCCAATACAGGTGATTTTTAATTTTACAATTTTTACCTCTCTGAGTTTCTTTTTTTTCTTTTTTTTTCCTCTCTGATTTTCTACATTTAGTTTTATATTAAAAAGCAATTAAAGTTATTATGCAAAAAATAATATATTTAAAAATGCTTTGCAACTAGATGAGGACTGCAAAAAGTAAGGTTTTGTTAATTTATATATTATACCTGCTGGAAGAAAGACATAACCTTTTTTGGTATGTTCCTTTTTTTTTAGCACATGACTTTTTTTGAGAGACAGACATCTCTAAGTTAAGGATCTCTTACAGCTTTATTTATTAGCAAACACTGTCCATTGTTGAAAATTTCTTAAGGATAGAAATTGAACTTAAGCAAAAAGAGTGCCAGTTAAAAGGATACATAATACATGACTTGTCATTTCATTTTATTTATTTATCAGTATCACGTTGGAGGGATTCAGTTAAAAAGGTACTCTTCACTACTAAAGATCAAACAAAAACAAAAATCAAAACCAAAAACCATAAGCTTGCATAGGCAGGTATCTGTGAACTTAAATTTTATCTTTAAGAAAGACCCCTTGAGGCTGATTCAGTGGCACCCCAACATTCAGGTGAGGAACTTCCTAAATGTTAAGAAACCATGAGTAACATGCATGGACAAGAAAGGAGTAGAGTCTTTGGGAATCTAAGAGCTATGCAAAGAATTAGAAAGAAAGCAGGAAGAGAACTCTAGGTTAAGAGGAAGTGGTAAAAACAAGAAGCAACTGGGTGAGGCGGGGTCAGAAGCTTTCTAGACATGCCAAAGCAAACTGCGTGCAACTGTCATACCCAGTTGCTTCCTCAAGCTACTCCTAAAATGAAAGTACCTTCGGCCAGACATGTGGTTGCTGGATATCGTTTCTTGGAGAGATTTAAAAAAATGAAATCAGGAATGCCTCTCCATTATAAGACCAATGATCTCTGTCATCATTACCAAAATATATTGACCAACTGGCATCTGTATTTAGGTACTGTATCACCATTGTTGAGAACCCGGACTTCTGAGTTAAAGTTCCCTACTCTTTTTAATATTTCAATGACGCCATATTTTATTTCTCAATATGGCCCTTAATCTCACATAAGAAACCCCCCAAACCCCAAATACATTGAATTACAAGGCCTATTTGTAAAGACATGTCTGATTCAGGGAGGGGGGAGAAGCTTGTGTAATTGAACTCACCAAATGTCTAAATTCTACTGAGAGACTCCCGTTAGAAGATTCTTCAATGGACATGGCTTTGACATGAGTTCCACAAAGGACAAATCTTCGATTGCTAGAGAGAAAATCTTAGCTATTTACACGTTCTCAGGTAAAATATATTTATGAGAACAGCAAAAACAATTCTAAAATGAATTTCTTACCTTAGAGTTGAAACGTTCCTGTAAAATCAAGAAGATTCCTTAAAATGAGCTATTTTATAGACCTAGTAAAAACTTTCCTTGATACTTTAGGGGACAGTATAATATAGTCCTAATTTTCATTTCAAGACTTTATAGTAAAATTTTTTAAAGTAAGTCTTCATTGGAGTTCTATTAAATGTTTGAACTTCAAAGTCAAATATTTGAAGTACATTGATATGTAATGTTAGAGAAATACATTTAAAAGTTTGAAATTATTCTACAAAATGAGGAAAGTTCTTTTTTTAAAAAGTCTCACATTTTCATGTTTCAAAATGAAATTAGAACTTACTTGTCAATTGATGCTTTCACCTTTACCTGATAGTTTAGTTCTGGCAATTTTATTAATAGTCTGGAAAGACATATAAATAAAGAATCAGAGGCAAAAATTAAAAGTGCTAAAAAACTTTTTATAATTAAATATTTAAATATATTTATGTCATATATACAATCAAATTTAGGTTATCTCTAGTTATATGTTAGTGTGTTTTTAAAATATCTAATTCTTTACTGAATCACTGTATTGCACACTTGCAACTAATGTAACACTGTATAGTAACTATATTGTAATTAAAATAAAACAAAAACAAGTAAAAATAAAAATGTCCAATTCCTCTTTAGTTTGTCATGTAATTCATATTGACACCAGTCACTTAATATCATATTGACAAAAATTTGGAAAGTATTTTCAGTTGATGTGTGTTGGGTAATACATTGGCTAGGTCAGAAAAATACATATATATATATATATATATATATATATATATATATTTTTTTTTTTTTTTTTTGGCTAAAGCTCAAATCTGGGTTAAATGTATAAATACAAGAAAAATTCTTTGCAAATTTATTAATATCACTCCATTTTATTCTCGTATCATTAAAAAACTGTAAGTTTAGAAAATTAAATATTTTGATGATCATTGTTTTATGGTAAAAATACTGAGAAAGATCAGACCTTGGCGGAATGTGAAAAATTCCAATTCAAATGCATTTGCAATGTTTAAATACACTATGAAAATGACAGCAAAAATGTGCATAACTAAAAAAGATCTAACTCCAAGCAAATAAGTGATGAAAGATCAGAGTAATAATTCTTTTAATTTCTTCTGGTGTCAGCTCCTCCTTTATTCTTTTGCTTTCTTCAACTCCTCTGAGTTGTAACCTCTGATAGATCCTCTCTGCAGGTTCAGTCTAATTTCAGAGATACTAATTCAATCACTCATTCACTCACTCCAATCATGCACTCATCCCAAACCCCAATCATTCTCTCAGCATGTATTGAACATCTCATCTAGACCCAGTACAGCCCTAGGTACTAAAGAATTGGTGTAGTGAAGACTGGGGAAGGGAGAAGTGTGAGGACACGGCTATACATCAAAGGAAGAAGTCCAGCTAAATATAGTAGTAGATGGAATATGGAGAATGGTGATAAGCAACTGATGGGCAATGGAGAAATGTAATCATAGATGATAGCCCAAGCAAAAGTGTGGGCAGAATGTGACAAATGTTCCTTAACTATCCTATACAAAGCACAGGATTGGTTTTAGGGTTGGGAATATGATGTGTGTAGTTGTTAGCAGTGAGAGGTAAGAAGGTCATGTGAAGTAAGGATCTTACTTCAGAATCTGATTCACTGGAAGACGGTGATGACTGAAGGGAGTCCTTGTCACCCTTCCCTTAGAAATAGGAGGATGGAATGCTATGGTAGGGAGGGGTTTTAGAGAAAATACTAAGTAAAGGATCATTTATCAAGATGGTGGAGAACAGGGGTACAGGGAAGAAGGACAGGGGCCCAACAGAAATGTGGAAGAGGAAAGTGGAAACACTCAAGTCAGGGACTAATTAATGGTCAGTAGCCCTGGCAATTAGTTCAAACAACATGCAAGGCGATGCCCATTCAAGAGGCCTCTTCCACTCAGAACTCTTGGCTAAGCAATCTCTACTCATCTCCCTTTTTGTCCCAGAGAGAATCTTAAACATATCATATAATCTACAGAGGTGTCTCAAGGAAAAGTAGGATGCCCGCCACCCCTCTATCCTATTTCTCTTTAGTGTTACTATCTTCTGGGTTATATAGAGATGTGAGGATGAAGAAGGAACTTTTGAAAGTCATAACATTTTAAAAGAAATTGTCCTCTGGCTTTTGTTCTTGGTTCTTACGTTCTTGCAAAATTCACACAAAGGCAATGACTTAAGAATTTCAGGGGACACCTGGGACTCAGTGGTTGAGCATCTGCCTTTAGCTCAGGGAGTGATCTTGGGGTCCCAGATCTAGTCCTGGTCGAGCTCCCTGCGGGAAGCCTGCTTCTCTCTCTGCCTGTGTCTCTGCCTCTCTCTTTGTCTCTCATGAATAAATAAATAAAATCTTAAAAAAAAAAAAAAAAGAATTTCACGTAAGGTATTTAAAATGCAAATTGAAGAAAAATGCCTTTCCTTTAAAAATGGAGTTCTGAGTTGGTAGATGTTAACTAAGCTTAGTGTAGTAATCATTTTGCAGTTTACAGAAGTCATTACTCTGTTCAGCTTAAACTTCTCAAGTGCTGTATGTCAATACATTTCAATAAAATGGAAATTAATAAAATGAAATAAAAATAAAGTTCTAATAGTGATATGTGATCACAGACCCTATCATGAGGCCCTAAATCAATATCTACTGTGTTATCACCACTTCCTGTCCTATTAGAGGTGATTTAGTGATTAGGAATTTAAAAACTTGGGGCCTTGGGGGATTGATGCATGAATGAAAATCTTCAAAAGTTCAAGCTCAAATTCATTATTTTAAAAGTTGTTAAGGAAAATGATATGTTTTGGTTACTCAGCTAATGGAAAGGACCAAATGCATGGACAAAGCAACAATAACATGAAAGTCATATATCTTTAAATCAGGTACATAGTAAGGATATGTTGAAAATTACAACGCTGAGATTTTTCATAAAAATCCTATAAGCTAGTTGCTGGGTAATCACAGGAGAAGAATGTTATTTTTTGTTTCCTGGGCAAGATATTCAAAGTCTTCCATATTCTGTCCCCAATCTACTCAATTTTGCCTCTCTCTACTTCACATGCTTGCAAAACAGACCCAGGAAGTCATTATTTCTGTAGTCTGGCTCTCTTACAATCCCACTCTCCTTCCCTTTCTGCTCTTCCTGCGAGGTCTTTCCTTAAAGGGGCCACAAGACTTCTCCAGACTCTCCAGTCTTCTCCCAACTGATCTTTTCAGCAATTGATCCCACGATGCCCCATATTGTGATTCCAAGCGTTCATGCTAATGTCCCTCATGTCTTTATATTTACTGTCACATTCTTTACAGGCAGGGCCCTCATATTAACATTTCTGAGAGTATCCACCATAGCTCAGTGCTGGGCATGCAGGAGGCATTTAATATAGAAGAGTTGAATGAAAGGCACTATGGGAGAAATTAGTCTTAATTAAGCAGTGGCCGTGGCCCCACAAACAAATGGAAAGATAGAGCACATGCTGCCTACCTTAGCTTTACAGTGAACTGAATGAGAGTTTTAAGTACCATCGGTCTCTGTGGGTGGGTTGGCATGCATGGCTGTCGTTCAACCACAAATGAGCTAGATTAAAAGGAAATAAAGCACATCATTTGAGAACATTGAAAATATTGTCAGGCTGAAAACCACAGAGAAACAGGATGCTGTCCTCTTAAGAAATCCAAATTTTCTATACTTACAAGCTATTCAAACCTCCGTTAAACTCAAATCTTTCCAAAAGCTTCTCATAAATTATTACTAGGAGATGGAAAAAAATGCCTAAAGATTGTCCCTTAAATAACAGCAGTAAATAATTCTTAATTGTTATTCTTGAGTCGAGAATAAAAGCCTATTTTTATCAAACTAAACATAAAGTAAAAAGTTAATTTCATGTCATCTTTGAACTGGATATTAGAATTTCTGGTACATAGTTGTGTTTTTTTTTTTTTTCTTTAGATGAGCTTATACACATACACATGGCTTCTACCCTTCATATCCTGGATATATACTTGAGAAGTCATTGAAATCTTCTTTTCTAAAATGTTAAAAATGAACTTCAGCTGGAGGTTGTGCTTGGCTTATAGAAAACTGAATCAGTTTTTGGGAGAAGTGATGAATAAATAGCGAAGAGCAGAAATGTTTCTGGAACTCTCTGGAGCCTCAATTCACTTTAACTTGAGGCTCACTGTTTAACACATCCCTACCCTGCTTCGCCTGAACACCAAAACCCCAGCCAGGATATCCTTACAACCCCACGGGATGGAGGCTGCCATGACGCATTTAAATTTACTTACTTCTTAAAAAGGTTGTAGATCAAGAAGGTGACTCTTTCTAGCAGATGTGCTCTTTGCATGGGGATGGGGTCCCCTTCATAGGTCATTTTAGTAGACTGTTCCTCTAATTTCTCCAATTGCCTTCTGAGTTGGAACAGGCTTTCTGCCAACAGTGTAAAGCTATTGAACATCAAATCAAAATCAGCAGATGGTTTCCCCACTTAACACTCTACTCTTTTAACTGTTAACTGCATTAGCAAAAAATAAATTCCTAAATAATTATTCAATTAACAAAATCATTCACTTAATTCCATTAAAGGTTAGTGACAGTTCTTTATGTTTATTTCTCTAATCCCTTCTTTCCTCTGAGATGTATAATACATGGAAAATGTTTTCAATGTTTTGTCATTGATACCTGTAGTAATAAACATCATTTATAAAATTTTGTCAACTTCTGGAACCGATCCCTTTTAACAGTTGTTTTAAAAGTCCGTTAAACATATATATGGTACTCAATAATGGGTAAAGAAAGAGCAAATTTAAAACTTTAAAGATACATGATATGAAGAATGTTGTGTAAGAATACTAAAGAACAAAAACAATATGAAATGGACTCCCTTCCCCAATGTTTTTACAAATCCTACGTATTAGCCAAAAATTATCTGCCTAGAGAAAGGTATGGGCTTAGAGTGTTACTCACTGTGTGGTGATTTCACCTCGGAAATGGAGGTGGGAACTTGGGCCTGAAGTCTAGGGAAGAGATATTCCAAAGTGGACACCCAAGGGACCATCAACTAGAGAGGAGGCAGGATGTCTGGACAGACTTGTAAGTCCGTCTGACCCTGACAGCAGCTCTTTCTACTTAAAAGTTTACTCCCTACATAGTGCTGTGGCGGAAGGATCTGTCAACCCCCCACTGATTGTGGTATAAGCACTGTTATCTACTAGGTTCTTGATTGCTTCCTTTGTTGTTTATTATTTTTATTATTCTATTATACTTTATTATTGTGTATATTACTGTTTATTATCACAGTGAGGTTAGAGAATCAAAGCATCCCTCCAAGGAAAATCAGTATGTTTTAAAAATTGCCCAATTATTACTGTTTCTGAGAAGTAGCCCTGGCAGGGCAGAGCTTTTAGTGCCAGTGGCCCCAGTTATGATATATTTCCATTATACTGAATTGTAGCCTTTATTTTTTTAAAAGATTTTATTTATCTATTCATGAGACACACATAGAGAGAGGCAGAGACTTAGGCAGAGGGAGAAGCAGATTCCCTCCGGGGAGCCTCATGTGGGATTCGATCCCAGGACCCTGGGATCACGCCCTAAGCCAAAGGCAGATGCTCAACTCCTTAGCCACCCAGGTGCCCTGAATTGTACCCTTTAAGAGCAATTTTAGATTTCAACTGAACTTTTCCCTTCTTTTTCATTATTTTTTTCTAAGTGTTCTTCCATCAGATAAATTTATTTTGCATTGCTGATGAAAACTTTAACTTTTTTTTTTTTTCCTGCTCCGAACTCCCTTCCTCCCTTCTGCCCCTGTGTCCAGGCCCTTCGCATCCACGGGCCATGCTCCCGAGCTGCTGGCACCTTCCAGCTGGGGCCCTGGGCTGCTCTGACTCATGCACACTTTTATCCCGTGAGATCATTCACCCCAGGAGTCATGGCATTAATTTTCCAGGAGGCCGGCTGACCAGGGATGAAGTTAAAGGACTTGAAATAGCCTGGGGACCCAGCAGGAGCTTGAGAACTAGTTGGTGGATCAGAGTCTTCAGCTGTTTCCCTCATCCAGTTAGGCCTCCCGCCTGACCTTGGGGGAGCAGGCTCGCTTTTTTGTTCGTGTTGCAGTTATAACCCTGACTTTTAAAATACCCAGTGGACGTTGCCAAAGTTAATAAGCCTGCCTTCATCTACCTAATCATTCCAAGCCCTCCAAACCCTTTGTAGCTGTATTTCCCATACACCCTTTACATTTTGCTTATGGGAACTGGGAAGGCGGGTTGCTCCAGGCCCCCTGAACCCCCTAATAAGAGCAGGGCGGGGTGTTGAGCTTCGCCTGTCACATTGCCATCAGGGATGCTTTGCTGCTCCAGAAACATTTCTCTAGCAAACCGTGAGATCCCAGTCATTTGGGGGTTTTTCAGTGAAGGGCAGTTGACCCACATGGTGTCCGCTGGTTTTCAGGTGCGCAGCATCTGATGGCTTCCACCCCATGTCGGTTCTTGGAGTTGTTGCCTGAATCACAAATGAAAGAGGGGTGCCCGGGGGTGCCCGCCTTCCCTCGGGGCGCACACTGATACCACCTGCTGGTGCCACTGCCCCAGGGGGCCGGTGGTGGGGGCTCGAGGGGAGGGCAGCTCGCCCCGGACTCTGGGCACCTGATTCGGGGAGTCCAGGGTGCTGGGAGGCCAGCATTCTGCATTCTCAGCAAGTCACTGACTTTTCTTCTAATACAAGACTTTTTCTTCTAATACAATGGGCAGTATCTGTATATGATTGCATATGTGCATGCATAGGGGATGTCATGTTGAAGTAGCCATCTGAGATTTTTCATTTAAATACAATCACTTCGTTGAAAACACAAAAAGAATGTTTAACTCCAACTTTCTTAAAATACACCTTTAAAAGCTGAGATACCTTTTTTCAAGCTTTTGAAGCTACTGCTTCTTACGTCCTTAGAGAAAGTTGTACTCGTTGCTGGTTTCAAAAATTCATTGGAGTCTTTTAGGGTTAATTTAGTATATGAGAGTACTAAGCAATTCTTATGCCTTCTATAGATTTCTATAGATGCTTTATTTTTTGCCCCAAGGGAATACAATTAAAAATATGTATACAGGGGATCCCTGGGTGGCTCAGAGGTTTAGTGCTGCCTTCCGCCCAGGGTATGATCCTGGAGCCCTGGGATCGAGTCCCACGTTGGGCTCCCTGCAGGGAGCCTGCTTCTTCCTCTGCCTGTCTCTGCCTCTCTCTATATATATGTCTCTCATGAATAAATAAATAAAATCTTAAAAAAAGTACGTATACATCTATTTGTTCTCAACTGTGGAGTTCCCAGCTGCTAATAAACCATCAATAAACTGAATTAATTTATGTTTTGGTCTAAGCCTGCCTTCTCTGGCTGAGCGACACTGAAGTTTTGTACTTCCTGTGGTTTTCTCTAGAAACTAAAGTCAATTTGTTTTACCAGTTTTGAAGCTGGTCGAGCCCATTGTGGAGTGGCCCTCCAATGCAGGCGATCTGTTGTCGCCTCTTCCAGTCCTGCAACTCTTCCATTAGCATGCTGTTCATTAGTAAGTCGGTTTCATTTACTATTTGTGTCATCTTACTGAGGGCTTCCTAAAAACAAAGGTGACTACTGAAAAGATTTTCATGAGATACAACCAACATCACTCATAATTCAATCCGGGAAACAATCTGTCTGACCTGGGGGATAAATGCTTGGTTAA